>NC_134591.1:47301693-47901693 GCF_037038515.1 Microtus pennsylvanicus | reverse complement strand
GATTTAGGAGCTCAGTGCTCCAGCCAAAGCCTAAGATGGGGGAGGGAGGCTTTGGGGATTGTCTCTCTCGGTGAGCAAGCTACAGCAAGAATCTTTGTCTTTATTTTCGTTTTCCACCCTGGAGGCCCATTTCCCCACCAAATCCAGCCAACACAGCACTTGCCTTTCCCTCCCACAGCCTGAACTTGGCCAACATCTCAAGTTCCCCTAGGTGTGAGGTTCTGAGTGGGGCCCTCTGGGCAAGTGGAAATTCACTGGGCTCAGCCTCTTTGGCCGCTCAAGGAAATCTGCCATACCAGTGCCCGGAGGAGACTGAGCAGAAAGGCCACTGGGTACCAGATGGGATTGAGCCCTGCTTATCCTAACCCTTGCTCAGGATGAGGGGTGGACAGGCAGTGAGGTAGATTTCCTAGCCCATATTTTATGTCACCCTCTCCCACTGCCACAAATACACCCCGTGAGCATTTCAAGGGATGCTTTAAACTAGCCACACATCTTTAATGCTTTAATTTAAATTAAATTTAATTATCTTTAATTCATCTCACCTTGAGCACATCCCAGAGCCAGCACTGTGGACCCCATTTCACAGATAAGAGAACAGAGGCCTGCCCACACACTTGGTTTGCGGCCCCAGCTGTCTATACTGATGCTAGTGCGCCACCTAGTCCCTTTGTACTTTTTCTGAAAACACTGTGTTTGGCTCCCTGGAGTATGGAATTCTGGAAAATGACTGGGTTAATGTCCTGTAACGGTGTCCCTTGTACTCTTGGGCATTGCACATTTAATCCCGTGGAGAAAGGGGATGTTGAGATGACATGGACATATATTGAATATTGTTTCCTTGTCACCCCTGAGTCTTATAGCTTTTCCGCTGTCTGCGATTCTTTGCCCCCTATCTCCCTTAGCCACCAAGGGTTTTTCTAGCACAGGGCTAGCCTCACAGCTGACTTGATTTCCCAAAGCATCATGGGATTTTTTTGTCTCTCATTAGTTTACTGGGTTTTATCAGGACCCCCAAATATTCATAAGCAGACCCCCATGGCTGGATCCGGTGGGCTTCTGTAAGATCTCACTGTGAAAGGGCTGTGCTCCAGCACGTTCACGTCAGACCTGGAGCTTGCCGCAGAGCCTGCTGAAACCGCTTCAATGATTAGCGAAGGTGCCAGGGAAATTATGAAAACCATGTGACAGGTAAATGGCTGTTCCTGCTACTTTCTTAAGTTTCAAAGAGAGGACGGCTTGCTCAAGCGCGTGGGCTGGGAATGTGGGCTTTGCTGGCGCTTTCCAGAACACACAGGGCAGAGCAGACCATAGTCGGGTTCTGCTGCCCTCCTCAGAGGATGGAGTGGGCCTCTCCGCTTGCAGGACTGAGGCCCGGGTGCAGAACCGGCTCCATCCAGACACTGCGGCTTTGTTCTCTCCATGAGGAGCAGATGTACAAGGGGTTCTGAGTGGAAACAGAGTACTGTAAACAGGCCAGACGGCTTCGGAGTTGGAAGACACTATAGGTCGCTAAGTGCAATTTTCTGCTTCCCCTTCCCGGGCAGAGGGAAACTGAGTCCAGAAAAGAGCGTCATACTTACAGATCTAATCATGGCTAGGGTAAGCATTTGAGCCTTTCTGCGAAGCTCTAGACAAGCTTAGTGACAGGATAGGTGTCTCTTCTTAGTGACTGGCAGGCTGGGTAAGTTCCACCTGTGGAGAAAGCTGCGTGTGGTGTAGAAAGGAAGACAAAATAAATGATCACTTTCCAGGCTCTTGACTCGACTCTGTCCCTCAGGGATCTGAATGAATACCCAGAGAAATGATAGTGAGAACATACCTCAGAATAGAGCTCAAGCTAGAAACTAACCTGCTTCTGTGACACAGACAAGGAGAATCTACAACAGCCAAACACCAGGCAATTTCTACAAAGGTCCCATGACATGCTTTGAGTGGTCTTCCACACCTCCATGCTGGGGCCCCCTGGGTAAACAAACAGCAACTTGGGGAAGTATCATAGTCTCAGTCAGGACTCCCCATGGTCCTTAGTCTGCTGTGCCCCCCAAATAGATCCTAAATCAGACTCACTGCACACAGTGCAACTCTCAAGCCTGGCCCACTCTCCTGTTGGCTTGCTCTGCTGCAGTGGGTTCTTGCTTCTCTCTCTACTTCCTGCCTTTTCCCACTGCACTTTATTTTTTTTAATGTGGAAGCCAAGGGATTTGCTGTACATCATAAAACAGTGTTGGACATCACTTCTGGCTTTCCATTGGAGTTTCTGTCTTGGTTTCCTCTATCTCGCCGTCATTCTCCCCTTGTTCTCCGTGTCCCAGTGACTTCCTCTCCTGAACAAACCAAGTTGTTCAGGCTTGAACCTCTTCATTTGTTACCTTCTCCCCTGATGTCCTTCTGTGGCTGGCTCTTGTCATAACTCAGGTATCAACCTGGAGAGCTCCTCTTTTATAGTTCCATAGGCTCACTTTGTTTAATTATTTTACAACCATCCTTAAATTAAGTAACTTTTATGGTTTTTTTGTTTCTGTATTCATTTTCTTTATCTCTGACTACAATATAAACACAGTGATGGTGAAGATGATGGCTGCTTTTTATTGATATATCCCCAGTGCCTACAATAGTCCTGGTGTTGAGTGAGTGCTTGATAAACTTTTATAAATAGTGGCATTAAGGAGTATTCCAGTAGACCGTACCTTAGAAGAAGAAGGGGAGGAGAAGGAAGAGGATAAGGAAGAGGAGAAGGAGAAGGAGGAAGAATTATTTTGTTGGTTCTCCGAATGACCTCAAAGAAGACAGCTCCCTTTTCATAGCCTTTGACTACACTTTAAGACCACACATGGGGAAAGAGGGCAATAACACCACATAGTGCAGGGCTGTGAAATGTAGGATTGTGGGTACCTTCAACTCAAAATTCCATTTTTTAGTATAAATGGCACAAAAGAGTAAGTAGACCGACCACCAGATCTTACGTACCCACATGCTTATGGCGGCGTGAGTCACCGCAGTCAAGAGATAGAAATGTTCTATGAGTTGAAAGGCTAAGCAAAATGTAACATAGACATAATAAAATGTTATCCCTACAATGGAGAAGAGTTATGGATGGAACTTGAAAAGGGCACGTTAAGTAAGTCAGAAGCATAGAAATAAAAACCGCTGATTCTACTTCTGTGGAATACCTGTAGTAAACCAGTTTATAGAGTCTGTATGCAGAACTGACTGTGATTACCAGAAGCCTGGGTGCGTAGGGAGGTCAATGTGTGGAGTCATTGTTTAAGGAGTTGGAAGAGAAGGCACTAAGGATAAATAATAGTGATGGCTGTACATCACTGTGAACGGTGCTTAATGCCACAGAATTGCTTATTTTAAAATGTTTTATATGTGCATATATGCAAAAACTTATAATACATAAATAAATATATATTCATATATAACATTTATATAAGTTTAATATATATCCATAAAAGCATAAATAAGGTAAAAAACCCAAATATATAAATCCTCTCTACCCAGGCAAAATCCATTCAAGTATCAGGCTTCTATACAGCTAAGTTGTGTTCAGAGATTATCTTATAAATTGTGAGCCACCGAGGCAGGCAGCAAAGACTGCAGCTGTTCACGACATTAGTGGTCAAGCACTCGATTCAGCTCTTCTTGTGGATCCCTTTGTTAAGCCCCCACAGCTTCTAGAGTAACTGTCAAGCTGCTCTATCCAATGGGCCCGAGGCGAAGGAGCTTGCTGAAGGTCATAAAAGGCTGGCTCAGGATTTTTGACTCTGACTGTCTGACTTCAGGGTCCCTGTTCTCAATCCTTATACCTAACTACTTCCTGAAATAGACACGTGCAGTGTTTAAGCGCACGAACACATGGGTGCATTGCACAGGCACACAC
Organism: Microtus pennsylvanicus; assembly: GCF_037038515.1. Classification (NCBI taxonomy): domain Eukaryota; kingdom Metazoa; phylum Chordata; class Mammalia; order Rodentia; family Cricetidae; genus Microtus; species Microtus pennsylvanicus. The sequence continues at coordinate 47,897,807 of NC_134591.1, read as the reverse complement.
ATACATGCACATATACCAGCATGCACACATGAGCCATGTGTAAAAGCTTCTTAGAGCAGGGGGCAGCCTTCACCCCAGGCTTAGTCCTCTGTTGAGATTTATAGAATGAATGAATGCGGAAGGGCTGTCAGTATATATGCAAGAGGTCAGGGCATCTTAGCAAGGGGCCTTTGGTGTGGGACAAGAGAGGAAAGAGAACCCCTTCTGCATTCTGCTAACAAGCCTTGCCAACTCCCAGGCCTGGCTTTGGAGTCTATGTTCCTTCGTGCTCTGCTTTCCCCAAGATTTCTTGTGGATGGCACCTGAAAAATTGTGGCGTGAGTGTCAGCCCATTATCCTCTAGGCAGCCAGTGCTCCAGGGAGAACCCCAGTCTTCCCCTCTCCTTATGGCGAAGGCTCAGCAGGAGCTAGCACAGTGGGCACTTCTTGCTGATGAGACAAAATAAGGAAGAGGGCCAGGGAAAGATTTGGAAGATCTTAGCCTTGAGCAACTCCCATTCAATTCGCCTTGTTCCCTTATAATTAGAACAAATTCCCTTTTAGCTCAGTTTCCATTCCCAAAGGTGGGAGGAATGCAGGAAACGTCTCCCAAGATGCTGAGCGTCCTTCTCAGTCTGACTGTCTAGACATATGACCCATGGGCTCCCCTTGGCGTGATGTCGTGCCGAACTGGTGGGGGCTGCAGCTGCAGCTGGGGAGCATTACTTCTGGGGTTGGCAAGGCCTCCATTGTGGGCTGAGGATTCCTCATCCTGGAACACAACAGCCCCACTAAATGACTGTGACACACACCTGGCTGGCAGTTGCCTGTGCGGGTGAGGCTGGGCTTCTGCTGCCTTGCCAATCCCACCAGGCACAATTCATACGGAGGGCACAGCAGATGGCATTTCCTGGAGCTGCACACCATGTGTACCAAGCAGAGTGAGGCTGTGTAGCTGTTTGTCCTTAGGGCCATCTCCCCAACTTCGCATAATTGTGATATTCTCCAGGCTTCATTGCCTGCCCATGACTTCTCTGCTCTGGGTCCTGGATCCTGGATCCTCCACTGTCTACCTTCCACGTTATTTGACTTCTCTTTTGTCAAATAGATCAATATAGAGTAGATGAATGAATTGTTATATCTCTTGCAGCTTTAATCTCATTTATAATTTGGGGGTAGGAGAGCCTACATTTAGAGTTCTTAGAAGGATTAAATGAGACAATGGTGTCAACATGCTTAGAATAGTGCCCAGTGCATAGAAATTCTTATGTAAGTGCATACATATTTATCTCCACATGCCAAAGGTCAATCCCAGGACTTGGAACGTGGTAAAAAACAACGGAAACCTGGATCTGAGTCCTGACTTCACCCCAAACACATGATGTTTGAAAATATCTATTGCCTTCTCTAAACCTCACTTTCTTAGATTTACAGATGGGGTTTATGCCAAAGTAATCCTGAGGGCCTAGTCATACCTTCACACCTTGGTATCCTAGGACTCAAATGCTTGACTAGTAGATTAAACCAATGAGAGCAGCAAATATTCATAGTGTACAGAGAGAGCGTTCCACAGCAAGCCTGCTTTCTTATAGCACCCAGGACTACCAGCTCAGGGATAGGACCACAGCCACAATGGGATGGGTGCTTTCCAATAAATCACTAATTAAGATCCTTACAGCTAGATCTTATGGAGGAATTTTCTAAATTGGGGTTCCTTCCTTTCATAAAATTCTAGTTTATGTGTCAAGTTGATATAAGATTAGTCAGGACACACTTAATTTTCACCTCAAATCTTAGCCGAATTCATTCCTGGCTATCCAGTGTCTTAGAGTCCCAACCTCAGTGGCCTGGATCTTCTATGCTGTAGAACTTAGACCCTATAGAAAAGACCAGGCTAGGGAATGTCAACAGAGATTAGTTCTGGGAAGCAGTGTCCCAGGAGAGGGTGTTACATAGTCAGGCCTTGGAGCGGGGAAGTGGACATTCCAAGTCTGCCTAAAGTGGCCTCGGGGGAGGACCTTGAGGAAAGGGGAAGCTGGTACTGGGGGCTTTTAATCTTGGGGGATTAAACTACTGCATAGTGGACTTAGAAGTGAGTAGGGATTTACTTCTCCCAGTCTCAATAGGCTGCTCTGTGGGGAGAGGGTTTTAAATAGCAAAGGTGACTTTGGCTTAACTTGGCCAAGCTCACAGTTGAACACATTCTTCACTTGGTTCCCAGGACTCAGAAATAGTCTGGTGATTGACAGGGAGGGCAATGGAGATGCTCTGGGAGAAATAAGATGGTGGTCTGTTCTGGTGGCCCCTACAGGGGGATTAACTTCACCAAATAAATACATCAGGAAGGGTTATATGGATTAATATGCCTCAGAAATGTCTTGTGTCCCTTAAACGGTAAAACCGAGTCTTGGAGACAAAAATAGGCAGGCTCAAAAATCATCCTAGGATAAATTAAATCAATGGCAGAGTTAGTGCAAAGTCCTGGGTCTCCTGGCTAAAGCGAGACTGACCTCTGCTATTTATACAGAGTTGGCTGACTTCTGTTTTTTAGATATGCAGCTTTTGTACCAGCCACAACCAGTATAAACTGGTGGGACAAAGAGTTGCATATGAAGATATGTAGTCAATGTTTAATTCACTCAGGTTGTAGACAAGGCAGGATGGGGTTGGGAAGGCTCCAGTGAATTGAGTATATCCCTGGACTGGTGACAGAGGTTTCTGTCCCACCAGGTTCCACATCCATTTAGTCATTTGTTGACCAAGGTTTCTGTTGACTGAGATTTCTGTATGGTCCTGCAGAAATTCAGTTCCAAAGAAACATACAGAGGTCTACATTAATTAAAAACTAATTGTCTTAGTAGCTCAGGCTTCTTATTAACTCTTATAATTTATATTAGCTCATAATTCTTGTCTGTGTTAGCCACGTGGCTTGGTACCTTTATCAGTGAGGCAGTCATATCTTGCTTGCTCTGTGTCTGGCTTCCTCTCTGTCTGGGTGACAACTGCAGACTGAAACTTCCCTCTTCCCAGAATTCTCATTGCCCTGCTTCTACTTCCTGCCTGGCTACTGGACAATCAGCGTTTATTTAAAATACAAGTGACAGGGTATAGACCATTGTCCCACAGCACTGGACCTCCATCAGCACGGTTGAGAGCTGCCTGGGTGAGGGACTAGGTTTGGAAAACACATTTGTCTGAGGAGGAGAGGGCATAGGTCTGGGAGTTGGAAAGCTGTTGCTGGTTTCTATTTTTATATTTCCAATGGTCCTATCGCTGCTCTTAGCCTAAGAGAGTAATCAAAACTCCTTCCTTAGTGTGGCAGCCTGCTCTCTCAAATGCCCCGAGCGAACCTTTCCTATTTCAGTAGGCAGAATGAGCATCCCTTGGTCTCCAACATCCAGCCTAAACTCCTCATCAGTCTTCTGTATCTATCATGACCTTGCATTGGATTTCCAATGTCTATCATAACTTCTATCAGTCTCCAACATGTATCTCAACCTCTCCTTGAGTGACCCTTTGGCTTGCTCTTGCTTTGGCTCAAACTACATCATCTCTCACCTGGTATAATCCTGGGCTCCTCATCGCCAACCTGCAGTATTTTTTTTTGACTCCTGAGTGGTATTTCTATAACAAAATAATCTTTAGGAACTGAATTTTGTGGGTACCTAACATCACCTCTAATTCTTGTTAGGGCTGTTCTGGGGCAAGCACAGCTGAAGAGGTTCTGAGCAGTCACGAAGACTAGAGCTAGGAACTGTAGTCAGAACAGACAGAACAGGTTCCCGCTCTGAGGCTGAACCTGTTCACCAGAATCCACTTACCAGAGAATTCGGTGCTACAATGGGCGGCTTGGGCCAGGAGAGAGAGTAGTAAAGCATGCGTAGGTGCCCCTCTGCTTACCTAGATAGAGGGTGCTCAGGGATCAGATCCAGGCCTCCAATTCCAGCCAGGTCTGAAGGCTGCCAGCACTGCATTGAGCCTCTATTTCCGCCATTCCTCTTGGGTAGAAACAGTGTGAGAGTTTGAAGGCAGCTGATCCCTTTTCAGAGACCCGTACTTGCAAGGACCAGGTAGTCTCTCCTACTGAGAAATCACGGGACTGTGCAAAAAAACAAAAAGTGGCCCTCAAGTTACCAGAGTCCTCCAGTCCCTCTCCCCTGCTTCAGAGAACTCGTAGATAAGAGGGGCATCTGGGCGAGGTGAGATCCTGCTCACCCCCACCCTCCTGTCTTCCCTTGCTAAATGTGTAGAGGAAAATTTAGCTGCCTTATCCGACTAGGATTAGATTTGTCACCCTGGAGCGTGAAAGGCCTAGGGAGGGAACTGATGGTCCATTCAAATGCCCTGAAAGGCTTCCAGCTGTGAACCACAGGACATTGTTCCTACAGAGGTAACAGTCCCAACTCCTACCTGCCCGGTGGTGTGAGGCTCTGCTTGGCTAGCACCGGAAAGGAGGCTTGGAAATTGGGACGGCAGCTGGTAAGGCAGCTGGTACGGCAGAAGGTGGAGGGGTGAGCTGGAGAGGATTCCAGGAGAGGAAAGAAGGCGAGAAACTGAATGAGGCAAAGGCTCTCGGTTTCAGAGGGAAATCCCCTCAGGGCAGAGTCCTTATTTCTGACGTGATGAGTGGAGGATCTGATGGTTGGAGAGATGCAGGGTTAAAACAGATCGCAGTCCATTTAAAAACGTATTGACACTGCTTTAAATCTCACAACAAGTCAGACCCAGCCTGTGTCCCCAAGGAGATCATAGTAAACATAGGATGACACCACAGTTGTCATTTAATCTCAAAAGATAGAAAGGGTGTGACCCCCCCCCCCCAAGCTGGAGACAAAATGGAGCCCATGTCTCAAAGAGGGTTAAGGGCTTCTTCCCTAGGGATATGAGATTTCCGAACATTTCATGAATCACTTTGAGTTGAAATTCAAAATGATTTGATATGTTGGCTGGGTGTTGAATTGCTGCTTTATAAATTGGATTTTAGTATGGTTAAGATACAGTAGGCATAAAAATTCATGAAAAGCTTATAGAAGAAAGTAGATTCCAGTGTAATCCGTGTGTGTGGATTGAAAGCTTGAAGGGGAGGGCACTCCATGAAATCTCTTCTTCCACTCTAGCCCTGTCAGATAGCTCACACACTTCTCATGTACGCATACTTGGGTTCAAAGGGTTCAAAGTCACAAAGCCACAGTGGCAGAGCTGGGCTTTGGCTGAAGTGAAAGCCACTGTGATCCTTAGGATATCATGGGACACAGGCTGTTCAGATCTGTCTTGCGGAAGGACCCCTGGGTACTCCTGCTGGAACTCAGAGACCATGGAGGCAGAGATTAAAAGCTTTGAGTCTAAACAAAAAAATGCAGAGGCAGCAGAGCCAGGGGCAAGCACCGTGGAGAAGTAGGAATTGTTTGTGGTGAGGGGGAAAATGTTTGCTCAAAGGAAGAGAGGAGAAGAGTTGGGGGAAAGAGGTGGAGTCTGTACACAGGGGACTTTTGTCACTGGGTCCAACGCTGATCACACTCTCATGTTCCTAGGGTAGAACTGACATCCAAAAGCTATTTGCTAGAAATGTTGTAGACCAAGAAAGCACGCAACAAAGTTGAGGTAAAGAGGGGAAGTAATTTTTGAGTTATCTGTCTTTGCTACGGTGCTGTAAAGACGTCTGTAGCAAGCACTTCAGCTATGATGGAGTATCTACTGGCTACTTACTTTGTGGCAGGCACCTTTCAAGATTTTGTGTGAATTAACTCATGTAACCGTACAACATCCCCATGAGGTAGGGACTGCCATGAATCACCCGAGACCAGCTCTAACTGTGCACCGTGGAGGAGCAGCATAGATCTCTGGGTCCCAGTGTTTGCATCTATAACAGAGAACTGAACATGTCCAGTGCGTGGAAGAAATATTTATCTACTCCTTGACAGATGTGAATAATGAGGTGACAAGCTGAAGTTTTCTGACTTCACAACTTTGCATTGGGACCCCGTGTTTCCTCTTGAAAGTCATGCACATGGTAGGTGAGCATTAAATGTCTGTGATGGGGTTGGTGAAATCCTTGGGGATTCCAGAATTTGGGGCACACTGGCTACACACTAACATTTCATAAAATGGATGGTGTAGATTTTCCTGAGTTGGAAAGTCCCCTCCTGCCAATGCACACTGCTCCTCTGACTCACAGGGTCTGATCTCCAAGTGGTAAGCTTTTAAGCAGCCTTTGAGGTGAGAAGGCACCCCCTCCACAAGGTTATGCCTCCCTTTATGCTGGTGTCAGCCCTTGGGCAGGGTGGATTCCTGACTTCCTGGGTGGTATGTGCAAGGCTGTGTCGGCTTGTCTGAGAGCCAAGTGCGGATGCTGAGCGCGTGTGCCTCATGATGCTGGCTTGGGGGTAGCAGCTTCTGTTTGTGTTAGTGTGAACACAAGGGCCTTTTGCAGCTGGTTGCTGGCCTTTGTGGTTGGTTGTTCCTACAGGGGGATTATCTGGTCCTTCAGGAAAAATAATCACTCAGCTAAGGAAGTGTATGCTGGAAAGTTCCAACTGTGAGTGTTAGGCAGTGGGTATTTATTCTGTGAGTGCTCTCTGAAGGCTGGCTCCTAGCACCCATTCTGGTGTTCCGGACTCCTGTACAACCTTTGATAGGATCCTTACGATAATGTCTGCTGAGGTCCTGGCGTTGCATTTGGGCCCATCAGCAGGGAATAGGAGTGAGGAAGTTAGTGGTGCAGAAGGGTGACTCTGGGGTACAAAAATAAATAAATACGGAGTGAAAAGATGTGGTAAGTAGGGAGAGTAGGCCAATGAGGTCATCGGGCATCTTCTGCCACTGGCACTTCCAGACATTGTGCTGCAATGGTAGCCATCATAGGCTCTGATATCCAATGCATGAGGCTCACTCGCTGCAAGACCCTTAGATTCTGGTTGCCAGGTCAACGCAGGTCAGAACAAGCAAGGTCCCTATGAACATGGAACAGAGGCAAATGGTGAACAGTTATTTTTATTGTCAGACTGTTGACTGCATTGCAGTCAGGATCATAGCCCCTCTCTGGCCCTAGGAAGAAAGTATTCTAGGCTACCTTGGGGTTGGAACTATTCTCAGGAAAGCCCAGCTCATCCTGACCCATCAGACCTGCTACATCCTCCCCCCAATCCTCAGTGGAACAGCCCAGCTGGAGTCTGTTTGCACAGCTGGGCTGGGGTGGCCCAGTGGGTGGGAAGGGGCTGCCCTCTAGATCCTGAAGTTCCAGCCAAATATCCATAGGCCAATTGGAAGTAGCCCAGGAGGATGAAAGGAGCCTCGCATACCCACAAAGGGGATGTGGGATCGCACATGGGAAGCAGCTCTCTTCCTGCTGCCTATCTCTGCTCTGCCCAGTCCTGGATCCTCTATGCTCCATTTCCTCATCTGTAAAATGGGAAGAACACTATACATCTCAGCATATTGTGGGAAATTAATCTGGTCACCTATGTAAGCAACCTGGCACAAGGGGGGCTTTGCTTGTCAGTTCCCTTCTGCTTCTTCTCTGCCCGTCTTTTCTCCTCTCTTTGTCATTTGTTAGTTACTCCTGTGTACATCCAGAGGGCCATGGGCAGCAGGCGCTAAGGATGCTACAGTGAGCAACACAGGCTGTGCCCTCACAAACTCAGCTCACATACTCATGACAGAGGGACGGACATGGACAATCCATCTAGCAATCGGATGGCTTCTTGGGAGAGGTGATGGCCGAATGGCCCCGAGGTCCACTCAGCTCACTGTGCTCGCGGTCACGTGCCCTTCTTATAGCACTGCCTTTTCTAGGAGCTTTCCCTGGGTACCCTAAGCATCTAGTCACACCTGAAGCCTCAGAGCCCTGCTCGGAGGACAGTAACATCATCACTATGGTTTGCAAGTCTGGTGAGCCTCATCAGGTGTGATGGGCATTAGCTCTGGGTCCAGGTTTCAGCTCTTTCTTTTCAGCAGGCTAATTTGCTTCTGCCTTATCCCTTCTTTCTCTTCTGGGCTTGCCCAGTCTCTCAAGAACACTTATCAGTCTGGGTCCTGACGATTTCTTTGCTGAGCTGTCCCCACCACCCAGAAGCTCTTCAGAAGCTGAGACTTATCTCATCCATGCCCGTGACCCAGTCTAGCAGAGTCCCACTCCTGAGTGTCCATCCACTAGTGGATGTCTGTCCATAGCAGAACCTCTCAACAGTTTTCTGAGAGCAAAGGGAAAGGGACTAATTTTCAGCAGGGGTCTTTCTCTCAGAATTGACCTCTGCAGCATAATCCCACACTTGCTGGCCTGGGCCCCTCTTTCCCTCCTTTCTGCCAAGTTTCTGTGTTCTGAGTCCAACAGGATCTGACAAGACAGAATATGTGGCAATCACACATGTCTAATCAAGAGGACAGGGGCTCCTGACTCAGCATAAGAAGAGGATGAGGCCAAAGGAGAAATGCTGACCAGTCATCACACCCAGTAACATCAGCTGGGCTTTAGGAGGAGTTTTGGGGACTTAGCGTGGAAATTCAGAGTTGCTAGGAGAAGTGTCACAAAAAGTGAAGCAGACACGGACAATCCCTCTGATGCCAACATGTGGCTCTGTCTGACTTCCACCTCTGAGTCGCTGCTTCTTCTCCCCATCAGAACTGACTGTGCTACCCATTTGCCTGGGTCCCAGGAGCCTTGAAGGCCAGAGGAGCCTGGGAAGTAGTTCACCCTGGAGAGTGACTGACAGGTTATCAGCAAGACAGATTTTCAGATGGGAACTTGGTCCAGGAGAGCGATCCCAGAGTGAACTGGCCCTGGTGATGGATGCGGAGATGTTCTCATCCACCTCTGCTCTCTCTCCCACTCACCCTCTCCTCCACTCAGCTTTCTTGTTCTCTCTTTGGTCTCCAGCCAGTGATGCTGGGGGTAGAAGAGTCAACTAATCCATCAGGCAGGGACTGCAGGGAGGCTGAGGCCATCAGTTCATGAATCAGCTCAGCCCTGATGCTCTTGTCAGATACAGAGCAGCGGCATCTGGAGTATGCACCCCAGGGACACTGACAGAGAAAGACGACCTGGGCTCAAATGGCCATGTCACCACCCACCAGCTTGGGACCTTGGATGCACCACTTGGCTTTTCTATGATTCAGTGTTTCACCGTCAAATAATGGCAGCAGAAACCACTTTGCTTAACTTACTGAGAAGATCAAGTGAGAGAGGAGAGAGAGAGAGAGAGAGAGAGAGAGAGAGAGAGAGAGAGAGAGAGAGATTTCAGGCAGTAGAAATGACCATGACTGAGTACCAGCAGGCTAGTTGCCAAGTCCAGTTATATCCAGGTTTTCTAACTTGTATACTTTTATTATATTATGTAAGGTAAACAACTCGTACTGACTAGCTCTAGCTTGCAGCCTGGTCTGGAGGCAGAGGAATAGACTTAATGAACTTGAATCAACTCCTCTGTGTCTACCTGATTCAGCTTCAGAGACTGAAAACACATTCAGACCAGCCCCTGGTTGTTCTAACTGTTTAAATGACCGGGCTGCCAGTGTGACAGACAGTGATATGGTGTACTTGACAGAGAGATCACTAGAGCCTTACTCATTGTGAAGGGTGTGTTGTTTATTATGAAGCCGAAGGGAGCAGGTGTTGAGGCTCAGGAAACAAGCAGAACTAAGCTCTAGTCGTCAAAGAATTTGGAAGCTCTTTGGAGATGGGAGATACCCATCTAAGAAACCTTAGGCAAAGATATATGTAAGAATGTTCAAGATGCCCAGTCTAGGCAATTCTCAATAGGAACCTCAGTATCTGATGACATAGTCAACATTGAATATGTTTCTGTCTTGTGAAGGAATAAGGAGCTGAACCAGTTACACATCCTTCGGTACTAGCCTTATGCCCCTTGGGACCTCCACACCCCTCATAGCTTTGGTAAGACCTCTTCTGAGCCATGAACGGCTCAGATGCTCTGCAGTTGGTTGTTGTGTGTGTCTACCGTCCCTGCCTCTGAGAGTCTGTAGCGCCTCTCCCCTGGGTCAAACCATCAGACTCAGACAGAAAACTTTGCCCTTCTCCCTTTTCCATGAAAATCTAATTACACAGAGAATTTTTTCCCTGGCTTTTGTCACTTTGAGGAAGATTTGATGGTGTCATCAGGAGGGATCTCAGGTCCTGCCAACAGCATAGATTGGCCCTAGGGAAGACTTTCCTCTTCCCTTGCTTTAAGTTCCTGACCACAGCCTCCGGAGATGTCCAGTCCAGGGACTTCCCACTAGCTCACCCTCCACTCCAGCTTTCTTACAGAAGGACTGCTGATTTACTTTCTGCCGATTAAAAGAATTCTAAGAAAAACAGTATTCTTCATTTTCCCTCCCATATTAGTATCTCCACAAAAGCCCTGGGGTTCCCAGATGAGTCCAGAAAGGGCAGAGAAGCTTGTTCAAATACAGGATAGAGAAATTCTATCTAACACTGAGACCAACCCAGACTGCCTCCTGGGCTCTCTGTCTTAGGAGGTGTGTGCTGCTAGAGGGAGGTTGAAAAGAAGTCCCCAGAGCATTGGTGTTAATTTCCATCATTCATTCATTCATTCATTCATTCATTCATTCATTCATTCATCCATTGATCCATCAAAGAGGTATCTCCATCTCCAAAGGGCATGTAAGTTCTTTGAGGACTAGAGCTTTGTGTAGCTGATAAGATCTCACTTATCTTTGTGCCTCAATTTTCCCATTTCCGCTAGAGGCATGGAAAGGTGGCTCGGGAGTTCTGACTAGGTGCTCTCTTAAGATCTCTGGAACTTTGAGATCCTGTACTTTTTGATGTCTTAGGAACAACGGGTTCTTTTCGCTATCATAGGATCTGGGTGTTAATTATGGAGCATTGCAAATGAGTTAGTGGATCCTTCTACCTCTCTGGCTCTGGGTTGGGTGGGGCTCTGCTCAGCTGTAGCTACGGACAGAGCTACGGAGTGAGGAGAACTTGCCTCCTGTCTTCCTCTGAGTAGGCAAGGCAAGCCCTACTTGTCCTGTGCGTAGGGTGTGGTCCTTCCCAGCCTTGTCGACAGGACAGCAGCAGTGCGGTGTGGCCTTTACAACTGGGGGTGGAGGGGTGGGAATGAGAGAGCATCTCCAGCATTCTGGCACTGTTTAGGGCTGGAAGGAAAAGCCCTGCTGTTGGGATGAGCCTGAGGTATGAATGGAGCCTTCCTCCAACAATGTAGACTTTGTGGAAGAAAGTGGAAAGTCAACACTCTGACACTGGGGATGATGCAAAAGTTCCAAAACTTTTCCTTCTCGGGGTCTCAGTATTAATCTTTTTAGAACTGCTATAAGAAAAATTCCCGAGTTTTGCTGTTCTCTTTAAAGGATGGAGGTTTGTTTGATGGGTCTGGCAGTGGAAGGTCCAAACAGTACAGTGCCAACATCCCAGTAAAAGTTCCATGACTGCATTAGAAGCATGGTGGAGCAATGGGAAGGAAACGGCCACATGCGTGGGTAGCCACTTTCCAATAAGCTGCATTGACTGGAAAGAACTAACTGGGGTCCACTCAGGACAGCAGTCTTTTCTAAGGGCTGTGCCTCCATGACCTGATTACCTTGTCCTAAGCTCCAGCTCTTTAAGGTCCTTCCACCTCAACATTATTTCACTGGGGAACCAAGTTTCAAATACATAAATGTGGGTGGCTAACACTCAAATGGTATCCAAACCGCGGCGCTCTCCAAACACTCCTTTAAACATTAGTAGACAGTTTTTGAGTACCTATCATTGTTGCAGGTTGTGTGCTTGGCAGAAAGCCATAGCAGAGAATAAGAAAGACCTGACAGTACTGAATGGTATCTTCTATAACAGGAAGTTATGTGATACCTGGATGTAGATGGGCCAGACGAAGATTCCGGTGCCTAAGTAGGGATTTGCTTAAAGCCAGGGAATGTAGAGCAGACTTGGCAGCTCTAAGGGAAAGAGCTGAAGCCTGTAGCAGGGAGGGAGCAGCAGTCACCTGGGGGCCTGAAGCACTCTCTCGGGGGGGGGGGGGGTGTGAACCACCAGTGAAGGCAATAGGAGGGATAGCGAGGTGAGTGTGGTGTGTGATGACGCTGCTGCGGCTGCAGAGACCAGGGCTCATATCATGTCGGAATGCAGCCATGCGAACATTGTCCTGGAGGCCACGATACTGAACTGTAAACTCTAAGAGGGGAACTAAATGTGCTTGGAACACAAGGACATGGTGGTGTGGGCGTTTTCATCATGGTATTCAGCTGGATTTATCTCTTTTTGTATTGGAGAATCTTCTACTTGAACAAAGCCATACTCACTCCAGCCTCCATGGTACTTCCTTCTTCCTCAAGTGGTCTCCTGGCTTTCCCATATGGAGAAAGGTCCTTCAACTTAAAGGGAAGCCTCATGTGACTGGCAGAGATGGGTATGCCCGTCAGGATGGCAAAGGATTTATTTTTCCTTCCCAATGCTGACTCAGTGATTCAAAGGTTCTGCAGAAATAAAAGAGATCAGTGGGTGAAGAAGCAAAGCTCAGGCAAATAAGTGGAATTTTGTTTCTCTGGGTCTTACGGAATGCCTTCTCCCCTTCCTGCTAACAGCTAGTTACTCAGCTCAGCTCTGCTGCTTGTCCTGTACCTCCTCTTCACTCAGCCTTTTCTTTTCACGTAGCATCGGAATTTGCTTTGGTGTTAACACTACTTCTTTTACAAAATGAATTACTTTATTTTTATTTGTAATTACATATATGCATGTGTGTCCGTGCATAAGTATGCGCTTATAAATGCAGGCCCCCATGAAGGCCAGAAGAGGGCGTCAAATGTCTGGGAGTTGGAGTTACAAGTAGTTGAGAGCCACCTGACCTGAGTGCCAGAAACTGAACTCAGGTCCTCTGCAAAAGTAGTATGTGCTCTTAATCACTGAGCCTTCTCTCAAGCACTGGAATAAACAGCATTTCTACCTGTGGCCTGGAATTTCTGTTCTAATACTTCATTCATTCATTCATTCATTCATTCATTGTTCAGTAGCTCCTTTTCATTCCTTTCCAGTCTGTGCTGGTTTTTGGCGGCACAAACTATACAAACTCTGATGTGGTTGATGCCCTGACTATGTAGAGAGAGACAACCACACCCTAGGTTGGAAGACAAAGAATAAAGGGGAAGGGATGAGGGGAAATCTTCAGTGGAGGTAACACCTCAGCTTATACCTGAGGATATTAGATTTGGCTAGGCTGGGGAAAGAGAAGGGCCTTGCAGTGAGAGAAGAGCGAATGGGACCCGGAAGGTGAGGAGAAGGTCCTCCCAGAGTGATTCCAGATTGATACCATGTGACCAGAATGTGTAGTTAACAGGACAGCAGGTTTACACGCTCGTGCGGACCACATTCCAAGGGTTCTAGGAAGTTAGGATAACTTGACCCTTCCTCCAGAGGGAAGTGGAGAGCCATGGGGGGTCTTGGACTACCCACCGTAGAGCAAATATGACCATCCTTGTTTTGGTCTTGTACTGGCAGCTGAGATTCCAGAGCCTCCTCTGCTAGCTCATCCGCAACCTTGGACCTGTCCATTGGTCCAATCCTTCTAAACATTCTCTACCCTTCACAGCCTCTCTCCAGCCCCTAGCCCTAGGCCTCTGTATCCGCGAAAGAAGGTACCTGGACTAGGCAAGCATTTAAAGGAGCTGCTTCCATTCCAGGATATTGGATTGGATTCGTCAATCCACTGACTAGCCAACATTTACAAATCTGTGTTGGGCATTGGAGGAGATGATGGGGCTACCTCTTGCAAGAGCTCACTGGCAGGCAGATGCACACATCTGTGTCCACAGCACAAAGAAGAATGAGCTTGGAACTGTAGGAGCACAGCGGAGCAAGTGATTCATTCTCCCTTAGGGATCTGGAGGCGGCAGATGATCTAGGCCTTGAAGGATGTACCGGAGGGTGAAGATAGGACCTGCTTTGTTCAGGGGTAGTGAGTCACCCGGGGCCTGGAGACCAGAGCTGGGTACCCAAGAGGCCCTTGGATACCAGATCAAAGGGGTGTGGTCCACTCTCTGCAGGGTGTGGGGAGCCTGAGAGAGTGTTAGGAAAGAGAGGTGGGTTTACTTGCTCTCTCATTGGGGGCTGCAGAGGATTTTGTTTCATTTACTGTAGTCAAATTCATGTGGCACATGCAGAAAAGGAGGAGAATTTCCAAGTCTCCGCTATAGGCCCGATCCAGGGCTAGGCTACTGAATACTTGATCTTCTATTGTTTATTACTATTATTATTATTATTATTTTTATTATTATTATATTTTTACCTGTATGATTTCTCTGCATGTCTCTGTGAACCACACACATGCCTGGTGTCCCAGAAGGCCAGGAGAGGGCATCAGATATCAGATATTCTGGAACTCTAGTTACAAATGGTTGTGAGACCTTGAGATTTCTGTCCGGTGCTCCAATGTGGGTCTCTGTCTCTGTCTCCTTTCATCGCCTGATGAAGGTTAATATTCGGGAGGATGCCTATATGTTTTTCTTTGGGTTCACCTTCTTATTTAGCTTCTCTAGGATCACTTATTATAGGCCCAATGTCCTTTATTTATGGCTAGAAACCAAATATGAGTGAGTACATCCCATGTTCCTCTTTTTGGGTCTGGCTTACCTCACTCAGGATAGTGTTTTCTATTTCCATCCATTTGCATGCAAAATTCAAGAAGTCCTTGTTTTTTTACTGCTGAGTAGTACTCTAATATGTATATATTCCATACTTTCTTCATCCATTCTTCCATTGAAGGGCATCTAGGTTGTTTCCAGGTTCTGGCTATTACAAACAATGCTGCTATGAACAGAGTATAGCATATACTTTTGTTGTATGATAAGGCCTCTCTTGGGTATATTCCCAAAAGTGGTATTGCTGGGTCCAGGGGTAGGTTGATCCCGAATTTCCTGAGAAACTGCCACACTGCTTTCCAAAGTGGTTGCACAAGTTTGCATTCCCACCAGCAATGGATGAGTGTACCCCTTTCTCCACAACCTCTCCAGCAAAGGAGCAGAAGGAGAGAGAGCACGAGCAAGGAACTCAGGACCACGAGGGGTGCACCCACACACTGAGACAATGGGGATGTTCTATCAGGAACTCACCAAGGCCAGCTGGCCTGGGTCTGAAAAAGCCTGGGATAAAACCAGACTCGCTGAACATAGCGGACAATGAGGACTACTGAGAACTCAAGAACAATGGCAATGGGTTTTTTGATCCTACTCCACGTTCTGACTTTGTGGGAGCCTAGGCAGTTTGGATGCTCACCTTACTAGGCCTGGATGGAGGTGGGTGGTCCTTGGACTTCCCACAGTGCAGGGAACCCTGATTGCTCTTTGGGCTGACGAGGGAGGGGGACTTGATTGGGGGAGGGGGAGGGAAATGGGAGGCGGTGGCTGGGAGGAGACAGAAATCTTTAATAAATAAATAAATTAAAAAAAATGGTTGTGAGACTTCATGTAGGCACTTGAAATTGAACCCAGGTCTTCTGAAAGAGCAATCAGTGCTCTCAACTGCTGAGCCATTTCTCCAGCCCCTACTTGATCTGACTTGTCTTAGTCCTGGCAGCAACTGCCCAAGATGGAGTAAGAATAAAGTGAGATGTAATAATAGCTTAATCGAAGAGTTAGTAGGTGGTAAAGCCAGGAAAGCAAGCTGGTTTAGGACCACTCCAGAGCTATGATGTTCCTTCCAGTTCGTTGTCTTGCTGGCCAGAGCTCTAAGATCAAGGTGGTTATTTTCCCCTGGACCTGGTGCCTGTGTAAACATGCTGCATCCAAAATGTTTCCTGATGGTGACAGTGGGGTGTGGAGAGGAGCACGTGCTAGAGAGAAGGGTAGGAAGGACCTCACATCTGTCCTGGACACCTGCCAGGAATGGGCACCAGGCACCCCACTGCCCTGGATGGGAATAAACTATTGAACCCTCTGCAGAGATAAAAGGCCTTATCTCCTCCCAGCCTTGAGTGTTGGTAGATGGGGCCTCTCAGGCCGACCTCCGGATGCCTCAACTTGCAGCTGTGGGGAAAAGCTGTCTGGATAGAGCGGGATAGGGTTGGGCCTCAGTCCTGTCCTTCTCTAGGGGATGCCCAGCACAGCCATTCAACTCTTCATCAGGGAAGATCTAGAAGTGACCTGGAAGAGGGCTAGGTCCACCTGCCAGCCCTGCCAGTTCTCTGAAATGCAGTTGTGGACAAACTGCTTCTCTGAGTCTCAGCTTTTACAGCATGGGCACAAGCTGCTGGAGGCACGAGGGATACAATGCTTCCATGGATGCTTGTGTTGGTTTCGCATGGAGCACGTCCCTTTTAAGTGGATCTCATTGTAGCGGTGTGATGAAGTCGGGCTGCCTGCCTCCACATGCCAGCTCCATCCTCTCTAGCTGTGGCTTTGGGAACAGTAAGTGTTCTCCAAACATTTATTTCACTTCAAAACGTTGGTCTCCTCTGGTCAAAAGTGAGGATGATCATGAGGATGACATTGGTTACTTTGTGTGACATGCACAGGGTGATGCCCAGCAGCCTGAATAGCAAGACATAAGAGTCAGTAATTTACTGTTGGAGTTACTCTCTAGTTCCCCTTCTGACTGCTCACCTGGGCATCCTCCTCCTTCTGTTCCCATTCTTCTGTGGGAACCCTAGTGTCTCTCATGGTACTGCTCTTCCCCTGGAGAACCCCTTCTTCTACACCCCTTTCTGTTTTATGCCTCGGAAAGAGAGCTGCCTGGGATCTTTTCCCAGCAGGTGTGATAGGGACTCAGCCTTTCTGTTCTTGCTCAGATGAGACAAGAGCGGGATTTCTCTGGCTTCCTACTCTCTCCTGAGTGGTGCACATGTGCCATTCTTTTCCCAGTGCTACAGAGAGAGAGAGAGAGAGAGAGAGAGAGAGAGAGAGAGAGAGAGAGAGAGAGAGAGAGACGCATGCACAATTCACACACACACACACACACAGACACACACACACAATTCCTGGGCCTCAGATGGTCAGGGCCTCAGCGGGCTTCTTGCTTTGTAGTCTTATCTTTTGTGCCGCCACCTCAGTCAAGATTGAACTAGTTTCTCCCTTTCTCCCTATTGATAGGAATAACACTCAAGGACCTTCCACCTGGGCCTCATGGGTCAGGCTTGGGGAGGGGCTGGCTTGTTCCTCCACACACAGGCCACAGCTGATCTGGCTGGCGCTGAACCTTCGCTATTTGAAGGGATGTTTCGATAACCTCTAACCACGCTGCCCCCAGCCTGCAAAGCCCCACCTGATCACCCTACTCTGGGCCCCTCTTATCTTCTTACCCTAAGCTTCTCATCCATTACTGTCGTCTGGCAACAGGAGTTTTATCTGAGCCTCTGTGGAATGAAATTGATTTCTATGAATAATTGGAATAGCTGGCTGTTGACCCAACACTGCAGCCACCAGGGTGGTTGGGGCTTCAAAGCTTGTGTCCTCTGTTTCCTCCATTCTTCTGGCTGCTTTCTGGTCTAGACCACCCTAACCTGCTAGAATTGGGTTTATATTTTCTGTATCTCTGCCAGGTTTATGCATCCTGACTTCTGCCAATCATTCTCTGGCACCCATCCCTTTGGTGATCCCAACATTGATCTGGAAAAGCTCACATTCCTACAGAATAGTTGTGTCTTCCCCTGGCCTTCCATTTATGGACCTTTCTGATTTAATTTCAACTTTCCAATCTTTCAAGGTAAGACTTTGTTTTGTGTTTTTGGGTCCCTTACGTTCCAGGTTGCTCCCTGGGGTGTTTTGAGACTGGGTGAGGCTGTTGAGAATTGGTTGTGAGAGCCCAGAGGGTCCAGACTAGCCTGGGGATGGTAGATAAACTTCTCTGGAAGAGATAGAGAGTGGATGCTTGGATGAAGGATGAGAACAATAGCCAAACAGGCAGAGACTTTGTTAACCAGTACTGATTGCTGGAAGCTTCCATTGTTAAAGCCCACACCTCTCCACACAGTTTTTGATTTCACCGAGCCCCTCCTCACTAAGCAGAAAATTCTGCCTCATTAACTTCTTGCCACTTTTGACCTTGTATTTGTCCAAGTAGCTTCGTATCTCTTTGGGCAACAGGTGGCTCTACCTCATCTCCATCCAAGGCCTAGCAGAGGCAGGCATGAAGGAGGCATTGGACTATATGAGTGGATGTAGTAAGACCCTGCTAGGATACAGTTATTTAATTGAAGCCAGGATAGCTTCCCGTAGGTAAAGGGGTGCAGACCAGCCTACACCCACTATAGGAATTCAAGGAAGAGAGAGCTGTAGGCGGTGGAGGCAGAAAGTCTTCCCAGAAGACCCACAGTTACTGACCTATTGATGATCCTCCTGGATCAAAGTACTTTCTGATATCTAGCCTCCATTCAGTTTGCTACACTGGTCCCCCCTCTCTCTGAGCCTCTCCCATGGCCTCTGGGCAGCAGAGAGAAGCTGGGAGGTAGGATGACAGCATCTTCATTTCCCTGCTAATTACACGTGCTGGGAAGAGGGGTGCTAAATGCCAGATAATTATCCAGCAGGAGATGCGAGCCAGACTTCTGGCTTCTCCTGGCCCCAGCAATTTTACTTTAATGGTTTTCTTTTTTCCTTCCTAAAATAAATAAATACATACACAAAATTTAAAAAAAAAGTTTTGGAAAGAGTTAAATCCATAAGTCTTTTTATTCTGCCCATTCTACTCTACAAATCAGGAATCCAAATCCAGAGCTCCGTGGTAGGTCTGGGGAGAGTTTGAGCTGCAAACTTCTTCATATATGACTTAGACTTAGGGTATAGAATGGGTGATGAGGAGCCCCAGTTCTCCATACTGTTCACCACACCTACCCACTCACAATGAAGGCGTGTGCTTATGCATGCACACATACACACACAAACACATACACACACACATACACACACACACACACACACACACACACACACACACACACACACGCACACCAGCCATCCACAGCTCCATTTCAGAGAATGTGAATTGAGCTATGCATGTCTCTTAGGACTGTGGGGCATGAGGATGTAGGGAGGGGGTATCTTTGGTTTTCTTTCTAGACTTCAAGAGCAGTGGGGTGATACCACCTGGTTGCTTGGCCTCATTTTGATCCCCTATTTCCCTCCCTATGGCCACCAGCTTCAGACAAGGCTTGAAAGGTACCCGACAGGAAGCTCCAGAGCTGCTAAGCATTCTTGTGGCCATGCCCGGGTACACCGATGCTCTGCTTCTCGAAGCTATTGTAATCTCCGTAATACCATTTTCCTCTTCTTAAGTAAACTTGGACTCTAGCCCAAAGAATGTGGCTGGTTTTGCCTGGGGGATGCAGAACCGGAGGCTAGGGAGGGAACACGCCTTTGAAAGGTGGCAAGAGGAAGGAGTGATTAAGGCTAGGATACAGAGGGAAGACCGTGTCCGTCCCAACAACGCTGGTCATTGGGAGATCTCTATCACCATCCACAGCCTGAGCTGAGGACAGGGACATCTGGTTGAGTGGCTCTCAGGGTGATTCTGCAGCAAAGCAGCTCTGGACCACCCAGGTGCCTTCATCCTCCTGGTGTAGTATCTTTACCACTGGAAGCTGCAGTTATGGGGCCACGTTCTGTTACCTCAAGAAAGCTACTTCACTGATTCATGCCTCAGTTTTCTCATCTGGAAAACAGGGATAATCATAATCCATAACTGAGGGGCATAGAGGAGATAAACACATGCAGAATGGACTCAACATATCTTTAAAATAAATGCACAGGGATGGCCGTGTCTCAGGAAATATAGGCCAGTTCTATGCATCTCAGGTCCCTAACATGTGAGCATTTTTGAGCCACTGAGTAGAAATATTCTTGGGATCATGGAATAATAAATTCAAATAATAATTAGCATCCTGGGTCCTTAGAGTCACCGACTTGACTTATGAAAGAAAATGACAGTCACATAGTCAGGCCTCCAAGGCTAGTCACATACTAGTTGTTGAGCCCCTGCTGGCTCTCATCTCTGTGTCCCAGTATCTTCCTTTGGTTTCTACTGCTGAGATAAAACACCACCACTAAAGGCAACACGGAGAGGCAAGGGTTTATTTGGTTTACATAGCCTGGTCCTAGTCCGCTAAGGTGGTCCATGGCGGGAACTGAAGCAGACACTATGGAGGAACATTGTTTATTGGCTGGCTCCCTCAGCTTGTTCATTACTTTCTAATATGCTCCAGGACCACCTGTTCAGGGATTTACCACCCTTCCACATCAATCGTCAATCAACAATCAAGAAAAAAGCCTACAAGCCAATCTGATGGGGGCATTTTCTCAATTGAGCCTCTTTCCAGAAGACTCTAGCTGGTGTCATCATGACAAACTAACACATTTACAATCCACTGCCATCTAGGATATCTCTGGCATATTCTTCTCTAAGGCTAGATCTGTCCGCCTTGACCAAAGTCAGCTCTCCTGCAGTCTGAGACAGCAGAGCGCATGGTTTTCTTGGTGTGGCTAAGCTATGTCTAAATTACTCCAGAGTGAAGACCTGAGTTTTAATAGGGCTTGGCTCAGGGAAAATTCTGTCATCCTTCACAGTTTAGAAGTAGCCAGGACCCTGTTCTCTTCAGAGCTCAATTGCTATATTATTCTCTAGTAGCGAGTACAAAGGAGTGAGTTATGTGTGCCTGTGTGTGCCTATGTGTGGGCAGAGGGGTTGAGAGGGAGCTTCGAGGCTGACTCACAGAAATTAGAACACTAAGACCAAAGAGACAGAGAAAGGAAGGGGAGTAGCTGGTATACTCCCAGTGGACATGGATCCGACTCCTGCTGCAATCAGTAGGCACTGAAGTGTGGCAGGATATGTAGCTGGTGACAAGGCCTACTCACATTGGATATCCAGAGTTCCCCCGTCCTGCCTCTTCATTTTCCTACCTCCTTTCATGTTGGAAGGAGCAAATAGCTTGTGGGCAGCAATCCCATTATCCCCTACTACAAATGGGACTGTAGATTGAAGGCATATTCCCCAGAAGGAGCTAGCTGGGCATCTTGGTGAGAATTGGACCTGACAAACAGGGCTGCATATGTATATCCTACTTTACGATGCCCAGCTAAGGTGTCAATTGGGGCTGAAATCCACAACTTGCTCACTAGAGTCAGCAGCTTATATTTGGCCTAGGGCTGTCTCCAACCAAGGTAAAGGGTCCCTTTTCTTATCTCAATGTACAAGATTATTCTAATGACTAAGAGCAGGCAAGGGCAGAGGAGAGGGAGAATACACAGAGAAATTACAATTACAGAAGCCAGAAAGGGTAATGACTATATGCTCTTTCCCCAAAGACTGCCCTCCTCAGGCCTCCTCAAGACAAAGAAAGGCACAGTACTGACCTGCACTGAACTCCCCTGGAGGAACTGCAGTGAAGGCAGGCAATGAATGTCTATGCAGACTAGGAGGGGAGAGCCAGGGGATAGATGGATTAGGGTCTCCAGAAGGCTTCATGGTTCTGAGTTCTGAAGCACCTCAGCTACAGGATCCAGAGGGTCAGCTGAAGCAGACACTATGGTGATGCTGCAGAACAGACAGTGGTCCTCAGCACCCAGCAGAAGCATGAAGGTGAAAGGGTTTTGCATATAGATATGTGATTACAGAGAACCCTGCAAGGAGGTCCCACTGGGGAGGTAGGTGGCAGGGCCTGAACCTGCAGGCCCCTGGGTTGTGTGTGAAGATGTTAGATGGATTATTTCTTACTGGGGATAGGAGCTCCTGACTAATTCATTGTTAGAATGATCCCTCTGGCAGTTATGGAAGTGGTTTGGAGGGATGGGTGGGTGGCACTTAGCCTTGTGTGCTGTCATAGCTCTGTGACGTGGTCTGCTCTGAGGAGCCTGGCTGAAACCTCTGAGTACTAAGGAAATCAGAGCTGTGTGAACAGCTGAACTGCTAAAGCAGACGGAGGGCATACGGGAGGCAGAAGCATCTGTGTTTCCTCCAGGACGTGACCCTGGAGGGCGCAGAGCCCCTTCTACGACATCAGCAGCATCGCCCACCCAGAACCTAAACCTGCAGGTTAGAAGCAGCTTGTGACACTTCTGGGGACCTGGAATCCAGGGCCTGCCTAAGCACACATCAGGACCCAACCCCTGTCTCCTCTCTCTAGATGTTGTTCAGGCAAGCAGTGCCAATACAACCAGGTTCTGAGGGGACGGTAGTGATGGTGCACCAGTGATGGCTGCTGTTATCATGGCCTGGCAGGCTGAGCCCTCGGCATGAGGTGTACAGAAGCCTGAAGGATATAACTTGAGCTGTTTTGAGCCACAACTCCACTGGTAACTGGAAGCTTTTCTCCTGCCAGCCAGTTCCCGAATGGCTACTCTGAGGCTTAATATTAACTACACACTGTTTAGCCAATGGCTCAGGCTTCTCACTGACTAGCTCTTCATTTTAAATTAACCATTTCTACTCATTTGCATATCATCATGTGGCCCATGGCTTACCGGTCATGCTCTGGCATCTCACTCCTCCGGCAGCTGCTGGCATCTCCCAGACGCTGCCTTCTTTCTTCCTCTGTTTCTGCTTGGATTTCCCACCTGGTTACAATTCTGACCTGCCATAGACCCAAGTAGCTTCTTTATTAACCGATGGTAATAAAACATATTCAAAGAATATAGAGGGACATCCCACATCATCCACCACGTGTCAGTGGCCTGGCCACTGTCAGCCCAAATTCACAGAAGCTACCAACCTCCAGAAGGGGCTCCCAGCTCCACAGGACCTTCTGCCCTTCAGATGAGAACACTAAGGCTGGCCTTTCCAGCCTATTTTGGGAGGTATTTGTTTGGGAAAGTTTCTGGGAGGTCTCCTAAGTCTCTCTGGTGAGGTGGGTCTTATACAGAGCCGAGTACCGTTTTCTGTACTCCGTTCCTCTACTATCCTTTCATCGTCTGTCTTACTACCAGCTGCCTTTAACCCCAGACCCCTCCCGGACCAGCATCCCTCAGCTCATCTTTCCCCTTCTCTTGGCTTCCACCCACAGCCTGGAGCCCGGACCCTGGCTTCTCCTGTCGGGAAACATAGTTTCATGTTGCGTCACAAACAGTTTTGCCCATGTGACTGGAGCCAGGGGTTAGAAATCCAGCTGTTAAAAATAGAAAGTTCTGTTGTGGGTCTTCACTTTCCTATGGCGTCTCTGCCCTCGTCTCTGAAATAAGGCGGTGCTGGCTCTTTTTGTGTCTAGCTGACCCGAGCTAGAGTTGTCAGAGAAGCAAGCAGGAGCCTTACTGAGACTGTGCCTCCATAAGGTCTTGCTGGAGGCAAGCCTGCAGGGCATTTTCTTAGTTAGTAACTCATGTGGGTGGGTCCAGACCATTGTGGTCCTGGGTGCTATAAGAAAACAGGGAGAGCAAGCCTGGAAGCAGCACTCCTCCATGGCCTCTGCATCAGCTCCTGTCCTGACTCCCTTCACAGATGGAGAGTGATGTGGAAGCATAAGCCAAAAAAAAAAAAAAAATCTTTCCACTCTAAGTTGATTCGGTCATGGTGTTTCATCCCAGCTATAGTAACCCTGACCAAGTCAAAGGCCGTCTACTTTTTCTATCCATTCTGCCTTGCCCGAAATGAGCCGGTGTCCCCTCTTGCCCCTGTGTAGTGTCTCCAGAAGAGCTCCAATTTGTGTGGTAAACTACATATTTACTTTATCCTAAAGATGATCCCATAAGATAATTCTTGTAAAGTTTTTCAGTGGAGTGTCTGCATTAAACACTCACTGTTGTTATGACCCCCCCCCCCCACCCCGCCCTACACCCCAAACTGAGTTCCACCAGGAGAGGACTATGTCTCCTTCAGTTACCAGAGGAGGAATAGCTAATTGTGAGAAGTTGTAAGAAACCATAGTCAAATCCAAATACGCAACGTGGTGCTGAGGGTGACAGTCTCTCGTCCATGACTCAGGAGCCTGTAAGCAACAACACTCTTGGTCACCTCCTTGAAGCACGGCCCTGTAGTTCAGCAGTAAGAGTGAGTGCTTGACAATGGGGTCTCACATTGATCCAGAAAGACAGGTCCACAGCCATGGGACTGCAGCCAGGCATGAGTTCTCTGTAAAAATTCTAAGAAATTGGACCACGGTGGAGATGGAGACTCAGTTTTCTTCAGGGATGCAGGCTCTGAGAATCATACGGGAGGCATGAAATGGGGCTCAGCAGCTATATAAAAAAAGAAAGAAAGAAAGCTTGAAGTCAGAAGGGAAAAGTATGAGGGAATAGGGGAGGATCTAGAGGGAAGGGAATCTGGGACAGATTTTATCAAAAATTTTATGTGCAGGTATGAATATTAAATTACAAAAAATGAATGTTACAAAACAAAGAAAGAGGGCCAGGCATAGTGAGATGAGCCTTGGGAAATAGCGGGGGAACATAGAACTATTGCCTTGTGAGTTTGCACTAGGATTAAAGCACTGTTGGTGACCCACACAGGCTGCTCCGGTGCAGGCACTCAGCTGGGGCAGTCACATAGGCAGAGTCTCCTTTGCCTTTCAGGAAGGTCTCTTTGGCGTGAGGATGAACTTGGAGGGATGTGAGGCCAGATAGCCGGTGACAATAATGGTCATTCAGATGGCAGGAAATGAGGGGTCAGGTCAACAACTAGAGGATTGTCAGAGGCGGTGGCTCTCGTACAGCTGAGCCCCACCATTGACAAATATTTGCCATTCATATCGATTATTAACAATGCCATTAATAATAGCACTTATTCATTGAGCATTGCTTCACGAGGTATGAAACATGTCACAGGTTTCATGTAATCTTCATCACAGGTAGTATTATCTCCAGTTTACGAATGAGGAAACATTCAGGGTTTCTGACTTGTTCTGTGAGTGCTGGAATCCCAACTCTGGGTCCTTGCGACTCCCAACTGCTGAGCTGTGAGTCCAGCCCCCAAGTTCAGGATGTTTAAAGCGCAGCATTCTGACTCCAATCTGAACAGGCCTCCATATTAACAGCCTCAGAGGAATTTCATGACTGTCACCTAGGTGGGTACCGCCGAGAGAACCAAGGGAACCTGCCCTTGTCCAGCTGGCCCTGGAGGACAGAAGAGAAGGAACTTGTCATTTAACAGGTCACCCAGAAAAGTCCCCAGGAGATTCTAGTATAGTCTTTGTCCTCAGAAATTCCTTCCCAGGGATCCAGGCTGAGGCTGCCTTCAGGGATGCAAAGGTGGGGGAGACCCAGGGCCCTTCACTCTCAGGCTTTGGCTCCCTACACTGTTAACATCTTCTTTCTTTCAGCCCGGCTTCTTGTGCTAGAGCCATCCCCTTTCCTCCAGAGACCACCATCTCTCAGCTAATTGGTGGAAAATTGCTTGCTAACTGTCAGGAAATCGCCTATTTTCCATCCATTACTGGGGGGACCAGGCCCATAGCTGAGGGGGACTCTGGGTGGGAAGCAGATGCTGATTAGGCCTCGAAGTTAACGACTAGGTTCGAAGACCTCCTCAGGCCGTCCTCCCAGACTGCTTATTAAATCCCTGCGAAGACCCACTGGTAGGAGATATTGGTTACATGGCACGCAGAACTGCCTGAGTGACTATTCATTAGGCCTCAGTTGTGGCAAGGGAGGAGACCAAGGAAAAGCTGTGGCCTCTATCCAGGAATGCAAAACAGCCCCAGAAGTTGGCAGAGAACTTTATAATTGCTGCTATTAAAATATATGTATTTATATAGGTGATTTGTAGGAGGAAAGAATTTCAGTGTTCGGGTGAGATTGCTGCTATGGTTTCACCCAGGATTAAGCTGTTAGAGACTAGATACTAATTAAGGCTGAGGGCCACAATCCCTTCCTAATTAGCTCATGAAGTATAATTTGCTGGGCAAATGCTACTGTTACAATCACCCCGAATTTGTCTGGAGTTCTCCATCCTCCAGGTGAACTGGGTAGACTGATTTACCCAGTTGCCTGAGCAGGAGGGGAGGCTGGGAGAGAAGGCTGGTGGGCCGGGGTTCCCTCCCACCCCTGCTTCCGACTGGGAGGGAAGGGGCTTTCAATGTCTGGTTCCCTCAACTATGATGGAAGGAGAGTCAAAGGGAAAAGGTAGGCTGTGCCTGTGCAGCGCAGCCTCGTTCGAAGGGGCCTGCTCTGAGACCCACAGCATTGCGGAATAGTCAGCAGTGGTCTAAGTGATGCTCAGGACCCATGAGTCCCTGTGGAAGAACCTGGAGGCCTTGCCTAAGGAAGCCAGGGTGTACTGTAGCGGCTCCAAATCAGAGTTATCAATAGTTAACTTTCTGAGGAGCAGGAAATGAGGGGGGCTGTCAGCGCCTTTGATGGGCAGGCGCACCCAGCAGTGCTTCCTTGCAGGAGACCCCAGGTGGTCTCCTCTGCTCTCAGACCTGTCCATTTTTATCCATGAATACTCTGTAGCCATTGGTATTTGCTCACAATCTGCCCTCTCTGCCTTTCTGTCTACCAAACTCCTCTCCACTGTTTTAGCATGTGTGTGTGTGTGTTCATCTATAAAAGCATGCTCATCTGGAGATAAGAGTTGGATACTTCGTGTTTTTCTGAATCACTTTCACCATATGTTCTGAAGCTGTGTCTCATTGTACCTGGAGCTCACAAACTTGGCTAGGCTGGTTGCCTTGGAAAAAGCCCCCAGAATCCACCTGTCTTTGCCTTCCCAGTGCTGGGATTGTAGACCCTCTGTACAAGCGGGGATCATACTGTCTAACCAAACCTGAAATCAGTAGAACACAGACCAGAGCAAATTTCGGCTGGGTTGCTTTTCTTCATGTTTCTGGCTTGTATAATGTGTGTAAGAAAGGTTTCCTGGTCCCTTGCTTCTCCTACGAGGACACTTGGCTTGGAGAACAAATGGTATCCTGGACGTTGGGTCTCAGCTGTAGCACAGATAGTTAGGCCGTCCTAGTCCCCCCCCCCATCCCCCCAGGCCTTCTGGGCTTGGAGGTCATGTCACAGGAATGGAAAGTCTGTGTCTTCCTTCCGTTCCTTGGAATCTCTCTCAGAGCCCTTGGAGACCAGAGGCTGAGGCAGTACTGCAGTGAGTTCAGCTGGTCGTGATGGAACCCACAAAAAAGACCGGGCCAGGAGATGTTTGTGCACACCTTTAATCTCAGCACTCAGGAGGCAGGCAGATCTCTGTGAATTCAAGCCAGTCTGGTCTACAGAGCGAGTTCCAGGACAGGCTCCAAAGCTACATAGAGAAACCCTGTCTCAAAACAAACAAACAAATATAAAAAGTTTTAAGAAAGGAGAGAGAGGGAAAGGGACGGAGGGAGGGAGAGAGAGAGAGAGAGAGAGAGATTGGAAAACCCATTCAACTCCAAGCCTAGGGCTGAGGAGTTAGGGCTGGGCTGGGCAATCAAAAGCTAGGGAGGTGCCGCTGACTGGGAGTATAAACAAGTCCACAGAGGCCATAAAGGAATTCCTAAATGACAGATCCATAGCAGGTAACAGCAGTTAATAACCATGAAAGATGATAGGGATGATAGTAATAATAATAATTAATAATGTCACCTGCAAGAGAGCATTTAGACTTTTCAAAGCATTTTTCTGTCACTATCCACTGGATTGTCTTCCCCCATCTGGGGCATGCTCAGAAGGGACTTGGTGAGGCCACACAGCTTGCTCAGGTTAGCGCTTGCCCTGACAGCAGGACATTCCCCACACTTTCTTGGAGAGTGGGCACACTATTCAAGGGGTTATTAGCTATGAACCTGCCCTACCCTAAGTCCTGCACCGTGGCTAGCGGGAGACCAAGCACTTTGCTCTGTTTATATGACTCCTACCGGAGATTCTACCTTCAGTTTCCCATTTGTGTAAGCTAGCAGCTGGCTAGTCTGGGAAGTTAACACTTTTTATTGTTGTTGTAGCTTGTTTGAGACAAACTCTCACTTATTTTTAGCTGGCCTCATCCTAAGCAACCCAGGATGACCTTGAACTAACACTCAGTCCTCTTGCCTCAGCCTCGAGTGCTGGGATTAGAACTGTCCACTACCACACCTGGTTTATGTGGCTCTTGGGAGCAAAAGCAAGGCTCCCTATATGCTAGGCAAGCACTCTGCCAGTGGATCTGCTCTCCCAGGCCAAGATTAACTCTCAACTCACTGTTTTCTCATGGTAGAATAAGATGTCAGGAGCATGGGTCACAGGGGCTTGGCACGGTATAAGCTCAAGGCACAGAGTGAGGATTTGGTACTCGTGGGCTGGAAGCCAGGCCCAGGGTGAGACACTGGTGCAGAACAGAGTGGGGGAAGGCTGCTGTCTTCAGATTCTGTGCAGTGCCTCTCTTGTTGGGCAGTTTTCAAGCGGAGCTCAGTAGGTGCTGACTGTTTCATCGACTCTGTAATGGTTCCTTGGACAACGTTTGCTGATTTGTAGAACCTGGCTAGGTCCTTGAAAGGGCTGTTTTGCAAGCAGAGCGAGGCTTCAGGAGTTTGGTGAGGTCCCATTTGTTACATTTTTACACTTGTGAGGATGTTTGCTCTGGGGCAAGTTTATCTCAATTTTATCTCTGCACTTTACCCTCTTGAGGCTCTGTTCTCAAGTGACAATCAAGGTTCCTCTTGGAGAGAGAAAGGGGCTAGTGCTGCCACCTGCAGGCGGAGAAGCGATTAGACTCCCTTGGTGAAAGTTAAAGAGCGAAGGTGAAGTTCAGTTGCCAGTCTCAAGGTGCCCTTCACTTTGCTTCGCACATTCCACCTCAACACAATCTGCTTGTTTCGAGCCAGGATGCTAATGGTGCCATTCCTATGTGGGGGACCAGTAGAGTTCTGGGGCCGTCACACCGCCTGCTGCATATACAGTTCATGATTTCAGTATCGATTGCTTCATTCTGAATTACATCATTACTTCAGCATTGGAGCTTGGCTGGTGAGGGTCCTGTGCCTTCACTAAGTTTATAAAGCTTTGGTTTGTTTGGTAGGCCCCACTAGGATGGCATAATCTAAACAAAGGTTGCAGGAATTTTTTTTCTTGTGGATGAATGAACCCCGGGGGCTTTGCTGAAGGTTTGTCTTTGGCATGTTTTTAGGGGGAGCAATGCAGTCTGTTTAGCATGGGGAGTAAGGAGGGAAGGTCTGAGATGCTGCCCTGTACACCTCAGGGTGCAGAGGCGACTCATTGCCAATTCTCCATGGCCTTAGCATTGCGGTTGCACTGGGCAGCCTGGGGCTTCGGACTGAGACGGGAAAGCATGTGCATACTGTCTTCAGGGTGGCAAACCCAGTGGAATTTTCTCTGTTTACCTGGGGAGGAATTTGGAACTTTGGATACAGAACTGGCAGGCCCAGTGATCCCTAGAAAGTTGAAAGTAGAGTCAGGACTGGAACCCAGGCCACCCAATTCCTCATTATAGACTCTGAGAAAACTTTCATAGTCAATGACCTCCCAGCATAGGACATGGCTACCCAGCCACAGTTCCCCTTCCCCGAGGGGTATGAAGGTGAAGCTTAATCTTTAATGAGTTGGTTTTTAGTTTAACTGCTCTTTTGGCAATGATTAATACCTGGTGACCTAGTCTGGCATGGCTGATCCTGACCAGGACTGACCTATGCATGTGCTGGTGGCCTGGTCCTATGTGTGGCTTCTTGAGTTTTGATGGGGTACCAGAGTGGTCTTCTACCAAGGCATATACTCAGTCCTATGTCTGTGGTTATGTCATTAGATCGTCCCTCTTCAGGAGGAAAACACCCTTAATGACCTTGGCAAGAGCAGCTGGTATAAGTCATGTTGAGAATGCCCCTGGAGCTGCTGACATGACAGCCCTGATGTGTAACAGTTCAAGATATAACAGAAGTTATAGCTTGTATTCCAAAATCATCTACTAATGGCTGGAACCACAGCACAACCAGAGAGTTTGTGTCTGCAGGACCGAGACAGGGTCCAAACAGCAGGCCTGCGTGAGGACAGGGTGTAGGGCTTTAGATCTTAGTGCAGAGGCTAGCATTGTTGGCATCAGCTGTGGGGACTTGGGAACATCTCTGTGCGCGACAGTTCCTTGCCTATCACAGAGAGACATTACCGCTTCTCTCTGTGCTCCTCTGAGGAGGAAATGAGGATGGTTATGTAAAGTATGGACTCTTTACAGAAGAGTCAACCCAAAGGAGGAGGTTCCCTATATGCTAATGTTTCCCTATATTCTCCCTGGCCATAGCAGCCCCTTTTAGGTGAGGTAGAGGAGGTTCCGTTACTGCCTATTGGCTACCACTGGAGCGTTTGGAACCCATGGGCAGGGCTGGACCTTTCCATTAGAATCACGGCCTTTTTCTAAGTGTCAACACTGCAAACTGGCCAACGTCTTGATCTTGTCTCTCACGGTCTGCTCTGTGTCTCAGAACTGGCTGGCACTTCTGCAACAGAGCTGGCAGCAGCTTCCTCCCATGACTTTTCAGTGGGTTCTCTTGTATGTTGGCACTCAGACTTGGTGTGGGGATTGGCATTGCAACTCAATGATTTGGGCTACAGGGCTTGTAACTCTTTATCTTGAGGTAGGTGCAAGGGCCAGAAGAAGCTACAGTGGGATAGCATCTTCCCCTCCGTCTGTGCTTCAGTTATGCAAAACTGCGCCCTTCATGCCTCTGTCTTTATCTTCTTCCTGCTCAGAGCCTGTCTACAGAACAACTCAGCACTTAGCTTAGGGACTGCTCCTCTAAATCTCAGGAACTGGGCAACCCCAGCCCTGTCTCTCCTGTCCCAGCTTTCATGCTCAGCATGTTGTCTGTTCACCTGCCCATCTCTTAAGTCCCTGGCCTGGGCCTTAGTACCCAGGACCTTTTTCTTGAGGTCACTGAGCTTCAGGAAGACAAGAGTGACTTTGTGACCACTCCTGTAAGAAGAGATTGGTTTGTGGGTCCAACGGGCTGGTGACCATGAAGCCCCCAGCGGAAGCAATGGTTGCTTCTCTGTTTTGGTTTTGCTTTTGTGGGCTTTTCGTTTCAGACGTTAATCTAGTTAATGCCAGCAATGTCATTTTGGCAAGCCCGCAATTTCCTTTTGCCCTTTATTTAACAAGCTCCACCCCGCCCCCCAATCTCTATAATAAAAGGCATGCAGGTGGGTAATTATAGAGGTGTGGAGTGGGGGAGCTGGGTCACCGCCAACTGAGCCTTCTGGAGCATCCGTTGGAGAGGCTTTTGGAGAATTACCCAGCCCCACTATTCAGTTTTAATGTGGAAATGGAATGTTAGAGAGGCTCAGGAACTTCCCAAAATAATACAAGGCAGAGCTAGATTCCAGTCCAGGCTCCTAATTCCCAGGAGACCTTCCTCACTGCTTGATGTCAACCTCATCTTCCTACGGGTGTTCTGCTGAGCATCTCACAAGAATGCCATCAGTTCTTGCATCCACCCTTCCATCCACCCATTTATCACCCACCCATCTATCTGTTGGTCTATCCATCCACAGATCTTACAGATTTTCTTGAGGGTTTACTACACACAAGGCACTGTGACTGTGGACAGTGACCAATCAGAACTGTTGCAGTTCTATCCTTACAGACCTATAGCACAGTGGTCCTCAACTTTCCTTATGCTGCAACCCTTTCAGACAGTTCCCCCAACTATGATATTATTTTGTTGCTACATTATAACTGTAATTTTGCTACTGTTATAAATCATAATATAAATATCTGATATATGATCCCCAAAAGGGTTGAGAATCATTGCTATAATGAGTCTTAAGAACAGGTAAGAATTTACAAAAGGCAGAGAAAGCATTTAAAAGAACCTGGAAGGATGTTTCCCAAAAGTTAATGGCATTATTTCTGGGGAGTGGGGTTTATAAGATAGGGAAATCAGGAAAGAGAAATTTTACTTCCCATTTTCTACGTTTGCTATCACTTGAATTAGACTGTGAGTATTGGCATTTTAATAAAATGACATTTCCATTTTGAAAACAAACAATACTGGATATTTATGTGATAATATATGCCCTGAGGTAGAGGCAGTAAACAGAGAGGAAAGTTATGAGGCTATAGAGCTTAGCTAGGAGGCATCTAAGGTTTTGAAATGCTAGCCTGAGAGTTTAGATTTGAATGAGGCAGAGGCTTCATCCGCAGCCCACAGAAGAACCCACCCATACTCAGTTTTGAATAGAAAGGGAAGTCACATCTTACAGAATTATCTAAGGTTAGAAACAGAAGGACTCTCTCCATATGTATTGACGATAGCAGGGCTTTCCATTGTGGACAAATGTGTTCTTCAGAAGTGGATGAAGTGATTTGAGGGGAGTTTATAATATTAAAAGAGGTCGGGCTATGATGATTTGCTCTCAGGTCAGAGGAGGGTAGAGCTGGATCACATTTAGGAGCCTTGGCATCAGCTGACAACCGCAGGGCACACTGTTTTTAGAATAAGAAAATTCCTGAGACAGAATTTTTCAGACCAGACAAGTTTTTTTTTTTTTTTTGTGGCTAAAAGTGACTCAAGCAGGTCACTGCTATTTCTTGCCACCCAAATGCTGTCTGTCTCATTATCTTTCCTCTTCAACACACCCCAGTGTGCCTAGTACTTAAGTCCTGCTCTGCAGAAAACTTCAGCGGCTTCAACCAGTTTTATGGCATTACCCAGATGTCCCCCGACCGGCAGGAACGTCCTATCCCTGTGGTCTCCATTTCTCTTTGACCCAATGAACACCCATTCCTCCTGTAAGTTTCCATCCTGGCTCATCTTTTCTCCGAAGCTTCTTCCCTTTCTCTCTTACTATGCACCCTTGGTTTTGAGTGGAACTTTTCATTTCTGCATTGATGCTCTGTGCCTATCGTTCTCTGGCATGATCATTATACCAACCTCATTGACTCTATATGGAACCCTGGTGTGCCAATGAGCAGAGATTGCGTATCAGTTGTCCCCACTACACTGCCCTTGCCCCAGAATCATGCCAGTAGGCTCACGTTGTCAGGACTGTTTTGCTATCCCTAGCACCTGGTACAGCAGCTGGAACATACTAATATGTAGCCAGTATTCATTAAGCCTATGTGTGAATAGCAGAGCACCTCTGCCATGATCTCTCCTGCAAAATAAAAATCAAACCACCCCTCTTCCTTCTCTCACCTCAAGGAGGGTCTCAACACCCCAGAAAGAGGCTGCTCTGCTGTACTGGGAGGATAAAATGTGAATTTTGATAGCTACTTGGGTGCCTCTGCCCACTCTTGACATTGTTTTCCTCACCTATTCAGTGAGGGTGCAAGTCCTCATGTTTTGTCCCCATAAAAGCTTAGCAGCGTTTAATGGCAAGAGTCCAATCACCCAGCTTACAAAATCCAGGCGGGATCAATGAGTTGGCTGGGTGGGGTCTATGCTTCTGCTTTGAGGTTTCCACTCCTATCACCCATTGTTAGAGACTCTGCTCTCCCAGGCCGTTCACGTTGTAGGGTTTAGGGATCGTTAATTATTAGAATGCAGCCCACCTGGAGCGCCTCGGCTGACCCAAACTAAGAGTATAAAGTCGAATCGATGCCCTGCGCCTGGCGTCAGGGCTTCTGCTGTCTCTCCTGGGGATGGATCATTCATTAATCCAGACACTTAGACTTGGAACACTGGGCCCAGGAAGTCCTGAAACATTCCTGACCACCCACGGCTCAGCTCATCAGTCCCAGCCTTGCTGCTGAGTCGTAGGATTTTACAGTCTCCTCGAAGTGAGATGAGACTGAGCAGCTGCTCCAGACTCCCACCCAGGCCAGAGATCCAGGTTTGGCTTCTCCAGTTCTTGCTGGCCTAGAGTTCAGGATTCAGAGGGGCGTTCCTGAGGAACAGCCCTGGGCCCAGAGCAGACAGTCACGAGACTCTGGACCCTACTTACCTACCTTTTCTGTGAAAGTCACAGGACTCATGTTTAGAGTTAAAATCTACCTGAGATTTATGCCTAATACATTTGAGCAATTATTGTTATTAAGAATAATATTGTAAGTTATAAAGGGGGCATCCACATTCCTCTATACTTAGAAACTTCTTTGACTTATAAGATGCTGTTTTCCTAGCTGAAATTTTTAATGATGTCAATGTTTTAAATATAAAACAAGGGCATCCTTCTTTATCCCTAACACCCTTCAGCTTCCTGTATCTGTCAGTTTTCCCTACCAGTGAGCTGCCTCCAAGACAGCAAAACAATCTTTGACAGTCCTTTAGCTTGCGACATCTGTGCAGACCCTCTCTCCTTCCTCTGTGTGAATGTCTTCACAGCTTTCCAGGGGCTGGTCCTGTCTCTCTGAGAAGCGCCTGCTCTTCTCCATAGAAACCTCCGTTGAGGTCGGCTGTGCATTGACTCCTACTCAGACCAATACAGCACATTGTTTGGGTTTTAGTTATTTCTCTTTCTGAATGAAAACAGGCTAGTAACATTCAGTTTCCTTAGGAAGACTAACGTTCTAATTGTGGCTAATCACAATGGCAGCCAGTAGTAGCTGTTGACTCCTTGAATTTGGCAGCCAATAGTAGTCATTGACTCCTTGAATTCCCCCCCCCCCCTTTAAACAGCCAAGTGCCTGAAAAGTAATTATAGAGTTAAAATAATCTGAATATAATTCAATACTCAACCACTTCAAAGCCGTGAACTTGGAGGCTATTTTATGTTTCTCAGTCTATTTTCTTGTTGGAACAACAGAGACTTTAACATAGCCAAATCTCCTAGTGTTCTGGACGGGATTCTAGAGACAACTAGATGAACTAGTAGAATGTCTTGTCTGTTGTCTCAATTTGGGTCAAGCCCTTCCTCCCTCTGGTTTCCTGGCTCCCTGGTTCACTGGCTGTAAGATGACAGGATCCCACATCAGAATATCTCAAGATATGATTCTGGGTCATATGGCTTTACCACACAGCATGGCACTCTAGGTGGGAGCCTAAGGTACAAAACTCAGTCCCTTTGTAATTTTAGTTCCTGTGGGGTTTTAAGGACTCTTTGGGCTCTGATATCCTTAAGCGGAATGCCACTGTTCCATGAATGAGGCAGTGACTGGGAGAACGTGTTAGGCAGGGGCATGGAAGAAGAGGCTGGGAGCCTGCCAGGTCATGTTCTCAGTCACGACACAAGGACCTTAGGTGCCTGGGGGAGGAGGATTTTGTCTCCTTTGCATACTGCCTCACTGATACATTGCATGCACAATGCTTAGGATAGAGTAGATGCTAACTGCCCATCCATTGAGCGACCAAAGGAATCAGCATAGACTAATTCTGCAGATAAGACACAAATGCTATCCAATGCTGACTAGACCTGTCCTTAATTTCTTCAGGAAACATTAGCTAAATGCCCTTATCCAGTATAGAAGATTACAGGGGTTCTTCTTCTCATGGCTACTGAAGTATACCTTCAAGTGGAAACTCCCCAGAGGAGAAGAGGTCTGAGGTACAGGAAGGTTGGGAGTGCTTCCTGCTCAGAGAAACTAAGCCAGGCAGAGCTAGTTGGCATGGAACATCTCTGAGAAGGTGTCAGGGGTTCTCGAGTTCAGAAAATGATTGTAAGAACTCTGGTTCTTGAACCTTTTCATATGTCTGTAATCCATCATTGGTACTTCAGGTGACTCACCCTTCAAAGGAACCTAAAGACAAGGTTGTTCCCAGGGAATGGGGAATCTGTGGAGGACGGGAGTCCTTCAAGAAAGGAACATAAAGTGATCATGGACAAAGATAGAACTCCACGGCGGAGGAGAGGGGGAGGCAGAGGACGAGCCACAGGAAAGGGTCCAGAAATAAGGCAAGCACTGCGGGCTACCTGCAGCTGTCTTATGGTGACTTCTCAGAGGCGAGGATGGGCCTCAGGGTGGCTTTGAGGCCGAGTCACAGGACAGGTCCCTGTGGCTCCATGCCAAGCTCTGTTTCATTATGAGACACACGATTAGCACTGCTTGAACTCGTCCACTCACCCCTTCTATTTTACCCTTTTATTTTAGGCTCAGATCTTCCTCTCCCAGATAGAATTCTCCCATCTGGTTTCAGAAACTGGATCAGTGGAAAGAAAAATCCTAGGATGCTGGAATTCCAGGAACGTGTCCAGGATGCCAAGAAAAATAGCTCCATGATGAAGCCATGGCATCATGGTGGCAGATCTGGAGAATACATTTGGTGCTGTCTGAGTTGCAATATCACAAAATCCTTGAGGTTGTCTGGCCTATGCCATGATGGCACAGACCCAGGAGCTAAGGCAGCCCCGGCTGGTAGCAAATACAGGGCTTGGAACCAAGTGCTGGAGACATATACCCTATTCTGATCCAATGCCAGAACTTTCTGCCCAGCTTGTCTAAGAGCTGTCTGACATGTAACTTTGCCTTATCAGCAGGAAGAAAGGATGACAGCGGGCAGTCTTCCTGGCCAAGCAACCATCAGGACCCACATAAATATTTTCTCAGTGTCTGCATGGCCGGAATCTGCTGGCTGACTTCCATGGGACAGTAAATAATTCAGATTGGTTGCTTCCTGACCACTTTCTTGGGTGTGTTTTCTGACGACTGTGTTTTTTGGAGTGGACTTTGGGGAGACCTTGATGAGGGCAGTGAGCCAAGCCTTTACTGGACTCTGATGATGACAGTTTTTGGTTGGGAAGAAAGTACCCATGGGTCTTGATGTCTATACACTTGGGGCAGAAGATGACTTTTACTCAGTCTCAGAGACCTTTCAAGTGGGGCCAGGAATTAGTTTCAGGCATTAGGGTGGGGTGAGGTTAGAGATTCTGGGACCAAAGAGTCAGAATTCAGCTGTTGTGGTAAATTGGGTAAGCTTGACCAAAGGCATGCTGGGGTTTTGGTAGATAAGCCAGTGGGGAAGGAAGAAACAATACTGGAGCCAGTGTGGTTGGTCTCAGATTATTAGAGTGACCAGTTTTGGAGTTCTAAATTCATGAGAGAGTAGGTTCACAAATCATATCTATTTTTGTGTGTTCCCCAAAGCTTCTGAGGGGATGGCAGAGGGACTTTTGGGGATACACCCGGAAGTTCTGGAAGTCAGGGCTGTGGATGCCCTGCCTAGTTTATAGTAGGACTTCAGTTGACAGTGGAAAGAAATGAGAATGAGGGAAAGGGCACGGAATGCCTAGATAAGCATCAGAGCCAGAGATTTAGTGCAATTTAACCTGCCGGTGGAGGTGGGAAAGCTACTCAAATTCTAGGCCTTATTTCAAGTGGGAGGGCTCTTAATTCTCTCTGTCTCAGACATTGTGGTTTCAGGATCCTGCAGAGGTCTGAGTATGCAGTGGGAATGCTTGAGAGCCTGCGTTAGTTTGACCTTGGAGAGAAAGCACAGGTCCCTGATAGGTGTGAGGATGCAGAATTCTAGATGATTTGAACTTAGAGGGCCTGCACTCACCAGGTATTGCCTGAATCTAACGGTGGGAATATCTGAAGCATGCATCTTATTTATCTTGATTTCTAGTCTCCAGTCCCATGTGGATGCTCAGTAGGGACTAGGGCTTGCAAGGTCAAATATGACTTCTATACAATCGTTGATGATAGGATTAGAGTCCTTTAATATACAGCAATGGTTTGCCACTCAGGCATTTTCTCAAAAGGCAGTGCATATTAGCTGTACAGTATAGTAAATTTCATTATGACGTTTTGGTACATGTGTCCAAGGTACTTGCGTTGGTGAATTTATCGCCCCACTGCCCACAAATGCCCTTCCTTCCCACTCTTCTGCTCCTATTTCCTAATATTCTTCCTACTGTCACATTTTTTACCTTCTCATTCCACCTTTGAAGGAAGACATGTGGTACTTGCATTAATTGCTTTTGACAGTGTTGTGACCAAAATAAAAGCA
Source organism: Microtus pennsylvanicus (assembly GCF_037038515.1). Taxonomy (NCBI): domain Eukaryota; kingdom Metazoa; phylum Chordata; class Mammalia; order Rodentia; family Cricetidae; genus Microtus; species Microtus pennsylvanicus. Next base: position 47,860,161 of record NC_134591.1, on the reverse strand, counting down.
CCTTTAAGATTTTGGTTCACAGTTTGAGGGTAGAGTCCATGGCAACAGGAGGTTGAGGCAACTGATCACACATAGATTGGAAACAGAGGTTGATGAACGATGGAACTCAAGTAGTGCCTTACTTCTTTTTACTTTTTAAATCAGTCTAGGACCCCAGCTCATGGGATGTTGCTTCCTGCATTTAGAGTAGTTCTCCATCCTCAATTAAACTTCCCTGGAAACACCCTCATAGACATACCCAGAGCTGTGTCTCATAGGTGATTACATCTCAAGAGAATTTCACGATGAAGATTAACCATCATAAGCCCACTCCTGGCCATACTGACATTCAAATACACCAGTTTTAAATCATGATATTCTACCTCTGAGGCCAATGACCACCTTATAATGCAAAATGTACTTAGTTTATTTGTAAGCGTTCCCAAGAATCTTACCAGTTCCAACACTTCTCAAAAGCCATAAGACAAAGGTCTTTTCTGAAACTAAAGGTAATCTTCTAACTGTGAGACCCTGTAAGTTAGGAAACACAATATACAATGGGAAGAATGTAATGATTCCTATTCTAAAAGAGAATGGGAAAGACTGAATCAAAGCAAGACCAACACCAAGCCAAACAGTAAATCATAAAGTTCCTTATCTGGCCCCTGGGACTTGTGGCATCATCTGGGCTCCCATGGTTTGTAAGAGCCCCACCTCTCCAGCTCTATTGGAGCCTCTCTCCTGGGACATCTCTGCTCGGTACCTCTGGCTTTCCTCATTGGACGGCCTAGCATTGCTAACTAACATTGTGCAGTCTTCACTGCAACTTAGGCTTCACCTTTACAACTTTATTCAATGACCTCTCTGGGTCTTCCGGCAGGAAATCTGATCCTTGCACAAATTGTCTGGCCTTAGCAGCTTTGGAGAAGGTTGCTACAAGCCTCCTTGTATAATGGTTGCATTTTGCATGCCTGAAAAGCCAAGTGGACAGCGTTGCTAAGATCTGCTTCCAGCTCAAGGTGTCATCAAGCTTCCTTCTGGCACAGCATTAGTGGCCTCTCTGTGCCCTGGTGACTGAATCTGGGAGAACATTTCCCTAGTTTCCAGGCAGGGAACCCCCTTAGCTTCATTCTCAGTTCAGGCTCTCTCTTTGTAAATGAAGTTGCATTTTCACAAACTTGAGCCTTTGTTGGTTGGTGTCTGTCTCGTCTTTAGGAGATCATTCCTATTGTCTCAGTGAAGAAGTCATGGTTTCTCTTTAATGATGCCAGCCCACGTCTTTAACAATTAGAGCTACTTTTTCTGTCCTCACCTTGTTTGTGAACTTTAAACTTTCTCACACAGCTTTTCTTGCCAAACTGTACCTTCTCAGGTATTTCTGATGTCCATTTACTATAAAAACCTAAACAACAACCATGCAATAGCCTGGACATGGTGCTGTCTTTAAATTTCTTCCATCAAGTGACTTAGTCCATTGCTATTTTTTTATACTTTTTTTTTTATGTATACAACATTCTGCTTCCATGTATGCCCACATGCCAGAAAAGGGCGCCAGATCTCACTACAGATGGTTGTGAGCCACCATGTGGTTGCTGGGAATTGAACTCAGGACCTCTGGAAGAGCAGCCAGTGCTCTTAACCACTGAGCCATCTCTCCAGCCCCCATTGCTATTTTTTTTTTAAATTCAGCCGCACTCAAATTTTAGGGCAAAGATAGAATGTAAATAGTCTTCACCAGAATGGAACGTTAATGGACGCTAGCCCAATTCTTAATGGAGCCCTTTTCCACTCTGAAACCTCATCAACCCAATCTCCTTTGTCAATGTTTTTCTCAGACTTCAGGTCTTCTAAACACCCACCAAAAGAGCCTGCTAAGCCCTGCTTACCACATCCCGGGACTTCTTTGACCACACCTCCACATTTTCAGGATTCATTCTATAGGACAATTCAGAAGGCTTTGAAAGCCACATGATCAGGTTTCCCGAGCAGCGAACCCTCTCCCACCACCGATTTTCTGTATTGGTTTTTATTTTAAATTTTATATTTATTTATTTGCTACTATGACAAAATGCCACGCAAAGCTACTCCAGAAAGGACGGATTTGTTTTGACTTCATTTGACAGTAGAGACTTTGTGGTGTATTGTAACAGGAGCTGGAGGTAGCTGGTCACTTTACATCTGCACACAGGAAGTTGGTACTCCACTGGTTTTCATTTTTCTACCTTTTTGTTCAGTTCAGTCTAGGGCCCCAGCCAGTGCTATGGTGCTGCCCACATTCAAGCTAGCTCTTCCTTCCTCAGTTAAAGCTCTTTGGAAACCCCTCACAGACATGGTTTGAGGTAGTAAATGAGCCAGGTGATTGTAAGTGAAGTCAAATAGACAGTTGATGGTTAACCCTCTGAGCCTTCCTGGGTCTATCTTATTTTGCTCTCTAAGAAAAGGGATATACCTGAAGAGGAAACTTCTTTTGAACCAGATTAATAATCTAAGCCTTGTGTACTGTCCAGTCACAGGAGTTCTTAAATTTCTTGTATTCTGAGCTGTATTTCAACATGTTTTCCTGAGTTGGGAAGGAGATGCAGAGTTGTTGAAAGAGTATGGGCTGAACCAGCTAGGCAACCTTGACCAAATTTGCCGGCATTTCTAAATCTCATTGTCTTCTGAAGAAATGGAGCATTGACCACTGAAAGACTAGATGGAGAGTGTGCATGAAGTCCTAAGCAGCCGTGGGGAAGGTAGCAGGTAGGCACTTCAGAAGTGGTCATTAACACACTACTGTGTGTGATGAAAATGTGACTGAAACCTTAGATCCGCCAGCAGGCTTTGCGGAATTGAGCAGTTACTCCGACACTGAGCCTCGGTTGTCTCATCAGTAACCAGGGGAAATAACACCTGCTTTACAGGGTTGTTGTGAGGGTTTTGGTTTAAATGCTTCTGACGATATTTGCATTAATTTCTGGGTTCAGGGAAAGCTGCATCATTGTGTAAAATATTTAAAAATCTTGCTAGCTCAATCTCCACATCCTGAAGGGTGCAACAGGTGCAGGTGGCAGGCCAGACACACAGTCCACTTTACTCTTCCTTACTGAAGACTCTCTCTCAGGTATGAACGGTTACACCCACTGCCTTATAGATCCCTGTAGTATCTCTCGCTCCAGCTGATTTTCTCTACAGAGGAAAGACCATAACTGGACCATTCTGCTCACCTGTTCAAATCTACCTGTTGGTCAGGCCATCTCTACAGTCCGTCTTTGAGACTCTTCTTGATAGCCCTCAAATTGAGATTTGCATCCCATGTACCTTTATTAGGGAAAGATCCCGGGGCTCAGAAGCAACAGGTGTATTCATTATTTGGCTTTTGTTTGTCTTCTGGCTTGCATTAATGGGCCTTTCCTTGAAACCCAGGTTCTTATCTGAGACCTTGGGGAATGAACTAGACTGATATCTCAGGGAATGTTATGGCTTTAAGGGTGATGTCTCCTCCAAAATTCCCTTTGGATTTAGCCCCCAAGCCATCAGTATTAAGAGGAGTGACCTTTGGAAGGTGATTAAGAAATGAGGATCTGTCTTCATAACTGGGATAAGTTTCCCTATACTAGGACTTTTTGACTGCCTTTCTGCTCTCTGTTATGTGGGGATTCAACACCGTGCCATCTTGGAAGCAGAGAATGGACCTCATGAGACTTCACTGTTTGTTCCTTAACATGGGATTCTAGCCTCTAGAACTGTAAGAAAATTATTTCTGCTTTGAATATATTACCAAGTTTGTGGTGCTTTGTTTTGAGCGGTATAGACGGACTAAGCCAGAGCCTTTTAGCCTTAAGGCATTTTGATACATTTGACACCCTGCAGCAGAGTCAGGCATTTTGATAGATTTGACACCCTGCAGTAGAGATAGGGGTTCTTTCACTCTTCTCTTACCATGTGTGCCTGCACACAGAGGCACTCAGACACCCAGTGCCTCACATGCAGTCTGGAACACATGTACATACTTCTTCATCTACCTGGGCAAGTATTTCACAAACATATTCCTATGTATGCATGTAAATACTTCTCTAGACACTTTCGGACCCTTGTGTTTCCACAAACACTCTCGCATACAGGTGGATTCTAGTCTACCTCGTTCACCACTGGAATCTGAACATTTAAAGAGCAAAGAAAATCCTCAATACTCCTTTGTGGAGCTAGGAATAAATGAGCTTTCTTCCTCCTCCTGTTCCTGCATACCTGTCTATACAGCCATCAGATGTACACACAGCAGAGTTTTGGTCCACACTGACAGACATTAGACATGCTCAGTACACTCATTCCCACCACATTCTAGATAGCCTCAGAGTACCTTCTGGGAGCTGAGGGAAGTTCTTTGTTGAATGGCACTCTGAAGGCTATGCTGTGGTCAGGTTTGGGCTCCAAGGATATCCAAGGACCTTGGACCAGGTGCAGGGTTAGCTTCACAGCCTGAAGTTTGGTCAGTACTCTGTGAAAGTTAGATTATGTTACTAGAGGCTTTCCCGTTTGATCCACACAAGGTTGGGTGGAGTCTGTGTCTAGTGGTTACTGTCTCTATGCCCTGCTTAGCGAAGAAAGACCTGGCTAGTTTAGGCTATACCCAAGGTCAGAAAGCCAGATAGCCAAGAATCATCTACCCAGAACCCACAGCCCCCCTCCTATGCTCTCTGCTCACCCCACTCTCTCTAGATGACTGCTTTAAGAGAATTATTTATTCTTTAGGTTTTTTCCTCTCCCTAATTTATTTCTTTCTTTATCTTACTGTTTTTTATCCCATTTCCGTCTGCAAAGAGTAGGGTTTCAGCAGGGAGTTAAGGAGGCCAAGTTCACTGTCAGAAGGAAAATCTAAAAGCAACTTCTCCTTGTAAACCCAGGCAAGATCGCTGCCAAATGAAATGAGAACTTACCACGCGTGCACACACCCACCTTCACAAAGAACCAACTGAACTAGCGAAGAGGGGGAGTTAATAGAGTTAATATCTACATCAGAGAGCGGAGGAAGGCCCCTCCGACCACAGAATCTGCCAACTGATTAAAGCATCATTTGCAGTTTTATGGTTTCCAAAGCGATGTCACTTTTGGTTGTTTTAGAAGAAGCTGTAATATGTGAGCCAATTACAGTTGTCTTGGTTTTGGAGTGGCTTGTGAGCACGTGGCTCAGCAGAGACTGGTTCTTTTCCACTAAAACAGTATTTGGGAAAGTTGGGGAATCACTTTAGCATCCCGAGGACCCAACTGGCACCCCTTTCCCATGACTTCAGCCAATCTTAGAAAGTTAGTAACTTGAAAAGACCATTGACTTTGGAATCAGCCTGACTGGACTGAATCCCAGCTCTTCCTTCATATTACTATATGATTTTAGGCAAGCCACTTAACCCCATGGCCTAAATGTTTTCCTCTCATCCTGTCTTGCAAAGTTATTAGAACTATGTCTAGTCTATACAAGGGGGCTAGATATAGCAGAAGGTCAATAAATAATAGATTTATCAGTCAGTTTACCACTGGATTCTACCCTGTCTTAGGTTTGGAGGAGGAGGCTGTGTGGAGTAATGAGACAGGAAGGGAGAAAAAGAAGGGACCGTGTTCCCTGTATGGCTCACTCTCTTCCCTCTTGCTCCTTTCATATCCCAATTATCACTTTTCTTTTTCTTTCTTTCTTTCTTTCTTTCTTTCTTTCTTTCTTTCTTTCTTTCTTTCTTTTTGATATAGGAAGCTCTTGCTCTTCAATGGTCTTTATATTTACAGGTGAGATGAATATATCTACAGGTGTTTCCATCATCCTGAAGACTGTGTGGATCAAGGTTTAAGACCAAGTTTACTCCTATCGCTTCTCATGGATGGGTGTGTAGGTCAGATGTATTAGCTGCTCAAGGATACTTTAGCTGTTTGGCTTTGTGGACTGTTGGTCAGCCAGGCCCAGAAAAATGATGGAGTCCAGTTTGTTGTACTCAAGACCAGCTGTGTGGGAAGGATGATGGTATTTCATGTTACGGTCATACAGATTAAACTAGATGCATAGGAATATAATCACAACACATCTTCCACTGGTTATTCTGCTCAAATGCTTTTTGCTCTCTTTATTTATTGACATCTGACAACCCTCCTATTTTCTGTTGGTCATCAAAGTTATCCATTCATTTTATATCACAAAACATCTCTATTAAATATTCAGAACATTTTCTTTGGGTGCTATGAGTACTGTTTGTCAAGGCTTGTTTCTTGCTGCTGTAACAGAATATCCAAGGTTGGATAATTTATAAAAAATAAAAATTTATTCCTTACCATTCTAAAGTCCATGAATTCCAAGATTCAGTGGGTGGGACTTGGTGAGGACGATTCTACTGTACTGCCTATGACAGAAGGCAAAGAGAGAGCAATAGAGGGCAAGAGATTAAAGAGACTAAATTTATAGCCCCTAAGCTTTTGTACTTGTTTATTTTTGTGGTGTTGGAGATTAAACACACATGCATGCTAGGCAAGTGATCTTCCAATGAGCCATCCCCAGAGAAAACACTTTTTGTTCCCTCATGGCCTGACCACTTAATTATGATTTTTCTTTATTCTTGAGAATTTAATACATATATCCAATGAAATATGAAAATATCCACATCCATTTCACTCTCTACCACACTCAGTGTTTACCCCAATGTGTTCCCTTCAAACTTCATGTCATTTGCTTTTGATAACCCACTAAGTACCCATCCAGCTGCCCATAGGCATGCAGGTGTGGGGCAATCCACTGGAACACGGGAAACACACCTATGGGAACACTCTAAAAAAAGTGGATGATTTCTACACTCTGCACATATTGGCAGCACAGAGTAGACTCGGTGTGTTTTAAAAAGAGAATATGACATTGACAATGAAAAGTGATGGTTTGATTAGGAGGAGTAGGAAGAAAGAGAATGGGGCCTAGATGTGATCAAAACATAACATATACATGTATTCTCAAACACTAAATTTAAAAAGAAAGATTCAACCTCCCCCCAGCAGCTATAAACTGCCAATGACTCCCCAATAAGGGGTGTACCTAGAGTCTTTTCCCCTGACTGTGCCAGAACTTTCGTGGGCTTGACCTTCTGTGGCTCTTGTGCAGGTAACAACAGCAGTCGTGGGTTCATGGATTCAAGGACCCCGAAACGTTCAGCAGACACTGAGTTGCATGTCTCCTCCCATCCTGTGGCTCTTAAATTCCAGCCCTATCCTCCTTCTTGATGTCCCATGAGTTTTGGCAGGAGGTGAGCTGGACACTCGGTCTCTTATTCTCAGCGCTCTGGTCAATGTGCATCTCTGCTATCACTGCTTCCCAATGCAGACAGAAGCTTCTCTGTTCACAGCTGAGAGCAGACCAGATCTATGGTATGAACATAAATATTTAGAAGTGAATCTGACAACATGATCTTTTAGCAAACTAACAATAGCAGGTTCTACTCTAGGACCTGTGGCATCCCCAGTAGTGGCCTTTGGAGCAGGATCACTAGAGTAGGCATAAAATTCCATACGATGGAATAGGCCTCAAATTCTATTAGAAAGTGTCTAGTTAACCCATAATAGGTGTGGCACTGTTGCGCCAGTGGGTACATCTTGCTTGAAGGGTAGATATTGTGGCATTCAAAGACCAGCTCTGGGCAGAATATGGCCAGGTGGAAGAAATATATAGAGAGAGTAAGTGGAATCAAAGAGACACCCTATAGCTGCCAAGGGAGAAAGACACCAGAACCTACTGGTAAGCCACAGCCTCATGGTGATACACAGATAAATAGAAATGGGCTAATTTAAGATGTAAGAGTTAGTTAATAAAAGGCCTGAGCTAATAGGCTAAGGAATGTTGTAATTAATATAATTCTGTATAATTATTCGGGTCTGGGTGGCCGGGAATGAACGAGCAGTCTTCCGCTTACAGTTAGTCTCTGCCAGGCAACAGCGTTAAGGGGTAAAAGTGTCTAGCCTGTGTATTCACGGACACAAACAAATAAAATAAGATTGCTATTAGCAATAATAACAATAGTAAACTTCGGAATTTATTCAAATACAGCGCTTTTCCTTGCTATTTGCCTGAACCCAGCACTGCCACTGGCCAGGCTCCTGTGGTGAGAAGAGGCATCAGTTTCTGCTTGTTTTTTGACAAAGGACATCTCTTTAATTATTTTTGAACTACTGTGAATTTAAAACAACAACAACAACAACAACAAAACATTGCATTGGCAGGGATAGTGGGAGAGGGAAAGATAAGGCAGACACAAGTGTTCTTGTAAGTCAGTGTAGATTTTGTAGGTCCAAGGTCTGTCTGTGTCTGGCAGGCACGACTGTCACTTGTCTCATTTCTTGGGCCTTTTTGTGACTTTGGAACACTCCACCCACACCCCTGCAGGTGCTTTCCTGATGTGGGCAAGCATTATTCTACTTGCGGAGTGCTTGAGTCCTTCCCAGCTGCTAGGCATCTCCTTGTACCATAGCCCGTTCTACTGAGGACCCCCAGCCTTTCAAAGCTCATGTCCTTTGTCAGAGCTTAACAGATCCAAGACCATCTTTCTCTCTGTGTGGTCCAGATCTAGTTTTGAGAAAAACACTTCTTCCTTCTCCTCCTTGATGACTCTGGGAGTGCAGGTTGTCCCCTCTACAGCAACCTCCCTTTACTCTGAAGTTAGAACATCTGGCCTGCTACCCTCTAACCTCTCCTGTTTACCAGTGGGAGTCAGATTCCTGTCCACCATATCTCCCGAACATAGAGAAGCATCAAGTTCTCCAAAGGTCCCATTACAGCGGGTTTTCCTCAGGCTTAAGATAAGGGAGGGAGAAGATAAAGATATGCAAAGTACATACAGCTCTTTCCAGAGATCCCCTGTCTAACTCTGCATTCTGGCTGAGGTGGGTGGTCAGCAAAGAGGCACAAGCACAGTTTCTGACCCCACCTCTGGCAGTCCTGGCGCGCTGGTCTTCCACTCTGCTCGGGGATGTGCTATCCATTCTCTTGGGACCTTGCATGAAATCTGGACTAATGTTAAAATTTAAAGTTATCTTTGCATTTTTTTTCCAAGAAAACTTTGAAAATCTTTGAGTCAGATGCTACTGTTTTCATTTAATAGATAAGAAAACAGGTCCAGAGAGGCTAAGCCGTCAACTCTATGCATGCAGCTAGTATTAAAAAACTTACTACGAATATCTTGCATATCATCATAGAACCTTCATCTGGTGATGGATGGAGATAGAGACAGAGACCCACACTGGAGCACTGGTCTGAGCTCCCAAGGTCCCAATGAGGAGCAGAAGGAGGGAGAACATGAGCAAAGAAGTCGGGACCACGAGGGGTGCACCCACCCACTGAGACAGTGGAGCTGATCTACTGGGAGCTCACCAAGGCCAGCTGGACTGTGACTGAAAAAGCATGGGTTAAAACTGGACTCTCTGAACATGGCGAACAATGAGGGCTGATGAGAAGCCAAGGACAATGGCACGGGGTTTTGATCCTACGTAATGTGCTGGCTTTGTGGGAGCCTAGCCAGTTTGGATGTTCACCTTCCTAGATATGGACAGAGGGGGGAGGACCTAGGACTTACCACAGGGCAGGAAACCCTGACTGCTCTTTGGACTGGAGAGGGAGGGGGAGAGGAGTGGGAGGAAGGGGAGAAGGGTGGGAGGAGGGGGAGAGAAATGGGAGGCTGGGAGGAGGTGGAAACTTGTTTTTTTTCTTTCTTTTCTCAATAAAAAAAATAAACCTAAGCATTCAATAATTTGATAAAAAAAACTTGCTAATCAGGTTCTCAGACATCAGGTTTTTGGGGTTTTTTTCTTGTTTGTTTGTTTTTATCCAAGTATGCAGACTGAGGCTTTGTCTCTGCAGTTGGCAGAAAATGCTCCCCGGCATATTGCATAGCTGAGCATGGACATCAATACTCAGTCTGTGTGGTGGCTGCTTATTCGAACACGTTCCTATCCAAGACTGCATTTGTTGGGATGGCATTCAGAGCAAAACCTGTCCTTGTTGCTGTGAACTGCTTTCGAAGAACCAAGCAGTTAGACATATTCTTTTGTGTTTGCTTGACTTCAGCATTGCCTCCACCCCCAGTTTCTCTCCAAAGCTTTTATTTATTTTTCTGTCTTTGTTTGGTCATGCTGATTATTATATTGAGTAGAGATCTTTATCGTCACCAACAACACACATCTTACAAGGGTGAATTTGTTTTGGGCATCTGCCTTCATTATGTTCCTCTCTGTGTTTGCAGCGGTTCTTAGTAAATATCGTTTTTGCGGCAGGGGTTAGTTGAATTGACTCATTGGCTGAGAAAAGTTAATTCGAGGGTTGGTTAGGTGCCGGGGGATGGAGTGAGAAGGGAAATGTGTACCTATATAAGCTGTAACATCAGCCAACAATGGCTCATTCTCTCCATTCCCTGGGTGACCCTGCATGAGTCACCCTCTGTCAGCTTCAATTTTCTCCTCTGACCAATGAGGATGAAGGTCCCCATCCTGCCAGCCTCACCGGGAGTGTAAGATGAACCTCTGACAAGATCTTAGATGTGGAAAGAATTGACGAAGTATCAAACATGTGGGTTTAGCCTGGGAAAACAAACCTTGTGAGTCAGCTTGGGTCCCTGTAGACAGTAGGCTGGGAGGACCTAAAGAGCCACCCAGCCTGTGTGAGTGGCAAACAGAGGTCTCTACTTTCTGGGATAAATTATCAACCAGGCAGAGGCGTCAGGGCTGCTGCTCTCTGTCTGGCCTCTATGGCCATCCCGCTCCATGAGACATAAATCCCCTAGACTCCCCAGTCACTTCCAATCTTCCTCAGTGTTTAGTTTTTTAGCTCTGTCCCCCCTTTTCTTCCCTGCTTGCTATTTTATAGGGCTGTAGGTCAGGGGGGCAGGATCCAGCTACAAATCTCCTAGATCTTCCTCTCCCTGGGACAGAGGGTGTGAGCTGCAGTGGCCTGAGGCAGAAAGCTTCATGGCAGGGCCAGGAGGATTACCATGAAGGCCCTTTAGAAGACAGGATCTGGATTTTTCTCTTCTGGTGTGCCCAGAACTGAGAGAGACCACGGAGATTGCAATGTGAAGAGACCATCAGGAGTGGTTGGGACTCATTTCCTCACACCATCTGGGTGTCAGCGACGAGCTTTGATAATGGCACCTAATTTCACCTTCCTCTTCTTTAATTTATTTATATATTTTTTTTATGAGACTCCTAAGGTCATTGTGAGGCTCAATCAGCATGTCCTAGGCCAATGTGTCTCTCTTCCCTGACTATGGCAATCTGGTATGTAGTTTTCTCCTCTCTTCATCATCCACAATTGAAGAATTGTCATCTTGCCTTCCTCATGCCTCGCTCTAACAGGAGACTAAGCAGAAGCTTTGGCTTATTCACCCTGACCCCTCAGCAGTGGTGTGATGTTTGACTCTTTGTCTGTGCTCATCAAGGACAGGCTGGGAGATGGAGCTTAGTTCTTTGGTACAGGGATGTTTCTGTATTAAGGAAGATTGCCGCAGTGCTATTTGGATATCTAACACGAGAAAGGGCTTTGGAACAAACTGCAGTTAATATCTCCTCTGTTGAGAAGAACACAAGTTCAGGGAGGAAAGGGAACCTGGCTGGGCTCACCCTAGGAGTTAAGGAAGAGCCAGTGATAATACCAAGTTTTTGGATGTCACATGTAATGTGCTTTATGCAACCTCCATGGCAGAAGAGAACATGAAGAGTTGACAAAAAAAGACAAACCTAGGAAAATGGAAGCTAGGAGAATGAAAACATTTGTGCTTCAATTTAGTATGAGGGAAACAAGAAGGTAGACAGACAGACAGAAATAGAGATGCTCAATATTGGAATATGTCATGACTTAATTCCAAAATTCCGTGTTATCTACTCCTATTCCATGTTTGGGCAATGGCCTTGACCCCTTTCCACACGAGTCACAGGATGGAGCAGCATTGGTGGAATGGAATGACCTTGACTTCCTCTGGAAGCTAACCCATATTGCCTGTCTTAACCAAGCTAGCTAGACTTTGCTTCCTTTATAATGCACACAGTGATGTTACCATGATCCCACAACCCTCACCTCTGTTTCTAGCATCTCCACAACTACAGAGTTATTTCCTTTGGATGAACTCACGATGAGATATGAAATACATGCTATGAGCTCACTCCTGTTCTGTATCCCAGTTTGAGAACTCGGCCCTCACAGTGCCTCTCATTACAGAGAAGAATCATGGGTTGGGCAGGAGCTGGCCTCTATTCATGTGTGAGTGAGGGGAGGAATGAGCAGTACAAAGCCTGGGTATCTCGGCGGGCCAGACCTCAGCACCATTGTTGCTTATGCAGCTCTATACCTTTCCCTGGTGTTTGAAATGTCCCCAGGGGTCACTGATTTGAACAGATGCATCCGCTGTATTTAGATCTGTGCCGGACTTCTCCAAACCTGCAGACAGCCCAAATGGACTTCCGACCCAGGCTTTGTGAAAGGATTGGGATAACTGACTTGAGGAGTATGGCCTAGTGGGGGCCTGACCCTGGAATGGGAGTTCTAAGATGGTGCTTTAAGTATAGAAGATCAGTGTGGCTCTCTCTTATGAGTAGTTGGAGCAGGACTCTTCACGGAGGAGCGACACTTGAAATTTGCCCTAAGTTTGAGTGACATCAGGAGCAGGAAAGGGCCCTGCAGCTGAGGGAACAGAGTAAACAGACTCAAAGGGCTGGAGGAGCCAGTGGGGTTACAAAGAAAAGAGCCCGAATGACCGCGAAAGAGACACAATCAGGTTGTAGCAGATATAAAGACTAAATTGATGACTGGTTTTATTCTGAGTAGACTCTTCCCCAAACAGACCCTCTTGTCCCCACATTGGCTGCTGAATTTGGGTGGATGCCCAGCAAAACAAGATAGTTGGCTTATAATGGGCTGGGTCAAACTTTCTAACACTGCAGCCCTTCAACCAAGGGCCCAACCCTGCTGCACAGAGAACACTCTCTTCCACCTTCAGTTTCTTCCAAGCTGAGGTTTTGCTGCTTCTGGCTAGAGATGGAGATCCTGGCTCACGGGTGTGTTCAGCCCAGCTTTCTGTGAGCCCCTATGGGTTTCTTACAAAATCTGAGATTCGGGCCCATCTCCCAACACATGTCTAAATCACTTCCGTGGTTTTGATGCTGATTACACCTTCCCACCTCTCCACCACAGCCAGAGGAATCTGTAGCTAAGTTGGGAAGAAGCAAACACCCAAACTCCAACTCTGGGAGTTGTGGGGCTTGGGCCCTGCCTACAAGAGGTAACAGGAATCACCTCCAGTCCTGGGGGGAGAACTTCCCAAATGTATAGCCATAAACAGCTTTAATAACTTCGGACTTAAAGTCTCAGTTTTGTTTTTCTATTTATAGTCACTTGTAAAGTAAGTAACACACTTGATTAGAGGCTATAAAACTTGTCCTCACTGCTTGCCTGGGGCCTGGGAAGCATGTAGGGTGTTGTTTGATTTCTCCCCCTTCTGCCCTAGGAATACAGTCCTCTTGCTGTACAGCCATGTTTGTGCCTGAAAGGCATCAGCCCCTCCTGCAGGTTTGCTCACAGCCAGGCCTCCCTGGATTCTTCCATCCCAGTTCTCTGACAACAGTTACTCTATCATTGTCCATTGTCTTGGAATCACACTGTTTCAGAATCTAAAACTGACTAGTCTGGACTATTAATGTCTAAAATCATAAATTGCGGGAAATTCAGAATTCTCCATTGCCTGAGAGCTGGCAATGAGAAGAACTAAGATATTGGTTGATAAAATATTAATTAGTCAGGAGCTCAGTGTGCATGAGGCCATTGGAGTCAGGGTCACACTAGGCTGAGCACATCCTCCTAACTGGGGAGGGGAAGGGGAGTGACTGAGTGGTGACTGACAGTACTGGTAGTCAGAACCCCTGGCAGAAGGGTGGGAGGAACAGAGGATGCCATGCTTTAGCTGGCCAAGCAAGCTCATGACACCTGTCATGTCTTTGAGTCTCTTGGGCACAGGGGCCAATGAAAATCTGAGTTATAGCTATTATACAGACAGTGAAGCTATAATTATAATTATAGGGTCCAACTTTTAGAATTTAAGATTTCTAGAATTTTAGGATACAAGATATGAAGATGGGAACCTAGGGTATTATCGATTTGAGAATTCTAGGCTATTATTACTGAAAGAACTATGACTGTGTCTAGTTGAGTTTTTCCCCTAGTGGAATGAGTAAGTTGAAGTTTGGGGAAAGTCTGGGTTTCAGAAAGCTTGCTGGAGGCCACCCACAACTTTTAGAGAGCGTTGTAATAGCTGATGTTCTAGCTGGATGTGTCAAGAGACAAGGAAGGAGAAACCACAGCACATGGCTGCCACTGGATGTACCAATAGCATCTCAGATGAATGCTTTCAATGCAGCTACCATAATACTAAGAGATGTCCAGCGTGTTCTTATTTGTCACATAAGCTTATATGGTTCTGAAGGCTGGACAGACAGTACAAGAGCGCTGACGATGATAAGGGCTTCATATCGCATCATTCCATGGAGGAGGACAGAAGGACAAGAGATGGGAGAGAGAGAGGGAGAGAGAAAGAAATCAAGACAGTCAGACTTACTACAAAACAAATCCACTGTCAGAATCAATAGTCCACTCCTGTAATAATGACATCAACCCATCTATGAAGGCAAAGCTCTTATGATCTGACTGCTTCTTATTAGAGTTCACCTCCCAACCCTGTTGCACTAGGGATTGAGTTCTCAGCACATGAACTTTGAGGGACACACTGAAACCATAGCATCATGTTATGTCAAAGCATCACATATCTGGAGAAGGGAAGAGACTTGGTCAGTTTGGAACAATCAATAAATGATAGATTGAACATGGACCCATCCATATTACTCAAATTCCACCCAGGTTTTTCTCTTCCTCTGGTGTCATTCCTGGACTGAGACTCTTATCTCATTGTCCTGACAGCTTTACAGGAAAAAGTTAGGCTATCACTTAATATAAATTTAAAGGACAATGAAGAAAGGAAATGGATTGGGCCATGGGAACTTTGTACAGAATCCATGGTGAGGCCAGAGGTGGGGAGTTTATTTTTCTTTAACCTGGTTCTGTTTTTCTGCCACAAACCATATTCATATGTTATTCACCGGCTGGCACAAAGGACCTTCGCACAAAGCAAGGCTTCCGTGGAGCCGCAGACTCACCTCTGACCTTGCCCAAAGACTGAGCCTAAGCTTCAATAACAAAACAAGTTAAAGCAATTAATGAGCGAAGGACAACAATGGACACGGTTTGAAGGCCATCGGCCGTTTTTCTCTACTGAGCCGAACCTTAGGGTGTGAGAAAAGGCAATGGGTGCTGACGTCCCCCACAGCAGAGAATCCGGGGTTCATGGGGAGAGAGTCTGCAAGAAAAGAATTGCATTTAAGATTTCTCTACCATGGTAGATGAGAAGTCACTTGGGTGACCGATAACTTGAGGTGTAATTTTGTGGCATATAGAACACATTCTGCTATTTTCCTTTATCTTAAAGACTATCTTCCGACAGGAAACCCTAAACCCACTTCCCTCTGTGACTCTTTGTTGGCAAAGGCAGCCTCTGCTCCAAATCCTCTCTGCCTGGTTGGATAAATGTTTACTTACGGGGATAATAGTCACACTATATCAGTCAACATAGACTAACTTTTGGACAAACATCTCAGGAGAGTTAATTTCTTCCTTATGCCACTGACAAATGTGGAATGCACTCTCTTCCACACAGGCATTCCGTTATGTGGCTCTGAAGCCCTCCGTGGCAAAATGATTTTCAACCAGGATGCTTGCTCTCTTCCTACCTCTACCGGGGTCATCTGGAAATGCCTACGGACACTTTTGTGTTGCTTCTTCTAGGAGTGGACACACAATTGCCATCTAGTTTGAGGAGACAAGAAATGTTGACTAACACTCTATAGTACATTGGGCAGCCTCCAGTGAAGAGTTATCTACCTCATAGATCAGTGGTGTTGAGGTTGAAAGGTCTGGGGTATGAGCTTCTGGGGTCATTTGATTAAAAGATGAAGAAAAGAGAAAACTGGAGAATTATATGTGGCAGGGTACCCTGGCTAGTTTTATGTCAACTTAACACAAGCTGTACTCATTTGTGAAGAAGGAATCTCAGTTCAGATAAAGCCCCTACCAGACTGCGAGAGAGCCTGTGAGGCATTTTCTTGATTGATGAATGATTTGTAGGGCCTAGCACTCTGCAGTCAGTACTTCTTGTGTGCTATAAGAAAACAGACTGAGTGAGCCTCAAGGAACAAGCCAGTAAAGAGCACACTCCCATAGCCTCTGCATTAGTTCCTCCTCCAGGGTCCTCCCTGGATGACGGACATCCAGCTATAAGATGAAATAAGCCCTTTCATTCATAAATTGCTTTGGTCATGGTGTTTTATCACAATAGAAACACTAACTAACACAGAGGGTTTCTGGATCTTCACATAAAACAGAGTAAAGTCCTTCTGTCTGTGTTTTACTGGAGTAAGCCAGGCTGGGCGATGTAGAAGGTGATGAGGAGAGGCAGGCTTGCTGGACATCTACCCAGGCTCTACAATAAGGCTACGTGCCTCTAACTCTAATCTATTAAGGTACTGTTTTGGTCTGCCTCTGTATTCTTTTTCATTTCTCAGATAACTCAGATTTGATTAGCTATGGACTCTAGTACTGAAGAAGCCAAAATGCTTTTTTCTCCATGTACTGTCCTCTAACAGAGTTAAAACTTGACCCCGCAAGGGTTGCTAGGAGGATTCCTTCTGCTCTGCTTTTACCTACATTATGACCCGTTGTCAACTAGAATAAGACTCTCAGCTTTCTGTTCCAGAAAAGTTAATTTCATACTCATCACGGAACTCAGTTCCCCCAAGAAAGGAAAGGAAAGTATTTGCAAGGGGTTTTAAGTCCTGGGATTGGCGCAAGTAGGAATTTGAGAACTCCTTGGTTACTGAGAAATCCCCACAGACCATGAAAATGAGTGCAGAAAAGGACCTTTGATTAAAAGAAAAGGAACTCGACATCAGATTTGGGTCCTGCTTCTAAATGGTTATGTTCACCTTGGATGCAATCCCTCTCAGGATCTTAGGACCCTTCTGGAAGAGTGGGCAAGGTGACTTTTCTGTCAACTCCGAATAAACAGAGGCTTACCTGCTCTCGCTTCTCTCTCTCCATCCCTCTCCACCTATGAGTTAACCTCCTTTTCTTGGCATCAGCATCCCCTTAAAGAATGGGGTCTTATTTGCAAGGGAAGGGCACAGTGGAGGTGGTTGGTTTAATGACCATCTCCTCTCCTGGGGAGCCCAGTTGGCAGAGGGAAGCACTCAGGAGTTTGTCATAAATAAGTAGGTCCTTGTTCTCACTCTGTCAGGAAGAAGCCTGGACTGTGATTGATGTGGCCCATTTGGGCGGGAATGGGAGCCCGGAAGAATGCTCACTGGCAGATGTGCCTGTAAAGATTCACATAAACCCCAGCCTGGCTGGGAGCCAGGGTCTTGGTCATCCTTACAAGGCTTGCTCTGGAGTCTCTAAGAGGAGAGAAAATATTTTTGCCAGGTGAGAAGTACGAGGCCATTCTGTGAGGATGCACGGTAAAGAAAAGGCTCTGGATAACGGTACAGAGAGAAACTACCAGAATTTTCTGTGGCACTCTTAAAAGACTTGTTTCCTCTTTCCTCCTTGTCAGAACATCCAGGATTGCTCTCAGCCTACCAAAGGAACTTTGAAAATCTGCTTGAATGGACACAAACCGAACAGGAGTTGAACGTTTAGCTTTTGTTTTTGGTCACAGCTAAACAATTGCGTGTTAAAAATTATATTCTCTCTGGAAAAACACTACACATAAGAGAACTATCTGTATCTCTCTGGTCAGCAACAGAGGATGTTGAAAAGAAGAAAAGAGGGAGGAAGGATGTGGGGGAAGATCCCAAGACAAAACTCTGCTGACTTTAAGATCTGGCTGACCCAACTCTTAATTCCCTCAAGGGAGAAGTCATTAAAGATTTGTTAACGTAGCTCAGGATACAGCCTGAAACTTTTTGGGCCGGTGGCCCACCCCTACCCACTCTCCACTTGTGGCCTCTACTGGTCTTTTTGTGTAGCCGAGCTGGAGGTGGTCTTGCAATTGTTAGCAAGTAGGCCCCGAAACTTCCCGAGGAGGGAAGTAAATGTTGCAGCCATGCCTAACATTCACCACGGCTTTCAAGCACCCCACCTCAACATCTGTACAAGACAAATCAGGGAAACTAGGGAGATGTGTCATGGCCTTTGCAGGAACTACAAATGTTCCAGAAGAGAATAACTCCCTTCCTTATATTTCCTAACTTGATCTGTGAGAGGTCAGGGAGTGGGGAGGAGAGGGAGAGGAAGAGGGACAGGGAAAGAGGCTAGAAGAACCAACAGGAAGGAGGCACCTAGAAGAAGGGGGCCAGAGAGAAGTTCACTCCTGGGTCAGAAGCTTCTGGTATGCTGAACCAACATGGCCATCCTAGACTTCTAGAAAGTGCTCCCTCCTGTTGGCTAGGTTTTGAGGGTGCACATGAACATGAGATTGGTAGTTGCTGTGGCTTTTTTTTTTAAAAAAAAACTCAACTTTATGGAGTAGAATTGATTTATTATACACATTTAAAGTGCCCAGCTTTACAAGGGATAACATGGTCTACAGTCATGACACTGTTGCCTCAGTGGAGAAATAGGGAAGAGATCTATCACTCCTGTAATTATTTTGTGAGTTTTTTTTAATTTAAAGTTTTTATTTTAGTGAGCCTTCCATGCAGGAGAACTGGATTTATGTCATCCTCCACTTCTCTGTCTCCTCCTCCAACTCCTCCTATGACTGCTTCTTTTATAAAAATTGCCCATGACTCATCACTACCCATCTATCATTAAAAGAATATTTTTTTTTGTCTGACTTCCTTTGTCCAGCAGGAGCATTCAGAGACCCATTCATGCTGCTTGTGTATCACTGGCTCATTTCTTTCTGGTTTAGGATTCTATGATACATTTATACAACAATTTGTCTACTTACCTATTGGTGGTCCTTTGGGTTATATCTGGATTGGAATTATTACAAATAAAGTTGGGTTTGACCATTCATACCTAGGTCAGTGTAGGGACTTTCCTATATCTTCAGTAGACTAGTTACTAAATAGTTCTTTGAACTATTTCATGTTCCCGTCAGTAGCGTATAGGAATTCAGTTTCTCCACATACATGCTAATAATTAATGTTTTTAATTATAGCCATTTTAATATATGTGTAATATTTTCCCATCAGAGTTTTAAAATCAGTAATGATGATAAACATGCTTTTATATGCATTTTTGCTATTTATACGTAATTTTCATAAAATGTCTGTTCAAATGTTTTTTTTCCATTTTTACTTTTTATTGTTGGAGAACTTTATACATGAAAAGAATGCATTCTGGTCAAATTTATCCAACATTCTCTCTCATCTAATTTCTCCCCTATCCCCTATTACCTTTCCCTCACAACTTTATGCATTATTTTTGTAAATCCACAGATTCCACTTAGTCCTGCCTGTATGGACATGGTGTTTGCCCGTCTACCAGGGCATGGATAGCCTATCAGGAAGCACATCACAGAAGAAAATTACTTTCTTCCAGTAATGACCAATTGCCAGGGTCTCCTAAGATAATGAATGGGACTTGATGGGAGTTTGCCTGGCCTGGTCTTGTAAAGATCGTATATATATCGTTTTCAATACAGTGAGTTCATGTGTGCAGTGACATGGTTATACAGACAAATGCTGTTTCCTTCAGGTGTTCATTACCTTTAGCGCCCACAATCATTTCACCTCCTCTTCTGAAAGGATCCATAATTGCTGGGGGGAGCAGTGTGATGTAGATGCCCCATTTAGAACTGGACACTCCACAGTCTCTTACTCTGCATATTAGCCAGTGAGTGTCTGCATTACTCATCATCTACTACAAACATTCTCTAATGAAGGTTGAGGAATGCGTTAATTTATGGCTGTAAAGATAAGGACTCAGGGGGAAGTTTAAAACTATGTCTGTTTAATACAACAATAGTATAAGATTCTCTCTTAGAACCTATGACCTAGCCAGCCACAAGTTTTTTTTCCCCTGTTGATTGTATGGGACATGAGTTTCAAATACAAGCATAAAGTAGTTACTTACTTTCATGACATTCATGGCCCTATTATACCACTGGGCATGCCTTGTCAGATATATCATTATTGTAGTTCAAAGGGCTCACATCTGGCTAACGTTGCTGATTATTCTTTTCCTCTGACAATGGTGTATAGAACCTTCCAGCACTGTGAAAGTTAGCTAAAGGGATGTAGTTTCCAGGTTGCTACCCTACTGACTTGCCACATCCTACTGCTCAACTATGTGATATCTTCAGCAATAAGGTCTTCCAACAACTTCTAAAGAGTAACCAAGATCATTCACAATAGGCAAAGGAAGGAAATTAAATGGATAAAAGGAAGGAAGGAAGTCAAACTATCCCCATTTGTAGCCTGAGCCACGTTTAAATATATAGCTTGAAAGTGTATGGACGTTGCCAAGCAGCAGATCTCTTCAACATGCATTGATATTTGAATATTGTACTCACTCTGCATTCTTTGGAAACTCTCCACTTGGCCCTAATGTATTGTTCTCTTAATATATTAGATTTTATTTGTTAAATTTTAATATGGACTTGATTTACTAAAATTCTGATTTTGCATCTGTTTTTGGAAGACATCGGTTTGTAGTTTTCTGGTAATGTCATTATCTGGTTTCAGCATCAGGGAAATGCTGGCATCAGACAATGACTTGGGAAGCATTTCTCCTTCAACTTTCTGTGTAGGAGTAGTATTGGTTCTTTCTTTAATGCATGATAGAATTCCACAATGGAGAAAGTTTTCTCTGTGGATAAATTTCAAGCTATAGATACTATGTCACTGACACATGCAGGGATATTAACGTTCTCTTTGTCTTAAGTTGAGACTTAGCAGTTTGTGTGTCTTAAGGAGTTGACCCATTTTAGTTATCCAACTAATAGAATGCTTTTTAATATTTGAGACACCTATAGAAATATCACTGTCTCACTCCAAAATTTCTAATTTGTGTCTTGTATTTTCTTGATTAACTTGACTAGAGTTTGGGTAGTCTGGGTAGTTATACTCATCCTCTTAAGACCTGCTATAGGTTTCATGGATCATTCTGTTGTATAACCTTTTATTAATTTATGCACTGGACTTTATTGTTTCATTTCTTCTTATGTTTGGTTATTTTTATCGCCATATCTTCAAACAAAATACTTTTTCTTCTATCATTATCCTAAAAGTGAATGAGTGAAATGTATGTCCCGGCCATGCTGAAGCATGCATGGGCAGCCCATATATGGCGGTTCTGTTAAACTTGTCCGTATTCAGTTTCATGGTCTAGGTTGATGAGGATGACTGACCAGGTCTCTTCCTCAAGAGGGAACCAGATCTCATTACAGATGGTTGTGAGCCACCATGTCATTGTTGGGAATTGAACTCAGGACCTTTAATGAGCAGGCAGTGCTCTTAATCACTGAACCATCTCCAGGTTTCTATCATTATCCTAAAATTTCATTTTTTATTTCTAGTTTCTGCTTTAGTCTTTCGTCCCCTGTGTGTCTACTGAATTAAAAGAAATTCTTTTGTTTCTGAGACCAAAATATAATTATATAATTTACCATACCCTTTCCTACTGATATATCCTACTCATATATCCATCCTCACTCTTTTTTAAATTCTGGCCTTTTTTTCATTGCTTGTTGTTACATGTAAGTATATGTGTGTATGTGTGTGTGCATATGTATATAAATATATATGCTTAAATATAACCTGTTCAGTTTGTATAATGTTACTGTACATATGTTTTTAGAGCTGACCATTTGGCACTGGACAATGTATTGATGTGCTCATCCCTGGGGAAGACCACTGCTCCTGTACCTAGCTTTCGATAGTTGTCTTTAGTTCTTGTGAAGGGTTGAGGCTTCTTGAGATTTTTCTGGTCCACTTTGTCATGTCTATTGGTGTCATGTTGTTCAGCTCACATTTGGGCAGTCATGTTGGTAATTCTATTTATTTATTTATTATTCATTTTACATTCCAACTACAGTTCTCCCACCCACCCCTCCTTCTGTTCCTCCTCACCTCTCCCAGCCCATCTCCCATCCACTTCACCCAAAGAGTAAGGCCTTCCATGGGGAATCAACAAAGTCTGTCTCATTAAACTGAGGCAGGACCAAGCCCCTCCCTGCTGCATCGAGACTGAGCATGGCATCCCACCATAGGGAGTGGGCTTAAAAAAGCTAGCTGATGCACTATGGATAAATCCTGATCCCACTGATAGGTACCCCTAAAATAGACCAAGCTACACAACTGTCTTGCACATGCTGAGGCCTAGGTTGGTCCCATGTAGATGCCACAGCTGTTTGCCTAGAGTTCATGAGTTCCCATGAGCTTGGTTCAGCTGTCTGTAGATTTCCCCATCATGATGTTAATACTCCCCCCCTCCTTGCTCATATAATCCCTCCTCCCTATCTTTGACTGAATTCCTGGAGCTCAACCTGGTGCTTGGTTTTAGATCTCTGCATCTGCTTTCATTAGTTACTGATGGAAGGTTCTGTGATGGCAGTTAGGGTATTCATCAATCTGATTACAAAGGAAAGCCAGTTCAGGAACTCTCTCCACGATTGCTAGGAGT
Source organism: Microtus pennsylvanicus (assembly GCF_037038515.1). Lineage (NCBI taxonomy): Eukaryota > Metazoa > Chordata > Mammalia > Rodentia > Cricetidae > Microtus > Microtus pennsylvanicus. The sequence goes on along the minus strand of NC_134591.1, from coordinate 47,837,471 downwards.
CTTAACTGGGGTCATCGTGGATTCCTGGGAGTTTCCCTAGCACCAGGTTCCTCCCTAACCCTATCATAATGACTCCCTCTATCAAGATTTCTCTTTCATTGCTCTTCCTCTCTGTCCCTCCCCCAGTTTGACCATCCTGTTTCCTTATGTTTTCCTCTGACATCTCCTCCCCTCTATCACCCTCCTAATATCCAAGTTTACCCAGGATATCTAATCTAATGCCCCCTTTCAGGGAAATCCATGTGTCCCTCCCAGGGTCCTCATTACCTAGCTTCTCTGGAGCTGTGGATTGTAGTCTGACTATCCTTTGCTTTACATCTGGTATCCGCTTATGAGTGAGTACATACTGTGTTGTCTTTCTGAGTCTGGGTTATCTCACTCAGGATGATTTATTTCTACTTCCATCTATTTGCCTACAAATTTCATGATGTCATTGTTGTTTTACAGTTGAGTAATAAGACTCCATTGTGTAAATGTACCACACTTTCTTTATTCATACTTTGGTTGAGGGTTATCTAGATTGTTTGCAGATTCTGTCTATTATAAATAATGTTGCTATGAACATTGCTGAGCATGTCTTTATGATATGATTGAGCATCCTTTGGATATATGCCCATGGGTGGTATCACTGGGTCTTGATGTAGATTGATTCCCAATTTTCTGAGAATCTGCCATACTGATTTCCAAAGTGGCTGTACAAGTTTGGACTCTTCTATTCCCCTTACTACACATCCTCTCCAACATAAGCTGTTCTCAGTATTTTTGATCTTAGCCTTTCTGACAGGTGTAAGATGGCATCTCAGAGTCATTTTGATTTGCATTTCCCTGATGATTAAGGATGTTGAACAATTGCATCAATGTCTTTTGGCCGTTTGAAATTCTTTTGTTGAGAACTTTCTGTTTAGGTCTTTACCCCATTTTTAAATTGGATTATTTAGTATTTTGATATCTAATTTCTTGAGTTCTTTATATATTTTGGAGATCAGACCTTTGTATGATGTGGGGTTGGTGAAGATCTTCTCCCATTCAGTAGATTGCCTTTTTGTCTTAATGACTGTGTCCTTTGCATTACAGAAGCTTCTCAGTTTCAGGAGGTCCCATTTATTCATTGTTGCTCTTATTTTCTGTGCTACTGGGGTTATACGTAGGAATTGGTCTCTTGTGCCCATGTGTTGCAGACTACTTCCCACTTTCTCTTCTATCAGGTTCAGCGTGGTCAGATTTATATTGAGGTCTTTAATCCATTTGGACTTGAATTTTGTGGATGGTGATAGATATGGATCTATTTTCATTCTTCTACATGTTGAAATCCAGTTATGCCAGCACCATTTGTTGAAGATAAAAAACAAATAAAAAATCGGAAGAAATCAACAAAGAAAGCCAAGAAAAGGCAATAAACATGAAGGAAACAGTTCAAGACTTAAAAAATGAAACAAAGGCAATAAAGAAAACACAAATAGAGGGAATTCTGGAAATTGAAAATTTGGGTAAATGAGCAGGAACTACAGAGGCAAGCATAAACCAAAGGAATGTAAGAGATGGAAGAGAGATGCTCAGGCATTGAAGATACAATAGAGAAAATAGATTCTTAGATCAAAGAAAACATTAAACCCAACAAAGTCATAACACAAAACATCTAGGAAATCTGGGACACCATAAAAAGACCAAATTTAAGAATAATAGGCTTAGAAGAAAGAGAAGAATACCAGTTCAAAGGCACAGAAAATACATTAATCACAATCATAGAAGAAAACTTTCCCAACATAAAGAAGGAAATACCTATAAAGATACAATAACTTTACTGAACCAAAGAGACTGGAACAACAAAAAAAAAGTCCCTCACCACAGAATAATCAAAACTCTAAATAAGCGTAATAAATAAAGAATATTAAGAGCTGCAAAAAAAAGGCCAAGTAATATATAAAGGCAGACCTATCAGAATAACACCCAACTTCTCAATGGAGACTTTGAAAGTCAGAAGATCCTGGACAGATATTATGAAGACATTTAAGTGACCGTGGATGCCAGCCTAGGCTACTATACCTAACTAAGCTTAAAATTACCCTATATGGAGAAAATAAGATTTTCCATGACAAAACCAGATCTAAACATTACGTATCCACAAATTCAGCCCTACAGAAAACACTAGAAGGAAAACTCCAAATGAAGGAAGTTAGCTGCCCACGAAAACACAGACAATAGATAATCCAACACCATCACATCCCAAAGAATGGAGACATACACACTACTGCCAAAAATTAACAGGAATTAACAATCACTTAATTAATATCCCTTAATATCAGTGGACTCAATTCACCTATAAAAAGACACAGGATATCCGTCTCTTCCTCCAATTGGTACAGGTAGTGCCTGTGCCTCTGAGAACCACTTATGCTGTGGTGGATTGTTGGGTTTGGTGGCAGATTTGGGCTTGTAGATTGCAGGGCCCAATGGAAGTTGGTGGAGGATTGATCTGTCCACAGGAGCCTTGCCTGCTGACTTGTTAGTGGGGCTCTTGATCCATTCAGTGCAGGCAGTGTCTGCATCTCAGGGAGCAACTGAAGTTGCAGGGAATAGGTGAGTTTGGGAAACAAAGTGGAACTTGTAGATTATAGGGTCTGATGGGAGGTGGTGGTGGAGCATCCTGCCCTCAGGAGCCTTGCCTGCTGACTTGCTAGTGGGGCTGAGATGGGTGGTGGAGGGGCACAGGGTCTCTGGGGTTCAGGGCCAATAGGCTGGGCTGGAGACCAGTCATTCACCTCCTGGTCCAATAGGTGCAGGCAGTGTCTGTGCCTCAGAGAGCTGCTGAGGTCACTGTTGGTGATTCCTTATTGGTGTAGCTTCTGATATTAATAACAGATCCAATCTCATAGCAAACTTTCTAATCTTCTGATTCTTACAATCTTTCTGCCCTCTCTTCTGCAATGCACCTTGAGCATTCCATGTGGGAATCTTTTGTGGACGTATCCATTGGGACTGAACACGGCAGCTCTGCATTTTGATTGGTTATGGTTTTCTGTAATGGTCTCAGTCTGTTGCAAGGAGAGGCTTACTTGATGAGGGCTAAAGACTGCACTTATCTGTGGGTGTAAGGACAAATGTTTAGAGTATAGTTAGGGATTATGCTCACTTAGAAAAGTGACGGCTGTTTGTTCTCCTCTAAGATCGTAACTTCAGTAGCACTGGGCACTTAACTTTTGAACGTATAGGATATAGTTCTGCCAACTATTTTGACAGCCTAACTTACTAATTATAAATCTTCCTCATTTCTTGAAGTGTTTTGATTGACTGTTCCATTCCTGTCTTGCCTCTTTGAATGCCTGGTGATCTTTGATTAGATGCCAGAAACTGATTTTTACCTTGTTGGGTGGTAGTTTTCTTTTTATTCCTGCAAATCTCTTTTAGCTTTGTTCTGGGATATATTAAACTACTTAGAAACAGTTTGATCTTTTTTGTGTCTTGCTTTTATGATTTGTTTGACGTGTCTGAGCAGCCTGTGGGGAATTATTCCCTACCACCGAACAAGTACTGTGCCAGTGAATTATGAGTCTTTTAGGTTTACTGGGGGAGGAAAGAGATCCAATATTCCTTCCTATCCAGGAACATCAACGTTCCCCAGTCTCCTCAGATTTTTCCTGTCCTCCATTGTGCCCTCACATGCATGTTCTATTCAGTATTCAATAAAGGGGTCCCCTGAAGGCCTGCCTACTTGTAGCTCTTTAGTATTTGGTGCTGCCAACTGCAGCCACTTGACTTCTCCAACTCTTAGTTTGGTCACCTCAATTAAAGAGTCCTGTCTTCACTCAGATTTCCTTATGCTGCCGTTGACTTGAAAGTTCTGTGGAGATGGTATGCTGGGTGGGCCTACTGTTTACCTGTTTGTGTCTGTTCTCTGCAGGGTCAGTAATTTTTGTCTTCTGATGGCTAGTGTCTGAAACACTCCTGTTTCTGATACGTTTCTGTTTGCTGCTTGGTTCTGCTAGGAACATAAATCTTGCCTTGTAAATTTCATCTCAGAAAAAAGTGAAAATATCCTGGTATCACTTGTTTCCAAAGATTTCTGCTGTCAGGGAGTGCAGGAGCAAAACCCACTAGTGAAAAAGACAGTAGGCACTGCAGCAAAATTCTCTAGAAAGAAGAAAATGTCTTTATTTGTACCCAGTTCACCCCTGGTGAACATAGATGATGTTAATGATTGTCAAGGCTCCACTGCACAAGAGGAGAAGCCAATGAAGCAGGTAGAAACTTGGATTGCTCTGAACCATATAAGGTGACATCTAGCCAGAGAGGAAGTCCATGGTAGACACTACTGATGGAACAAAGAAAGACAAGGCCACCTTTCCCTATGGGGTCCTAAGTAATAGAGGCAGGTGACATGAAGTTAAACATTTGCGTCTAAATTCATAACTCTATATGTCACGTTATCTAATAGGAGACTGACATATGGAAACCACCAGCAGTAGAATGCTGTGATGAAGGCAGGGATGAGGAAGTGGGGTTGGGGCTGGGTGGGTAAACAGGGCTATTCCTCCTACCAAACAGCCTCTTATGTAAGGTGAATGCTACTAAGCCTCTTATTTCCTCTGCTGTCTCAACCTGCTGCTGGACCTAGAAGAGAGACAAGTGAAAGACAAGACCACATCCTTCTCATTCCTTCCACTTGAATTGCTGCTTGTCCTATTAGCTTATGTATATTTTTGGCCAACTCTTATATTCTAAACTATCTGATTTCCATTCATCTGTGTATCACCACGTGGACGTGGCTTACCAGTAAAGTTTTGTCCCCAACATCTGTCTCTGGTGAGGCTACATGGCGTCTCACTGACTCTGCCTTCTTTCTCCCAGTATTTAGTTTAGTTTCCCCACCTAGTTCTATTCTGCAGCTTCTTTATTAACCAATGATATTCACAGCATACAGAGGGGAATCCCACATCACCTCCCCTTTTCTGTCTAAATAAAAAGACTGGGCAGGACAAAAACCTCTGCCAACACTTCCTCCTCTGCATCTTTACTGACGCTCTTTCACTATGTGTTCATTTATCACATCAAGAAGTATAGCTTTGCAGAACAAGAACCACTATTTTTATTCAGGAAAAAAAAAGAAAGGAAGGTTTTGTTGTTTTCTTTCTCACTGGGGAGAAAGCCCACACTTGACATGGAAAATCTATCCAGCGTTTCCAAGTACACCTCTGGTTCCATTGCTGGAGGGTATCAGAATGAAGATTTAAACTCAACTTAGTCTGAGAGCAAGCTGCCCAGAGCAACCTCTTTCACTCTGCAGGAAGCTGCGTACCTTTAGTACACACTGCAGTGCCCTTTGTGTGCGCCAGGGGGCAGGTGTTGTGTCTTAAATGAGGAGAGGCAGCTACACAACCTGTTCTACCAGTGACTCTTAAGCCAGCTCCCCTGGGAGAGCTAGGAAACAAAGCTCAGGCTCTGTCCTGAAATTCTGACACCATGGGTAAGGTGTGAGACCCAGGCATATGCATTTTTCAACTATGCAGGTTACCTAGGAGCAAGCTTATCTCCTTGTATCCTTGCTTGAACATTCCAGAGGGCAGCAGCCACCTGCCTAGCACAGCAAAGCAGCTCACCATGCTGGTTTCCCAGAACCCAGGGGGAGACTTATCAGCATGTCAGAGGCCCCAAATAACCCCAAGCTGTGTGGACTATGTTCCTGCTCGAATGGGGATTCACAGCCAGGCAGCCTGTCTCCAGAGACCGCACTTCAATGGTCCTGTAATGTGGCCTTTTCTGTTGCCACATCATCTGAATACTTTCCCCTGATTCCAGATCTGATGCATTTCTGTGCCCTCTCATCGTCTCCCTCAAAGTCCTCAGGAAAATGAAAACTTTTCACCTGTTAGTCCTCTGAGATGTCAAAGAAATCCAGAGTTAGACAAAAGTCAAAATGGTGGAGACAAATTTTGTTGCAAAAGTGAAGAAAAAAAAATCCCAGAATAGAGTTGGGCTCCATTCTGAATTCATTGGGGATAAATGGGGGCTGCAGATCCAATGAACAGGAGACCAGAGTATACAAAATATTATAAGAAAGCATTGAGACTCTTTCTTTCCCTTTCACTCTCCCTCCCTTTCACTCTCCCTCCCTTTCTCCCTCCCTTTCTCCCTCCCTTTCTCCCTCCCTTTCTCCCTCCCTTTCTCCCTCCCTCCCTCCCTCCTCTCTCCCTCTCTTCCTCTGTCCTCCCTCCCTCCCTTCCCCTTCCCTCTTCCCCCTTTTTATCTCTCTCTCCTCTTCCCCACCCCCTCTCTCACTATGTAACCACTGTCCCATGCATGTGTGTACGTGATTCTTCTGTGTGTGGTGTGGGACTCTGGCTAAACCAACCTACCAGGATTCTTTGGGAGAGTCATCTGAGGTGATCATATTCACAACCTTGGGTGAGAAGTGAGAATTTTGATCAGACATTGATGGTAATCAGGGAATAAAGGTAGAAGATTCTTACTGAACTGCCTTGGCAGCCTTATGAACTAAAATTGGATTTCACAAGGCAGTGCACACATGGATCTAGAAGAAGGTTCGCAAGTTTAAAGTTTAGCCAAGCAGAGAAAGTCAGCAAGGTGAGGCGATGCTTTCAGAACGGTAGGTACAGCACTTCTGGGTAGAACGGAAAGGAGAGTATATCTTTTCCTTGTGTGTTCTTTCTTTTTATACTACTTTTCCAGAGGCCGAGAACTTCCAAAATCTTACAGCTTAAACACCTATTTTATAGAAGGGCAGAGTGGCTCAGTGATTGCCACAGAGAGTCACTGGAGAAGGTGTGTCCTCTGGTTGCCCAATGTCCAGCCTCTGTATTTCCCTTCACATCACACATACACACAGTGTGAACCTCTTCACACCATACCTACACAGTATCAGCCCCTTTGTACCATACCCACACACTGTGAGCCTCTTCACATCACACCCACACAGTGTAAGCTTCTTCACACCACACACACACACACACACACACACACACACACACACACACACACACACACACACAGTGTGAACCTCTCCACATCAAATCCACACAGTGTGAGCTTCTTCTATGAATTCTCTTCCAGGGATCTTTCCGAACACCCTTGACTGTTGTCTGTCTGTCCCCTCTCTTCCTCCTTTGCCTGCATCAGCATTTGGTAGCGCTGATCTTGCTATTGGGCATTGCTAAATTTCTGTTAGGGAACTTTATCAATAATGAATATGATGGTAGTTTACACAATCACAATTATTCACGTGTCTAACACAATCCAAATTATTCTTGTGTTTAGCAACAAACAACTGCTCCGTGCTAAACCATTTCAGTGACTCTGCAAGGAAATCAAGAGAAGTGACATGGCCAAGAAGTTGATGGAGTTTGGGTTGGAGGGTAGGAGGGTGGGGAGAATCTGCACACACACACGCACACACACACACACACACACACACACACACACACACACACACAAACACGATAGAAAACTGGCACTCAGGCACAGTGCTCAACACTGCTCTACGTACCATGGTGGCAGGGGGTGCATAGACTTGGTTTGGGTGCAGGAAGACCTCCAGATCTCAGCCTCTGTTGTTGGTTTTCTGCCGGCTTCCATGACTATTTTTCCAGTCCAACCCCTTGATTCTCCTTTGGATCCCCAGTGTGACAGGCCCCTCAGGCCTCTCTCTCAGACCTTCTCTTCTCACTCTGTGAGGTCATTTTCCTGCCTCTGTGATTATTAGTTTTTTTTATGACTTTTAAGCTTGTATTCCAAGGGGATGTGTATGCCTCTTCTCCCTATGACTATCTCAGTTGGGTAGCTCTCACAACTTTCATTTCCAGTCCAGGTTCCCCCCAATCTGCTTCTCCTTGATTTGAGTTGTTTAACTGGGAACTGGAAATCTCATTCCTTCTTCCTTGCTCCTCCGACATCCCAGTAACCACAATGACCTTTGAACTATAGAATCTTGGAACTGTAACATCCTTACCACAGATTCCTTCCTCCCCAATTCTCTTTTTTCTATGCTCCGACATGTGGTATGACTGAGGCTCATCTGTATTACCACAGAGATTTTTCACCTCACTAATCTTCCAACTGTGGCCTATGCCCGCCTGTGAATCTTCCATGTTAGACCCTCAGATAAGATTAGACCACAACCACTCCACCCTGTACAGCCTTCAGTTGTGTTCCCTCTGCTCACAGAATGAGATCCATACTTCTGAAGGTGGCCTCTGGAACCTGTGTCATGGACTGAATCATGTCTCCCCCAAAGGCATGCAGAAGCCCTAACTCTTGGTACCTCAGCTGGCAGTTTCACTTAGGAAGAGTCTACAGAAGTGTTACTAATTAGGATAAAGCCACTCAGGACCAGCATGGGCTTGATTCTGGATGACTGCTATAAGGGGTGATTTGGACACAGACAAGGAATAAATGGAGGATGACCTTGTAAAGTAGAGGTAGGTTGAGACATAGTTTAACAAGTCAAGAGGCTTCTGGGGCTCCTAGAGGTTCTGGAGGAGGAAAGAAAAGATCATTCATAGAGGCTTTGGTAGGGCATGACCCTGAAAATGCTTTGGTTTGGGATATTAGCTTTCAGAACCTAAGACATTGCATTTTTGCAGAATTTGTTATGGGAGTTTGTGGTAATTGGCATGGTAGCCTTGGTAATAGGATCTGTTATGATTCCCATCTGTTATCAAATGCCTCAGTTTCCCCTGATATCTCAGACTAACCATGTTGGATGCAGTATAACTCTGAGCACACCTCTACCTTCCCAGCTCTGTGCCTACTGGCCCCACTGCTCCTTCTGCATCTTCATGACTCCTCCCCAGATTTCTCCTTTCTCCCTTCAGTTCCTCCAGAACCTTCAGGAGAACACACACTGTCTGCTCCCTATTTGGTAATGGCCTGCTTCTCTTCCCAACCTTCAGCACTTAGCACTGAAGCTGACCCGTGAGGCTGGAAGAGCTTGAGTTTGCTCGTGTGTTCTCTGATAGTTTATGATGCTGGTGAGTGATGAGATTCAAAATGCTCCTTTCCACCTCCTCAGAGAGGGTGCTGGCCTGAAGTCCTCAGCGACAAGGCATGGTTCTTCTAGCGAATCTCCTCCATCCAAGCTTCCAGATGCATCTCATAGTTCGCCCAGGCTGCTAGTACATCTGAGGGAGGGTGACCCAGAGAAAAAGGTTTCCCATGTTTCTCTGAAGCCAGCGTCTAATTGCTGTCCCTCTTCAGATGAGAAATGGGAACAGCGCTACCTAACTGTTGTTTAGCAACCCTGGCCCCCTACCCCTGTGAAACAAACACTCTTTTCAATTAGGAATATCTGTCACTAGGGACAGTAATTCTGTGTCCTACCAAAACAAACACAGTTGTAATTAGTTTTATCCAGGAAGAAAATTAACTCTGTTTATCTTGGCATAATTAATCATTGACCTCTTTCTGTCCAGGCAGCTTGGGGGAGGGCAGGGAGCTGGGGGGTTGTGATCTACAGCAAGGGGGCATTCCAGGACCCATCTATTTCTCCTTGTAGTCACACAGCTGTCCACATGAGTTATTTGAAATAATATTCTTAGCCCAGAGTAGTGGTGCTGCCTCTGGCCGGGATGGGAGGAACACGGAATAAAGCTGTGGTTTTATGGCTTCTGTCTAGAGGGGTTTGGAGGAGAATGAATCAGATAGTCCTGAAAACATGTGCATCCCAAGTTGGGCTTGGGTTTTTATGTCTTTCACCTTGACTTTCAGGAGTCCTGAGCCTTGGGAAAGAAACCCTGGGGAGGAAGGAAGTTTTTGTTGTGGAGGAGGTTGTTGCTTTGGGCTTACGGATACTGTTTGAGTCCTGACTCTGACATCTTTTAGTTGTGTGACCTTGGGCAAGACATTCTGAAATAGTCACCTTCCAAGTTTAAAAACAAACGAATAAAACCAAGCCAAACAAAAAGCATGGGATCAGAGATGAACTCGGCTTCAGAAGTGAGATGTGCCATGCCTATTGTGCGTTTTCTAAATGTCGGCAATTTTTGTGAGTTTTGTGTGAATTGACTGAGGGTCCAGGGGTAGGAGTCTGTTCTCTTCATTGTATTAGCCCTGCAATTCTCAGAGCCTCTACTCTGTGTCAAACTTTTCTGTGTCCTTTCAGTATACAGAGATATTTGTTAACCATGATTCCTGTCCTCACAGGGCCCATGCTTAAAGGGGAAAATGGAGGAAAGGAGAGAGAAAAGGAAGGATTGAGATAGGTGGGTGTCAATGATAGACAGGTAGATAGACAGACAGACCTAGATATTCTCAATGTGTTACCAAACATGGGGATTCTGTGTGAGACCCCCTGGTAGAGATGCAGTTTTGAGACTCTAGCCAGAGTCTGTTTATCTGAGCTCTGGACTTTCCAGTGGATACTTTAGCAATACTTTCCTTAATCCCCTCGAAGACTCTAAAAATAGGCACGAAGGAGGGGGACAAAGGGCAGAGTAATTGAGGTTCACAGATGGTTAGTCATTAGATTTCCACTGCGTGGCTAAAAGGTGGTGCGCCTGGGATGGGGACCAGGCTCTGGCGATGGATGCGGAAGTCTGTGCTTTGTCAGCTTCGCCTCAGAGGTGCTGGCTGAGATTTAATGGCTGGTGTCCTGCCCCAAGATCCTGCCTGAATCGGGGCATTAAAGCACTACAGTCCCCAGGGCCAGAATTAGGAGTTTCCAGGTTCACGATGGCTCTTCCGAATCAGGACCTCTTGCAGAGGGATAATTTTAAACAACTAGTCAGGCCGATGATTCCTGCAGCTTCTCCATCTGTTACAGTCATAAAGGCTACCTTAGCTGTGGTGCTGAGGCAACTCCTGCAGACAAGAGCTGTGGTGGGGAAGGAGTTTGTCTTCTGGATGATGGAAGAGAGGTTATGAAACCAAGGAGGCCACATCTGGAGCTGAGACTCTTTGGAAGGAGCTTGAAGGGTTTGCACTGGACAGAAGAGCAGGCTGGAAGGGTTGAGTGAGCGTAAAGGTTTGCGAGCAGGGTTCTTTCTGTCTTTGGGACAGAAGCAATGTGCTTCTGCAGCACTGGGCAGCTGTGAGGGCCACTCCTCAGAGCAGGAGGGAAATCCACGCTGTATATGTCTCCTTCTGCCCACTGGTAGGGAGGGACATGGTGGCCTTACAGTCACAGGCAGGATGTTGGGCTTCCCCTCCCCATAACCAGATAGGGAACTGGCAGCCACGAGAGTTAGACTTTAGTGGTTCAAAGAACTCTGGAAAACAAGGTAACCACAAATTCTGAGGGCCCAGAGACCAGTTTGTCCTAGTCACACTTACGGAGCTGTAAGAATGGGCATTCAGGTGGCCATGGATACTATGTATTCTGAGAAGCAGCAGAAGCTTCAGACAAACTTGTATGCTGTGTCCTGACTTTGCCAATGACAAGCTGAACAAACCTCCCTTCCAATGATGCCTCTGTAAGCTGGGATGGAAGTGTCTAGCTAGTGGGCTTTAGGGAAGGCTCCGCAGCTGCAACTCACCTTCGTAGAAACCTTTGAAATAAGGATTCAGCTCTTCTGAAACCAATGGTTGGGTGAGAGTGAGGGTTTCAGGTGTTTTGCCAGGATAAGCTAGCATCCTTCCTGGCAGAATCGGGAAACAAGCCCAGGTTAGTGCGATTCTGGAACCTCTACTTTGACCAGAGTGTCTCTGTTATGGAATCCAAACATGGAGTAAAAGACAACCTCCATGTATGGGTACCCAGCCTCTGCCCTGCTTCTGGCACTGTGCTCCCCTCCCCTGGAACTGCCCCAGTTCTTGCTGCTTGCTGGGTTGAGCTTCCTCATGCTTGAGCCCTCTCTTGCTACGATGCTCGAGACCCTATGCCACAGAGGTTCCTACCACAAGCCCTGAAGCCAGGCACATCTGCATTCCAGAACTGCCCAAGTAGTCTGATAACAGGGTTCCTGGCATTTAAGGCTTCTTAGGTGGAGCTGGAGAAAGTGCCAGAAAGCTCATGACAACTTGCCCAGCTGAAGTTGTAGCTCAGAGAAAAGTGGTCACTGGGGTTCTAGATGCAGTCTAGGCTTTGTGGGAAAGGAACAGAGGAGGCTCACAGATGAACCCACGAGGCTCTGCTCTCGCTATTCCAGGTGCACCGTGTCCTTGGCTGCACTCAGCCCTCATTCTCCCTCCCCAGGATTTACTAATAATGGTTGAAGATGAACTCAGCTTAGTAAGGCCCAGTTACATCTGCCTGTGGTGCCAGCTTTGGCTGAAGAGTTTTATGACCTTTTCAGGGTGACTTACAGCATGGGAGGGCTGGAAGGTTATTTGAGGGACATGTCTAATGAACCCCACTAAACTGGCCAGCCGGTTTTCTCCTTATTCCCTGCTTGATTTCACCAACCTGTGGATTTATCTGAAAAAAAAAAAAAAAGAAAAAGGAAAAGAAAAAAGAAAAAGAAGTGAAGTGTTTGGCTCCCTCTGGTGGTCAGAAAAGTCTTAAAAAACAAAACAAAAAGTTTGACAGAGTGGTTGTAAATAATTACAGTTGTAGTGTGATGCCATGAACCATGCATGCATATTTAATGATCATATCTGAGGAATTTGCATATCTACTCTCTCATACCTTTATTTCAATTAGATTTACTCAGAGGGTGGAGGGTGGGAGTATTAAAAATCCTCTTATCTAGCTGTTTTGGAATGTAGAACTCATTACCATTAATTGCTGTCATACTTCTGTGCAGTAGTTTAGTAAATAGCAATTATTCATCTGGTCTGTCTGCGACGTCTTGCAGGAACGGAAGGAAAATCCTTGCATGGGAACGGTGTGGCAGATCCAAGAGGTGGAAGGGTATTTTAGGAATGGGCTTTCTGGAATGCTCTAGGTGCTCCTCGTAACCCTGATGGATTCGTGGACAAAGTAGAGACCTGGAAGCAAGATGGAACGAATGGACAGGTGTGAATTAGGCCCAGCACCCTACGACACATCTGAGCCTTGTGCACAAGTCACTGTCAGCTGCGGGGCCTCAAAGCCTCTGCCTACGCAATCATGGGCTTGGGCTATGCCGGCTGTGTTCATTCCAGGGTGCATTTATCAATCATCCTGGAGGTTTGAAAGAACTGACAACTGGATCCTAACTCAAGAGATGCTGTCTCAACATGTCTGAAATGGGGGTATGGTTTTTGTTTTTCTTGTTTTTTTTTTTTTCCCCTAAAACCTGGAGGCTGTGGGTGAGGTGGCTCAGCTGGTAAGGATGCCTGATGCCAAGTCTGAAGAGTTCCGTCCTGAGGGCCCACATGTTGAAAAGAGAGACTTGACTTCTGTGAATAGGCCCTTGACCTTCATGTGAGCACCATGATATGCACAACTTCTTCCGAACAATGCACCCACAAAAACAAATAGATAGTCAAAACATAACAAAATTTTCTTTTAAAAAGCTCCTTAGGTGGCTCCGGGGTGACAGGGAGGCTTAGAAACATCTGGAGTATTCTAGGGCAGACCTATCTGGCTATTATTGCCTCTGACTCAGAGATTGCTTTTGAGGGGTTTCACTACAAGTGACCCTGGTTCTGTAGCAGATGATGTCATTTCCCCATCAGGACAACGGGCTGCCATTCGTCACCCATAAACCTAGAGATAGATGTGGATGTTTGCATCCAGAAGGAGAGCTCAGCAATAGCCCAGGGGGATCTGATATATTCTCCATGCTCATCATGGAGTGTGCATCAGAAAGACATCCAGTGCAACACTGGGACATCCAGGTGTGTTCAAACAGCCATGTTGCTAAGGTTGCCGTTGTGTGGCCTCCACAGGCATTATGCATGGAGCAAACCTGGGTTCACGGGAGAGAGGGAGGCACCCTCAGGGGAGGTTTCACAGCTTCAGGCCCTATTACTACACCTCCTTCACTGTCCCTTCTCTCTGTATCCTTGAATGAAATTTACCACTGATGGGGAAAAGGCAAAGAAAAGACACCCTGAAATGTGGGCAGCTATTGTTCATATAAATGGAGCTGTTTAGAGCAAGCTGTGCCTGTTAGCCTTCTTCAGAGGGCAGACGTTCCGAGGTGCGCTGGGAAAACCATGTGCAGGGAAAGAGGAAATGTGTGAAGCACATTTTAGACTTCTGCCCCGAGTCCTCCTGCACCCTCTCAGGTCACTGAGTAAGCATTCACACGAGATGGCTAACTGGGCCCAGATGGGGCTGTGTCCAGATGACAGGAGCTCTGGATCAGATTAACAGGAAACTGCATGGAGCGATGTCAGCAACAAGAACCAGCCCTGATTGAGTGCTACCCAATGCCAGATGCCAGGCTGCAGACACCTGAGCTTGAAGACAGGTTGCACGACTTTTTCTTTTTATTGCTCAAGGCCTACCTGCCTGTAATCGCTGCTCTCCCTGGCTTTTCCAAGAACACTGTGTGACAGGCAGAGTTTGCAGTGCCCTCAAATGAACTCAGTCTGGCAGGGCCTGATCTGGGTTATTGTCAGAGAGGAAGAGATGGGTTGGGTCCCATACCAACTTAGCTTCTCCAGACTGGGACACTGTGCAAAGGGTGCACTTTGTTGGCTTCAGAGGAACCTGTTATAGTCACTTCACTTCTCAGTGTGCAGCCTGGGGTTGTTTGCAGTAACGGAAGAATACAGCCAAAGTGGTAGGAGCAGAATCAAAGGGACTGTATCAAAGTGACAGGGTAGCCAATGATTGTCGGATTGAAGCCATGGGAAGGTTCTCTTGATAAAAAACAAACAAAAACATTAACTTCTATCTCTCCTGACAGTTTATCATATATGTGTACATAATTTAATATACTGAAAAATTATTATATATTGATAATTTTGTAATTGGAATTGTTGTCTCAACACGATAAGCTAGCATTTCCCTAGTTTTATTTTTTTAAATCTTAGGATTCATGCCAGGTTCTTTGTAACTAATAAACACTATTGATAATTCCTACCATGTGAGTATGAGATAGGTTTTCTTATTCCATTTAACAAACTGGGAAATCTGATCCCCAAGTGGTTAAATAATTTGCTTAAGTGTGCATGGCTTGTACACTTTACAAATGTCAGAGCTGGGATTCAGGAGCACATCTTGCTGCCTACCAGTGATTTCCACCACTTGACAAGCGTGCACATGTTCAAGTGGCCCTGCAATGATAGAACGTGATCGTCCAGAAGTGGGAATCTGGTTTTGAAAAGGATAGAGAGCACATTTCAGAGAAGTTCAGGGTGCTCATGTTCTGGGAAGGGAGAGGGAGGCCGATGGAGGGGTAGGCTTCCTGCCAGTCCAGGAAGTGCTTTGTGAAGCTGAATCGGCCAGGTCACATTAATAACCAGAGACTAAGAATATATCAATAGTGTCTATTGAAGAAAGACATTGCTCTGCATTGGCCCTGATACAGCTCTAAAGGAAATGCACAGGGTTTGTCGGAGTGTAACTTTACCACACTCTGCGGCGATCAGGGAAACTGAGAGATTTTGACTCTGGCTGCACAAAACTTACTTTCTGACAACCACTGGCTGTGAGCAGAAGCAATCACGCTGTGCTGACGACCTTTCGGGAATCCCATTATCTACAGGCCTGTACCAGCCGCCTTCAAAAATCCCGCAGTACCAGTTTGGCCTCCAGAGGGCGCTCAGACACCTCTATATCCTGCAGCTGCCATTCCAAGGAACACAGCATGTAGTTCTGTCCAGCGGTGTTCAGAACTGCACTATGCGTCTCCAAGTCGGGGTATCCACTTATGATTACAAGAAATGGCAGCGGTCAAACACCCTTTCTATTTTATCATTCATTCCTTCATTTGTTCATCCATCCACCCATCCATCCATCCACCCATCCATCCATCCATCCATCCATCCATCCATCCACCCATCCACCCATCCATCAAACTTCTCATTTATACCTTCTCTCAGCCTAAATAGCCTTTGAGTATACCCTACCAGTCTGGAACTCTAAATTAAAGACATTTAAAATAGGCAGCACAGTTGCCCTTGAGACTCTCATTCAAAGTTCAAATAGTTCTCCTCCTCTTTGAATTCTTGCGCAGGAAGTTGGGCTTTGGACTAGATGCTTGGCACAGTACTGCTTGGGTAAAGCACCAGTTTGGTCTTCTATGACGCGTAGAGAAAATTATTTTTTTCAGTTACATATTTATTACGCTCAGTTTCTTATTCTAGTCTTCTGAAACCCAGAACACAAGCAGGCATGATTTATTTTTATTTTTTTTAAAAAAAGGTAGTGTGAAGATCACAATCATAATTACAGTGTGTGGATGTCATGGCAAACAGGAAGTCCAAAATGTACCCTAGAGATGTGACAACTAAAAAAAAAAAAAAAAAAAAACTAGGGACAAAGGAGCTTGAGATGGGAAAAGGCAGGCCAGAGGAAGAGCAGCCACGTCATTCTGGGCTTCCGGCCTTGGGGAAGGATGAATGGATCTGAGGTGAAGTAGGACAAGCTCTGAGGATGGTGCCCAGTCTCGGAGAGCCGTGTTTTGAGCAGGATCTGAAGCATCTCTCCTCTCCATATCTTATGAATCTGAGCACATTGGAGAAGCTCTCCTGCTGACATGCTTTGATAAAGGCACTGAATACAGTGTTAGGGATACAGCAAACAAAATTCCTGCTCACAAGCTTGTGTTCTGGGGGAGAAAAATAAGGAACTCGATAACAAAGCCATTCCAGATGAAGATAAACATGATGAGGATGACCATACAGGGGATTTTTGTCAGGAAATAGTCAAGATGTGATTTATTTAGGTAGGATGGGCAAGAACAAATTTTCTAGGGGTGATATTAGATCTGAAACCAGAACAAGAAGCAGTTGAGTCTTTCTTAAAATTCTCAATTCTGAGGAAACAGCAGCTAGCGACAATCATACTCCTGGTGAATTCTTAGAAAGATTTGAGACTCTGTACATAATGAATGATGGGAATTAGAAATGGGAGGGGAAAGAGAGAGATGAGGTGAGGCTTTGTACAGGTGATAATTGACATCCGTGCCTACCTTTGTGCACAGAATGGCATTTAGCTGGCATATACCTGGCAAGAGCCAGACAACAAAGCAACCTACAAACAATGCAAGTTTCTTTTAAAAGTTGTGTCTTCTTTTTTCTTATCTCTCTTTCCCTTCCTCCCTCCCTTCTTCCTTTCTTCCTCCTCTTTTCCTCTCTCTCTCTCTCTCTCTCTCTCTCTCTCTCTCTCTGTGTGTGTGTGTGTGTGTGTGTGTATGCATGTAGGCTCGTCAGAAGGTGTCCTTTCCTGGATCTACTCTGTTAAACACCATGGTTAAAACCATTAACCAGCATAAGTTTTCCTTCACCCCTCTCTTCTTTAAGGCTCTATCATGCTGTCTCTGGTATGGTACACCCCTTTCCTAATTGCTCCTCCACTTCAAGGACCAACCATGACCCTGTGTTTGATTGAAGTAGTCAGAAATCAGTAGGTTTTTAAACACCATCAATCTTACTGACATTTATAGAATAACTTGCTTGATGACAGCAGTCCTATGGAAAACCTCCATTTTTAAAAACATTGTTTGTTTTTTGGCAACCACTTCTGGGAAATGTCACCTTTCCACTTCTCTGGAAATAAAAGGCCATTCCTATGGATCAGTGTGGTCTAATTCCATCCTGCTTCCATTCTGGAAAACCTCTGAAGAACGTCTTCCGCATTCCTGTGTCCTTAATGGTATGGGGCTGCTTTTACATATCAATGTTGGTCAATTTTCTTCATCTGGCAGAGTGTTCTAGCCATATTATCTTCAAGGAGGTTTAAATCTCAGACTCCGTGCATGGCACCTTCGCCCCTCAGACTCTTTGGTTTGCCATTATTTCTTAACTCAGAGATAACAGCTTCTATTTCTCACTTCATGGAATTAATGGATAATAAACCACCTTCTATAATTTTAGCTTGAGGATGTTTTTATGTGAAAATTTCCCTTTGTGGACAACCCAAGTGATTTCTGTCTCTGAAGTTGGCCTTGGTTGAGCTGTCATGGCATGTCAGGGTGACATATGAGATCCTGCTTAGCTTGCTGGAAGCTTTTCAAAAGAGGCCTGATTTGAATCAAGTGCCATTTGACATTTCCTCCACTCTTCCTCAGTCTTTGGGTCTGAAAGAAGTATAGCTTGACTTTTAGAATAAATTTACACAACAATAAAAAAAATCACATAACTTTGAGAAAGAAAAGCAAATGCTTCCAGGTTAGCAAACAAGGTGTAAAGGTGTCTGTCTGTCTGTCTGTCTGTCTGTCTGTCTGTCTATCTATCTATCTATCTATCTATCTATCTATCTGTATTTTACTCTTTGTTGATTCAATGGAGTCTTCATGCTACACCTGCATTGTCTGCCTCTAAGTTAGAGGGGTAAATATCACTGTGTCCACCTAAAGCCTAGGCATTGTTTAGCAGTCAGGAAGTTGTACTGTAAAGACTATTATTTCATGCATTGAACCACTCACAAAGAGATGTCTATGCTATTGTTGCCCATTGAGAAAGGGATAATAATAATAATAATAATAAACCCGATACAAAATTCTATTCTGAGTCATTGTATTATAATTTTACTGAGTTTCCTGCTTTTCCAAAGATCAAAGCAGTATTTTTAAATTTAATATAAAGTAATTTTAATCTCTTTTGGATCCCGAGGAGCTAATGAGCATCAAGCAAGGTGAAGACTCAGACAAGCCAGATTTTCGGTATCAACCTATGCAAGGTGCCAAAAAGGAAATTACTAGAATAAATTCAAAACTTTGTACCATTTGGTTAATAATTGCTTCATCTAATACCTGGTGGATTGAGAATTCCTGTTGCTCCATTTCAAACTGTCAGTGTATCATACACAGGAGACAACATTAAATAGATTCTGTATTTTTAAAGAATTACACATAAAGTATGAAAGAAAGAGTGTTTCTGGGGGGTTGAGCTGGAGTTGGACGACAGGGAATGCTGTCGAATTGATCAAAGTATACTATATGCCTGCATAAAATTCTCAAACAAAAGTTTTATCATTTTGTGTTCTAGAGACACATGACTTTTCTTTACAGACAGCCTTCTTCAGTAGCCCTGCAGGCTCCCCTGAATGCTGCAATTTCCGGCATGTGCCGTCATGCTTGGATCACGTGACTTTTTGTTTGCACCTCAAGTCATTTGTAGCGTACACAGAGTACTTAATATACTTGATTTCTTATGGAAATTATTAATATCCCTGTGGTTTTGAGTTGATGTGGAAACTAATCAAAGCTGGAATGCCTGTATATAGAGGTAAAGACAGGAGTCACCTGGACAATTCTTCTAAGTTGAAAATAGATTCTTGCATACGATACATTTCAACCACAGTTTATCCTCCCTCTTCTACTCCCATTTCCAATCACCTCCCCTCTTCTCCAGAATTACACTTCCTTGGTTTCCCTTCAGAAGAGCAGGCCTCCAAAAGACAACAACCAAACATGACAAACAAGATACAATAAAACAAGGCAAAAGCTCTCCCAGACAGGGCAACACAATAGGAGGTGAAAACTCTCAAAAGCAGGCAAAAAGGTCAGAGATGCACCTGCTCCCACTGATAAGAGTCCCTTAAAAACACAAAGCTAACAGCCATAACAACATATATGCAGCGGACCTTGTGCAGACCCTTGCAGGCCTGACGCTTGCTGCTCCAGTCTCTGTGAGCCCATGTGAGTTCTACCTAGTTGATTATGTGGGCCATGTTCTCCTGATATCCTCCAACCATTTTGACTCCTACAATATTTCTTCCACTTCTTCCACAGGGTACCCCATGCTTCAAGGGGAGGGACCCAATGGAGACCCTACAATTTAGGCCATTTTTCTCCGTAATATCTGACTGTGGGTCTCTGTACCTGCCCCCATCTGCTGCTGGAGGAAAGCTCTCTGGGGACAACTGGGTAAGGCACTGATCTATGAAGATAGCAGAATATCATTAGAAATCACGCCAGTGATTCTTTTTCTCAGCAATGTTTGATTCTACCCTAGGTCTCTGGGCCATCCAGTCTCTGACTGCTGGCTATCCAGGCAGTGTAGGGCATGGACTCCCTCTGGAGGCATGGACCTCAAGTTAAAGCAGTCATTGGTTAGCCACTCCCACCAGTTCTGTGTCACCATTGTCCCAGCACATCTTGCAGGCAGGACAGATGGTAGGGTGAAGGTTTCATGGCTGGGTTGACGGCCATGCCCTTCTTTCCACAGCCTGCAGAAAAATCTGAAGGTTTTTATACTTCTTCCAAATACAGAACCAGTTAGGGTTCAGCCCACTTTGTGTAGGACACTGAGGAAGAGAAACATCAGACCCATAGCTAGAAATATCAACAGTCAGTGTCGTGGGCCATTCTGTAATGCTCAGTTCTTACGTGTCAAGCTGTTGTAAGCATCTTATATTTATTTTATGGTCCCATATTCTAACTTACACTCTTTCAGGAGCTCCCAAACCGGCAGTGCTCCACAACCTAGGATTACCATGGGAGATGGCCACTTTCTTTCTGTTTTGTGCTCAGCAATAAACCAGGTTCTCCATGATATCTGGATAAGATTCCCCTCAAATATTTGGTTCACAGTTTGGATTTTAATTTAAAGTATAATTTTCCCTGAAATGCATAATATCCTTTTAACTTATTTTAATTTTTAGTGCGTGCGTGCGTGCGTGCGTGTGTGTGTGTGTGTGTGTGCACCGAATCCCTGGAGCTGGAGTTAGAAGTGGTTGTAAACTGCCGGAAGGGAGTGCTGGGAACTGAACCACGGTTCTCTACAAGAGCACCTAGCCTTCTTTTATTCAAGTATTGCATTTTTGAAATCAAAGAATAAATTTTCCTGTTTCTGTTGAGACTGTTACAATTTTTAAAATTTATGAATTTAGGCTTCGGCTGAGTTATGTAAAACATTCCTTCTAGGTCCATGGATTGGATTGCTTAGTTCTCAGCTGGTGGCAGCTATATTGGGAGGAAGTGAGTTTGCTAGGTGGGGTGCTTAATAACACACCCCTATATCCTGCCCCATCTCTGCTTTCTCTTCCAAGATGCATGAGGTGATGAGGAGAACCATCTACATGCTCCCGCTGCTGTGTCTCTCTGCCGTGATAGACTGCATCTAACCACAAGCTAATGTAAAATCTTTCCTTCCGTAAGTTGCCTCCTGTAAGACTTTTGCTACAGTAATATGAAAAGTAAATAACATATAGTCTGTTATTCATTCTGTAAAACATAATTATGACAGGATCTGTCTGTCTGTTCATCCATCTGTCTGTCTGTGTGTCTGCCTATGTGCCTGCTACTTAGTGAGATCTCAGAAACTCGGCCTGATTCTGTGAAGCATCCCAGTCTTGGGGACGAACGGGCTCTCTGGAATTTTGGGCTGTAGTTCTACCTATTTAGTAGCAGCTCATCATGTGTCCATTGTTGCACTTAAAAATTATTTTCAGCATTCCTTTTATGATGAAAAGAGTTTGTAATATTTTTAAAATTTTACCAAATTAAAAAGTAAAGTGCTAGAAACTTCCGTAAAATCATACTAAAGGCTGGGCGGTGGTGGCACACACCTTTAATCCCAGCACTCGGGAGGCAGAGGCAGGCGGATCTCTGTGAGTTCGAGACCAGCCTGGTCTATAGAGCTAGTTCCAGGACAGGCTCCAAAACCACAGAGAAGACCTGTCTCGAAAAACCAAAAAAAAAAAAAAAAATCATACTAAATACATCTTTCTCTTCCCTCTATTCTGTCTAGTTGCCTTCCCTTCCTATGCTCCAGGCCTCATCAGGACTGATTAGAACTATGTAGCAACCAGTCCAGGGAAAGTGACAGGGTGTGTGGAGGGGTGCAAATAGAAGGAGTCAGGTGGACTAACTAAAGATGGAATGAAAGTATGCGTTAGCTTTCTGTTTATAGAAAATTTAAGATGAGAAATTCAGCTCAGTTGAAGGAAAGATTTATTTTAGCTCAAAGTTTCTGAGATTTCAGTTTGTGGTGAGCTAGTTCCCATGGTTCAGTTCCTGTGTTGAGACAGCAGACGGCAGTGGGTGGAATGTGTGAATAGGGTGTTTAATACTGAGTAAAACTCATCAGTTTATGCCCATAGGAAGTGAAGAGAAAGAAAGGGAGAGAAAGAGGAGAGGAAAGGTAGGATGTGGAGGAGGAGGGAGATAAAAGTGGATTAGGGTCACGAAATCCTCTTTAAGGACGTGACCTCAATAACTCAACTTTCTTCAACTTGACGCCACCCTCTAAGGTTTCACTACTTCTCAATCTCATCACAGGTTTAGATCAAATGTTTAACATGCATGCCTTTGGGAGTGACATTTATCATCTGAACCATAAGATACTATTGCCAATGTTCCCTTTTGTTTTCCTCCCAGTCACCACAGCACAATTCAGGGTTGGCTCAGATTCTTTCCTAGGTTCACTGTACCTTTGTTTCAATGGAAGTTCCTACCCTTGAAATGGAACTCTATTTTCTCTGAGCTGGGCCATGCCTTGACTCTAATTATCCCTCCACATGCTTTATCTCAGACACCGTGGGCCACCATGATGATTAAATTTTTCTAGGGAATTTTCTCATACACTCCCTTGAAGAAAATTTGACGCGGTTGGAAATCCCCTCCTTTGTGGGCGTCACTGGCTACTGCTGCTTTTCCTCTCCTGCACCAGACAAAGAGCCAGGAGGCAGGGTCAGCCCTCGAAACTCATGCACTTACTCATAGGTCAGACTAAAACAAGACTATCTTCCCTTGTGATTGACACTACCCAGCCAACACAATATTATTTTTATAGTCGTTGCTTTTCTTATCTACAAGTACTCCAAACGCCTGTGTCCCTCTATAACAGTATCTGAGTTATGCTATTAGGACACTGTAATATACTCCAGGACAGTCCTCAAAATCAGAGCCAATGTGGACACAGTGCTTAGCACTGTTAGACGATGAGTAGACTCAGCACAGGCATTATTGGTGATCATTATGATCCTATTCAGCACCATTATTGTATAATTATATGGTATATGAGACTCAAATGACTGAAGGACACACCCAAGCCCCAAAACTTTCATGTGATCTTCTCTCTGGCCATTCATTGCTACCACAATGATTTCTAACTTGTGATTTTAGGAGTTGTGCACTCTCCTTAAAACCATATTTACTTACCACTAAACCTCTTCATATATTTCAGGTAGAGAAATGACCACTGTGCTTTTCCTGCCTACCTAGTCTATTTTCTGATGATAGAGTGGAATGTCTGAGTGAGTCTTGGTATTTTGTAAAGAGGTTTATTTAATTCATAGGTTCGGAAGCTGGTAATTATAGATCAGCCATCTATATTCCTATCTGTTCAGTTCTGGCAAGGGCTCCATTATGCATGCCATCAGCATTAAGAGAGTACTTGTGAGAGATGAAGTGTTGACACTGGGAGGAGGCCAGCTTGCTTTGCGAAACAACTCTCTTCCATGGGAATGAAACCCTTCTGGGGATGGCACACTGAATGACCTAATTATCGTTTACCATGCCCCAACCTATAAAAATTCTACTGCCTCAGCAACCTCCCGCACACATCCATAGCGCTATCAAAAGGGGAAAAGCATTATAGTCTGTTGATATTATTAGGTATATTTCTCAAACTATATGGGAATAATTTATCAAAAGTCAGTTGCTGTAGAGATTCAAAATTATTTATTTATTTATTTATTTTATTGAAAAAAAATTTCTGCCTCCTCTCAGCCTCCCATTTCCATCCCCCCTTCCCATTCCTCTCCCCTTTCCCCCCTCCTCTCCCTCTCCCTCTCCAGTCCAAAGAACAGTCAGGGTTCCCTGCCCTGTGGAAAGTGGTCCTCTCCCCTCCATCCAGGGTTCTATGGGTACTGTGGCTTAGGGTTTGAAGATCTGTCTATTAGAAGTCTCTTAAGGAATTACTGGTTAGCCTGAAAGGTTCTTGACAAGCGTGAACAAGATGGTCATACCACAAATGGTTCACAAATCGGTTCATAAATCAATAAGTCCTCAGTTTGGATGTAACTACATTTATGACCTGAGATACTGTCTGAGCATGAGTCCTGAGAGTCCCTGCTGGTAAAGTATCCATTCTCAATGGTTGTTGAGAAATTATATCCTCATCCTGATATCTAATTTGTGCGATACCTAATCGCTTCCATTCTTTTTACTATAATGGCTGGGGAGTCAAAGTTTTCTCCTTCGCTGAGTCTATACCTCTCTTTATCTAAGATATAAGTACTGTTTTAAAACCATAAATAAAGACAACGTTTTTTTATACCCCTGGTCTCTACACTTGTGCATCTGTGGGTGCAAACAGCATATAATGAAACATTATTAAGAAATTGTGTTCCCGATAGAACATCCCCATTGTCTCAGTGTGTGGGTGCACCCCTCGCAGTCCTGAGTTCCTTGCTCGTGCTCTCTCTCCTCTGCTCCTGATTTGGACCATGAGATTTCTGTCCTGTGCTCCGGCCTGGGTCTGAAAAAGCCTGGGATAAAACCGGACTCGTTGAACATAATGGACAATGAGGACTACTGAGAACTCAAGAACAATGGCAATGTTTTTTTTTAAGTTTTTTTAAATTTATTTATTTATTAAAGACCACGGAGTCTACAATAGGCGAATCTAAAGAAGCTAAGTAAGAAGGTGAACCCAAGGAAAAACATATAGTTATCCTCTTGGATAAGGGAAGTATACAAAATTGCCGGGGAGAAAAGTGGGATGTTGGGGGTGGGGTGGGATGGGGGTAAGGGGAGATGGGGAGAGAAAAGGTAGAAGGAAAGGAGGGGGGACTTGGGGAAACAGGAGGATCGGGATAAAGGAAGGTTGGATAGGGGAGCACGGAACCCCATTTCTTAGTTAAAGGACCCACTTTAGGATGGGCAGGAGACTTGACCCTAGAGGGGATCCCAGGTGCCCAAGCTGAGGCCCACAGTTAGTTCCTTGGGCAGCTGAGGATAGGGAACCTGAAATGACCCTATCCTAGAGCAATACTGACGAATATCATGCATATCATCCTAGAACTTTCATCTGGCGACGGATGGAGATAGAGACAGAGACCCACACTGGAACACTGGATAGAGCTCCCAAGGTCCCAAGGAGGAGCAGAAGGAGGGAGAACATGAGCAAAGAAGTCGGGACCACGAGGGGTGCACCCACCCACTGAGACAGTGGGGCTGATCTACTGGGAGCTCACCAAGGCCAGCTGGACTGTTACCAAAAAAAAGCATGGGATAAAACTGGACTCTCTGAACATGACGAACAATGAGGGCTGATGAGACGCCAAGGACAATGGCACACGGTTTTGATCCAACGCAATGTGCTGGCTTGGTGGGAGCCTAGCCAGTTTGGATGTTCACCTTCCTAGATATGGACGGAGGGGGGAGGACCTAGGACTTACCACAGGGCAGGGAACCCTGACTGCTCTTTGGACTGGAGAGGGAGGGGGAGAAAAGTGGGGGGAAGGGGAGAGGGGTGGGAGGAGGGGGAGAAGAATGGGAGGAGGGGGAGGGAAATGGGAGGCTGGGAGGAGGTGGAAATTTGTTTTTTTTTCTTTCTTTTCTTTATTCTCCTTTTATCAATAAAAAAAATACATAAAAAAAAAGATTTCTGTCTCTTCCCCGCCACCGCCTCCCATTTCCCTCCCCGTCCCCCAATTAAGTCCCCCCCCAGCCCGAAAAGCAATCAGGGTTCCCTGTCCTGTGGGAAGTCCAAGGAACCCCCACCTCCATCCAGGTCTAGTAAGTTGAGCATCCAAACTGCCTAGGCTCCCACAAAGCCAGTGCGTGCAGTAGGATCAAAACCCAGTGCCATTGTTCGTGAGCTCTTTGGGCTGACGAGGGAGGGGGACTTGAAATTTTTAATAAATAAATAAATAAATAAGATAAAAAAATGAAAAAAAAAGAAATTGTGTTGTCCATACAAACATGTACTGATCCTATTTTCTTATCTGTGGAAGACAAAATATGGCAGCACAGGTTATAATGAGGCCACCCTTCAACTATTGTTAACAGTCTATTCCTAAAGGAAGCTTCCTGGGATTTCATGAGACTGTATTAATCCTCACAATATCATGTAGCAACAGTATTATAGATTTACGTTGTATTGACTACCACAACTAATTTAAAGATAAATTAAAGCACTGGGGAGATTTTAATAGGTTAGATGTAAATATGTAAATATTATTCTATAAAAGCATCCGTGATTAGACATGGGGTTCCTAGGATGGCATCGTATGGAAATTGAAGGACGAATGTATCAGGATACAGTGATAACTGATCTGTAAACTTCCTACCCCAGAGGAAACATTTCCTTTTATGAGCGATAAAACAGGAAATAACTTTGCATATGGCATTCATGATAATTTTTTTGTATAATATTGCAGTAGTATTCTTTATCACTAATAAGTGGTTGAATTTCATCAAATGTTTTTTTTAATCTATTAAGATAATGTCATGGTTTTAATTTTTTTATCCTGATAGGAATATCTTATCAGCTTTCATCACTTTGTCTGGGCTGTAATTGGTGGGGCAGGAAGGAGTTGGGGACAAGAAGTTCTCTGTGGTATATTTTCTTCACCTCTTAAAATTTCCGGAGGCTTCTGAGACAGAGCCATCAGAGGCATTTAATATTCAAACCATAGCACTACACCCTTGGCCTCTACAGGTTCAGGACCATCCCATAAGGTAGAATGCATTTGGTCCATCTCCAGACTCTCCAAGTCCTTACCAGTACTAATATTCTTGAAAGATCTGACTTCAAAGTCTCTTCTTAGACTCAAAGCCACACTTGGCTGTGGTTGTGCAAATACAGCACAAAATAAACACTCTCATTCTGAGAGAAATACTAGAATAACAAGACATGATGGGACCGAAGAAAGACAAAACATAGGGGAGGACTTTAAACTTGTAGTTCCATATCTGGCATCAGGTGTACCTCATATGATTTGAACACCAGGCATAGAAAGAGGAATACTTGATCTCACTCACATATGCAAAGTAAAAGTAGAGAGTAGAACATTGTTGGCCCTGTTTGCAATAAACCAGGAAAAGGAAGCGATGATGTGATAACCAATCAACATTTTAGCTGTGCAAGCTGACTACATTTTATAGATCTAATATATAAGGTGGTTACAGTTAATATACTATCTTAAATGTACCTTGCAGGTAGTTTTCATGCATATGTATATACTACAAAAAGGGCATATACAAGGTAATATGTATGCAAAGTAGCTCGATTGTGGCAATCTAGGTTTTTTATGTCAAGATACTAACATACACACCTTAAATATAGACAGTTTTAGTTTATTAGTTATACTTCAATAAAACTGAAAGAAAAAAAATCAAGTTGGTTTTGTGCCACGTAAGTGAGGGATTTTCTTCACACGTGAGTAGGGCTGCTAGACTGGTCCCAAAGGCTTCCTGTTTCTGGTGCTGACTTGCCGTGGCTTGGCTCAGGTTTATTGATTTGAATTATGCAGTGCAGCTGAACAGGCTGCTAGTGTAGCTCTGCCCTTCCTTCTCGGCACACAGCAGCACTGGCTGGGATTGTTTCTGGGAACCTGGAGGGAGCAAGGACATACTGTCATTTTGCATTGATTAAATCACATTTGGGTGAGTAAATTAATTCTTTGCTTACAGCCTTATGGTGGACATTTGTAAGGTGTAGTCCGTAAATTGTTTTCGAGATCGAATTTTCCGAACACATTGGCTTCTGCTGTGTCTTGTTCAGTAAGAGAAGTTTCCTATCGACCAGTTTGGGGAAAGCTCGCAAAGATCAAAACTTTGTGTTTCACAATTCAGAGGCAGATAGATACTGACAAAGACAGTTTCAGATCACATGTTTTCTTCTCTTCTTCAGATTTTACAGAAATGAAAACAGAAAACTCAGACATTTGTTCCTCTTGAGACAAGGATTTATCCTTATTTTTCCACATGGTCCAAACCGTTTAAACCGGTCTCACTTGGGTTCAGTGTGCTACCTTGTTAGAAACCCGAGATGCTGGAGTCAGGTGCACCAATCTGATGGCTATAGAAAGGTTGCATTAAAACCTTACATGGAGACATACATCTGTATTGTAAACAAACAGGAGCATGTTTCTTGAAACAGCATGTTTTTTTGATCAGCTGTGATAGTTTTAATCTAGTGCCCCAAGAAGAGATCATGAGGAAATGCCTCTAGTACTTCCTCAACAAGATATGGTTTTATGTTAGTTATCTAATTCAGTGAAGATAAATTGCTCTTCTGTGTGGAAGAATGATCCAACATAATAAGAAATAGTGGAAAAATCTGTGGATATTTAGTCCTTACTAACGACAGCTGTGCAATCAGTGGCTTTAGTAGGAGGAGAAAAAGGAGAGAGGGAAAATCCATTTTTTACCTCATAAACCTTCATGTCTTCATAATGGCTGGCTCAATAAATAAAAATAAGAGTTGGAGAGAATAAAGGTCAGTGGACAACTGTAGGATGAAGCACCCCGTTCACTTGATTATTGGCCAACAATGCTAGTTATACATGACTATGGTCAGAATTCTTGGGCATGTTGACAGATCCAGTCATACATTTCTTGGACCACCTTCGTCCAACTCAATTTATTCCAGATTTTAAGTAACAAGCTGGTCTATATGATAGTTTTTTTAAGTCAGTGTAAGCCTTTACAGTCGTTTAGTGTCTCTACCAGAGATTCAAATGCTCTAAGTAAAATTGCTCTAAAATTCATTTTATTGTTTGCACATGAATCAGTTTGGTCTGAGGATATACAAACATCTGTCAAAAACATAAAAAGTATCTGAAGTGGTAAGAGAGTGTTTATGGTCATATGTGTTTGCTGCCATCCCCTGTAGCATCTGTTCACTAAGTCCTGGAAGTCCAGCATGGACAACTCAGCCTCAGGAGGACATGGGCGTCTTGTGAGTTTTTCAAAGGTAGGAAATACAGAGCAGTCAAAGTATTGGAAGACAGGGAACTCTGCAGAAGAGGTGTCCTGGGCCTTGAATGCCCCCAGGAGACACTGAGAAGTAGCCCTGAGCACCATCACCCAGTACCAACTAGAAGAACACTGTGAGAATGGGGTCCCACTGATCTGGAGATTACTGATGCCACAAGGGTGTCTCCTGAAGGCTGGGCAGAGGACATCAGGAAGGAGTCACATGTTCTTCCTCTCTAGCGGCCACAGCAAGATTTTTTATTCTTGGACTGGCTGGAAACATGAGTGTTCTGAAGCCAGGCAGGCATATGCTCCTTCTTGGCATTTGGGAAGAGTACAGGGATGAATCTGAAGTTCATGGTTCCTTGTTTTATGAAATCGATTTGCATCGTGCCATGAATGCAAGTCAAGCTGCTTAGTATATAAGCCATGCTCATCCTTGTCCACCTGCGACTCAGTGTTTTCCAAACTCTGTTTGCATGTGGAGCTGTTGCATTTGGGGCTGATGTCTATGATTATCACTACTGTCTTATCTTTCAGTCTGTGCTCCTTCTATATATGATATCATCTCCATCTATATGATACCAATACCTAATATTCTATCCTTGTATATGTCAGTTGCAGTTTGGGGCCATTCATTAAAAAGAAGCTCACAAATTTCACCACCTCCATGACTGTGTCCGTAGGATAAGTGATAAAGACTTTCTGTAGTTTTTTGGCAAATGGAAAATTTTTAGAGTCCCTTTGGTTTGGAAGTTCCTAGGTGATTGCTTGGGGGATCTAGGCAAAGAAGCTGCAGATGGAGCCTGGAGATGCTGTGGTCTCAGCTTGGCATGATGTTCCAAAAACTCCTGTGGATTTCTAGCTCTGTTAGGTAGTGGGTGATAGATCTGGTCCCCCCTGAATCCTTGGGAAGAGCAGTCTCTCTGTGAAGGCCTCTCTCTTTGTTCTGGGGGCTGGAGTAATTCAGAGTGTAATTTAATCTGTAGTGGGCGTAAACCACTTACAGAGATGGCTGGATCACTCGCTGGTGGTTGTTCAAGGGTAATCATGGCACCTGGTTGTAGGGCCTCCAAAACGGTAGTCTTGATAGTCCCATGGAGCCTTAGGGGAAGGATTGGAGGCAGCTTCTATGCATATTCTATATCCCTCAGAGACTCAGGGAGGCATATGCCCAGGACATCACTGGGCAGGGAATGATACTATCTATCATGGGCAGATGTGAGGCTGTGCTGTTGCCATCAGGTTGGAATCATGACATTGTATCTTGGTCACAACTGGAGGAGTCTGATTTGACTAAGTCACAGAATGGTTCCTTTGTTAAACACCTACAATTGTTTACAGGTTCACTGCCACTTACATATTGCCTGTCCAAGTATTTCTTCTACAAAGGGCTATAACAAACAGTTACAACACAAAACAAAAATTACTTACTGCCTAGAGTAACGTATCCATGAGCACAGTTCTGTAAGTTCATCCAAATAACACAGTGCTGTGGGGGTATTCACCAGAAAAGATTGCTTGAATGTGTGCTTAGGTCAATGGAAAGTATTAGCTTGTCTGTGACTACACTGGGTGTTCGGGATCCCAGTGTAGCACTGAGCCTTTCTGAGGGTGAACTTTAAAGCACAAAACCATGTTCTGCATTGCCATAGTTCACTTAACAAGAACTGTTAGCCAGAAGCAGAACCATAGAAGTGAAAAGCAAGGTTAGTCTATTTAAAGACTTTCAAGAACTATGGATTTTAATGGATTAGTCTTTTGTTTTAGTTTTGGCAAGTGGTACTGTCTATGTGCTGAGATTTATAGCCTGAATGGTACTTTCACAATGGAGTCAGTTGTGCTAAGGTCTTGGGTCCTGTTTCGGCAGTGTATACCATAAATATGGATTTTATGATTTAATAATCTCAGGAGTTGGATGTTTGTTTGAGCCAAGCAGTTCAAAGCCATCCTGTACAACGCAGAATGACCTTGACTCTGGAAAGTAAATAAATAAATGGTATTTTTTAGCTTTTTCTTTTCTTTTTTATTTATTTACATATAACCACAGTTTCCTCTCCATCTTCTCCTTTTTTTCCTCCCCAACCTCCTTCTACCCCATCCCTACAACATCCACTCCTCCTTGTCTCCAATCTGGAAGGATAAGCCTCCCATGGGAGTCAACAAAGCATGCCATATCAAGTAGAGGCAGGACCAAGGGCTGGGCAAGGCATCCTACCACAGGATACCTTGGGTTCAGAGAGCCAGCTCATGCATCATGGGCCAGAACAGGTCCTGGTCCCATTGCTGGGGGCCCCACAAAAGACCATGCTACATAACTATCATCTACATGCAGATGGTTTAGGTATCCCAGGTCGACTCCCTAGCTGTTGGTTCAGAGTCCATGAGCCTCCACAAACTCAGGTCTGCTGTCTCTGGGTTTCCCCACCATGATCTTGATCTTCCTTGCTCATATATTCCCTCCTCCCTCTCTTCAACTGGACTCCCAGAGCGTGGCCCAGTGCTTGGCTGTGGATCTCTGTATCTGCTTCCATCAGTTACTGGATGAGGTTCTGTGATGACAATTAGTGTAGTCACCAATGTGCTTTCAGGGGAAGACCAGTTCAGGCACCCTCTCCACTATTTTCTAATAAATAGTTATTTATGGATAATCAAAATCCTGAGCTTCCCCATAAAATTATATATGTGATATATATTCAACTTCCATAAAAACCTGTTTGTATTTTAAGAATTTGTTTAAGGTATAGGTAAAAATTAACAGTAAACTTATAAAAAATACTTTGCCAATCTATGAACTTGTTACAGCTTTGAATTCATATGGATCTTTAATTTCTCTAAAAAAATCTTATAGTTTTATTGTGCAATTATATTTAATTTTGAGATTATATTTATAAATTATATTTTAATATATTGCTAATATTCTAAGCAGTTGCTTTTTAGATGTAATGTCCTAAGAATGGTACCTAAAACAAAATTTGCTTTTCTTTTTGTGTGTGGGTGGTGTGTGTGTGTGTGTGTGCTCAGAAGCCAACACCAGGTCTCTACCGCAACCACTTTCCACTTTGGGAGCAGGATTTCTCACTGAACCCCCAGTTCGCTGATTTGGCTAGACTGGCTGGCCAACAAGCCTCTCAGATCCTCTTATCTCCACTCCCACTTGTGACACTGGGATTACAGGTTTATGCCTCTACATCCGGCCTTTCATTTGCATTATATGCGGATATGCACAGAGACTCTGCTGTGAAGGCTCCTCTAATGCTTTATTCCAGTCCACATATGACTGCTAACATTTCTTCTCATTTTTGTTTATGATAGACTTCTCCTCCTCCCATGATTTTATCAGAAGTGAAAACAGCTGCAGGGCTTTCCTCATCAAAAAAAAAAAAATCCTTACTTTCCAGAGTCAGGTTCATTAGTTCTTTGTGTGTTTAGTTCTTTCATGGGTATTGCCAGCCTGTAATCATCTGGTTTACCACATTTTCACTTATCGTGTGGAAGCAACTGTCTCTCAGAAGCTGACCTTTGAAACAACTTTCAGACATTCATCATTGCTTCAAGTATTAGTGCAAAACCATCTCATCTCAGAGAATAAGACACGATTTATTCTACAGCCAAATATGAGTGGCCATGGTCCAGAAACACAGATTTAGGTGAAACTGCTGGGAAGAGTTTCATGAAGTAACAGGGTAAGGGAAATCATAAATCAAGATACTTTAAAAGTACATTATTGGGAACATCAGATAACTGGGCTACAAGCAAAGTGGGGAAACTTCCTTACCTCTCAAATGCTACCTGATGCAATGCTTAGCCTTTGAGTTGGTGGAAGCGAGGGTCTGCTTACGTATTCTTAAGTTTTTATTTCATTTTATCTCTACGTGAATTCAGGTGCCTTCCGAAGTAAAGCTGGAATTACAGATGGTCGTCAGACGCCTGATGTGGGTGCTGGAAGTAGAACTTGAGTTTTTTACAAGAGAGTGTGTGTGTGCTCAGCCACTGAACCATCTTTGTAATCTCACTGTTAACACTGTTGAAAAAAGGACTTCACTGGTAGCCCCAGGAGTCAAACACAGTCTGGGCAATAAAAGCCTATTTAGATGTCTAAAGGAAGCTCACGATAATTGATTCTGGACCTTCAACATCCCAACTCTCTATAATCACAGACATTTTAACAATTAATCTTGCAGATATTTAACAAGGTAAGGATTTTATTCCCCTGGGAATTTCAGTTCACACAAAAACAGTATAAAAAGTCCAATCTATCCAGAGAATCCATTCCAGCGTTACTATTTGTTTGTGCAATATTGTTTTTAGTGAAATAAATCAGTCAAGGATTATGCAAGGCACCCATGATGTAGATCTTTGAAGTCTTCTTAAATCTTGGAAGGTTTCTAAATCCTTTCTTAAGGATTATAGGGCAAGCAAATTACAGAATGCCTACCTGTTTGGGTTTGAAAGATATTTTGTTGATTAGATGCATAGTAATTATTTTAGCCTGGGCCATCAAATATGATTATCTTATGTTCTTACCCATCTTACTATTGTTGGCTAGAAACTTTTGATTGTTTGATGAAGATGGTGCTTACCATATTTCTCTATTATAAAGTTACCTCCCCCTAACTTCTATTCATAAATATTTTGGGGGGTGGTTACTCCATTGTTTCTACATAAAATCTCATTTCACTTTTTAGTTTTATTTACTAGTTCTTTTTGTGTCTATGTTTCTTTCTAAATTAATTATTAGCATCACAAGGGCAAATGGGTATTTTTAGTATTACCAGACAATAATTTAAGGATATTTGTTAAATCTGTCAGGGATGACTTTACTGAGGACCTTCATGATAGAAAAGACAGCCAATACAATGGGGTTTTGATGGAGATGAGCTTTGACACAACATGAACAAGTAAGAGCTTATAGCCAAGGGCAGATCGATGTGGGTGGAGGGAGAATTTCGAAGCGTGAACAGGCATGAGGAGAATTCTGTCTGAACTGTACTAACAGGATTGATTTCTGCTAGCAGACATCACAGTGGATGGCAGAAGGACCAGATCAGATATTAGATATCTAAGAGGGGAATTCCTGCTAGACCAGTTTCGAAGATTTCTTTTTCTAAAACAACTATAGGAAAGTGTACAGATGGTTGTAGAAGGCTTTGAAACCCGAGTGGATTTTTGTTAAGCTCACTAATTTCAACATTTTAATTCATTTATGAGTTGACATTCTACTGTAAAGAAATAATTTTTTCTCATTTATTTTTCTTTTGATTATTTAAATCTATTTGTTTATATCGATTTGAATTCATGGCTATTTTTATTTAGCAGATAAATCTATTGTTAAGAAATTTACTCCAGAGCTCAAATTGTTCCCCAGTTTAGCCAGAGTGAACCCCAAATCCCATGTCTTATTCTTATTATTATTTCAGGATCAATATTTTTTTTTCATATTCTGGCCTTGGCATTAGTTGTCCAAAGACCTGTGAGCCCTTTAGTGCAATGATATTTAGAGAACCTTTTGTGTTCAGCTACTGCAACACAGTTGCCTTTCTGAATTGCTCTGTTCTTCTCTACTTCTAAGCCCTCACCATCCAATTGTACCGAATCATAACCATTAGAAATACTTGAAAATTAACTTTTATCCTCACCATTCCAAATGTTTGATACTGTCAGTCATTTTCAAATGAGCTGTTCTAGCTCCTGCACCCAAGACTGAGGGAACACTGCAGGAGAGAGGGCAGAAAGATGGTAAGAGCTAGAGAATCAAAGAGTTTGCTGTGGGATTGTGTCTCCAAGTAGTGTCAAAAGCTACACCCATACAGTTTCACCAACCTGACTGCCTAAGCATGAACTGGACAACAACAATAGGCATGCCGAAGTGGATGGGGGAAAGATAATGAGACTTTAACTCTATACAAAGAACTACAGTCAATGAAGGAATGTTGAAAGTAGGAGAAATAGTCTTATGCACACAAGATATAAATGGTTACCCAATTTCAAAGGGTCAGTTCTGAAAATATGTATAAAATAACACTATATAGACCAGAAAGGTTTTATGCGTGTATCAGAATATATGTACATACACATGCATGCATATATCTATTGATCTATGTCTATCTGCCTGTCTATCAATCTTATCTGTCTATCAATCTTATCTGTCTGTCTATCTATCTATCTATCTATCTATCTATCTATCTATCTATCTATCTATCTATCTATCATCTATCTATCCATCCATCCACCTATCATCTATATATAGCAACAATTAATGAAAATAGAGACCATGGACTTGAAAGAGAACAAAGAGGGGTATATAAAATTATCTGGAGAGAGGAAAGAAAAGAGAGAAATGATATAATTATGTTATAAATAAAATAAAAAATAAAAATAAATAAAATAAAATAAATTACATTAAAATTTTAGCTCTTTAATGCATGATGATATAACTAACATTCTGTAGTTTTTCTTTTTACTTTTTTGGTGAATGACAGTCATATTTGTATATCTCATTTTCAATGAAAAATATTCATAAGGTTTATATTAAAAATTTCACCAGTGATTTGTAATTAGACTGTTTTTTGGATTGCCAGCTCCCAGATAATGACACAGAGACTTATTATCAAAATATTAATTATGAAAGCTTGGCCTTTATCTTAGGCTTGTTCCAACTAGCTCTTACAACCTAATTGAACTTATTTCTATTATTATGCTGTGCCACATTGCTTTTTACCTTTCCTCCATTCTGTACTTTCATCACGCTCCACATCTTGCTGGCGTAATTCCTGCCTCTATGATTCTTTCCTGATACTCCAGTTCCTCTCTCTACCCAGAAATCCTGTCTATTCTGTCCTGCCTGGCTATTGGCTGTTCAGTCTTTTATTAAACCAATCACAAAGACACATTTCCACACAGTGTACAAATATCCCACAACAGTTATTAATATATTGTCTTTCTATTATTAAATTGTAAGATACATGTATGTGTGTGTGTGGTGTGTGTCTATAAAAAAACCCCATGGCAATATATGTATTGTTAATATTCTCTTCCACGTGTCTTTCTTTTTAAAACTTTGACTGAAATATATTTCTTAAATATACATAGGAAATCATATTAGTTTATCATGGCATTCATTTCCAATGATAACTTTAATTTTGTTATTTTTCCTCTTTGTTAATGTCTTTTATTTTCTAATTGTATTCTTCAAGATTGTATAGTTATCCATTTTAAGTTTTACGCCTAAAAGACATAAATTAGTTCTAATTCTACATTATCAATGTCAAAGTGCATTTTTCATTTTAAATATTTTGCATTTTATTTTCTAGTATTTATAGTCATTTGTTTTAGATTTCTTTCTTTTTTTTTTGTTTTTTTTTGAGACAAGGTTTTTCAGTAGCTTTGGAGCCTGTCCTGGAACTAGCTTTTGTAGACCAGGTAGGCTTCGAACTCACAGAGATCCACCTGCTTCTACCTCCCAAGTGCTTGAGGAGTGCTTGAGTTATAGGTGTGTGTCACCACTATCTGGCATTACTTTGAATATTTATTAATGAGATATAATCACTTATAGTATTTTAAATTCTTTTTAAGTTTTATAAAATTTAGTTTATTGTTTCCATGAACTAATAAAGAGGAACATTATAATCTGAAGCCATAATTGTGGATTAGTCTATTTGTTTTTCGTGTGGATAGATTTTTGTTCCATGTATTTTGAATTTCTGAGTAGGAGCAGACACATTTATGATATTTTTTATATTGAGCTGGATCTTTATCATTGCCCAGTTTTGTGTTATTTCAGTTGATATTGTTTGTATTGAAATCTTCATTGAAATTAACATAATATAGTAATACATTTTCTATTCACATAAAATTTTTCCAGTTTCTTCTTTTAACTTCTCTGTATATAATTAATGTGTTTAATTCTTATCTCATTTCAGTTTGATTTATTTTCTTAATGGTTATCATGTGTATATATTATACATGGCACTATATTGCAGGAGTTGCATGAGGTCATTGTCACGCAAGTATATATTGTACATTGGGTAATTTCCCTACTTCCCATTTCTTCCCCTTTTCCTCCTTCATCCCAAATACTCTGTTTTGTTTCCTTATGGAATTTTACTTCTATTTTAATGTCACACATACATACATGATTTTATGTACCTATATGTATATATAATTTAGAAACCACAAATAAAAGATAGCATATGATTGTTTTTCATATGACATATGATTTGTCTTTTTGAGACTGGCATAATTTGCTTAATATGATTATCTCCAGTAGCACCCATATTTCTACAAATGATATGACTTTATTCTTCTTTGTGGGTGAAAAATCCCATTTTCTATACATAGTACATTTCTTTATCCAGTCCTCTGATGTTGGACATCATAGGAGCCTTTCATAATTTATGTGTTGTGCATAATGCTGCAATCAATGTTAATATATAGTTTTCTTTGCATTATATTAAGGTGGAGTCCTATTAATAAATATCTATGAGTGTGTAACTGGGTCATATGATAGAACTAATTTTAGCTTCCCAAGAAACCTCTATGTGTATTCCACAGTGGCCAGTGTATTTACATCCCTGTAGTAACAGGAGTGGCACAGGTCCAGGCAGTGTTTAAATGAATACAATTTGTGTGTTGTTATTTCGGGTTATAAGCTAGCTAGCCAGGCAGCTGGGAGCTGGGCTGTGGAAAGCGGCTGTCCACTCCTGTTACTACAGGGATGTAAACACACTGGCCACTGTGGAATACACACAGAGGTTTCTCGGGAAGCTAAAATTAGTTCTATCATATGACCCAGTTGGGGATGTTCTATTGGGAACTCACCAAGGCCAGCTGGCCTGGGTCTGAAAAAGCATGGGATAAATCCGGACTAGCTGAACATAGAGGACAATGAGGAATACTGAGAACTCAAGAACAATCGCAGTGGGTTTTTGATCCTACTGCACGTACTGGCTTTGGGGGAGCCTAGGCAGTTTGGATGCTCACCTTAGGAGACCTGGATAGAGGTGGGCGGTCCTTGGGCTTCCCACAGGTCAGGGAACCCTGATTGCTCTTCGAGCAGATGAGGGAGGGTGGCTTGATTGGGGGAGGGGGAGGGAAATGGGAGGCGGTTGCAGGGAGGAGGCAGAAATCCTTAATAAATAAATAAATTTAAAAAAAAAATAAACACTGCCTGGACCATTATATCGTGCCTCTTCTTGGCTAACTCTCACATCTTAATTAACCCATTTCTATTAAATCTGTGTATCGCCACTTGACTGTGGCTTACTGGCATGAGTCTAACCACTATTCATCTTGGATAGGAGAAGCATGGTTTCTGCCTGACTCTGCTTTCTTCCTCCAAGAATTGTGTTCTGTCTACTCCACCCCGCCCCCCAAGGGCTGGCCTGTCAAAAGGCCAAGGCAGTTTCTTTATTAACCAATGAAAGTAACACATAGACAGATGGCCCTCCTACACCACATCCCCACCACTAGTAGATGAGAGATTTTTGTTCTCACAACCTTACCAATGTTTGCTAATACTATTTTCTTAATGACCACCATTCTAACAAGGGTGAGATGGTATCTCAATGAAGTTTTGGTTTGGGTCTCCCTGATTGACAGGATTTAGCTATGCAGTTCTGGTAAATCTGCAAAATCTTGTATTTCTGTCTGGGTTGAAAATCTCTAGGCTCTTTCCTCAGTCCTCTGAGTGCTGAAATCACAGACATGCACCACCATGCCAGGCTTAGTTGGCATCTTTTGTCTTGGTGTCTTACTGGGTGCCTTCTTTTATACTTGCCAAGTATCTTAGCATTCTCTTTCATTTTAGTAGTATATTTATACTATTTACATATATTTATTTATATGTGCACAAATGTGCACCTGTGAACACACACTTCCCTACACATGTTCATGCCATGTTGTGTCTGTGGAGGCCAGACAATACCTTGAGGGAGTCTATTCTCTCATTTTACCTTGTGGGCCCCTGGGATTGAACTTTGGTCATTAGGCTTGGTTGCAACACCTTTACTTACTAAGCCTTTTCACTGGCCCCATATATTATTTTAATAACAATCTGTAGATTTAAAAATGCAACATTGTCAATTTCTAACTTAAAGTTATATGACTTATTGCATAGTATATGAGATCAAGTATATTGTGAAATTTTCAATCCCATTTTGGAAGTTACTGTAAAGATACTTTCTACTTTTACATTTGATGTCCATCCCTACTATATTCTTTAGGCAGTAAATCACCTTACAAAGAAAGAAGAAAATTGCCTCTCAAATCCACTCAGAAACACACCACACACACACACACACACACACATACACACACACACACACACACACACACACACACACACACACGGCTTTCCTGATTCCTGGGATTAAAGGTGTGCAGCACCATGTCTGACTAGAAATTTATAGGTGGTTTTTAAACATAAAGCAAAGAAAGCCAGCCTACAAAACACAATCTCAGAGAACTTAGACAACAATGCAGACACTAAGATGACTTACATAGATGTGATCTACATGGGAAGTAGAAAAAGACAAGATCTCCTGAGTAAATTGGGAGCATGGGGACCTTGGGGGAAGGATAAGGGGGGAAGGGAGAAGCAGGGAGTGGAACGGAGAAAAATGTAGAGCTCAATAAAAATCAATAAAAAAGTATAATTGAAACAAAAAAGAAATTTATTATTTATAGAAATTCCCTCCTATAATCTAGATTGTGACGTGCTGGTATTGTTTCCCTTGTTCTGTGATCTTTATTTTGAGTTTTTGTAGAGTACATCTGCAAGCAAAGAATGCCCTCTGTTTCTAGTTTTTGAGGATGTGCTCATTTCTCCTTTATATTTTTTTCAGATTTCACACTGTTGGCCTTTTTTGAAAGATCTATAGCTCACTATTTCAGTCTATACTTAAATACTAAAGTAATAGTTATAGTCATGATAATTATTCTAAAGCTAAACTGAGTTTCCTCTGGCAGAGCATATTTTAAATAGGTGCAAAATTTCTCATTAAGTCGAAGCACAACTCACAATCTGAGCAGAAGTGCTCACATTTAATCCCAACACAATGGTAAAATAAACATTGGGTATGAAAGTCACTTTTCCAAACAAATTTTACATTTCAGTAGGTAGTGGGTTGTAACTTGTTTGAAAAGGAAAGAACACACATCTTTCATTTCCTTGCGAAGTCTTGACAGAATTAATTAGTGAAGTACAAAATATTGTGACATAAACCATGCCCTATTCATAGAAACCATTTGCTAGAGACTCATATATAGATATGACCCAGTCTGAAAATACTGAGAGAAAACAGCTCACTGTGGAGCAGGAGGCAATTTTTAAATAATTCTTTTAAAAATGATTGATTTATTTATGTGAATATGTATTTGTGTTGGTATATGCCAATACCTGCAGAAGCCAGAAAAGGAAGGATTTGGGTTCCCTGAGCTGGAGCTGTGGTGATCAGGGGCTTGTGAGCACCAGATGTGGGTCCTGGGAACTGAATGCCAGTCTCCTGGAAGAACAGTGGGTGCTCTTGACCACCGACTATCTCTCCAGTCCCAGAATGCCATTGTGACTACTTCATTGAAACCAATGTTTACGTTGCTTACTGAAGACTGTCTTTTCTACTAGACAAACAGCTTTAACTGTATAATGCTAGAACATGTGAGAAAATTAATGGGATGGGTTATTTTATAATCTCTTATTATAATGTCATCTAACTGTACTGGTCAACTATGAAAAGACTTCATTTTTCCTCTTTGAAGAAATTGACTTATATTGTTGCTGTTATTGTTTGAGACAAGCATTCACTCTATATAGTTCAGGCTGCTCTGGAATTCACTGTGTAGCCCAGGATGGGCTCATTCTCATAGCCATTCTCATTCCTCTATCTTCCAAAATAATATAATATCTATACAGTTTTGTCATTTACATTTGTATTTTTGATTTACATGGGCCATATTTAAGTATGGCGTGATGTAGTGATTCTATGTCTCTGGTCTTCTGAAGGAATTACTTAGGTTGATTTTTGTTCTGAAGTAATTGTCTAGGTTGACTTTGGGTCCACACATGCACAGTATAATTAGTTTTCTGTGTTTGACTTGTTTTGCAAAACATAATGTCCCCCAGATCTATACATTTTGCTACAATGACATGATTTCATTCTTCTTTATGGGTTAATAACGCTCCTTTCAGTGAAGTTAATCTCCTGAAGGCACAGAGCCAAGGGCAAACCAAGATAGGACCCTAGAAGAAATCACCCCAGGGGGCTGGCAGCAGCCATTAAGAGTTTTCCTTGCAGGGGGAATTTTCTCAAATGATGGGATTTCAGAATGTTGTCTTCTTGCTTTTCTCTGTGTTGTCATGGTTCTTATTGCCCCAATATTGATTGCAATTTCATTTTCCAGGTGTGATGGAGCCTGCAGCTTCCTGTTTATTGGGATTCCTTTTGGCTTTTCTTCTCTTACAGTTCACAGTACCTGCCCAAGGTAGAGACATCCTCCCCATTTTATTGATTAAATTTGTTCTTTGGCAATTTCATACATGCTTACAAGGCATTTTACTTAC
The DNA here is from genome assembly GCF_037038515.1 of Microtus pennsylvanicus. NCBI lineage: Eukaryota > Metazoa > Chordata > Mammalia > Rodentia > Cricetidae > Microtus > Microtus pennsylvanicus. The sequence continues at coordinate 47,796,050 of NC_134591.1, read as the reverse complement.
TCTCCCCTAATCCTCTCTCATTTCCCTTTGGCCCTATCATTTCTTCTCCTCGTTACTTCTCTTTCTTACATTTGTGCTTTTTGCTATGCTTTGTAACCCACTGATTTTAACAAGGACTGTCTGTGTGATTGCAAGTTTGGGACTATCTGTTGGTGCATGGTAGACTCACACAACAGAGAGCAACGACTGTCTCTGCCTTAAAATCCATCAGTATTCAGTAGTTTAGGATGGAGGACTAGGGTCCCAAGAGCACCCTGAATGATAATGATAGGCTCCATCTCACACAGGTCAAAGTGCTGGCTACTTCAGTGGCTGTGAGATTATGTTTGCAATGCCTGTGTCATTCTTGAAGACAACGTTTTATAGCAGTTTTCCCCCTCTCTCTTTGATCTTACATTTTTTTCCTGCTTCCTCTTCCCCAATGTTCCTGAACCTTTAATTATCATTTATTCTAATTATTTTGAATACCTATGAGTCTCTGCATCCACCACCCTGTAGCACAGGGAATAAGGCCAACGATAGGCAAATGGGATTTCATGAAATTAAATAGCTTATGCAAGCAAAGGAAACGTCAGTCAAGTGAAGAACCTTTACTCCTCACACTAGGAAGGCAGAGGTGGATGTCTGAGTTGAAAGCCTGCTTGGTGTACATCAGAACTTCTAGGTCAACCAGGGCTACATCATGAGACCCTGTCTCAAAAACAAAACAATCAAACCAAACAAAATAACAAAAAGGAGTGATCTGTTACAATAATTGAGAAAAGGAGGCCATGATTTTGAGTGAGAGCAAGGGGATGCATGGGAGGGCTTGGATGGAGGAGAGGAAATTATCTCTGCCTTATGTCTGGTTATAGTTCCAGGTATCATCTCCATTTTCTATAAAGAGGTATTTCTTTGATGAGAGGGTGGTAGTTTCACTTCCCTCTGAGAACATACATAAAAAAATGTCTAATGGAGCCATTGTGAAATGTCATCCTTCCCACAGCTATGAAATCATGAGTTAACCTCCCAAATGAAGCTAATATAATTTGCTTCTTTTATATAAATGCCTGAGATTATATGCATAGAAATACACATATATGCACCAAGTGTAATACACACATGGTGCATATATGTACAGAAATACATGCATGTATGTATTAAAGTACTTATGTATCTATATATTATTTTAAATAAATGAAATGTACTATGTATATATTTTGAAAATTACTTTTAAAATATGAGTTTTAAGTAATTTTATATGAATATTTTGCTATTATTTTTATAGTCGTGGAGAATCCCACCTTGTGATCACTCAAATCCACTTTACCTGTGTTGTACTGTATGAATCTACTGAATTATTATGCTGTACCATTAAATAATAATGAAAAATTTGTTACAGAAACATACTACTAAAAGAAGAATGATTTATTTTTTCAATATATTGTATATTCAAATACAATGCTAGTAATGTAGAACGTTGCATATGAAACTTCACATATATAAGTGTGTGTATGTATGAAAATTTTAGTATTGATTTCTCAAGGTCCATGTCACTCTACATCATCCCTTCTTATTTAATTATACTTGACTGAATTGATTGAACTTTCTAGAGAGTTCTGACACCTCTGTGTATACCGAGACTAGTGCCTTCTACTTTGGTGTGGCCCTTACAAGAGCACAATACACACACAGTTTTCCCTTCTGCAGTGAGGTTTCTACACTGGCAGGTGCTAAACTCCCTGTGTGAAGGGCTCCCCTAGCTCTACAGGCCTCCGGACTACTCAGTGGTTTCTTTTCTCTCTTCTTGTGTTCTCCTGGATATGAGATGGATTGACCCAACATCATATTTACCTCATGAGCTGAGAATTCATCAATCATCACCTTAAATTATTTAAAGGGAACAAAATAATTAATTCCTTTTCCAGATAAGTTCATGTTTTGAAAGAACTTTATTCAGTGATTTAGTGACGATGTTCAAGATGTGGTGATGTAAATTCCAAAATAGACAGTGCAGAGATGCAAACACCTACTTGAATTTAGTTCGGGTTTTCTTGTTGAACGTATATATATATATATACATTACCACTATATATAATTCACTGAGTTGCACAAATAATGTAATATATACATTATATTGTATAGTGTATATTATATATACATTATATATACATTATTTGTGCAACTCAGTGAATTTTTGCTTATAGGGACATTTATGAATCCATTCCTCAGCTCTAGATACTAAGTATTTTCAGCATCCCAAAATGTTGTTGCATTTTTTCCTAGTCAATACCATCCACTTCTTGCCAAGTGACTATTGTTTAACTCCCATTGCCAAGAATTAATCACAAATATTACTATATTGTTATGTTTATAAAAATCTAAATAGCATCCCAAATCATTCATCGTTATTCATTAATTCTTTTGGAATTGTTTTCAGCATCAGTATTTGGAATTATTTATATTAGTATTATTTTATTACTTTGAGTTTTGGGCCATTATGATTAATGATATCATTAACATTCTTAAAATACACAACCATCTACTAAAAATTTCTGGTTGTGAACATAGGTATATGTATAACTTTAATAGATACTGACTTTTTTTTCATATAAAGGGAGTTTTTTGTCTTTTGGTGTTTGTCAATGTCAGTCAATCCTTGCCCCCCTGCTTCAGCACTGTAATGGGGATCTAGTATGGACCAATGAGGTTTTGCTTGCATTTCCCAGATGGCTGAAAATGTTGAACATCCTTTAATATACTTGTTGGTCCTTAGGATATCTTTTTAAATTAAATATGCATTCTACTGTTTTCCCATTATAGAAAACAAGCTTGATTTATAGCATCTGTCACCTATCTATAATGGGGTTTCTTTCTTAGAAAGAGTGTGGATATCTTCCAGTCTATGGCTTTTTCTTTTTGCCCATATTCTGATATACAAAAATTACTAAATTTTATGAAGTTTGACTTTATCAGTTTTTCTATGATTTGTTCTTATTTTTCCTAGCTTGTGCTTATATTAAAGTATTGCTTTTGCCCTATTGTTCCTATTCATATATAGGACACATTGATAATGAGAACTTCCACAAACTTCTCAACTCTTGAATCCACACTACCAATCATAATGTCATCTTTTTCTTCTTCCTAGCAATGAGCTCCGATATACAAATTAGCATCCAGGTTCCAGATGCAGAAAGTGTACTGGTGGAGTGTACTTCAGGAAACTTGATCCCACCTGCTGAGATTACATGGAGAGACAGCAAGGGGAAAGTAATTCCACCCTCGTCAAAATTTGATTCTCAGGATAGAGCTGGATTATTGTACTTGAAGAGCAATATTCTTCTAAAAAACAGAACACAAGGTCCTATTACTTGTTCTATTTACAATGTAACTACTAATCAGGAGAAAAAGAGAAGTATTTTCCTCCCAGGTAAGTTCTTATGACTTGGTTCTATCAAAGATAAATTGTATTAAGGAGAGAATTGAATGAAATAATAAATGTGAAGTTATATTACAAGTCACAAACTGCTGTAGAGCTGCACTATTTGCGTGGCTTGAAATCAGAAAAATACTATTCTATGGAGAATATTTTAAAGAATGGTAATGGACTGGAGCGAAGCCTCAGAGGGCCTGTTTGGTTGCTAGCACCCATACTGGATGGCTCACAACCCCCTGTGACTCCAGCTCTAGGGTATCAGGTGCCCTCTTCTGGACCCCACACATTCCTCAGGGCATGTGCACATACACACAGCCATCCACCCACCCACATACATCAAAAACAAATCTTAAAGAAAGTATTGAAATAATTGGACAAGGAGTTCTCATTTTGTGTTGCATGTTAAGGATTCAAAAGCTGTATGCTTTCCACATAAATTTCTAGAATTATATTTCAAGATTTGGGCCCTGGATGATTATTTCTCCTTTAAAGTTATTGTTTTTCTTATCTGGAAAATAGCATATTTAATTTGGGGGTGAAATGAAGATTAGAATCTTTCTGTATGTGCCTTTGTAAATAGTAGAGGAGTCAAGGCAACAAGGGAAAGGGCATACTCTAGACACAAAAATAAAGTACCAGTAAGCATAAGAGAGATGTCAGGAGGACTGAAAGGCATAAAACAAGAAGATTACATGGAGTGAAGCAGGAAACAGCCTTAAATCCAATCCCAGATTCTGGAGGGGGAAGGAAAGACAAAACTTCAACCACAATCAAGCTGACAGCCTTTTGACAGTCTTGTACACTTGCCGTGGCTGTAGTTATCATGAGTCCAATTGCAGGGTTTTGATGTTATAGTGACTCCCCTTGCATTGCAATGTAGTATTGGAAAAAAAATCCATTTTTCTGCTCCCTGTGTCTAAGAGCAATGTACACAGGTTCTGAGCTAGCAGTTCTACACATCCTGTGTTACACTCCATGGTGTTTGCCTTATTAATGGACCAGACACAAAGGAACAAGGCAACCTTGGAATAAACCATCTGAAATCATGAGCCAAAATAACGCATTCCTCCTTTAAATGTTCCAAGAAGACATTTGCTACAGTGATAAAAGTGTCTAATACTACCTATAAGTGGAGAAGCAGGATTATAAAACTTAATTATCCTTGCAAGAATGCTGTCAAAGAAGTAAACATGTGCCTCAGAGACCCACTTAATTCTGTTTTTTTGTACTATAGATGTAGATGAAGGCTGATACTTAATGAAATTGGACTGAGAAGAAAACCAAGATTTGGAAATTATTAGTCCTATCATATGATAGAATTGGATGAAAGAAGAATCATGACATTTTACCTTGTAAACAAGGTCCCATAAGATGGATAAGCAGTTAGAAAGCCTTTGGGCATTAATTCAGTTCTTGGCACCCATATGGTAGAAGGAGAGAGCCTGATACTAATATTGTTTTCAAAGTCTGTGCCAAGGAACCACTTAAAACAGCTAAGTTAATAGAGCAAAATAGAAAAGGTAGATTTATTCAATTTAGTTACTTTGGAAAGAGAGGCAAAGATATACATCACAAAGATATCTTCAGGAACCTAATGTGAGAATAAGGTTTGAGCAGATAGCCAAGGATATGTCATTAAGTTATGGTGAGTCTCTTTGTGTGATGGTCTCTGGTATGTCATTTTCACCCCGCAAAGTAAATGGCATGCAGATCGGCCCATGCACAGTTTTTGTAAGTTAATATGAGGTACTGTGTACAAAATGTCCAGTTTTGCAATTTCTTCCATGCCAATAAGAACCCTTCAAGAAAGGGTAGACCCAGCTGGCTAAAACTAAGCCCCAGATAAAATCTAAGAAGTCCTGGTCAAGGCGTGGCAACCCATCATCCCAACTGATCTATAGTTGTCTGGGTTTCAGTTTTATCCCACAAGGGAGTCTGACAAGTTTCTAGATCTGTGTGAAATTTCTTTTCAGGGGAGATAAGTTTCCTCTTGTACTTGAGACTTTTCCTTCTTCTCCCAGTATGAGATTCTTGGGGGAAATTCTCTTTTCCTTGGGGGCACATTGTTCTGATAGTCTTATAGATTGAGAGACACAAATGTTATCAGAATATAAGCATATTTTGGAGAAAAAAGTAATTGACTGTCTTACCCACACCTGTGAATCCTTTTAACTGCAATGAAGATCAGTAGATGCCTATGGGTACAATAGCGGCATGAATGTAATGAGGAAAACCAATCACTTTCTAATTTTATTTAAAGCTTGCTCCACAGGAGGAAACACATATCTTGTATTTGTAAATCTGGCCAGGCGCCTATGGTTGGGAAGCATATAGGCCCTAGGATTGAAACTATTATTATTTTGTTAAATGGACATAGTAACAAACTACCTTCTAAATTGGAATCCCTCTAGCCATGTATTAGAGTAACTTTTAGACTCTTTCAGGGAAGGGATATTATGTATTGGATATTGGTTAACACAGGAACTCACAATGGGTCATAATGTAAAGAATATGAGTTTATGGAGTGCTCAACTACAAATGGTGCATCTAAGTCAAGTATTTGGAATTGATAGACAAAATCAGAGCACTTATTCTGAACTAGATAAGGAGAATAGAGTGAACCTAGCACACTGGTCCTGGTATTCTCAGGCCCTGCTCATGTAACCCACCTTTCAGAGAAGAGGCTTCAGAAATCAAGGAATCCACTACACCTGGTCTCAGCTCTCTCTCTCTCTCTCTCTCTCTCTCTCTCTCTCTCTCTCTCTCTCTCTCTCTCTCTCTCTCTCTCTCCTTTCCAGGAACAAAGCACATGTGGCAGAAAGATGGGTCCAGATGCTGAGAAATCAACATTATGAAAATCCTCATGTCCTACTCTTGGTAACCTTGAATTGATGCTCTCAGTCAGAATTTCCTTCTGCCTACACTTCTTAGTGTTTCCATATCTGACCTTCCTCCTCTTTACAGCTGTCTCAGATGCCATACTTCTTCCAATCACTGAGGCGAGGGCCCCTAGCATCCCTGAGTACTTAACCTTCCTTCTTTTCAGACACCTAGATTATCTCAGTTTCAAATAATAACCAACTCCCAGGTGCTCAAGAAAGAGCAATTGGAGGTGGGGCAGGGAGAAGATATACCCTTCAAAAGCGTGTCCCTTATCACCTACTTTATCCACTCACACTCATTCGCTAATATTTTTGCCATTCTCTAAAAATCCCATCAAATTCTCTAAAAATCCATCAATGGATTAATTCACTGACAAAGTCAGAGCCCTCATAATCTAGACATTTTTCAGTGATTGGGTCTGCCAAATGGGGACTAAGACTGAAATGTGAAACTTTACATTGGAAACGTATATCCAATTCTTAACACCAGGTCCTTCTGTTCTCTTTCAGATGTTCTGTTCAAACCAGCATACATGTCATTGATGTCAAAAAGACCGCCATGCCCTGTAATATATTTGATCATTATATTAATTCTTCATTGTCTCAGATATTTTTGTTGTCTCATATGGAAAAAATATAAATCTACAGAAGGTAAAGTGTTCTGAATCCATTTCTTCTTGAAACCAAATACTCAAGTGTGTTGCATACTGAATAATGTAACCCTGAATTTTAGTGCATCCCAATACTGTTTTTAAACATAAAGCAAAGAAAACCAGCCACAAATCACAATCCCAGAGAACCTAAACAACAAAGATGTTATTTGTTTTTAACTGCTGCATAATACTATGTTATGTAAATGTACCACATTTTCTTTATCCATCTTTGGTCGAGGGGCATCTAGGTTATTTCCAGGGTCTGACTATTACTAATAATATAGCTATGAACAAGATTGATGAGATGTTCTTCTGGTACAACTGTGCATACTTTGAGGATAAGCCCAAGAATGGTATTGCTTGGTCTTGAGGTAAATTGAGTTCCAATTTTCTGAGAAACTGCCATACTGATTTCTAAAGTGGTTGTACAAATTTGTACCCCCACCAACAATGGAGTACTAGTCTCCTTACTCCATGTCCTTGACCACGCTGTGACTCCCAGCAATACTGGAGAAGATGTCTGAACTGGCATACTTCTGTAATCAAATTAGTGAATACCCTAATTGTCATCATAGAACCTACATCTAGTAACTGATGGAAGCAGATGTAGTGATCCACAGCCAAGCACTAGGCTGAGCTCCTGGAGTTCAGTTGAAGAGTGGGAAAAGGAATTATGTGAATGAGGTGGGGTGGCAGATAATGAATAAAGGAATCCCCAGAGACAGCCAACCCTACCTATTGGGACCTCATGGACTCTGGACTGAAAGCTGGGGAATGTGCATGTGACCGAACTAGACCCTTTGCATGTGGGTGACAGTTTTGTGACTGGATATATCTGTAGATCTCTAGCAGTGCCATCAGGATTTATCCCTGGTGTATGAACTTGCTTTTTGGAGACCATTACCTATGGTTGGGTAAAATAAAAAGTAAATATCACTGTTCTAGGAGAAAAAAAAACAAGAAAGAGAAATATACAGCATCAAATAGCTGGATTATTCATCTTTCCTAATCTTTCTCAAAATGTTCTTTTGTTATTCTCATGAGAATAGTCTGAATGCTATATACATTAGGGTTTTTAATGTAATCTAAATTTAAGGAGTTAAGACATGTTGTATAGAAGGCATGGGATACATCTAGAACAGCCTTTTGCAGTGCTGGATATCAGGACATGATGAGTAAGATGAGTAAGACAGAGGTTAACGACAGAAAAGAGGTAAAAGGTTTCCTTTATATTTAACTAACTCACAGCATCCCCAAACTACCATTTTATTGATCTTCTAAATTTTAGACCTTTAAAACATTCAGACAAGTCTACATGCTACAGGTATGAATCCAGGTAGGTTACATTCTGCAAAATGTGGAAGAAAGTGGGAAGGGGTTCTTAGTTCTAGCCTTGATTTACCCAAAGCACAAATGATCATAAAACTTTATCTTCAAAAACTTTACACTTTGTAGGAGGAGGCTGTTTGTTCATCCCAGCCACTCAGAACCAAAATGACCACGCAGAAACTATATTAATTAAAACACTGGTTGGCCTATTAGCTCTAATTTCTTATCAGCTAGCTCTTACATTTTAATTTAACCCATTTCTATTACTCTGTATATCACCACGTGGCAGTGGCTTACTGACAAAGTTTCAGCATGTCTGACTCTGGCAGTGGCTCCATAGCGTCTCCATGACTCCACCTCCTTTCTCCCAGCATTCTGTCTAGCTTTCCCTGCCTACTTAAGTTCTGCCTTGCTATAGGTTCAAAGCAGTTTCTACATTCATTAATGGTAATCACAGCACACAGAGGGGACTCCCACTTCAATACTTCATAAGAGAAAAGAACTTTTGTATATTCTAGGTTATTCTGGATGAAGGATGACTCGAACTGGGAAAACTTTAGAAATAAATTCATTTAACTCAAAGGATGAAATCTATTTGAGATTTACTGTTAAAATGAGACTTAGATTCTTTAAAAAAACATGAGCTCATATGATACAATGTGGGCAGTCATGTACCCAATGCATAAAGACCTCTATTATTCTGAATGTATATTCATAAAATGCCAGGGGATAGAATCAATAGCTTATCTTACTAATTTATCTAAACAACCTCATGAAGTTCTACTTATTATTTCTAGATGAACGAGTTAAAGACCCAAGGTTTTAGGTAAATTGTTCAAGTTGAATCAATCTATAAATGTGGATCATGAGTTCAAATCAAAGTGTTTCAAATGCCAGACATTTTGCTTCAACCCTGATACTCTTTACCAAGATGTGGACCAGTCAAATCTTCCTTATATACTTTCACTGGTGAAGTAGCTACTACTTCCCTAGCTAACTTGACTTATTCATTCATTTAATCAACATTTGTATATTGGATAGTTCATAAATATTAGAGCTGTTATAGACATTGAATATAAAGTAAAAGAGTGGATAAGAGTTTATTTTGAATGACAAAACTCTTTATTTCCTTATTGTTCTTGTTGGTAGTTGCTGATACTTATGATCAAATATAATAAACAAACACCAACAAAAACCAGAAGAAGTAAACTAATATACACACAAAGAGAACAAAGTCAATATTAAATACAAACCAAAAGAAGCAGGTAACAACAAAACAAATTTTTCTAGATCTTTCCATCCTTACTGTTCATAGTTACTTATTTCTTGCATGGTATAATTCAGAATAACACAACTATCTTACTATTTGCTTTCTTCTATAAGTGTTTCAAACTAGTGAATCGATAATTTTTCTAATCTAGATAAATATAAGGAAGCAAGGTTTGGTAAGCAGCAGCATACTGCCTTGAAGCAATCTTTCTCACATTGTAGCAAGCTTCCTAGAATAAACATGGAAGCTCAAGAGAAGAATAAATGGATGGCTAATAGAAAGGATGCTATAGAAATCTTGCTGGGTGCACAAAAGTCATTATAACTGTTGAAGTCTTGATTTCCAAGGTAGCTTCTTTCCCCTTTTAGCTAGCAGAAACCCTACTCCATGGATCCTACAACCTTTAGGCACTTGAGCATTGAGGGCCCCACAGCATCCAAGTTATATTTCCAGGCTGATTACATGCTGCACAGTTGTAAGAAAAATGAGAAGATATTTATTATTTGATCTTGTTTTTTAAGCCTTCTCTGCCTTCATCTTAAATGGCCATAGATCTTAGCTTTGCCCAATTCTAAGTTCTATCTTCACTAAAAATTCCTAACCCTGATCCTAAAAATCTTGCTTGTGAGGCTTTAGCCCTGAAATAGGTTTAATAAACCTCCAAGACACTTCCTCTATTCAGCATTTCTCTTGCTGTTCCAATGCATTCATTACCAAAGTTCTAGCTTCCTAAATCTTATTACTCACTCTTTTTCAGATCCGAAGAAAATGAGACTTGGCTATGAGATTGTCTGTGAATGTCTACTGTTAGCTTTGTATATTGGCTTCCTTCCTCTCTACTTGAAATTCAGGAGCCAAGGTGAGTGGAATGAGAACGGAGTCTGTTGTTTCACGTTGCCTTTTCCCGGTGCCTTCTCATCTTGGAACTATTTAAATCCGAGTAGTCTATTGCAGCATTAGCAGTCATGTTTTCGGTGACATCCCAGTGTCTTCAATTACTGACATTGGAACTATTTATTTTCCTAAGTTTTAGGCTTCTATCATGGCTGCTTATATGTTCATACTCACAATTACATCTGCTTGTAAAGCAATGAAAAGGATGATCTCTCTAGGTCTTGCCTCTGTTTCATCCCAAATATACAGACGTCTTTTACACAGCACAATTTTTGGTGTCTCCTATCATTTACATTAAGCCAACGATTCATAAACATTAAAAAATACTTTTGGATTAGAGATCCCCTCTGATAATTAATGGAAAAAAACAAGTATAGTTTTTCTTTTGATTTCCTTTTCATTTTCCGAGATGACTGAAAGCTGATGTTTGATTCTCTTGGATAAGCATTTGCAGGCTATTGAAAGTATGTGGTTGTTCTGTAACATAGAGTGTTTATAAGATAGTATCTGAAAATTTAAAAATTTCTTTAATTTCATTTTGGATATCAGGAAGTATTTTATAAAAAAACAACCAATGAAGTCACCCAAACAATCTAATTATTACTTATAAGTGGTTTGCACTCATCCATAAGACAAAATCATATCAGACGATAGATTCAGATGTACCTTCCTCTGGTTTAACCTGTATTTCAGAATGACTGTCAATGAAACTCATTCAATCTATTTCACTGCAAATCATACAAACCAGCCTCAAATCCTAAACAAATGAATGAAAAGGAAACTTCTCTGCGAGTCAATGGGAAAACAGCAAAACTCTATAAAGAAACTGAAGATAAAATTAACTTCCAGCACTATGAAATATACTAAATGTCTTAAACCAATCTTTATGATTATAGTATATCTTTCTATCCATCTAACACTTATATAGCGATGTAATTTTAAAGTGATTTTGGCCACAAAGAAAGAGAGAACAATATTTTGAGTGACAGGAAATATGAATATATATGAATCTTTTCTCCCCATCTTCCTTCTTTCATCCATTTTAATTTTCTGTTGATGTCCTTATAAGCTGATTTTAAAGACCATATCAGGATTATATATACAGACTAATTCTAACTCTGAGAACTCTCATAAGAAGGAGTGTCATAGAAATGTCCACATTCATATGAGGAGTCCAAAGTAGTGAACACTGAAACAGTCTGTAAAAAAAAAATCACATAAAACAGTACATCTTATGGAACACTGTGAAAAATAGAATTTAAAAGCTGAGGAGATGGCTTATTGATTAAAAGCCTTTCTTGCTCTTAAAGAAGTCTGGTTTTTGCACCAGCATCTATATGGCAAACCAAAATTTACTATAATTACAATATTGGAGTTCTGAAGACTTCTTCTGGCCTCTAAAACTCATATGTATAAAATAAAAAATAATTATATTTTTGTTAAAAGATAATAGAATTTAGAAATTATTTTCCCTTAGCAATATTGCAGCTGTTAACTGGTACCAATCTCATGCAAAAATTGAAGACAAAGACAATTGACAAGCTCTCCCATTGTGTATAGAGGGGCAGTTGTCAAAAGAGTTAGAGTTTTCAAAATTAGCATTGATGGTCAAGACTTTCTATGTATATTAAGCATATGAGATATAGCTTTTGTATTTAAAAATGGAAGAATTCACTTAAAATATGGACAATGAAAAATATTATAAAATACGAGAATATTTCAAAAGACCAAGTAGAACATCTATATAGATACATTTATACTAACAAAAATAAAAATAACTCAGTGGAAGCATTAAACAGGAGATCAAATGTAATGAAAAAGAACTGGACTTCAGATATCAGGAAAGATACAGTGTGTACATAGCTACCACACATGGCACAGGCCCAGATTATGCACCAGTTAGCTCTCGTCAGAGAAGCTCCAATTTTCAGCAGGTAACAGTCAACAAGGAGATTAAGGTGTAGAGCATAAAAGAAGTCTGAATGGTCATTCCTAAGCAGGATATTTATAGCCCGTCTACTTGCGAAGGCTCATGGATCAATGCAGAAGAAGAGAAGGAAATGTAAGAGCTGCAGGTGGTGGATGACTACAAGGAAATTGTTTTCTCTGTGCAGTTACACATATGAACTCACAGCAGTTGAGACAGCGTGCACAAGACCTGTGCAGAACTGGGCCAGAGAAAACTGCAGCATAGAGAGGTGGGTTGGGCATGAAGTCACACCCTTAGCTACAGAGGTATTGGTAGCGGATAGCTGCTGGGAGAGGGAGAATCAGTTTCCTTTAAGGCTGTGGACTCTTATATGTTGACCATGCTCCAATGAAGGAACACATCCAATAATATACAGGCAGCACAAACTGTACTAGGTGTGAGTGTGTGTGCGTGTGTGCACACGTACGTGTGAGTGCATACGTGTACACACGTTCACATATACACATACATCTCTGTGAGAGTACTCTTATTTTTCATAATAAATATCTGTTGGTCACCACAATTTCCTCTATTAGAATGTTCCTTAATGTCTAGAAGATCCTTATCATTGCATCAAATGCTTCCTTTTCTCCTTTGCTTAGCTCTCCTTTTATGTTTTTAGATGACTACTGATCCCAGCTTACTACTTGATTCTATTTCTTACTGTGTTTTCACCTCTCTGTTAAAAATTTCCAACTCAAATTCAAATGAGGTAATTGCAGTTATAATAACTTATTTCAGAACCCATACTTCTCATTCTTAATCTCACACATCACATTTTAATACACCTATCCATTTATTACTTACATGGATTGAGATTGACTTTGAGCTCTCAAATGTTACAATCATATTCTTGGTATGCAGTGTATTAAAATATGCTGCCCTACTGAGCTGCAATGACAGAGCATGTTGACTTATTCAGCTGCTCACTGCACTAATGTATTTCTTTTCTGCTTTACCTGAGACATCTTGTTTTGGCAGCTCCTAAACCAGAGAATAAAAATCAACCAGAGGGTGCTCTCTTCTTTTTGTGGATAAATGTGTAAAAATAACATTTTACAATTTACATGCATGGCTCAAACCAAACTGCACAAACTCTTTGACTCCCTCAAACTGAAAAGTTATGTCATATAACCTTGGATCGGTGGCCTAAACTTTGCTCTCCAAATGAAGTCTACTCAAAGCCCCCTTTTTCTCTTTATTATTGACTAGGGTCCTGTGATATGGCTTATTAACTTGTGCATATTCAACTGTCTCCGTTTTATTTATTTTAAAACATGTTTAACATTTCTTTCTCTTTTTTCCTAGCTTCTATTTTGGACGATGCATACCCATTGTATAGTAATTGGCTGTGGGATGTATGCATAATCTTGGTTGTGATGATGATATTTTTCACTGGACTCATTGTGCTTCTACTTTATACCCTAAAGAGTAAGTGAATCAGTGGGGCGGGAATTCCAAGGATCAGTCTCCTGACTCTACCGAAATCCCCATGAATCTAATCTTTACTTGGTAAAAACTGGAGGAAAGTAGAGGCTTGGATTATTGCTATTTTTCTTTACTTCTATAAGCAGATTGGCCTTGCCAAGAGCTCATTAGGTTAGCAAGTAGGCTAGCCTGTGGAGCACTATTATTGTTAAATTAGTTGAGAGTGGAAGATTGACCTTTCCTGAGGACTTCCTTATGGATTTCACTGTTCCTCTTTTAAGTACTCTCTGTGATGCTAACCTCAGCTAAGGGGAGTTCTACCAGTCTTCTCCTCTGCAGTGCTATTGGTCATTCATCTCTTTATTAGACCGAACAGGTGTTTTAGGCAGATAACACAGCTTCTCAGTTTAACAAATGCAACATAAAAGAATACAATGCATCTTTGCATCATTAAACAAATATTCCACAGCATAAATTAATGCAACACATCTTAAAACAGTATTTCTAAACACACACAAACTGTAAATTTTGGCATTTGTTGACATGGGAAGATGAAGAAGAGGAAGAGAGACAGCCGAACTTTTCGGAGACTGGCAAGTATCACACCCAGAAGAGAACACTTGTTTTATAAAGTGAATGAGAAAGCCCAGTGTCTGCAAACCATGCTTAGGCATTTGTCCACTATCTGAAAGAAAAAATATTGAACAAAAGAGAAAAGACAAAAAACTAAAATACTTTAATAAGTTCATTTTTTTATTTAAAACAATATTGGTTGAAGCCATAAGGTAAAAATTTTATAAAGTCACAATATTTTATAATGACCACATAAATTTTAATACAGGTTTTCTTCCAACACATGTTCTAAAAGGAAACAATATATGAGATCCTTTTATTTATTGATTGATATGGATTTTTTCTAAGAACTTCTTCTTCTTCTTCTTCTTCTTCTTCTTCTTCTTCTTCTTCTTCTTCTTCTTCTTCTTCTTCTTCTTCTTCTTCTCCTTCTTCTCCTTCTTCTTCCTCTTCTTCTTCTTCTTCCTCTTCTTCCTCTTCTTCCTCTTCTTCCTCTTCTTCCTCTTCTTCCTCTTCTTCCTCTTCCTCCTCTTCCTCCTCTTCCTCTTCTTCCTCCTCTTCCTCTTCTTCCTCTTCTTCCTCTTCTTCCTCTTCTTCTTCCTCTTCCTCTTCCTCTTCCTCTTCCTCTTCCTCTTCCTCTTCCTCTTCCTCTTCCTCTTCTTCTTCTTCTTCTTCTTCTTCTTCTTCTTCTTCTTCTCCTTCTTCCTCTTCTTCCTCTTCTTCCTCTTCTTCCTCTTCCTCTTCCTCTTCTTCTTCTTCCTCTTCCTCTTCTTCTTCCTCTTCTTCCTCTTCCTCTTCCTCTTCTTCCTCTTCCTCTTCTTCCTCTTCTTCCTCTTCCTCCTCTTCCTCTTCCTCTTCCTCTTCCTCTTCCTCTTCCTCTTCCTCTTCCTCTTCCTCTTCTTCTTCTTCTTCTTCTTCTTCTTCTTCTTCTTCTTCTTCTTCTTCTTCTTCTTATTCCTCCTCCTCCTCCTCCTCCCCTCCTCCTTCTCCTCCTCCTCCTCCTCCTCCTCCTCCTCCTCCTCCTCCTCCTCCTCCTCCTCCTCCTCCTCCTCCTCCTCTTCTTCTTCTTCTTCTTCTTCTTCTTCTTCTTCTTCTTCTTCTTCTTCTTCTTCTTCTTCTTCTTCTTCTGAAAGGTCCCTAGGAAGCAACCAGAGAGGTAATAGACTCCAGAGCTATTTAAGTCTATTAAGATAGGGAGAATCTGGCCTTTTTTGGTTGAGTTCTTAGTTTCATTAATAAAAGAATTTAAACAGAGGTAAGGGGAAACTGTGGTGCAATTTTAATAGTTTAAAAGAAAAACAACAGAACCCATGTATACTTGGATATACTTTTTTACTGTTTTCTCTTTGTGGGGCTACCACTCAGTTCCCAAATAAATACATGGAGACATGTTATTTCTTACAAATTCCTGACCTTAACTTGGCTTGTTTCTTGCCAGTTTTTCTTGATCTAAGTTATCCCATCAACCTTTTGTCTCTGGGCTTCTCTATTCTATACTCCTTTCTTTACTTATTTCACAGCTGGTTTTGTAATTGCGTGGCTGGCTCCTGGAGTCCTTTCCTCCTTCTGCTCCTGCCTTCTCTTTTGTAGTTTCTCTGCCTGGCAGCACTGACTATACTTCTCCTCCTCCTCCTCCTCCTCCCCTTCCTCCTCCTCCTCCCCTTCCTCCTCCTCCTCCCCTTCCTCCTCCTCCTCCTTCTTCTTGCTTAATGCAACCCCCAAACATGATTTTCTTCTGCTGTTTTGTTTACATCAGCCAAAGAACAGAACCAACAGGATCGTTTAAGCCAAACTTCACACGAAGCTGGTCAAGAAATGTCATCACTTTTGGTAACTGTTATTTATTTGTTTGTTTGTTTGTTTGGCTGGCTGTCTGTTTTACATCTTGGCCATAGTTTCCCCTCTCTTCTCTCTTCCAAGTCCCTCTGGCCCAATTTCACTCTGTTCTAATACCCCAGGTTACACCTCCATTTCTGTTTAGGAAAGAACAGGTGTCCCATTAGTATCAATAAAACATGGCATATTAAGTCATAGTAAGACTAAACACCTCCCCATGTATTAAGGCTGGGCAAGGTAATCCAGTATGTTAAGTAGGGTCTCAAAAACCTGTAAAAGAATCAGAAACAGCCCCTATTCCCACTGTTAGGAGTCCCACAGTGGGACCAAACTATACAACTGCAATATATATGTTGAGTGCCTGGGTCAGTCCCATGTAGGCTCCCTGGCTATTGGTTGCAGTTTCTCTAAACCCATATGAGTCCAGGTTAGTTGATTCTGTGAGTTTTCTTGTGCTGTCCTTGACTCCTCTGGCTCTTACACTCCTTTCTTTTCTTCTTTTGCGGCATTCTCCAAACTCTACCTAATGCTTGCCTGTGGGTCTTCATTTTTTCCCATCAGTTGTTGGATGATGCCTCTCTGATGTCAATTGTGCTAGGCAGCAATTTGTTCACAAGAGATGACCAATAGAGTAAACATATCAGCTATTGCAAGGAGTCTAAGCTAGGGTTTTCCTTGTAGATTGCTGAGAGGTTTCCTTCTGCCAGGTTTTTACCTGACCACGAAGTGCCCCCCCTTTCCAGTAGTCTCTTTCAGTATTCTCCTCTTCTGTCCCTCCACAACCCAATTGTTCATGTTCCCATACTCACCTACCCTTAGTCTACTCATAAAGTCTCTTCTATTTCCCCTACCTAGGGAGATCTGGGTGTGCCCGCATGAACCCTCCGTGTTACCTACTCTCTCTGTGTCTGTGGATTGTAGCATAGTTCTTAATTTTACAGTTAATATTCACTTATTAGTGAGTACATACCATGTTTTTTTTTTCTGTCTAGATTATCACACTCATGATGATTTTTTGTCTAGTTCTATCCATTTGCCATGAGATTTCCTGGTGTCCTTGTTTTTAACAGTTGAGTAATGTTTTATTGTGTAAATATACCACATTTTCTTTATCCATTCCTTGACTGAGGGACATCTGGTTTCTTTCCAGGTTTTGTTTGTCTTTTTCTCAATTTCTTTAAGTGATTTGTTCATATGCTTTCTAAGGACCTCTATTGACTTCATGAAGTAATTTTAAGGCTATTTCCTCTGCTTCATATGTGTTTAGAGGTTTAACATATAAAGGTAAAGCTATTAGAATTATACCTGACTTCTTAACAGAGACACTAAAATCTAGACGGGCCTGGACTGATGACTTGCAGACCCTAAGAGACCACGGATGCCAGCCCAGACTACTATACCCAACAAAACCCTCAATCAACACAAATGAAGAAAACAGTCTTGATGTTGTAGGAGAGCTGGGCTTTAGTGATACTATATTGCCTTTACTTTTATTATGTTCTTACACTTGTGTTTAAGCATATATATTTAGGATGATTATAGGTCTAGGTGTTGAATCCTTAGTTTGTCTTTGTTATGTGGGTGTTTTCTTCCTTGGTTTCTCTTTCTTCTCTGGTCTAATGGCCTAAATGTCTGGTTACCAGTGAGTCTTCAGGTTCAGTTTGGTGTCCCCTCTGGAGTTTTTTTTTCTTCTAGGGGGTCCCTAGATCTGATCTGGCCTCTGAAAAAGCCTGAGTATTCTTCTGAAGTTGTAGACCAGAATATGTAGCCATGGGGAAGGGATGGAGACTGGGTTCCTTAGAACTTGTCTGGCCTCTGCAGTCCCTAGGACAGACCTGGTGTCTAGGACAGCTACCAGTGCTGGGGTACCTAGATACAGTCTGTACTCCAGTAAAGCTGAAGGCATGTGCTCTAATAAAGTTGAAGTCTTCTTCTGAAGTTGTTCACCCAAATATGGAGCCAGAGGCTAGTGTTAAGGTGTTGGGGTTGTGTGAGTAGTCTGAAGTAGTTGGGAAGGCTTTAAGGTTTTTTTTTTTGTTTATCAAGCTAATTTCTTTTTTTTTTATTGAAAAAAAATTTCCTCCTCCTCCCAGCCTCCCATTTCCCTCCCACTCCTCTCCCCTCCCCCCACTCCTCTTCCCCTCCCTCTCCAGTCCAAAGAGTAGTCAGGGTTCCCTGCCCTGTGGAAAGTCCAAGGTCCTCCCCCCTCCATCTAGGTCTAGGAAGGTGAGCATCCAAACTGGCTAGGCTCCCACAAAGCCAGAACATGAAGTAGGATAAAAAACCCAGTGCCATTGTCCTTGGCTTCTCATCATCCCTCATTGTCCACCATGTTCAGAGATTCCTGTTTTATCCCATACTTTTTCAGTCTTTAAGGGGGTTTTGTGGGTAATGGGAAGTGCCTTAACTGGGATTTCTAGGACCAGCCTGGACTCCCATAAATCTACCAGTACTGTATAGCCTAGTTTGGAGTTGAGGGGGAAGGTACTTTCTGGGATTACTGGGTGGATTTTAAGGAGAGGATTATCAGGCAGTAGGTGGTATCTTAGTGTCCCTAGGTCCAACATGACTTCTGGTAAAGTCAAAGACTTCTTCCAACTTCCAAAATAGTAGACCAGGAAAAGGGGTCCAAGGGTAGAGGTGAAGTCTTGGGTTGTTGAACAGGCTTTAAAGGATTTAATGGGTGATGGGTGGTGTCCTCTCTGGCATTCCAAGGACCACACTGTCCTCCAGTACAGCTGCCTAGTCTGTGGTGATATGGGAAGTTTTTCTGTATATGTGTTACTTTTATTGGCTAATGAATAAAGACTCTGCTTTGGCCTATGGCAGTACAGAATATAGCCAGTCTGGAATATATATATATATATATATATATTAGCAGAATCAGACAGAGACACCATGTAACTGCTGAAAGAGACAGACACCAGATGGGATCTTAATGGTAGGTCACACATGCTCATAGCAATGCAAAATAATGGAAATGGGTTAATTTAAGATGTAAGAGTTAGTTAATAAAAAGCCTGAGCTAATAGGCCAAACAGTGTTATAATAAATATAGTTTCTGTGTAATTATTTGGGTCTGGGAAGCTGGGAAATGAATGAGCAGCCTCTGCTTGCACATGTTGTCCCAATGAGGGGCAACTACATCCACTTGAAACCTGAGAGACCTTGGGAAGGAATTATACACACAAAAGAACAGAATTAAGCACAGCTCTTTGGTAGCCACATTTTTTTTCAGATGGGCTCTGTTTGTTGGAGGCAAGCAGGGGCACATCTCCTTTAAGAGAGTTCTTCCTAACTCAACATTAGCAGTGAAGGCTGTGTGACTTTTTAGGGGAGGGCTTCCTGTTTGTGCTGGTTCTGATATGGAGCACTTAAATGGAGTCTGTGAGCAGTTTGTTACAAATTGCTTAATGATGACATAAACCAGCTGTGTTCTTGGAGCTAGGGCAGTGAACATAGCTTGCAGAGCTGGTGGTGAACATACCTCCACCATGTTGGACTAGGTGGGGCCAAAGGGCAAAGCAGTCTTAGTCCTAGATGGGCCCATTTAGTATTTAGATAAAAAGGCACTCCTGGTCAGAAAATGATTATAGATAAGCAATAAAGGCAGATTCAGAAGAAAAAGACCTCTGAATGTGTTACAGTGTTGGATAAATGCATGTAGGCTTGTGAGAGAGAAGAAAAAGAATATAGACAGTTTATAAAAAGAAGTAAATAGTTTTAAAAATAAAACAAAACCTTTAAAGAGACAGTAAAAGTAATATAAAAGAGTACAGGCAATCAGATTAAAGGAATAAGAAAAAATAAGCAATGCAAAGATGGAATACACACAGAGAGTCTGGATTATGTATATTATTGTGTTTTCTTTAAAATTTTTGACTGCAGAGAGACATTTGATTCTGGGAGCTGCTAAACAAAATCAACATATATTATTTTAATGGCATCTTGACTTCAAATTTGAGTGTAAGGACATGCTACATTGGAAAACAGGTTCTTCTTTTGTTTCCACAGAGGATAGGAACCTATGGATTCCCTACAGGCTAATGTGTTTTGATGGAACAAGACTCCCCAAAAGGCCTCTGTGAACCCCTAAAATATTTCCCCTGATGTACAGCGGGAAGCAGTTTGGAGAAAACTGTGCTCAAATTTCCAAAATGATTGTTTATAAACATTTGTTTTTATTTAAAGGGGGTTGATTATAAGTGATTAATAATCACGCTCAATTTAAAAAAAAGATAAGGGGGATATGATATAGAGATGAATACTTTGCATGGGTATGGATCCTGGTCTATTGATACATATTTAAGATTGATTTTGTTATACTGTGTATGTATTTCTACTCTTGTTTAAGGTATTGTGTTTGTGTAGCTCATATAGAAATGT
Source organism: Microtus pennsylvanicus (assembly GCF_037038515.1). Lineage (NCBI taxonomy): Eukaryota > Metazoa > Chordata > Mammalia > Rodentia > Cricetidae > Microtus > Microtus pennsylvanicus. Next base: position 47,775,415 of record NC_134591.1, on the reverse strand, counting down.
AATGCATAGATAAGAAATATAGATAAATAGATAGTTTTCTGTAATAATCAAACTTGTAGTCATGTTGGTTATGTTTTCTAGATGTACAAAGATATATTTAAGATAGATAGGTATTCTTCAAACCTTTCAAAGACTTACAGGATATGGCATTTAAAATATTTTAAGAACTTAGACTATTCTTGACAATGAGACACATCTGCTCCTGGATGCACCAATTACTTGAAGAGGATGATGGCCATTGAAGGATGTTATTATGGAGTTTGTGAGCCATTTGGACAAGAAAATACTCTTGCCTGGACTGCTTGATGGCATGCGGTGTAAACTGGACATGTAGGATGAACAGCAAAATTATTGATAAACTTACCAAAAGAAGGTGTGACAGTCTTTCCAGGTTCCTGCTACATGAGAGGACTATAAAACATTTTACAGGACACAGAAGAAAGGAAATGATGAACTTTGTCAGTACAAAGTAGAACAGATCTTCAAATTTCCTGATTCACTGAAAATCCTGCCAGATATTATGGGTCTGTAGGCTGAAGATGGATGCCCCAAAATTATAGAAAGAACTTTGGGTGACTGTCCAAGCAGCAGATGTCTCTTTCAATTCTAGAATTTTAGAAGTTACTTACAATGCACTTCCTATTTACTTAGGTAATATTATATCCTTCTGGAGTCCTTGATGGTATTGAAGAAAGATAGTTATAATTAATTATAAGAGATAAATTAGATATAAAACTTTAGACTCACAAAGATAGGATAGATGATAAAGTATTTTCCTTAATTTTCCAAGTAAATGGACTAAATATTATAACTATAATTCTTACTTGATAACTATTTTGTTATATGTAATTTTGCTATGTTAAGTTAAAACATTTCTTTTTCATTAGACAAAAAAGGGGAAATAGTGTGGGAAGTCCTTCTGTCTATGTATTGCTTTTATCCGTTAATGAATAAAGAAGCTTCTTTGGTCTATGGCAGTACAGAATATAGCCAGGCTGGAAAAGGTATATATATATATGAAGAGTAGACAGAGTCAGAGAGATACTATGTAGCTGCCAAAAGAGACAGACACTGGATGGAACCTTACTGGTAGGCCACAACCTCAAGGCAATAAAAATAATAGAAATGAGTCAAGATGCAAAAGCTAGTCAATAAAAAGCTTGAGCTAACAGGCCAAGCAGTGTTGTAATTAATATAGTTCCTGTGTAATTATTCAGGTCTGGGCAGCTGGGAAACAAATGAGTGGCCACTGTTAATACTGTGGATCCTAGTGTGGGGTCCAGGTGAGAAGGTTCTGCTAACTCTTAATATAGCAGGTTAAAATTTTCTCTGTTCTCAATTTTAATTAATTTCTTTCTAAACTTCTTTCTAAACAAATCTGTGAAGTAAGTAATGTTGGAAAAAATGTCCTAAAACCATAGAAGTTATTGTTAGTCTCAGTGATAAATGTTGCCTCCTTAAAGCATCATTTGACTTATATGTAACAGATAAACAACACATGACATCATAAGTATTTATCTAAAAGTGACAAACTCTGTAACTAAAGTATGCAGTATGCTTATCAAAGGTAGCAGCTTATTGAATTGGTCAGAGGAAGAAGATCCAGTTTCAATGCATTTGTCCCAGAACAAAGTGTAAACCCATCTCTTACAGAAACAGAGAAGAAATGCGCTACTCATAAAGGATGTGGCTAATAGAATCAATAAAATTCGGAGGCCCTTAGCAAGTCAGTAAAAGTTATAAAGTGGCTACAAATCATGAAATATTGGAGTTTGTCAAAAGCATTTTTTGGAATCTAATGAGATAGATCGTGTAGTTTTTCTTCAGTTATTTTTTATATATTGGATTACGTTGATTGATTTCTTTTTTGGTTAAACTATTTCTGAATCACTGGGATGGAAACTACTTGGTCATGGATGATGATCTTTTCAATGTGTTCTTGGATTCTGTTTGCAAGTATTTTATTGAGTATTTTTGCATTTATGCTTCTAAGGGAAATTGGTCTGTAATTCTATTTCTTTGTTGAGTCATTGTGTGGTTTGGGTACCAGGCTGACTATGACCTCACAAAATGAATTTGGCAATGTTCTTTCTGCAACTATTTTGTGGAATCATTTGAGGAGTATTGGTATTAATTCTTCTTTGAATGTCTGGTAGAATTATACACTAAAACTGTCTGACCCTGGACATATTTGGTGGGGAGACTTTTTAAAACTTTTTTAATTTTTATTTTTTTATTAAATTTTTTTAATTAAAAATTTCTGCCTCCTCCCCGCCTCCCTTTTCCCTCCCCCTCCCCCACTCCCCTCCCTCTCCAGTCCAAAGAGCAGTCAGGATTCCCTGCCCTGTGGGCAGTCCAAGGTCCTCCCCCCTCTATCCAGGTTTAGGAAGGTGAGCATCCAGACTGGTTAGGCTCCCACAAAGCCAGTACATGCAGTAGGGTCAAAACTCAGTGCCTTTGTCCTTGGCTTCTCAGCAGCCCTCATTGTCCACCATATTCAGTGAGTCCAGTTTTATCCCATGCATTTTCAGTCCCAGTCCAGCTGGCCTTGGTGAGCACCTAATAGATCAGCCCCACCGTCTCAGTGGGTGGGTGTCCCCCTCACAGTCTTGACTTCCTTGCTCATGTTCTCCCTCCTTCTGTTCCTCATTCGGACCTTGGGAGCTCAGTCCATTGTTCCAATGTGGGTCTCTGTCTCTATCTCCATCCATTGCCAGATGAAGGTTCTATGGTGATATGCAAGATATTCGTTAGTATGGCTATAGGATCGGGCCATTTCAGGCTCTCTCTCCTCAGGTGCCCAAGAACCTAGTTGGGTACATCCCTCTGAACCCCGGGAACCCCTCTAGAGTCAAGGCTCTTGCCAAACCTAAAATGGCTCCCTTAATTAAGATATATACTTCCCTGCTCCCATATTCATCCTTCCATTATCCCAACCATCCCATTCCCCCAAGTTCTCCCTATCCTCCCCTTCTCACTTTTTTCTCCCTATCTCCCCTTTTCCCCATCCCACCCCACCCCCCAGTTCCCAAATTTTTGCCCAGCAATCTTGACTACTTCCAATATCCAGGAGGATGCCTATATGTTTTTCTTTGGGTTCACCTTCTTATTTAGCTTCTCTAGGATCACGAATTATAGGCTCAATGTCCTATATTTATGGCTAAAAATCAATTATGAGTGAGTACATCCCATGTTCATCTTTTTGGGTCTGGCTTACCTCACTCGGGATAATGTTTTCTATTTCCATCCATTTGCATGCAAAATTCAAGAAGTCATTGTTTTTTTTTACCTCTGAGTAGTACTCTAATATGTATATATTCCACACTTTCTTCATCCATTCTTCTGTGGAAGGGCATCTAGGTTGTTTCCAGGTTCTGGCTATTACAAACAATGCTGCTATGAACATAGTTGAGCATATACTTTTGTTGTATGATAGGGCATCTCTTGGGTATATTCCCAGGAATGGTATTGCTGGGTCCAGGGGTAGGTTGATCCCAAATTTCCCGAGAAACTGCCACACTGCTTTCCAAAGTGGTTGCACAAGTTTGCATTCCCATCAGCAATGGATGAGGGTACCCCTTCCTCCACAGCCTCTCCAGCAAAGGCTATCCTTGGTGTTTTTGACTTTAGCCATTCTGACAGGTGTAAGATGATATCTCAAAGTTGTTTTGATTTGCATTTCCCTGATCGCTAAGGAGTTGAGTATGACCTTAAGTGTCTTTTGGCCATTTGAAGTTCTTCTGTTGAGAATTCTCTGTTCAGTTCAGTGCCCCATTTTTTTAATTGGGTTAATTGGCATTTTAACGTCTAGTTTCTTGAGTTCTTTATATATTTTGGAGATCAGACCTTTGTCTGTTGCGGGGTTGGTGAAGATCTTCTCCCAGTCAGTGGGTTGCCTTTTTGTCTTAGTGATAGTGTCCTTTGCTTTACAGAAGCTTCTCAGTTTCAGGAAGTCCAATTTATTCAATGTTGCTCTTAATGTCTGTGCTGCTGGGTTATATGTAGGAAGTGGTCTCCTGTGCCCATATGTTGTAGAGTACTTCCCACTTTCTCTTCTATCAGGTTCAGTGTTTTCAGCCTGATATTGAGGTCTTTAATCCATTTGGACTTGAGTTTTGTACATGGTGATAGATAAGGATCTATTTTCATTCTTCTACAGGTTGACAACCAGTTCTGCCAGCACCATTTGTTGAAGATGCTCTCTTTCTTCCATTGTATACTTTTAGTTCCTTTATCAAAAATCAGGTGTTCAAAGGTTTGTGGGTTAAAATCCGGGTCTTCTACTTGATTCCATTGATCGACTTCTGTTTTTATACCAATACCTGGTTGGGAGACTTTTAATGACTGCTTTTATTTCAGTAGAGGTTATAGATCTGTTTAAAATATTTGTCTAATCTTGATTTAAGTTTGGTAAGAGAACCTATCAAGAAAATTATCTGTTTCTTTTAGGTTTTCCAATTTTGTGCAGTGTAGATTTTAAAAGTATGACCCAATGATTCTTTAGATTTATTCAGATCTCTCTCAGAGTAAAATATCTATATATCTGCTCAGTCCCTAGGAAGTTCCAGAGAGGAAATCATCGTATACCACGGAAGTTGCAGTGAGGAAAACATCCTGGAACAAGGAAGTTGCAGTGAGGAAAACATCCTGGAACAAGGAAGTTGCAGTGAGGAAAACATCCTGGAACAAGGAAGTTGCAGTGAGGAAAACATCTTGGAACAAGGCAGTTGCAGTGAGGAAAACATCCTGGAACAAGGAAGTTGCAGTGAGGAAAATATCCTGGAACAAGGAAGTTGCAGTGAGGAAAACATCCTGGAACAAGGAAGTTGCAGTGAGGAAAACATCCTGGAACAAGGAAGTTGCAGTGAGGAAAACATCTTGGAACAAGGCAGTTGCAGTGAGGAAAACATCCTGGAACAAGGAAGTTGCAGTGAGGAAAATATCCTGGAACAAGGAAGTTGCAGTGAGGAAAACATCCTGGAACAAGGAAGTTGCAGTGAGGAAAACATCCTGGAACAAGGAAGTTGCAGTGAGGAAAACATCCTGGAACAAGGAAGTTACATGAGGAAAACATCCTGGAACAAGGAAGTTGCAGAGAGGAACGCATCCTGGACTGAGGAAGTTGCAGAGAGGAAAACATTCTGGAACAAGGAAGTTGCATGAGGAAATCATCCTGGACTAAGGAAGTCGCAGTGAGGAAATCATCCTGGACTAAGGAAGTCGCAGTGAGGAAATCATCCTGGACTGAGGAAGTTGCCGTGAGAAATTATCCTTGACTGAAGAAGTTGCCGTGAGAAATCATCCTGGACCAAAAAAGTTGCAGAGATGAAACCATGCTGTGCCAAGGAACTGTGGCAATGAAATCTTAAATCTTCTTTAGCCCTTAAGATCAGATTGCAGTCTCAGCTGGGGAAGGATACAGATTTGAACTAATACACACACACACACACACACACACACACACACACAATTGAGGGGTTCTTTTGATCAAATTTTGTTCTGTCTAAAAAGTGCAGATTTTTAAAAATACATTTTTAAATCAACATGGAATTACATTGCTTCCCTCTTTTTTCTTCCCTAGCTCTTTTCATGTACCCTCCTTCCAACCCATCCCAAGCCACCCCCTCAAATTGATAGACTCTTTTTCTTTTTTATTATGTTAAACACTCACAGATGTGTATATGTATGTGCAAATATATAAATACAACATGCTGAGACTGTTTTTGTTTTTGTGTATATATATAGTTTCAGGGCAAAAATATTGATTTTGATTTTGAGCTTTGTCACAATATAGGTACCAATGAGTGTCCATTTGGTCTGTGGTCCATATGCTCCTCCACATCTTAAACTCGGTAAGGATGGAATCAATATAGATTTGTTGAAAATAATTTTTTGACAAATTTTCTTCAAATGTGAACATAGGATTTTATTTTTGAAGAAAGGATGATTGAAGGCAATAAAAGCAATGATACAAACTTTAGGGAAAAGTATTTTAGAACAAATAATGTACTTTTGTGTATAGTTAATGTTTAGCAGCAAAATAAAATGCTTTCTTAATTATTACAAATTATAAAATTATATTACCTATGTATTATTTTTGAAATTTTCATAAAATGGTATCAAAGTAAATATAATAGCACCATAAATAATAACTATCAGATTTATAGAAAGGCAATTAGTAAACATAAAATGAATCACAAAGTCTATATATTTCCTGAATGAATTAAAATATATCAATGAGAATGGCTGAAGAGATGGCCCAATAGTTGAGTATTTGTTGCTCTTCCAGAGGATCAGAGTTTGGTTCCCAGTACCCATGTTAGATGGTCCATAACCGTGTAAACTCCAGTTCCAGAGAATTCAAAACCCTCTCCAAGATTCTTTTTCAATATGCACTCACATGCACATACCCGCACACAGTCATGGACAAAATATACACACAATTAAAAGTGAAAAAAATCCTTAAAACACATCAATCAGAAATATAAATGGACCCAAATATAGTATTCAAGATGATGCTGAAACTAAATGAAATAAAAAATAGGTGCTTGGCTATTTTAGAATATATCCTTAAACAACGATAAAAAATAGTTTCAATGTAAAGAGATAGTAAAGCAATCAGTAAACGTGAGCCGTAGTCTTTAATGACCAAGCCGTCTTTTCAGCTCAGATCTGAAAGCTAGCTTCCATGTTAGCTAGCTTTCATAGTTCTGGAACGTACCATGTATGCTACCAGAGAGTAAAAGCAATCATTAATTATACCTAGCTGCAAACCCTGCAGGCCTGCTGCTGTAACAATGGCACAAACATCAAAAGATTAAGCAACCACTTATTCATTGGATTTAAGTTTCCAATCCACAAGATGAATGGCATATCTGGCTCCATTATCAGGCAAAGAACCTGTGATTAAACAGGATGTAGACTTCAGGGGTGGGGGAAATCTACTACCATAATACTGATAGATGGACGTTGCGTTAAACCAATACTTAATGATTTGTTATTATAGATCACTGCATCTCTGAAAACTCACCTGAGAAGCTCAGATTTGTAGTAGACAATAAATAGCACAGAGATTCACAACTGGACAAGGTAGAGGCAATAAACAACTACGGAATGGTCAGCCTTAAAGGGTTGTATACTCCAATTCCCTCTCAGGGATCAAGGAATGGTCAGCCTTAAAGGGTTGTATACTCCAATTCCCTCTCAGAGATCAAGGATCACTATAGAGGCATGTAAGAGCCAGAAGTGGTGAATAACTGCAAGGAAACCGTATATTCTGATACAGCAGGTTAGTTACATACACTAACTCACAAAAATTTTAACAGCCTGACAAAGACCTATGCAAGCCTAAACCAGACCAAACCCCAGCAAGTAATGGGGACTGGACATGAAATTTTATCTTTAGTTTTGGAGTTACTGGCAATTGTTAGCTTCTGGGAAAAGGAGAGATAGATTTCTAAAATTATGACCCCTTGAAATTTCCTATACCAAAGAAATGAGTCCATTACTTCTAAGTTCAGCCTTATGAAAATTAGCAGGATGTGGACAGAAGATAGCCAGACTTTATGCCAAAATGTTCTGTGAATGGCCTTTAGCCCAGTTGTCTTCAGAGACTTTATTTCCCTTGGAAGCTGTTGAGCTGGGCCTATTTCAAACACACTTACCTTAGCACTGTCTTCCAGGCTCCTAGTAGAGTGGCCTGCTAAGTTCTTTCTATAGGGTTCATTTACTTTTCTAGTCCAAAGTTCCAAAGTCTTTCACATTTCTCCAAACCCCAGCAGGGTAGGATTCTTCACAGCAATACCCAACTCTTTGGTAATTTGGTAATCAACACCTTTATTAGTTACTTTTGATTACTGTGGTAAAATGCCACAATCTAAAGTGACTTACAAAAGAAGCTTTATTTTTGATTATGGTTTCAGGGATGTGTGGGGTCCTTGATGTATAGACAGAGAAGTAATATAGCAGGTGACTGGGTCAGGAAACTTGAGAGATCCCACCTGGACAATACAGAGGGTCGCAAAGTCTGTGGTGCTGGTAATGATGTTGACATTCAGCAGTAGACATAGGAAGGAGGCTTTTTATCTGAGATTGTAGCTATGCCTCCTTCATTCCTACCACACCCTTGCTACAATAGTTTTGGGAGACTCTAGAATATACAAGAAAGGAAAATTTAACTGAATAGGGGCTACTTAATACAACATTCATGAGGTTGTCATTAATGGAATTTGCTGTGATGAAGCTGCTCAGGGACCACCCATGGACTTGTGAGCAGCCTACTACTCATGTTCCTCAAGTACCAATAATCTCAGTGCCTCACCATGTTGGACTTGGGTGGAATTTTTATTTGGCCTGTGCCTGATGCTCAATATGGAGTGAATAGATGTTCACATCTTCGTAGGAAAACTTAATGTAACAGTGCCCCAAATAGCATCACATGTGTGGCACCAAAGAATGTTGCAAGCTCAAATAATAAGTACACCGTCTTGTATAATGTCTGCAGAGGTCTCTGTATGCCTGGACTAAAGGAAGTAAGGATATTTATTCTTATGTCCCTGGGTTCACAGGTTGCCCTGAAGATTTCTTCTAAAACACTTCTGTGAGTTAATACCCTCAGTCGGTGATGTGTGGGGTGTGGCCTATTTCTGAGATGCATTCAAGGTAATTCTCCATCGTCTAATGACCCCAGCATCTTCAGGGCCATGGTTTCCTTGGCCAAAACTTCAAGTTCCATTCTTATTTGCACAAACTGCAATTTTTCAAAAATAAACTTGCTCTGCTTTCTTTCATATGTCTACCTGTAAATGACAAAAGGCAGACGTTAGTTCATGACACAGTAAAGCACGGCAGTAACATTTCTTCTGCAAAATTAATTAGTTCGCCAGTAGTACATTCACAAAATGTCAACAATGACAGATTGTAACATGACTTCTCTCTGGTCCTGATATCAAAAAGTTCCTTTTCTCCCCAAACACCTATGAGCACAGTCTTTACTATCCACATTGCAATAAGAATCCCAGATCCCACCTGAATCACCCTAGAAATGTTTTAGAGATTTTTGAACTAGAATCTCCAAACTTTTCCAAATTGCACTCAGAAACCAGTTCCACAGCATGCCACGGTACTCACTGTTGTTACAACACTGATCCCACTTTTCTGTCAGTGAGCTTCCCGTCATTGTAAGAAATACCCAAGTTAATCAATTTAACGGAGAAATGTTTTACAGGTGATTTTGGAGAGTTTACTACGTGGCCATCTGCATGCATTGTCTGGATAAAGTGAGGATGTTTCTTGTGGGCCCATATTTCGATATGGCACAAAAGCCATTAGCCCGGTCCAAGCTGACCACGTAGCTCTGCAGACAAACTGTCTCTGCCCTTAACAAAGGCCAGGATGCCTGCTCCTAGCTTCTTTTGTTAAGATGTGGATTACCTGAGAAGAGATGTTTGACTGAAGCTGATGACTTCAGAGTTCAGATATTTGGTGCTTCTTTCCTTTTGTAATTTGGAAGGATGTCTTATAGAGATGCTAATTCAGGGCCTACCTGACTGCTAGATGCGGATGTGATTTGAGTCCAGGCACTTGGCTGCCTAAGGAATGGCGTAATGTGTTTTCCCCCTTCCCCGCTCAATTTGGTGTGGGTATATAAAATGTTTGGAGAATAAACGGCGAGCTGGCCATTTTCCATGATGACGGTGTAAGCTGTGTCGGTTCTTTTCCTCGCGACTCCGTTCCAGCTGGTTTGAGGAATTAGGGAATTTATGTTGGACCCTCACGGGCCACGACATAATTGGCACCCGATAACGTGGGGCTAACCACTGAACCCCAAGATTAAAGACAACTGGAGCTGACTACTGAACCCCTAGACGAAGGCCGGAGGAAAAAGTAAGAAAAAGGAACACAATGCCGAACGCCATGACCCCAGAGAAGATACAACACGAGAGAGATGGTGAATGCTGTCTACTAAACCCCAAGAGAAACCGGAGAATGGACAGAGGAAAACGTGAGGCTTATCGGTGCTCCCCAAAAAGCAAGAAAGAGGTGACCAGACGTGAGGAACCCGCGAGAAAAAAAAATCGGTAGATGCGTGAGTAGTGAGCACTCAGAACTAGAGATGTAAGATAGAGAAAGAAATGTAGAAAAGTGGGACAAAATTTAAATTGGGAGTAAAAATTTGTAAATAAGTTAGGTGTGGGATAAGGAAAAATTATTCAGTTATATATTTTTTGGTAACTAAGTTAAAGTGGAGCAGAACAATGGCAGAGTTATTGAGAATCTGCAAGCATGATAGACCCAGAATTGTAACTTTTATTGATGGCTAAATGAGTAGGAAAGGTAAAGGAAAAACGACTTTTGGCCCAAGAATCACGAAGTTACCGCTGAGATTGAGGTGCCACGTGTTCACAGTAGCCAGTTAATCTAACCCACCTGTAAGTAAAAGGCAAGGAGGAGCAAAAGTAAGTTTAGAGAGCAAATTTAATCTCACACAGTCTATAGAACAGAGGAGAGGATTCAGAAATTCTTAATTTTATGATTTACAAGTTAAAAAAAATAGTTAAATCCACCCACCAGAGCTCAAAAAGGCAGTCTAACAAAGTGAGCCTGTGTCCTACCCCCTGCCATACAGCGCAGCTTCAACTGAAAGGAAAAAGCCAGGTTTAAATTAAGGTAGCCTCTGAGATAAGCAGGTTAAAATGCTTTTTCATTTCACAATTTTGCCTTTTTGTCAAAAGTCTGCTGTTTGTAGGCAAATGAATTTGTATCCAAGGTGGATTGATTTCAGTACTGTGGCTATAGTAAAGTTTAAAGTCAGAGATTGTGATGCATTCAAAAATTCTTTGATTGTACAGGATTTAAAGATTGTTCAGGCTAGCCTGAGTTTTTGTCTTTTCTCACAAGGTTGAGGATTGTTTTTTCAAAGTCTGAAGAATTTTGTTACAAGTTTAATGGTCATTTGCATTAGATCTGTAGATTGCTTTCAGTAACATTGTCAATTTTGCTACGTTGGTGCTATCTTTACAAGAGAATAGGAGATCTTTACATTTTCTAATGGCTTAAATCTCTTCCTTCAGAGATTTAAAGTTCTTGTTGTACAGGTTTTCAATTTGTATAGTCAGAGTTACTCAAAAATATTAATGGTATTTGTGGCTATCTCATGATATGTGTAGAGGAGATACATTTGAGTTGTTTCCAGATTCTGTGTATGATAAAGTAATTCTGCTGTGAACATGGTTAAGCACATGTCCTTGTTGTATGGTTGAGCATCTTTTGTCTATAGGCCCAGAGAAAGTATAGCTGAGTTTTAAAGTAGTTTAATGCCTAATTTTCTGAGAATTCAACAGCAATGGAAGAGTTTCTCTTAAACATAAGTTGTGAGTAGTGAATTTTTGATCTTGGTCATGTTACAGAGATAAGATGGAGTCTCAGAGTTGTTTAGATTTACAGTTTTCCAATGGTTATTGATGTTTGAGTAGTTTTTAAATGTCTTTCAATCATTTTAAGTTCATCTGTTGAGTTTTCAGTTTAGGTCTGTTGCATATATTTTTAGTGGATTAATTATTCTTTTGGTGACTAATTTCCAGAGTTCTTTGAAGTGGATTAATGATTGGTGAGGATATTTTCATGTTGTATAGGCAATTACATCTTGTTGATTATATCTGTTGCTATACAGAAGCTTCTCAGTTCAAGGGATCTTATTATGTCTAAATGTGTATGCCACTGAGGTTGTGTTAGAGTTGTGCCAGTGCATTTAAGTGTTAATTCTAAAATTTTTTTCTTATGAGGTTAAGTATTGTTGGTTTTATGTGGAGGTCTTAAAAATAAAAGAGAGGAGAAGATAGATTTGGTTCATCTGATGCATTTTGGGTACAGACCATAGGTCCTCAGAGACCAGAACTCACTTTATTTATAAATGGAAAAAGATTTTCTGGTCTCCTGGACACTGGTGCGGATACTTCCGTCATAACTGCCAGTCAGTGGCCTTCTAAGTGGCCAAAAACGGAGACTATTACACAGTTACAAGGAATTGGTCAGACTAGAAATCCTGAGCAAAGTAGCAATGAACTGCATTGGAAAGATGAGGAAGGACATGAAGGAACCTTTAAGCCGTATATTATTCCTCATTTACCTGTGAACTTATGGGGCAGAGATATCATGTCTAGAATGGGAGTATATTTATATTCTCCCAGCACGGCTCTTACTAATCAGATGTTTCAACAAGGATTATTACCTAATCAAGGTCTAGGAAGAGAGAATAAGGGAAAGATTGATCCTGTCGTATCAGACAGTAGACCTTCTAGAGCAGGATTAGGGTATTTTTAGGAGAGGTCACTGAAAGACCTGCACTCCATGCAGACCCTATAATATGGAAAAGTGATGACCCTGTATGGGTGAGTCAGTGGCCTCTAACACAAGAAAAATTGCAAGCTGCCCAGCGGTTAGTGCAGGAACAGCTGGATAGTGGACATATTTCATCATCTAATTCTCCATGGAACTCTCCAATTTTTGTTATTAAAAAGAAATCGGGAAAGTGGAGATTGATTCAGGATTTAAGAGAGGTTAATGCAACCATGCAGGCAATGGGAGCATTGCAACCAGGATTGCCATCCCTGGCAGCCATTCCAAAAAGGCACACATAAGATTATCTTAGACTTGAAAGATTGTTTTTATACAATTCCTTTAGTGCCACAAGACTGTCAAAGATTTGCTTTTAGCATTCCTTCAGTTAATTTTAAAGAGCCAATGAGGAGGTATCAATGGAATGTCTTACCCCAGGGTATGTTAAATAGTGCTACATTATGCCAAAAATTCGTAGCCCAAGCAATACAGGAAGTTAGAAATCAATTTCCGCAGGTGTACGCAATTCATTACACAGACGACATCTTGTTGGCTCATAGAAATGAAGATACTTTACTAGAGACATGGATTATTACAGCAGTGTCTAAGCCAAGCAGGTTTGGTTATCGCTCCTGAGAAAGTACAGAGGCACCCGCCTTTTCAATATCTAGGTCATATGTTATACCCCAAAGAAATTAAGCCTCAAAAGATAGAAATCAGGAAGGATGACTTAAAGACTCTTAATGACTTTCAAAGGCTATTAGGAAATATACAATGGCTAAGACCTTATTTGAGGTTTCCTACAGGAGACCTTGAGCCTTTAAGTGAGATACTTAAAGGAGACAGTGATCCAAATTCTAGCAGGCAACTTTCAGAAGCTGCCAGGCAGACTCTCTCACAGAGCGGGCTATACAGGAACAGCAGGTGTGCTATATTGATTACAGCAAGACATGGCAAGCGTGTATTTTACCTACAAGGCTGACTCCTACAGCAGTCTTATGGCAGAACGGACCACTCTTATGGATGCATCTGCCTGTATCACCAGCAAAAGTATTAAATCCTTATTTTGAAGCAGTAGCATGCTTAGCACAGAAGAGCAGAATGGAATCTAGAAAATACTTTGGCAAAGAACCAGCTGTAATCAATGTTCCTTACACTAAGCAGCAAATTGAATGGTTATTTCAAAATAGTGACTCATGGGCAATTGCGTTTGCTCAATTTCAAGGTCAGATTAATAATCTTTTCCCAGCTGACCAGTTACTGCAGTTTGCACAATAGCATTCATTCATTTTTTCCTAAAATAGTAGCAAAGAATCCCTTAAAGGATGCTTTGTTGATTTTTACTGATGGCTCATCTAATGAAAAAGCTGCTTATGTTGTCAATGGCAAAGGACATGTGGTACAGACAGAACCAGCTTCAGCTCAAATAGTTGAACTGCGGGCTGTAGCTCTGGTATTTAAGAATTTTGATAATAAGGCCTTTAATTTATATACTGATAGCCGGTATATTTATGAAGCATTAGGAATCCTCAACAGTGTCATATATAGCAACTAGCAATGGACAAGTTAAAATATTGTTTCAGCAGATTCAGAATGCCATACAATGTAGAAAGTTACCATGTTTTGTGGGACATATCAGAGCACATTCAAGTCTTCTGGGTCCGTTAGCTGAAGGTAATGCTCTAGCTGACGAACTTACAAAAGTAATTGCTGTATCTCAAGTTGAACTTGCACAGCAGTCACATGCTTTGCATCATCAAAACAGCTTAAGTTTAAGAAAACAGTTTAAGCTGACCAGAGAAGCTGCTCGGCAAATTGTTAAGCAATATGAAAGATGCCCACAATATCTACCTGTGCCTCATTTGGGGGTAAATCCTCGAGGGCTCCTTCCAAATCATATATGGCAAATGGATGTAACTCACATTACTGAGTTTGGAAAATTGAGATATGTGCATGTGACAATTGATACTTACTCAGGATTCATAATGGCCACAGCACAAACTGGAGAAGCTTCCAAGCATGTAATAACTCATTGCTTAAAATGCTTTTCATGCATGGGAACCCCAAAGGTAATAAAGACGGACAATGGATCCGGATATGTTAACAAAGCTTTTCAAAGATTCTGTACTCAATGGAATATTGTTCATAAGACTGGTATTCCATATAATCCTCAAGGACAAGGAATTGTGGAGCGGGCACACAGCTCCTGGAAAACACAACTCCAAAAAATAAAGACAGGGGAGTTGTATCCTCAGACGCCACACAATGCCTTAAATCATGCATTGTTTATGCTAAACTTTCTAAATACAGATGTCCATGAGCTATCAGCTGCGGACAGATTGTGGCATAATGGTACAAAAACCACATTTGCTAAAGCCAAATGGAAAGATCCTTGCAATGGGACTTGGAAGGGACCCGACCCCATTTTAATTTGGGGTCGAGGGCATGTCTGTGTTTTCTCACAGGATGAAAACCAAGCGAGATTGCTTCCAGAACATCTAATTCGATGCATTCAGCAGAAGGACAACGGACCTAAGGACAGCGTAGCTGACAACCGCGCAGCAGAAGGAACAGAAAGAAATCGGCTCCAGGAGGAATCCAGTAACTCAGCCCACAGAGAGGAGCCTGATCCGGACCTGCAACTCACAACGCTACAAAGAGACTTCGCACAAAGAGATCCTGCTGAGACGAGCTGACCGCTGTGTCTGCTGCTGGCGGTGGTGTGAAACCTGTTGCTTCAGAACTAAGATTCAAACTGAACATTTGAGTGTTCTCGGTTTATGGGACAAAACTCATTTTGAATAAGGTATTAAACCTAAGAACTAAGACCTAAGCTTTCCCCTCAGGGAAAGAAAGATGCAAAATAAAGTATGTCAAAACCCCCCCTTCACTTAACAAGGGGACAGACTGAGGTTTTAACAGCTACACAAAGACTGAAAATGAGATTTAATAACAGTGAATGGTATTATGCTCTTAACGGTAATGACCTGATATTTACAGCTGCATATAAGGTGATGGGAAAAATCTGGTAATAACCAATGGTGCTAAATACATCGGTAATGACCGAAAGGAATATGAATTTATGGTAAAGAAAATTATGAAATTATAAATAATTGGAGAGCTGGTACTGACCGGCTAAACATAAAGTTACGAATAATTTGGAGAGCTGGTACTGACCGGCTAAATATGAAATTATCAATAATTGAGAAAGCTGGTATTGACCGGCCAAACACGAAATTATGAAAATTGGGAGAGCTGGTTTTGACCTGCTAAACATGAAAATACGGTATTAGAAATTTAAAGATCGGTATTGACCGATGATGTGTCTAAAGATCGGTATTGACCGATGATGTGGAAAAATCATGATTGTAAGTTGCTGCGATTGACAGTTGGCTGAAAGAGAGGTTGTGACGATGAATGTTGAGAGTTGATACGCATGCTGAGAAAGTAAACTCTGAGTGATGTTCTGTACCAGCGGAAGAAACATTTTCGACTCAGGTGATTCTACTCTCCTTTAAGATAGGAGAATATAGTCTTTGGGAGCATAATTATACATAAAGCATTGTGATGCATCCTGACAAGATATGGCTGATACACAGGGCCTAAAAAGAATATTTCTCTCCACTAAACTCTTCTCTTTACAGAGGTCGGCAGTCAATGACGGGTTTGAAGCTTCTTCTCCCCAGATGCCTAAGACAGGGGCTTGCATAAAAGATGCCTGTTCCAATGACGGGAAAATTTGGGTAAATGAAGAGGACTTTCCCCAAGTCAGGCGCGACGTATCTGTCCTGTTGTAGAAGCACAGGAGTTATTAAAATTAATAAGAGAGAGTGGATTGTGGGCCCATATTTCGATATGGCACAAAAGCCATTAGCCCGGTCCAAGCTGACCTCGTAGCTCTGCAGACAAACTGTCTCTGCCCTTAACAAAGGCCAGGATGCCTGCTCCTAGCTTCTTTTGTTAAGATGTGGATTACCTGAGAAGAGATGTTTGACTGAAGCTGATGACTTCAGAGTTCAGATATTTGGTGCTTCTTTCCTTTTGTAATTTGGAAGGATGTCTTATAGAGATGCTAATTCAGGGCCTACCTGACTGCTAGATGCGGATGTGATTTGAGTCCAGGCACTTGGCTGCCTAAGGAATGGCGTAATGTGTTTTCCCCCTTCCCCGCTCAATTTGGTGTGGGTATATAAAATGTTTGGAGAATAAACGGCGAGCTGGCCATTTTCCATGATGATGGTGTAAGCTGTGTCGGTTCTTTTCCTCGCGACTCCGTTCCAGCCGGTTTGAGGAATTAGGGAATTTATGTTGGACCCTCACGGGCCACGACAGTTTCTGATAGAATAGTGCAAACTTTGAAACCACATGTGAAGAAATTATGTAAATATGGCAAAGAGCCCAGTATCCAGAAGCTCCAGAGAATGAATGGATGAAACCATAGTGGGCTTTCCATGTTTATCAGGGACAGTTGTCCTAATGTACTGTCAGAGCAATATGTCCTTGGCATTGAAAGAATTAATACTGGGGCTAATAGAGGCTCCAGGAGTGCCAAGAAGGTTCTGATTTAGAATTCTTTAAATAACTCTTGTTGTCTTTCTTAATCCAGCTATTAAAACATAAGGAACACTGGAGCATTGGACTGAGCTCCCAAGGTCCCAATCAGGAGCGGAAGGAGGGAGAAGATGAGCAAGAAAGTCAGGACCACGAGGGGTGCACCCACCCACTAAGACAGTGGGGCTGATCTATTGGGAGCTCACCAAGGCCAGCTGGACTATGACTGAAAAAGCATGGGATAAAACCGGACTCCCTGAACATGGCGAACAATGAGGGCTGATGAGAAGCCAAGAACAATGGCACTGGGGTTTTGATCCTACTGCCTTTTCTGGCTTTGTGGGAGCCTAGCCAGTTTGGATGTTCACCTTCCTAGACATGGACGGAGGGGGGAGGACCTTGGACTTTCCACAGGGCAGGGAACCCTGACTGCTCTTTGGACTGGAGAGGGAGGGGGAGAGGAGAGGGGGAGGGGGAGAAGGGTGGGAAGAGGGGGAGGGAAATGGGAGGCTGGGAGGAGGGGGAAACTTTTTTTCCTTTTCTCAATAAAAAAAATAAAATAAAAAAAGTTAAAACATAAGGAACAGAAAGTCAATTTCCTGGATATCTAGACAGCTATCATTTGAGCTCCCCACCTTCCCCACGACATTTACCTCTTAGTATGAAGTAGAGAGAGAAAATAAGCATGATGGCAAACACCATCAGCATGCTCAGGATCGTAGTCATGTCATCCAACCACATAGCATCCAAGTCAAACTGCGCATCTGAAACAAAGACTGGGTGGAGATGCAAGAATTAGGAAGTTCAAAGCATAGAAAGGAAGGCTGCATTACATATTTAGATCGATTCACCTTTCTGGTGCCAATTGTTCTGTATTTCTGAATATATGAAGTTGGGGAAGAAATAGTTTGAGTCACATGGATTAATCTAAAAATGAATGCTCTTGGGCTAAACCTGGAGGAATTTATAAGAAAACAGATGTACATTATACTATTCAAAGGAGCTTGACACATGTTCTGACTGGCCAGAGTCTGAAGTGGTGAGAGAACCCAAGAATCCAGGGTCTTCTAAAGGGTATGGTAAAATAGTGTGCACTTAGAATGAAAAGACTCTCTGAAGTTGAAGGTATAACTTTCAAAAGTAGTATGCTCATGTATAGCATAAACATCCATGAAAAATATATTTTCTAGTTAAAGTGGAAAACCTCAGATCTTCAAATTTATCATTATTCTCTGTAATGGTAGTACCCCATGTCAAAAATTAGGGGTAATTGTTTCATTGCTGCATAATTATGTTGATTAGAATCTACATTCCTGGGTGAGCCAGCTCCCACATTGCAAGCATGAAAGAGGTGTCCCCATTACCCATCTGTCTTGTGGATGTATGGTTGGGTGAGAGTTACCTGTCACCCCACCCTCAGCAATTACCCATCAAAGTCTGGGGC
Organism: Microtus pennsylvanicus; assembly: GCF_037038515.1. Taxonomy (NCBI): domain Eukaryota; kingdom Metazoa; phylum Chordata; class Mammalia; order Rodentia; family Cricetidae; genus Microtus; species Microtus pennsylvanicus. Next base: position 47,757,084 of record NC_134591.1, on the reverse strand, counting down.
AGGTGAGAGAGCTGTCCCTGTGGTCATAAGAGCAGGAAAACCAACATTGTTAGCTTAGGTGTGGGTGAGTCAGTACCAAATTGTAAGCGTGGGAGAACTGTCCCCATTTCTCATCTGGCGGACCAACCCTACAGATGCCCAGGCCCAAATACATGTTTGTGACTTGGCCTGCCCCATCATCCACCCCATCTATGACCATCTGGAGATGTGAAGAGAAATGGTCCACAGACTCAAAACTGCAGGATCTCCATAACACAGGACAACATATAGGAAGAGTCCTAGTGAGAGCCCAGCATCAACAGTGTAGTAGAAACCAGAGGCCTTGAACCAGACCAATGTCTTTGCAATGAACACTTACAAGTAGAGATACATGGACAAAGAGGTTTACTGCATGACTCACTATCACACTGCAGCTTCCATGATGAGATTTAAATTTTTTTTCCTTTAATATCATTTCCTAGTTCTTATTTTAAATTTTCTTTTACTGGGGACTCTGGGGGTATAGTGGGAGAGGGTGGATGTGAGGAGATGGGAAAATGGATGGGATCAAGATACATGATGTAAAAGACAGATAGAAATAATTTTTAAAAAACCTACTTTCCGTAGACGGAGGCTGCATTTTTTTGTTTCCCCACCACCCAGACCCAAATAATCACACAACACTATGTTAATTATAACAATGTTTTGCTTATTAGCTCAGGTTTCTTATTAACTAACTCTTATATCTTAAATTAACCCATTTCTATTAATCTATGTATCACCACAAGACTGAGGCCTACCATTAGGCTTCATCCCAGAGATGCAGGGATATTTCAACATATGAAATCTGTAAATGTAATCTATCATATAAACAAACTGAAAGAAAAACAATCTGATCATCTCATTAGATGCTAAAAAAGTCCTTTGACAAAATCCAACATCCCTTCATGAGAAAGCTCTTGGAGAAATCACAAATACAAGGAACATACCTAAATGTAACAAAAGCAGTATGCAGCAAACTTACAACCAATACCAAACTAAATGAAGAGAAACTCAAATGATTCCACTAAATTCAGGAACAAGACAAGGTTATCCAGTCTCTCCATATCTATTCAATAAAGTACTCGAAGTTCTAGTTAGAGCATTAAGAAAACAAAGAAGATTAAAGGGTTACAAATTGGAAAGGAACTGGTACATTTACACAATGGAGTACTACACAGCAGAAAAAAATATCGACATCTTGAATTTGGATGGAGCTAGAAAATAGCATTTTGAGTGAGGTAACCCAGACACAGAAAGACATTTTTCACATGTACTCATTAATAAGTAGCTTTTAAACATAAAAGCTACCAGCCTACAAAGCACAATTCCAGAGAACTTAGACAACAATGAGGACACAAAAGAGACAAACATAGGTCTAATCTACATGGGAAGTAGAAAAAGACAAGAGTAAATTGGGAGCATGAAGACATTGAAAGAGGGTTGGAGGAGAGGAAAGAGGCAGGGAGGGGAGCAGAGAAAAATGTAGAGCTCAATAAAATCAATAAAAAATTGGAAAGGAAGAAACCAAACTTTCACTATTTGCAGGTAATATGATAGTATGTATTTATATATAAGTGACTCCAAAAATTCTACCAGGAAACTCCTCTACCTGATAAATACCTTCAGTGATATGCCATGATACAAGACTAACTAAAAAAAAAAAAAGTAGTCCTCCTATATACAAGTGACAAATGTGTTGAGAAAGAAATCACAAAACATTATCCTTTATAGTAGCCACATATATTACAAAATACTTTGGTGATCAGTCTAAGCAAACAGTTGAAAGACCTGTATGATAAAAACTTTAAGTCTTTGAAGAAAGAAATTGAAGAAGATATCAGAAAATGAAAAGATTTCCCATGCTTTTGGATAGGTAAGATTAACACAGTAAAAATGACAATCTTATTAAAGGCAATCTATAAATTCAATGAAATTTCCATCAAAATCCCAACACAATTTTTCACAGACCTTGACAGAACAGCATTCAACTTCATGTGGAAAAACAAAAAACCCAGAATAGGCAAAACAATACCGTACAGGATCGCAACTCAAACTGCAATCTCAAAATGACTTTGAGATATCATCCTATGCATGTCAGAATGGCTAAGATCATAAACACTGGTGACACCTTATGGTGGAAAGGATGTGGATTAAGATGGAAGTGCACACCTGTACAGCTTCTTTGGAAATTTGTATGGCGGTTTTTCGGAAAACTGAGAATCAATCTACCTTAAGACCCAGCAACACCACTCTTGGGCATATTCCCAAAGGATGATCAATTATACCACAAAGATATTTGCTCAACTATGTTCACAGCTGCATTATTTGTAATAGCTAGAACCTGGATACAACCTAGATGCCTCTCAACCAAAGAATGAATAAAGAAAATGTGGTCCATTTACATAACAGACTACTGATTTTTTGAGTTAAACCTGGTATGTACTCACTTATAAGGGGCTACTAGATGTAAAGAAAAGAATAACCAGACTACAACCCACAGTTCTTGAGAAGCTAGATGACAAGGAGGACCCTAAGAGAAATGCATGGATTGCCCCAGAAAGGAGTATTAGATGAGATCTCTTGGGTAACCTGGGGGCAAGGGAGGTGGTAGAGGAAAGGGGATAGGGGATGAGAACATGAAGGAACAAGGTGGTCCAGTTGGGTAGGGATGGAGTGGGAGAGCAATAAAAAAGAGCTGTCTTGATAGAAGGAGACATATGGTATTAGGGGGAAACTGGGTGCTAGGGAAAATCTCAGAAATCCACAAGGACCACTCCAGATAAGACCCCTAGTAATAGTGGACGGGGTGCCTGAATTGGCCTTCCTCCCTAAACTGATTGGTGCCTACCCTAACTGTCATAATACAGCCTTCATCCAGTAACTAATGGAACCAGATGCAGAGATCCGCAACAAAGCACCAGGCTGAGCCCCAGCAAAAATTCTGAAGAGAGGGAGGAGGGCTTATATGAGCAAGGAAGGTCAAGATCATGGCTGGAAAATCTACAGAGACAGCTGAACCAAGTTCTGGGGAATTCATGAACTCTAGACCAACAGCTGCAGAGCCCTAATAGGACCAAACTAGGCCCTCAGCATGTGGGAGACAGCTGTGCAGCTTGGTCATTCCAAAGGGCTCCTGTCAGTGGAAGCAGGATCTATCCTTGGTGCATGGTCTAGCTTTTTGGAGTCCATTCCCTAAGGTGAGATGGAGTGCTTGTGCTCATCCTTTGGTGCGGGAGAATTGTCTGTATTCTGTCAATCATTTTTTTAAAAGATTTATTTATTTATTATGTATACAACATTCCTTCCATGTATGTTTGTATGCCAGAAGAGGGCACCAGATCTCATTATAGATGGTTGTGAGCCTCCATGTGGTTGCTGGGAATTGAACTCAGGACCTCTGGAAGAGCAATCAGTGCTCTTAACCTCTGAGCCATCTCTCCAGCTCCCTGTTAATCATTTTTTAAATAAACGCTGATTGGCCAGGCAGGAAGTATAGGCGGGAAAACCAGACAGGAAGTAGAAATGATGCAAAGTAAACAGAAGAATTCTGGGAAGGAGGAAGTTGATTACTCCCACTCCCGCCTAGATCACGGAAGTAGCAGGATGTGATCTGCCCCACTGAAAAAGGTACTGAGCCACATGGCTAACATAGATCAGAAAAATGGGTTAATCAAGATGTGAGAGTTAGCCAATGAGAGGCTATAGCTAATGGGCCAATCAGCTTATAATTTATGGAGACTTATGTGTGATTTTCTTTGGGGCTAAACAGTTGTGGGGTACCAGGTGGAAACCCTAAACAACAAGCAGGCCCTTCATGAGCCCCCATTCATATTACAATCCTTGATGCGGGAGGAAGGGACTTGATCCTACCTTAACTTAATGGGCCAGACTTTGTTGACTCTCCATGGGAGGTCTTACCCTTTGGGTGGAGTGGATGGGATGTGTGCTAGCAGGAGGAGACAAAGGGAGCCTGGAAGAGGGGTGGGAGGGAGAACTGTACTTGGAATGTAACATGAAATTTAAAAATTAAATAAAAAATATTCAAAAAAGAAGCTGGGGCACTTATACACTATTGAATTGTGGGACTGTCAAACACTGTGGAAAATGGAATAATAATTCATTAAATGTGTGCAAACAGAGGTATCATAGTATTCTGAAGTTCCTCTTCTTAGTGTACAGCTTCAAAGAATTAAAATCAGAATCTAGAAGAAATACTTGTGTCTTTATCTTCATAGTAGCATTATGCATAATGTTAGTGTGCAACATGCACTTCAACCACTCGGGGCTGTGTTTCATCAATATAAATATACAGTCTTTGATAAAATAGTAGAAAATTTAACAGAAGCTTAATCTTAACTTTCTAGTGAAAAATAAATGTTTTACATACAAATTATTTGTTAATTTTTTCTAAAATACTTTGCAGCAATCAATGACTTATTTTAATTTTTAAATGATTTTAACACTAAATTTATTTGTTATGCTAAAATGGACATACATCAGTTTTACTATGCTAGCAATTTTTAACTTCTCTATTTGAATAGTGAATGTGTTTATATTTTTATGTGACCACTAGTACCATCTATTTCCAGAATTCTTTTTAATCTCACAAACTGAAACATTAATCTGTCAAACAGCTTTTCTACTTGCAACTCTAGCAACCACAACTCTATTTTATACCTGCATGGTGTTGATAACCAGAAAAATATTTTTAAAAAGCTGGAACACTTGTTCACTATTGAATAGTGGGAATATAACGATAAAAATGGAATGGTAAAATACTTGTCTTTTATGACTAATTAATCACAATGTCTTAGATATTTGCCTATGTGTGGATGTAGTAGACCCACAGTGTAAGATGTCTGCAAAATTCTCTTTCAGCTTAATTTTATTTAAGGCAATTTGTGTCTTTAATCCATCTAACGAATATAAAAATGTCCTCTAATTTAAGACTTCTGCAGTGGGGCTTTTCATGCATAGTTGCACTTATTTTAATTAAATGCTTTATCATGCAAATTAAAGGTAAAGTAGAGTACACATTTTAATAAGTTACATCCAGCTATCTCTAAAGATTCACAATTGCCATTTCAACTTCTTTCTCAAAGAGAAGAGGAGTCCATTATGGGTGTTAATGTCCATCATGATCGGGAACTCACCAAGGCCAGCTGGCCTGGGTCTGAAAAAGCCTGGGATAAATCCGGACTTGCTGAACATAGCGGACAATGAGGACTACTGAGAACTCAAGAACAATGGCACTGGGTTTTGATCCTACTGCACGTACTGGCTTTGTGGGAGCCTAGGCAGTTTGGACGCTTACCTTACTAGACCTGGATGGAGGTGGGCGGTCCTTGGACTTCCCACAGGTCAGGGAACCCTGATTACTCTTAGAGCTGATGAGGGAGGAGGACTTGATCAGGGGAGTGGGAGGGAAATGGGAGGCGGTGGCGGGGAGGAGGCAGAAATCCTTAATAAATAAATAAATTAAAAAAAAGAAATTGAGAAAAAAAATCTGAGAAAATGTGAATAATTTTGAGGAGCAGGTCATTTTTTGGACATCAGTTGCAAGAAGAAATCTGTCATTTAAGACATTTAAGCTCTGTTGGATTATTATCTCCTCCTGTTGGATATTATATATCTATCCTAAAGATATGGGATGATCAAATTAATTTATTAAGTAAAGTGGTGATGTCAAAAATAATATTACCAAACTGAAGAAAACTGTTCAGGAGCAGATGTACCATTACTTTGTGTCTTTAAACCAATAAAACCCCAGAGACTTGAATCCAAACATCATGTGTTCCAGAACCTATCGTCTTTCAATTCAAACTGATATGTCTCTATTGACTAAGCTGTGACTAGGCATTTGGGGAAAAAGATTTATAGAAATATACCATCTTCTTTACATCACATACCTCTATTTTTTTTGTACAAACTGAAGAAGAGTAATTCAAGTGCAACAACAGAAAAAACGGTTATCATCATGGCCACAGAGCATGGGGAGCGGCATGTGCAACAGTGACCTAAAGAAAGAGAGTGTTAAAATCACTGGTTATTTGTTGGTGGGAACTTTAAATTAAGGAAAAAGGGCAAGGTCTACATTTTAATGTCATCTTTCTATATTTCAAATAATGTTAATGCCAAAAAGTAAAAGATCAGAGAACTGTTGGTTATAGGAACAAAAAGCACAGTTGATTTTAGGATGGAAATGGTTTGGGGTGGAGGATAAACATACTTAGAAAAGACAGATCATGTTTGTCTTTCTCTCATCTATCCATCAGTGGGGTAGAGAACAGAATATAATGTTCATGGTTGTCATTGTCATTTTATCTGATCCTGAAAGATGCTGGGAATTGGATAATTCTGAAGAACTGTTAACTGCCTGAGATCTGAACCCTTTGGATATAAGAATTTCATCAGGAGGCCTGAAGATGGTCCTTGCCATTCAGACACAATCAGCCTGGCTCTCCAGGAGATAATCTAGGAAAAATAGAAAGACTGTGATCTGAAGGGTGCTGGATACAGGTGGGCAATAAGGGCTTGGCCAGGGAGACAACAGTAATAAAAAAGTAAGGAAACATTCTCCACTTGTCACAGGATGCTTGAACACTGACAATCAATAAAGCAGAAGCAAGATGCCATTTCAAAAAGACTTTTGCTTATCATGGTGGTTCAGTAGCTCAAGACCCTAGGTGAATCATGCTAAAGTGATATAGAACTATACACCAAAATCCATAAACAGAACACTAATGAGATTATAAAAAAAGTGGACCATGAATCAGGCCTGAATATTATTCATTGAGCTGAAAATCTGGAGAGATGAATCTTTACACAGATTCCAAGTAATGTTCAGGAACTGCATGAAAATGAAGCTAACATTCACAATTGAATTTGGAAGGATTTTTCACAGGTGTGACCAGATTTGAATTCCACCTGTGAAGCACTGAAGATAGTCTTAGGAAAGTATCAGTAATGTAGTCAACCAAAGAAACACTCAGCAATGAGAACAGGACTAACCCTAATGGTGGAACTCCCAGGAGTGGGGAAAGAACATGAACAAGTCTGGATGAAAACCAGCATGAGGTCTGTCAATTTTCAGGTTCCATTTGATTTTTATGAATAGATCAGATCCTTTGAGCAGGACATCTCAGCCCTGTTCTGCTCTGCTCTTGTCTACATCACTTTCCCCTATTTCACCTTTTTAGACATCTGTCTTAATAACTTTTGTTAGCTTTTTCTTCTCCTAAAAGACCTAACCCCCACACGCTTATGAGTGGCTGACTGCTGGTAGTTGCTAGAGAAGGGTAAATAACTTTCTTCAGTGATGTAGCCACTGTTAAGTTTCCCATGCTTCAGGAAATAACGTCTCATAAATTAAAGTCAATGGATTTCAAAACCCAACAAAACAAAACAAAAATGTAACATAAAAGTAGCTGGGGTATTTCCTGTGAAGAAGATATTCAGTGGGATTATGAGGGATGTCAAAGGGTTAATGAGAGTGAAAATGCCCCAAAACACAATATTCAATCTAGTAACTTGTCAAATAAAAGGCTTTAAATAATGAAGAATTTTACTGATGAAAGGACCTTTAAAATATTTTTTAGTGTATATCATAGTGGAAGAATTCAGCTTGTCTTCTCTTCATGAAAGTGTTCCACATCTGGGGAACCTGTGTTAGACCAAACTAGTGCTCTGAATGTGGGTGACAGTTATGTGCATTTACCTGTTGGTGGCAGCCCGGGCAGTGGGACCAGGACTTATCCTGGGTGCATGAACTGGCTTTTTGGAACCCCTTCCCTATGGTGGGATATCTTGCTCAACCTTGATACTTTTTTGACTCTCCAAGGGAGGTCTTACCTCCTCTGAGGAGTGGATGGGGGTATGAAGGGAGGAGGTGGGGTGGAAAGGGAGGAAGTGGGGTGCAGGAGAAAAGGAGGAAGGGGGAACTTTTGTTAGCATATAAAATGAAAAAAGTTTTTTAAATAAAAAAATTATAAAACAAGAAAGTGTTTCACAATTAGGCAGTATTCATTCCTCTGCAAGGAAATTATAGGCACAGTCAAATCTAAATAAATATAGTATAAGATATGAGTATTTGTGTGACTTATATTGTCTTTTACCTAGCATTAGTATCCATATGATTTAGGTTCAAAATTTAATTTTGCTATTTTAATATTTAACCTTTACATTTAATAAATCTTATATTTGTTCATAATTTTAATAGATAATTCCTTAGTAATAATATTTAGTTAAATATATACAACACAGTTTATAATACTTACTACTTGTAAGACTTTTGGAGTAAGGTTTGTCAATAGTTAAGCCTCAATTATTGCTAGCATCTTACGATGATATGACTAAGTTCTACTATAAGATCAACTCTGCATCTTTTAGAATGACCTAAGAAGCACTTTGAAGACAAGATGAGTAAAATGTTGCTGGCTCAACATGCACCAGAGATAAAGCCTTTATAATTGGATGGGATTTGGGTGGTGAAATTCTACTTAGAAGAGTCTCTAACTACAAGTCTCTCAAGAGGGGTCTGAGATTCTGAAGAAGGACATGCAGTGGTGCAGGGAAACAACAACAAAGCCCTACTTCTTTAAAAAAAACTAGATAGTGTCAAGAAGTGAACAAGTTAAGTGTGAGTTTACTTTTGCCAAACAGCAATAAAGAAGAATAAGTGTAGCAAGTCTGGCTTTGTGCTGCAAGAGTTAGATGCACTTTGGGAGAATGCCAGGTGTTTTACTTCAGATAGTAGAGCTCAGGGAGGGGGTTCAGCTGGGAATAAAATGGGAAGTCAAGGAATAGGAGAGAAACACAGAAGTGCTGACACCCAAATTCTTAACTAACAACTAAGCTGCATGTGGAAGAATTTCCAAAGATCTTGAATATGCACCGCAAAGATAGAGCTGCTTATAAGGGAATCTGTCAGTTCAAGGTTATTAAAATTAGCACATCTTTAAAACCTGAACATCTGTATATGTGTATTTTAATTTTTTTGTGACTTTACAAGTTCACTTCCTCCAAGTATAACACTGTTGAAAAGGAATGCATTTTTTTTCCTCCTGGGAAAACAGATCATCTGATAGTTCAACTGGTATACCTCTCCCTATAGGTTCAGTTTCCCTGGGGTTGTATTGAATAAAAACTATGCAGCCATTTCTGCAATGTTAAGTTTAGATCTTTACTTTCTGCCCTCAATGAGCTCAATGGAACTTCGAAGAAGTCAAAAGAGAAGGATGTACAAATGTTGAATATTAAGAAACTTTCCAATTTTTTGTATCTATCATCATAGGAATAGGAAGTTTCATTTTGACTGATGCAAATAAATTGAGGCATTCACAAAAATCTTTTATCAGCAAGAGAGGGACTTTTATGGACAAATATATATGTCTAATGTATGACCCATGATAATATTCTTGCAGACACTCTTCCAAATAAAATGTCATACAGTGTTAGTTTTCTCTTCCTATCCCATTTTGATTCTCTCTTCCTGAAAACATACTTACCTTCCATGATATGTAGTTTACAACTGTGACTTATGATGAAGACTGCCATCATAATCAGAATTACAGTCACAATCAACCTCCAAATACGATTCCAAGAAAATATTTCGTCTGAAATAGAAAACCACAAATTTTACAACCCAGATAATTCAGAATGTTTGGATCAACCCAAACAGGAGAGCCATATCCAAGTCTTCTCCAATCCTATAATCTTGGAATGGTAAATTTAGGCCAGTTTGGAGAGGCATATATAAACTGTATGAAAAGTATCATATGTGCAAATTTCTATGAGGTCGGTGCAAAGACTAAAAGCCATTCTCTCTAGTTTTTCCATCATTTTTGTCTCATGAAATCCCCAACTATAATGTAAGAGGGAAATCAAAATTCTTTCCCCACAGGGATGTCACAGGTTTCCAGGGAGCTAATACAGTCATTTCCAAATCTGTGCTTCAGTTCTATCTGAACTCTTAGGACACATGCAATCACAATGTTCTTATTGAATGATGGTAAAATTACAAGCACAGAGAGCAGAAGCAATGAAAAGGCAGGTGTGCTGGTTAGTTCTTATGTCAACTTGACACAAACTACAGTAATCTTGGAGGAAAGGATATTGTTGAGTGATGGAGGAGGGTCATTTGTCTATGTGTTACTTTCATTGGTTAATAAAGAAACTGCCTTGGCTTTTGATGGGACAGAAAATTAGATAGGCGGAGTAGGCAGAACAGAATGCTGGGAGAAAGAAGCAGATTCAGGCAGTCGCTATGCCTCTCCTCTCTGAGACAGATGCAGGTTAAGATCTTTCCTGGCAAGCCATCACCTCGTGGTGCTACACAGATTATAAATATGGGTTAAAGCAAGATGTGAGAATTAGCCAATAAGAGACTAGAGCGAATGGGCCAAGCAGTATTTAAAGAATACAATTTGTGTGTTGTTATTTTGTGTGTAAAGCTAGCTGTGCAGGAGCTGGGCGGGAACGCAGGCCGCCTCTCCATACTACAGTTTGAGGAACTGCCTTCATCAGACTGACTCATGGACCTATCTCTGAGACATTTTATTGATTAATGACTCATGTAGGAGAGAGAAAATGATTGATGAGGAATAACCTAGAACAGTGCCAACTCTGGGCATCTGGTCCTGGGTTTAATAAGAAAAAAAGAATGCCCAGAACTCAGGAAGCAGATGCAGAGGCAGGTAAAGCTCTGTGAGTAGAGGCCAGCCTGATCTACAGAGTGAGTTTCAGGACAGCCAGGGCTACAGAGAGAAACCCTGTTTTGAGAAAAGAAAGAAAGAAAGAACGAACAAACGAAAGAAAGAGAGAAAGAAAGGAAACTGATTAAGTCATGGAGAACAATCTAGTAATCAGCTTTCTTTTATGGTTTCTGCCTCTATTTCTAGTTGAGTTCTTGCTCTGACTTCTCTTAATGATGGACTATGACCTGGGAGTGTAAATCCAATCAAACTTTCACCCCAAGTTGCTTTCTGTCATGTGTTTATCACAGTCATAGAAAGCAAACTAGGACAGCGTGGATGCTTATATTGGAAGAGGGAGATTCAATAAAAACTTATAAGATTAAGAATATCTCTTTATCTCTATTAAAATATATTATATTGTATATGGATAAAGGGAACAGTGCATCAAGAAGATGTATTGCACCATATATTGATGTAATTTCTTTTTAACATTGGTTAAATTCATGGCATTTAGATCCAGATTTCATAATTTGACAATTTCATAATCACAGGCTTTATATTTCCCTCCCTTCCTCTTCTCTCACCATTCCTTTCAATACTCTTAGTCCTTCTCCCATTATCCCCTCTGTTTTTATTTATGTGTGTGTTTCTACAAATGACAGCAAATGTGGTATTTGTCCTGAATTTGCCTTATTTCACTTTATGTGATCACTAGCTGCATGTTTCCCAGCAAGTGATGCAATTACATTCTTCTTTAATTAATTTTTATTAATAGTTGAATAATATTCCATTGTGTAAATACATTTCAAAATCCAGGTTGTTTCCATTTCCTAACTATTGTGGACAAAACAATAATGAGTATGGGTAAGCAAGTGTCTTTATAATGGTATTTATAGAGTCTTTGAAGTATCCATGAAAATAACATAGGTAGATCTGGTTTTAGCTTTTTGAGGAATCTCTACACTGGTTCCCATAGTGGTTTTGCCAGTTTCGATCCTACCACCAGCAATTAAGCTTCCCCCTTCCTCCATATCCATGCTAGCATTTGTCATTCTTATTTTTAACATTAGCATTCTGACTGGGATGAGATCTCAAAGAAGCTTTAATCTACATTTACCTGATGCATAAGGATGTTGAATATTTTTAATTGTTTCTCAGCATTTATATTCTTTACAATGAACAATGTTGATAAAACATTTTAAGAAATGAGTAGCAATTTAGCCAATCATCAAAAATATCAAACAACACTTTACTCTTAGGACAACACAAAACAAAACAGGGTCTCACATACTAAAATCTCCAGTGTTAGGAAAATGGTGAAAGAAATGAATTTAGCAGGGGAAATCAATCAGACAACAGATCAGACGATAAATAAAATTAAGGGAAAGTAATGAACTGAAACCAAGTGAAAAAACACACAACTTTTGTTTCAAGCACAAATTATGCAAAACTTATTTCAAGAGTGATTACACGAATTTTACCTGGTAGAACAATGCTTGTGCTTTCCTCTTGGCCTATTAGAGGGCTCCAAATGCAACAAGTGATGTTCCTGAGGGATCTGTCTTGAAGGAGAAGGGTCATCTTCATATTGAACAATTTGTCTTCATTCCGTGAATAGGATTTTGATTTAGCTGGAACGGTCTCTCCTCTGCTATCTCTCCATTCCAAGTGAGGCCGTGGGAACCAACCTTTGGAGTGACACTCCACTATCACACCTTTGGTAGTAGGAGGATGGACAAGAATCTGAATCTGGTAGCTCCTAGCTGGTTATAAACAAAGGGAAATCAGTAGTGTATAGTGGCTGGAAAGAGAAAACGAATACCACTCTTCCTCCTTGTTAAATCCAGTGTCTGTAGATATAAGCATAGTCAAAACTCTACAAGGCTTTAATTGTTATAATCAATGAAAAGAGACAGCACCAGATGTAAACATGGAGCGATCATAATACACAATTATCAACTATTGTTCTAATAAGCAGACTTATTGTTCTAAAGAAGTCTGGTGATGATAGGTTTCTTTGTTTTGTTAAGTTTTTCTCTCAGTAAAATATCTGCTATTCATTAAATCAAAACAACTGTGTTAAGTTTTTAGATTATGAAAAATCAACAAAACCATCCAAGGTTCAATTTATAAGTGAATCTTGCATAATTTATAAGTGGACATTTTTTATGTAAATAACTTAATGAAGTTAGAAATTAGTTTCAGAGAAATCCGTGCTTACCTATGACCTTGACTTCTGTGATGTGCTCTTCGTAGAACTTGCCATCTTTGAAGAAGCAGTGGTACTGCCCGTCATCATCAGGATTGACATTGAAGATCCTAAGGGTTACTTTCCCTTCTCTAATGGCATCTTTCAGCAGCTCTGTTCTTTCCACATATTTGGGAATAATTTCTCCAAACAGGTCTTTGCCGTTCTCGTATTGGTAAATAGGCTGTGTATAGTGGGTTCTGAACCAACGGATCTCCATGTGCTGAGCATTCTGTGGTGGTGACAACTGACAGCTGAGCTCAAGAACTGTCCCAAATGGAGCCAAGACTGGACCCTCCAATCCAGTCACTGTGAATCGTTCTGGGAAGAGAAACAAGAACTAGAACGTAAAAGCTTTAATCAACACACAAACACGCTTTTGTTGTGGGTCGTTTTCCCTCAGCATACCTGAAAAAAAATCTTTAATTTTACATATTTTTAATGGTGGCTCATCAAACTATTTCCCTTATGAAATGTGTATAATTTCTATTGCTGTTATATGACTTCCTAAGATAATTTATATCAGCTCAGTAGTTGACTTTTCTTTCTTTCAATTTCATTCTTTCTCTGAGTGATTCTATGATTTATTATTTTGTAATTGTCATGAGCTCTTGTGTGTGTTTGTTTTTATGCTTAAGTTTCACAATCTTGAATTATTTTTAACTTTTTTATTTTGAAAAATTCTTATCTACTGCCTGTTCAAATTTGTTTTTAACAACCCACTACTGCCATTTTCCTAAACTAGTATAATTTCTAACTGTATTCTAAAAGACATATCCTCATATCTCTATATAAGTGTAGTTTTCTCCTATTATACAAAACTTTTTGTGGCAAGAACTCTGCTGATTGAGTCATTTCTGTTTGACTTTTTTTTAAAAGAGAGAGAGAGAGAGAGAGAGAGAGAGAGAGAGAGAGAGAGAGAGAGAAGAGAATGATGCAGGTAGGTAAAGGATGTATGGGAATTTGGGAGGAGTTGGGAGGGAGAATAATATGATCAAATATACTGAATATAAAGGCAAAACTTCCTTTTAAAGCATTTGAAACTACTACTGAAATTCTCAATTTGTCAAAATGCAAAGAACAACTAACTATGGGGTGCACAGCGCCAATGAATACATCTACAAAATAACACCTACACACATGGCTTAAGGGACATCACAGAATGTGGGTGGTATCACTGTAGAACTAGGATGTTCGCTGTGAGATGGTGTTTTCCTTATGAGAGGGTAACTGTGTCCATGAAACCTCAACAATGTGGTCAATTAAACAGGACCCATGTAATGGCAATGCAGGTTGGCATGCTATTGTGGAAGCGAGGAATCACATTAGGTTTCATTCACCCTTAGATAAAGAGTTACAAAAAAAAAAATCAGTGGTGGTCAAGAAAGTGAAGAACCAGTCTTCTCCATGAATCAGCCCCTCATAGGCTATTCATTCCCAAGTGGTCAGTTTAAATACCCATACATATGAGCAACACTAAATGTACTCAGTAGGGTGTGTGTGCGTGCATGTTCATGTGTGTATGTATGCATGCGTGTGTGTGTGTGTGTGTGTGTATGTGTAATACAGAAGAGGCTGTGTGTTTCAGAAGGATAGGAAAAGCTGTATAGTGAAAGAGAGTGGTAGAAATGATGTAAATATGGTATGTATAAAGAAAAAAATTAATTTAAATTTTTTTGTTTCCTATATTCTCTAAGTTTTTTATTTATTATGGAACTGTTTAACTCTTTTTTTTTTAGTTTTTTTAGTATACACACACACAGTATATCTATGAACTTCTTAGGGAAATCTCTGCTTTCACACCCCCAGTTAAGTATAGAATATCTCTACAAGATCTTAAAATTTATTGTATATATTCAGTGAATTTTCTTATAATCTCAAATTGGTCCTTAAGAAGAGATCTCAATGGAACAGTTTAGAGACACAAATAATAGGTAAATTTGACTTGTGACAAGGATGATGTGATGTGTGGAGAAATACTTTTCTCTCTCTTCTCCTCCTGCTGTTGTTGACTTCTATTTTCATGCTATAAATATACAAAAACATCTTTTTATATCTATCTAAAATGCAGAACTTGAAGCACAACTAATAAAATCATAGAGAAATTGAAGTTCAACCTGAAGATTCAAAAAGCAAAACAGCCGGCCCCTGGCTCTTACCTCAATCTCATTCTGAAATGGTGGTCTTGAATCCAGGAATCTCAGAATGAGACTGAGATGGAGAACTGTCTCCTCCTGTTTTATAATCCTCTCTAGTTCTGGGATTAAAGGTGTGTTTTATTGGAGCCTGGGCTGTAAGGCTGACTAGTGTGGCTGTTTTGCTCTCTGAAATTCAGGAAAGCTTTATTTATTAAAATAAAATTGAAATGCCACTATAAGGACTCATGAATTAAAGATACATGCAGTATTTGTCTTTCTTTGTCTGAACTAATTTGCTTAAAATGTATTGTCTGCATCAATGTATTGAATCTATTTTCCTTCAAATGATATTTTGTTCTATTATATAGTTGAATATCCTTTTCTTCATGTATTTTTCTATTGATGGACACAAAGGTCAGCTCCATAGCTACTGTGGATAGTGGTGCAGTGAACATGGGTGTACAAGTAACAATGCAGTATGTTAATTTAGAATCCTTTAAATAAATATGCAAGGGTGGTACCACTCAATAATATCATTGATGAACTTTAGTTTTGATTTGTTTTAGAACCTACATGTTGATATCGATGGTGTCTAAACTAATTTAGATTGTGACCAGTACTGTATAACACACTTTTTTCTACACTTTGCTAACATTCATTTGTTTTCTTAATGACTGGCATTCTAACAATGGTAAATAAAATCATATTGTAATTTAATTTGCTTTTCTCTGATGATCATGTTGAAATTTTTCGTAACTTTGTTGGTTATTTATACTTTATTTACAGAACTTTCTATTTAATTAGACTGTTTATTGATTGGATTTTTTGATTTCTTGATATATAGTTTTACGAGTTCTTTATGTATTCTATATATTATCCACTGTCAAATGTAGAGTTAGAAAATATTTTCTTTTATACTGTATGAATTCATTAAATTGATGTTTTCTTTCCTGTATAGAGACATTTTAATTTCATACAACCCTGGCATTATTTCCTGAACTGTTGGAGATCTATTCAGAAAGTCATTGCCTGTGTTTAAATCTAAAAATCTGTTTCTGAGTTTTAGATCTTAAATTAAAACATTTTCTATAATTGGAACTGGTTTTATAAATGACCAAAGATGGAATGAGTGCTTGTATTCATTCCTTTTCATACAATCCAGCATCCCATCCCAGAGAACTGAACCACTCATAGTAGAAGGGTCTTCCCACCTCAGTTTACCTACTTAATATAATCTCCTATGGGTGTACCAGAGGCTTGTCCCCAAGTTATTATAGATTTCATCAAGTTGGCAAAAGAGCCTGTAACATTTTCTTTCTTTACAAACTTGGTATTGATAAGGTCCATGAAGGGAAGTGTGAGATTCATACCTGCCCGCAGTGTTATGATATGAAGGAGGCATATGAACACAACACCGAGTCTGTAAATGAGTAGTCTTTCTTCATCCATTACACCTGCATAAATGAAGCAAATTCAGAACCAGTAAAAATGTGAGTGGGAAATTACAGAAATCAGATAGATCTACATTTGTCTAAAGCAACTGTCTTCCAGCTGCAATGGTCATCCATCATCTTTTAACCCTAAGCAAACAATAAATGCATTTTAGGGGAAGCATTTACTTTGTATTATGTAGCATTCTGAGATGATTTTATTAGCAAATCTGACTTTTATGCTAAGAATGCTCAATATAATGATGATATCTTCCCAGAGATTTATTTATTTTTGCAGGATTGTCTTCTCTAAGGCTTGATTTGATATTATTTTCTATTTTTTGCAAATTCCATCTGGTTGCTTTCTTCTCCAAAGTTTAGGGAAATGGAGAAGAATAGTTCCAGATTTCCAAAGCCTCCATTAGTGGAATCATTTGATGTATTTATTAATAGCTACACAGAGAAAAAGTTAAAGATAGATTAATTTTCCTTATATGGTAGAAACAAAATAACCATTTTATAAAGAGGAAGTAACTTTCTTTCATATTTTAAGAAGTCCACTGAATTTTCTTAGTTAACATTTTCACTTGCTTTGAAGAGACTCTGTGGCCACAGCAACTCTCATGAAGTACAACATTTAATTAGTTATGACTTACAGTTTCAGAGGTTTAGTGGTGTGGGAGAATGGCCTGTATTATGTCAATTATATTTTAAATAAACGCTGATTGGCCAGTAGCCAGGCAGGAAGTATAGGTGGGACAACCAGACAGGAAGTAGAGGCGGGTCAAGGAGAATAGGAGAATTCTGGGAAGGAGGAAGCCCATTCCTCTGCAGTCCCAACCCAGACACAGAAGAAGCAAGATGTGACTGCCTTGCTGAAAAAAGTACCGAGCCATGTGGTTAACATAGACAAGAATAATGAGTTAATATAAGTTATAAGAGTTAATAAGAAGCCTGAGCTAATGGGACAATCTGTTTATAACTAATGTAGACCTCTGCATGATTTCTTTGGGACTTAACAATTGTAGGAACTTGGCAAGACAAAGAAAACCTCAGTCAACAATTTAGTTCATTGTCATCATATTAGGAAAAATGGTGGCATGCAAGTAGACATGGTGCTGGAGAAGGAGCTGAGAGTTCTACAGCTTATCTGAAGGCAGCAGAAGTGAATGTTAACCTAGGCCTTGCTTGAGCATCTGCACCCTCAAAGCTCACCCTAGAGTGATACACTTTTTCCAACAAGGCCACCTGTATTCCAACAGGGTCACATCTCCTAATAGTGCCACTCCCTATGGGCCAAGCATTTAAACACATGAATCTATTGGGGCCATTCCTATTCTAACCACCGAAGAGATATTTGTGGCCCTTACTCTTCAGTGCAAAGTCAAGGGTAATATGAAGTTGTATATTCTCAGATAAATATAAAGGGATTTTATAAGTTCTATTTAATGTGTAGCTCTGGAAACAGATGTAGGAGTTCTCTGCTTCTGTACTCAAAGAGATACTTACAAAGTACTGTAATATAGGAAAACAAACAGTTAAATAGTGACAACAATATAAAAATACTGTAAGACCTTGTTTACATGGGCAAATTTAGTAGTAATCTCTGCCTTATCTAGATTCTCAAATTACTAAAATGGTATAACTACATTGTGAATAATGACCTGGATTTCTCTAAAATCATAAAGGTAATAAGGACATATATCAGATATCATATGCAGAATTGCTGTTGAGCAATAAAGAGTTGAGGAAAACAGTATTATTGAACAGTGAAGCCAAGGGAATTTTATAACAACTTCACATGCTATATTAACCCAAGTTTTACCTAAAGATAAGCAAAGTATAAAGTGAAAAAGTGGTAGCATGCATAGTAGCTAACTCAGGGTCCCAGATTAATATCACATAAGTTGAAATTCTGACTTTATCATTTATCTGAATAGGCCTAAGCAAGTTACTAGAACTCTATCACTTCAGGTTTTTAACCATAGGAGGTATTTTTTCATCCTTGCATTTATTATTAGAATTTGTGGTGGTTTGAATTAAAAAAATGACCCCATAGGTTCATAGGGAGAGGCACTATTAGGAGGCATGGCCTGAGGACATGTGACTTGAGGGAGGAGGTGTGTCACTAGGTGGTGGGCTTTGAGATTGCAGAAACTCAAGCCTGTTTATTGTGTCACAGTCACTTCTGCTGCCTTAAGATCAAGATTCAGTTCTTTTCTAGTGCCATGTCTGCCTTCATGCCACCATGAGAATATGAACTAAAACTGAACTGAAAGGAAGCCCCAAAAGAAATGTTTTCCTTTATAAGTGTCAGCATGGTGTCTCCTCACAGCAGCAAATATTCTAACGAAGGCAGAAGTTGGTACCAGGGGCTGTTGTATTGCTCTGATAGGCTTGATCACATTTTTCTTTGGAAGAATCTTGATTTTGGGACTTTGTATTAGAAAATCAGTGATTTTGGGACTTTGTATTAGAAAATCAGTTGAACAGTTGAACAGTTTAATGGGCTATACTGGTAGAAGCATGGAAGGGTGATTTGAACTGTAGAAATCTGGCTCAAGATGTTTCAGATGGGTAGAATTTCAGTATGTGGCCTAGAGACTGTTCTTGTGATATTTTGCCAAAGAATATGTCTGTTTTTTGCACTTTTCCAAAAAGTCTGCCTGGGGCTAAAATGAAGAAATTTAAATTTATTGTATTGGCAGAGTGTGGTATCTTGAAAGCTGTTGGCTCTCATAAGCTCATATAGAATAACATTATTTGGAGGTGTGGCTTTGTTGGAGTAGGTATAACCTTGTTTTAGGAGTGTACTATTGTGGAGGTGGGCTTTGAGGTCTCATATATGCTCAAGCTCCATCCAGTGTCTCAGATCACTTCCTGCTGCCTGCAAGTCAAGACATAAGAGACTTGGCTACTTCATCAAAACCATATCTGCCTTTATACCACCATGTCACACCATGATAATAATAGACTAATCTTCCGATAATGTAAGCCACCCCTAATAACTATTGCTGTGGTCACAGTGTCTTTCACAGCAATATAAATCCTGACAAAGATAGAAGTTAGTACAAGGGAATGGGGTATTGCTGTATTAGGCCTGACCATATTTTTTGTTTGGAGGAATTTTACTTTGGATTAGGAAAGCTATAGATTGCTTAGTGGGCCATATAGTAGGAACATGGAGGACAATTGTGCTGAGAATGATTTTTAACTGTGGGGGATTTTTACTATGTTGGACAGAGATCATTCTTGCAGTATTTTGGCAAAAATATGGTTGCCTTTTGCCCTTGTCCAAAGAGTCTACCTGATGCCCTGATGCTAAAATGAAAAAATTTGGATTACCTATACTGGCAGAGGAGATATCAAAAAATCTATCTATCTATCTATCTATCTATCTATCTATCTATCTATCTATCTATCTATCTATCTATCTATCTATCTATCTAATTTCCCATTACTGGTGTTCATGCATATAAAGATCTATAGGGAAAAGGAGCAAACTGAGGAGAAAAGGAGCACCAGGAAGTGGAATGGAGCTAAGTCCTGTGCTTAAGGAGATAAATTGATTAAAAGGTGGGATAAAGGGAATTGTGACCTCAGGACAAGATTCTACCTGGCTAAGTTTCCCACTTGTGAAAAAGCATTAAGGAAAAGCTTAGGGATGGATATGATGGTGCACACCTTTAATCTCAGCACTCCGGAGCCAGAGGTTGATAGACTCTGAATTTGAGGCCCACCTGGTCTGTAGAGAATGTTTCAGGACAGTCAAGCTTAGGCAGTGAAGAAAACCATTTAACTCAGAAAGCAGGTAAAGATGTAACTGAATGAGAGGGGCATGTGCCAGCCCTAGCAAGCAGTAAAACTTGGCAGTTTGGCCACATGATTCTGACATTTAGAGTCAAGGATATAAGAAAATATGTGATCTGCTTTTAATTTTGATTTTACAGAGGACTATAGTTGAGAGATTCCTACGAGTCTCAGAAGAGATTTTAGACCTTGACTTTTAAACAAGCATGAGACTGTTTTAGACTATGGAAACTTTTGAAGTTGGGCTGAATGCATTTTGCATTATGATAAGCCTTTAAGCATGTGGGGGCCGGGGAATAGAATGTGGTGGTATTAATAAAAATGGCTCCCATGGGCCACTATTAGGAGGTATGGCCTTGCTGGAGTAGGTGTGTCCTTATTGAATGAGGTGTGTCTCTAGGAGATTGGTCTTGTGGTCTCAGAAACAAAAGTCTGGCTAATGTGTCAAGTCACTTCTGCCTACAGATCAAGATGTAGAACTCACAACTTCTTCTTCAGAACCATGACTGTCCGCTCTGCAGTTTACAATTGTGATCAAAAAAGATTACAGGTACACAATAAATACAGATTCAGACAGAATAACCCTCTGAATGTGTCACAGTGTATTTAAAAATGCATGTAGGCTTTAGATAAAAAAGAAAATGGGTATGGACAGTTAAAGAAACAAATAGGGAGAACATGAGCAAAGAAGTCGGGACCACGAGGGGTGCACCCACCCACTGAGACAATGGAGCTAATCTATTGGGAGCTCACCAAGGCCAGCTAGACTGTGACTGAAAAAGCATGGGATAAAACCGGACTCCCTGAACATGGCGAACAATGAGGGCTGATGAGAAGCCAAGGACAATGGCATGGGGTTTTGATCCTACTTAATGTGCTGGCTTTGTGGGAGCCTAGCCAGTTTGTTCACCTTCCTAGATATGGTCGGAGGGTGGAGGACCTAGGACTTACCACAGGGCAGGGAACCCTGACCTCTCTTTGGACTGGAGAGGGAGGGGGAGAGGAGGGGGGGAGGGGGAGAAGGGTGGGAGGAGGGGGAGAAGGGTAGAATGAGTGGGAGGGAAATGGGAGGCTGGGAGGAGGCGGAAACTTGTTTTTTTTCCTTTTCTCAATAAAAAAAAATAAATCCCATATAAGAAAAATAAAAGTAATATGAAGAAGCCTTATAAAGATGGAAAATACATAGAGAGTCTGGATTATGTATGTTATTGTGTTTATTTTGAATTTTTAGTCTGTTAATGAGCTAACTGTAGAGAGACATTTGATTGTGAGGGCTGCTAAGCTAAACCAACATGTATATTTAAAAGGTATACTGAAAATTTGAGTTTAAGGATATGTTGCTTTGGAAAAGAGGTTCTGCTTTGTTTCCACATGGATGAGAACCTGCGGATTCCTTCCAGGCTAATGTGGTTTGATGGAAAAAGACCCCAAAAGATAAACACTAAACATTCTTTGCCCAACAAACAGTAGGTAGCAGTTTGGAGAAAACAATGCCCAAGTTTCCTATATTTATTGCTTATAAATGTTAGTTTTCATTGAAAGGGGATAAATTATAAGTGGTTAATGGTTACAGTCAATCTGTTTCTAAAAAAGTAGGGGGATATTATATAGAAATGAATATATTGGTGTAGACTTTGATTTATTACACATTTAAGGTTGATTTTGTTACACTGTATATATATTTCTACTCTTTTTAGGGTATTATGGTCATACAGCTCATTTAAAAATGTAATGTAAAGTTAATAAATACAGATTAATAGTCATCTATAATAATCAAACTTTTACTTATGTTAGGTTTTCTAGATATTTCAATTATATAGATAATCTTCAACACTTTAAAGACCTACAGAATATGCCATTTAAAATGTTTTAAGAACTTAGACTTTTCTCGACAATGGCACATGTCTGCTTCTGGTAGTACCAACTATTTAGAGAGGCTGAGGGGCACTGAAGAAATTTGTTATGGAATTTGCCTTCAATTTAACAAGATTAGCCATTTGGGCAAGAAACTACTTTTGCCTGAACTGCTTGATGGTATACTGTATAAACTACTCATGCAGGACCCATAGAAAAGTGAATGCTGTACTTTTCAAAAGATGGCATAGTCTTTCAGGGTTCCAGATTCACAGAAGAAATTGCCAGACTTTCTACAGGACACAAAAGAAAGCAACTAATGAACTTTGCTAACACAATGCAGAATAGATCTTCAAAATTCTTGCTTCACTGAAGCCTGCCAGATATTATAGGCCTAAAGGATGAAGAAGGGTGCCCCAACATTATGAAAAAAACTATGGGTGACTGTCCAGGCAGCAAGATGTCTCTGTTATTTCTAGAACTTTATAAGTTGCTTACAATGCACGTCCTGTTTACTTAGGTAATATATCCTTCTGTAGTCTTCAATGGAGTTGAGGAGAGATAGTTATAGTTTTCCTTAGTTATGAATAAAAGATGAATTACATATTAAACTTTAGATTCACAAAGAAATATTATAACTGTAATTCTTGCTTGATATGTATTTTGTTATATTTAATTTTCTATATTAAAGTTATAACCTTTTTTAGACAGAAAAGGGGAGATGATGTGTAATTCCCATTATTATGCTATGAATGTATTTTATTAACATTGGTTAATAAAGAAGCTGCTTTGGCCTATAGCAGGATAGAATACAGATAGGTGAGAAACCTAACTCTACAGAATGTTATTCAGATGTAAAGGAAAAATTAAACCATGACTTTCAAGTATACTGAAGGAGGTAACACAGACACAGAAAGACAAATGCCCACATATTCTCTGTCATCTGTGGTTCCTAGCTGTACATCTTCAGATGTGAGTCTATAACCTAGAGTAACTTCAGAAACGAGAAAAAAACACATGGCAGGGAATAGAAGTATACAAGTAATATGAAAGTGGAAATGAGAAAACAGGGATGGGCATTTATAGAGGAAACAGAGAGTAAGGTCAATAAAGATGAGTCAGTAATAAGGGATAAATAACACAGATGTTTGAAAAAACAATATAGGTTACTGCTATTTTCCTTGGTTTTCTCCCAGAAGTTTGAGGTAAGTCCCTATTTCTGAAGACCTCATATACTTTGGACATGTGATTCAGAAGATTTGAGTTGGGTCCAATTTGAAAGCCTTCACCTGAAGACTAACTTTAAGAGTGCCAGAAGATTCTATGCAAGCTGCCAAAGGAGAAAACAATCAATGCTCTTATTTAGCCATGATACCAATAAACTATAATCATGACTCACATGGAAAAATATCTCAAAATGTGCAATAGTGGTACTCATACCTTTGCAGCAATCAGTAGCTCTCTAATTAGATCTAAGGTGCATTCACCAATAGGAAAATCATACCTGGTACAGAAATAGAGCCAACTGCCCAGGGCTAGTGAGGTCATGGATCTTAGAGGATAAATTTCCACTGTTATTTTACTAGACCAGTATACTTCCTAACCACATTCTAATTATGTATTCCTATACTCAGAATCTTTTCTTTGCTGCCGAGGGAGACTAATACAGGAAAACCATAACTGTTCAAAATTCATAGAATAACTGTAGATACATCTATAACACAATCTCTATACTCAATGATCATGAAAATTGTAGAAGACGGAGTGGGAAGATTGTAAGATCCAGAGGATCTGCTGTAAGAGTGTGTCTCCTAGAAATAACAGAAAAGCTATACATCTATCCTATTACATTATGGCTACCTAAACAAGACCAGAACATGATGACACCAATGGACATGCTGTTGTGGAAGGGGAAATCTCACAAGGCTCCATCTCTAGACAGAGAACTGCAGGCAACTAATGACTATTGAGAAAAAAAGAATTAGTCTTCTTTGGGGGTGAGATCCCTAATTGGTTACCCAATACCAAGTGGTCTGTTCTTAAATCATATACACAAAGCAACACTAAATGAACTCCATAGATCATGTATTTATATATATATATGCATATATCTATGCATATATGTATATGCACATACATACAAGAAAAGAAAAAGAGGCCATTATTTTGAGAGGGAATAGGGGGTGAGACATAGGAGGGATTAGAAGAAAGAGGAGAGAGGATGTCATGTGATCATGCTTTAACTAAAACCCCTTTATCTTGAGTTTTAATAAAAATTCAAAAATATGTCATAAACAGTTTGGTTGAGCTCAAACAGTTATAAGCGAAGGGATGAGTCAGCACTGTTTCTGTAGTTATCATGAGGAATGTTAGGGTGCTGCTGGACTTAAAGCCAGGCACCCCTGTAAACACATGCAAACAAGCTTTACTGTTTTGATTGGCTGACTATGATTTGTATTATTTTTTATTCTCTCTAAATTTTATATTTTTTTTGTTTTAACATTTCAAAATTTCTTCAGTAAAAATAAATATATAAGTATAGCATTTTGTGTCATCCAGGGAGTTATTTTATTTTAAAAATATTTACATATATATATATATATATATATATATATATATATATATATCTCCACAGTTAGTATGCACATGTGCAATTGTGTATCCATGGAGGCTGGAAAACTAGAGTTACAAGGGGCCGCAAATCAGGTATGGGTGTGGAGAAGCAAGTTTCTGTCCTCTATTAAGCAGCAAGCACTCCTAACTGTTGAGCCATCTCTTCAGCACGATAATTTAATGTGCAATGCTCAAGTCAGAGTAGTAGCAGTTTTATTTCCTTAAATATTACTGGATACTTTCAAACTTTGCCCTTTCAGTTATTTGTAAAGCATAATAAATTACTTTAATGGGTAACTCACACTAATAGAGCCCATTGTTTCTTAACAATTATCTTTGATACCTGTAATTATAGGTATCAAATTAGCCTCCCTCTAACTTCCCATGCCACTTTCTCTTTTCAGCTTTTAGTGACAACTGTTCTACTTTCTCCTATAAAATTAATCTCAAAACTTTCATAGAAGAATAAGAATCAGCGGATCTTTTCTTTCTTTGATGGCCTATTTAGGAAAGAAAAAAATTCAGTCGTATTTTTAAAAATTTCACTACGAACATTGTACAACAATGCATTTCTCTTTCACTCTCTGATTCTCTTGGTCATAATTGTCTACAATAATAAGGTTGTACTTGTTGCAAAGAAAATTATGGGGATGTAAGCAGTCTTGTGTCTGTGAGACTGAGGAACTAACAGAAGAATAAGTATATTTTTTCTTGTTACAAACCTTTCATTCCAGAAGTTGAACCAACATTTGCCGAGTTTTTATGCAGCAGAAGAAATGCATAAGGAAAAAACGAGAAAGACTTTCTAGATATTACTAAGATCTCCTCCTTCTGAACTTCCAGATCTCAGAAGCCTTCAAGCACAGGTCCACAGCCTCCCTAAAGATGTAAGGACAAGAATTTTCCCAGAGGCAAAAGCAACAGAAAATAATAGAGGAGACCTTTCATGAGTAGACGCTAAGTACATAACCTTACCGAATTCTGATACTTACATGAACTTGATGGTTGCAAGTCAGCACTCTGCTGTTCTAATAGACAATCCCAGTTGGTTCATATTTCTGATATTGGTCAGGTGTTTTTCAGTATCCAGGGAAAGATGATCGAGAGTCAGATAAGGACCAGGCAATCTTGACCATCAAGCCTTCTTTCTTCTCAAATTCTGGCTGTATGATTCTGCCTGCCTGACAACTTTCTCTCTCTCTCTCTCTCTCTCTCTCTCTCTCTCTCTCTCTCTCTCTCTCTCTCTCGCAGAGAAATTTCTAATGATCTGGTTGCAGCAACAGACAAGTGAAACCAGCTTGCAACTGATATAGCTTAAGTAGTAACAAGGCTTCCGTCACCTAGGGAAGGAACAAACAAAATCTGACTCATACCTGTCATGCACAGAGTACTGCCCAAAAAAGATATGATTAATTTATTGGGCATGGCAGAAGACTCGGTTTATAAAAATACAAGCAATAGACTCTCAATTCAACTTTCAGAGAGCAGACAATGGCTAGCAAGATGTCTGAAACAAATTAACCAGCTAACCCATGAAGTTAAGGAGCCCAACAATTTTCCAGGGTGATAGAATAAGTTGATGATGATAACAGCAAAATGTGAAAGAATCAGAACACACCAGTAGTTTAAGACGACTAGAGTAGAGGAGAGACTGAGGAGGCATAATAAGAGATGAACTGCCGGGCGGTGGTGGCACACGCCTTTAATCCCAGCACTCGGGAGGCAGAGGCAGGCGGATCTCTGTGAGTTCGAGACCAGCCTGCTCCAGGACAGGCTCCAAAGCCACAGAGAAACCCTGTCTCGAAAAAACAAAAAACAAAACAACAACAACAACAACAACAAAAAAGAGATGAACTACTGAAAGTAAAAGGATAAACTTATGAAAAGGACAATTTAAAAAGCACACACACACACATATATATATATACACAAGCATATATACACACACACATAAGGTGTATTAGTTATTTTTCTCATTGCTGTGACCAAATAACTGTTAGAAGAAACTTTAGAGTGTGAGGATTTATTGCCCATAATGTTATAACTGTACTTTAAAAATAATTATGCATATTTGTGTATATTTATAAAAATAATCACACATTTATGCATGTATATTCTCATATATAGAAGTATAAGAAAATGAATGTGTTTCTATGCATATATGAAACGATGCATATAAACACACTTTCAATTTTGAAAGTAAACTTAGTATGTGTGCTAGTGATGATACAAGCATATGTGTGTACTTTTTGTGTAAACAGTATAGTATCTTTACATAATACATATGTATTAGTTACTATCCAAGGTGATGTGACCAAATACCTGGAAAAAACAACTTGCAGGGATGATTTATTTGGCTAATAGTTCAAAAGAAAGTACATCATGGTGTGGCAAATCCTGCTGGTCACATTGTGGTCAAAGTCATCACGCAATGTTCAATGAATGCTGGTACTCAGTTTGTTTTCTCATTTGTAATATTTTTAAAATCTTTTCAAAATTATACTTTTATTTATTGTTTGAAAACTGCATACAATATACTTTGATCATATTCATTTCCATCCCTTAACTCCTCCCAGATGCCCTCATCTCTCCCTATCCCCCACCAAACTTCTTGTGGTTTTGTTCTAAAATGGAAAAAAAAATATAAAAACAGAGTTCACTGTTCTACTGTCGTGAAGAAACACCATGACCAAGGCAATCTTATAAAAGAAAGCATTTAACTGGGGGCTTGCTTACAGTTTCAGAGGTTTAGACCATTAGCGGCATAGTGGAGAACATGGCAGAAGGCATGACAGGCATGGTGCTGGAGAAGTAGTTGAGAGCTCCATTCTGATCTGCAGGCAGAAAAGAGGCTTTTGAAAGCTCAAAGCCTAAGGCCGTGATACCTGTCCTCCAACAAGGTCACACCTCCTAATCTCCAATCCTTTCAAACAGTTCAATTTTCTGGTGACCAAACATTTAAATATATGAGCCTATAAAGACAATTCTTATTCAAACCACCACAGTCATCATAGTTTACAGGGTTTATATCTGGATGAGATTGATTATTACTTTCTCTTCTGCTAGCATATAGAGCACCTTCCATCCATATGAATGCTAGCCAATACGAATTAAGACTTCTAGTAGAGTAGCAGTAGATTTCTTCATAATCTATGACACAAATACATAATGTCTTCAGCAATAGGGTCTTACTTTCAAGTTCCAGAGGATAACCACCAACAATGACTATACTTTCAATGTTGGAAGTTCTATGGACCTTATTGACCAAAAATATAAATGATACTATATCTATATTTATCTATCTATATCTATTAGAAAGCTTCTATGATATAGTAGGTTTCTATATGTTTTTTTTCAAAAGTACTTTAGTGTTTCTCCCCTTTGGCATTGTCATTCACTCCATGCAGTGAATTGGTAAAAAACTGCAATATATAAGAAACATGGGGTTTTGGAGGATGGTCCTAAGGTTCCAGACATTTGCTAAGGTTGGAAAAAGTATATCAGTGTTAGTGGTTTTACAATGAAACTCTAAAAGGCCATTTTGAGACTGTGAATGTGAAGTAAAAGAGATCATGGAAGTTGGAGATACCAGGGTTGTTCAACCTACGCCCAGAAAAGCTGTGCACATGAAAAGGCATAAGTCCAAGGGAGAGGCTCACTTGCCTCATGTGGAATAACTGGTAGAACATTGATTATATCATGAGGGGCAGATGCTGACATGAAGCAACAGGTTTTAGGTTTTCCCCTGCTGGGCTCCAGCCTTGCTTTGGCACAGTATTTCCTTACTATGGTTCAATTTCCTACATATTGAATGAGAATATTTATTTTTGACATTGAGTATTTAAAGTATATAACACATCTGATTTGATAGTATCTCACAGTTAAAGTTTGCTTTGAGTCTCAGAGGAGTTGTTATTTTATTTTTTATTTTAGGCATTTGAACAGTGTTAAAATTGTTGGATTTAAAAGACTCCTAACACAATAAATCCATTTTACATTATGAGATTGCCATGGGCTTTTGAGTACCAGGGAGGAAATTCATGACTTAAAAGTAATGTTTTGGTATTTCAAATTGAAAAGGGGTAGACATATGATAGTTAATTTTTGTTATCAATCTTACATAATTTAAAAAAGGGACAAACCTCTAGATTTTTTCCCTTGAGGAATTTTCAAAAAGGCATAACTAAGTGGAAAAACTTACTCAGAATGTGGGCAGAACCCTTCCACTGACTGTGATCCTGGGTTGAATAAAAAAGCGTAAGTATATGGATCATCATTTTTCATCTCTCTGCTTTATGACCCCATATATAATATGACCAGCTACTGCCAAAATGGAACAAAAATAGCTAAATCCAGTAGTGTTTCTTTGTCCTGAAGTAAGTATCATCCTCTTCACCAAGGGCTTCTTGTAATGTTCTGTTGACCCAGGAGTCTGAAATGTCATAAAAATATTTCCCATACTATATAGCCAAGCAGGATGGTTACAAAAGCAAATACCAAAGAGATCTGGAGAAACTATGAAACATGGCCATCACTTTGTTCTTTGCAAGACCACTTCATGAATAAAAAGAAAAGTTCATTGGGAAATCCAAATGCTGAGACAGTCCCAGGAGGGGTCAGGGAGAAGAGCAAAATCATGCGCAAGCAGATATTGGGGTTCAAGGTGAAGATCAGAAAAGCAAAACAGCCAAACCACTAGAGACATCAAGTCTCTACCACTATCAAGGCTGGGTGACTATAGACTGAACCCTGAGACACTATTTCCTCCCATCATATATTCCCCTCTAGTGCTTCGATGAAAGGCTTGTGACTCCCTAGTACTGAGATTAATGGTGTGAGCCACCACCATCTGGATTTCTTTCTGCATTGATCTTGTATAACCCAGGTTGGCCTTGAATTCACAGAGATCCATCTGCCTCTGTCTCCTAAATCCTGGGATTAAAGGTGTGTGACACCACTTCCTGACCTCTTGTGGCTTAGTTTTACCCTTTGATCTTCAGGCAAGCTAAATTTATTAAAATATAAAAAAATCATTATAGTGAACCATTATGTGATTGCTGGGAATTGAAATCAGGACCTTTGGAAGAGCTGACAGTGTTCATCACTGAACCATTTCTCCATCCCAGAAGAAAGCAGATTTTATATAACAGTCAGCAAGAAGAGTATCTAAGATGATATAGGCTGTCTGGATTAATCAGAAATTAGGATCCCTTAACCAATATAGTTGATCTTTTTGACACGGTTAAGGGAGGTTCCTATTTTGTAATATTAGTTTAAGATATGTTTCATTCATTTATGCTGTGGAATATTTGCTTATTGTTAAGAGACATGGGCTTGAAAGAGGGACTGCTAAAGTAAACCAGCCTAGCTATCTTTATATTTATTTATTTAAAAAGAAAAGAAACTATCCTTTTTCACTATACACACCAATCCAAGTTCCTGCTCCCTCCACTTTTCCCACTCCCTCCACTTACCCTCCCACCCCATGCACTTCCAATCCTCAGAGGGGGCAAGTCACACTGCCCTGTGGAAGGTCCAAGGCCCTCTCTTCTATTTTCAGGCCAAGCAAGGAATCCAACCAAAGAGAATAGATTCCCAAAAATCCAGTACATTCAGTAGGAATAAATCCTGGTGACACTGCCAGTGGCCCCTCAGTCTGCCCCAGCCATGCAACTGTCAACCACACGCAGAGGGACCAGTTTGTTCACATGCTTGTCCCTTCCCAGTTTGGCTGGAGTTGGTGAGATCCCACTAGCTCAAGAAGACTGTTTCTGTGGGTGAACCCATCATGGTCTTGACCTCTTTGCTCATATTCTCATTTCTCCCACTCTTCAACTGGACTTTGGAAGCTCAGTCTAGTGCTGTAATGTGGGTCTTTGCCTCTGTTTCCATGAGTAGCTGGATGAAGGTTCTATGGTGATATTTAAGACATTCATTAGTCTGACTACAGGGCAAGTCAAGATCAGACCCCCTCTCCTCTATTGCTTAAGGTCCTAGCTGGGGTCATTCCTGTGGATTCCTGGGAATTTCTCTAGAGCCAGGTTTCTGCTAACTCTATAATGGCTCCTTCAAACAATTTATCTCTTTCCTTGTTCTCATCTCCATCCTTCCTCCATCTCGACTATCCCATTCCCTCAAGTTCTCTCACCACTCCCCTTCTCCCCTCTTCTTCCCCTTTCACCCTTCTTTCTCCCCCGCCCCACTTTCATGCTCCCAGTTTTGGCAGGCGATCTTGTCTGTTTCCAATTTCCAGGTGGATATATATTTGCTTTTTCTTTGGGTTCACCTTATTTCTTAGCTTCTCTAGGCTCATGAACTATAGGCTCATACCCTTTGTTGATAGCTAATGTCCACTTATGGGTGAGTACATACCATATTCATTCTGTTGGGTCTGGGTTATCTCACTTAGGATAGTGTTTTTTAGTTCCATCCATTTGCATGCAAAATTTAAGATGCCATTGTTTTTCTGCTGAGTAGTACTCTCATGTGTAAATGTGCCACACCCCATTTTTTTTTATCCATTCTTTGGTTGAGGGGCATCTAGGATTTTTTTCAGGTTCTGGCTATTAAAATAAATAAAACAAATATGCTACTGTGAACATAGTTGAACAAATGCCTTTGTAGTATGATTGAGCATCTTTTGGGTATCTTTTAGACATTTGAGATTCTTCTGTTGAGAATTCTCTGTTTAGTTCAGTACCCCATTTTTTATTGGGTTATTTAGAATTTTAATGTCTAATTTCTTGAGTCCTTTATATATTCTGGAGATCAGTCCTTTGTCTGATGTGGGGTTGGTGAAGATCTTTTCCCATTCAGTAGGTTGCTTTTTTGTTTTTTTGACTGTTGCAAGGAGGAATGGGCTGTATCCTAGCTGCCCAGCTAACTTACACCCGAAATAATCACACAGAAACTGTATTCATTAAAACACTGCCTGGCCCATTAGCTCTAACTTCTTATTGGCTAATTCTTACATCTTAATTTAACCCATTTCTTTTAATCTGTGTATTGCCACATGAATGTAGCTTACTGGCAAGATTCTAACCAGCATCTGTCTCAGGCAGGAGATCCATGCGTCTCTCCCTCTGCCCTTCTTCCCAGCATTCAGTTCTGTCTTCTCCGCCTACCTAAGTTCTGCCCTATCAGGCCCAAAGCAGTTTCTTTATTCCTTAGCCAATGAAAGCAAGACATAAACAGAACCTCCTACACCAATTGACTGTGTCCTTTGCTTTACAGAGCTTCTTAGTTTCAGGAGGCCCATTTACTTATTGTTGCTCTCAGTGTCTGTGTTACTGATATTATATTTAGAAAGTGGTTTCCTATGCCCATGCATTGAAAATCACTACTCACTTTCTCTTCTATCAGGTTCAATGTGGTCGGATTTATATTGAGGTCTTTAATCCATTTGGACTGGAGTTTTGTGCAAGGGGATAGATATGGATCTATTTTCATTCTTCTACATGTTGACATCCAGTTATGCTAG
The DNA here is from genome assembly GCF_037038515.1 of Microtus pennsylvanicus. Lineage (NCBI taxonomy): Eukaryota > Metazoa > Chordata > Mammalia > Rodentia > Cricetidae > Microtus > Microtus pennsylvanicus. The sequence goes on along the minus strand of NC_134591.1, from coordinate 47,724,796 downwards.
CACCATTTGTTGAAGATTCTTTCTTTTTTCCATTGTATAATTTTAGCTTCTTTATCAAAAATCAGGTGTTCATAGGTATGTGGATTAATATCTGGGTCTTCAATTTGATTCCATTAGTCAACCTCTCTGTTTCTATGCTAGTACCAAGCTGTTTTTATGACTGCTGCTCTGTAATATATATTGATGTCAGAGATGGTGATGCCTCCAGAAGTTCCTTTATTGTACAGGATTGTTTTGGCTATCCTGGGTTTTTTGTTTTTCCATATGAAGTTGATTATTGTTCTTTCAAGGTCTGTGAAGAAGTTTGTTGGGATTTTGATGGGGATTGCACTGAATCTATAGATTGCATCTGGTAGGATTGCCATTTTTACTATGTTGATTCTTCCTATCCAAGAGCATGGGAGATCTTTCCATTTTCTGGTATCTTCTTTAGTTTCTTTCTTCAAGGACTTAAAGTTCTTGTCAAATAAGTCTTTCACTTCTTTGGTTAGTGTTACCCTAAGATATTTTATGCTTTTTGTGACTATTGTAAAAGGTGATGTTTCTCTGATTTCCCTCTCAGCTTTTTTATGATTTGTATATAAGAAGACTACTGATCTTTTTTTGAGTTGATCTTGTATCCTGCCATATCACTGAAGGTATTTATCAGTTGTATGAGTTCTCTGGTAGAGTTTTTGGGGTTACTTATATTTACTATCATATCATCTGCAAATAGCAAAAGTTTGGCTTCTTTCTTTCCAATTGGAATCCCCTTGATTTTTTGTCTTGTTTTGTTGCTATTGCCAAAACTTCAAGAACTATGTTGAAGAGATATGGAGATACTGGACAGCCTTGTCTTGTTCCTGATTTCAGTGGAATCTCTTTGAGTTTCTCTTCATTTAATTTGATGTTGGCTGTCGTCTTGCTGTATATTGCCATTTATTATAATTTAGATATGTTCCATTCCTTTATCCCTGATCTTTCCAAAACCTTTATCATGAAGGGGTATTGGATTTTGTTAAATGCTTTTTCAGCATATAATGAAATGATCATGTGTTTTTTCTTTCAGTTTATTTATATGATGGATTACATTGATAGATTTTTGTATTTTGAACCAGCCCCACATCTCTGGGATGAAACCAACCTGATCATGGTGGATGATTTTTTTTATGTGTTTTTGGATTCAGTTTGCCAGTATTTTTTGAGTATTTTTGCATCCATGTTCATGAGTGAGATTGGTTTTTAATTCTCTTTCTTGGTTGAGTCTTTGTGTGGTTTTGGTATCAGGGTAACTGTAGCCTCATAAAAAGAGTTTGGCAATGTTCTTTCTGTTTCTATTATGTGGATCACTTTGAGTAGTATAGGTTTGGATAAGGGGTTGTCAATCTTGTTGATTTTGTCAAAGAACCAGTTCTTTGTTTCATTGATTCTTTGTATTGTTTTCTTTGTTTCTATTTTATTGATTATTTCTTGTCTTCCCCTCCTCTTGGGTGAATTTGCTTCTTTTTGTTCTAGAGCTTTCAGGTGTGCTATTATCACTTATGTGAGGTTTCTCCATTTTCATTATGTGGGCACTTAGTTCTATGAACTTTCCTTTTAGCACTGCTTTCATAGTGTCTCATAGGTTTTGTTCTGGCAAAACTAGTAGCTAAAGGCATGCCAGAAGGTAGTGGGTTGGGAGATATTTAGAGCTAGTCCTCCAAACAGTCTGGAAATGGGGTGTGCAGCATCCCAAAGAATGAAGCACTAAATGCTCTTGTTACTGTGAGAGCCAAAGTTATATTTTAAGTTTTAATTACTGTGCTTAAGAGATCCATAAAACAAAAATACCTCCAACCTTCAAGTCCCTTGCCCAAGTACAGATTCTTCCTGAAATTCTGGAGAGTATTTTTTATGCAAGATAGCAAGTCATATATTTTTCTCCCCTAAACAAGTTTGTTTGACTCACCTGCTGTGGATATGCTTTCACCACATGTAGGCAGAAGGTATGTGGGGAGGATTACGTCAGTGTATTTGCTTGGCCATGATTAGACTTGCCTTAGTAAGCCTCTGAAAGATGTGACTTGTGGTCATTTTTTGGGAACTCTGTAATGAACCTGGCCAGAGTCCATCACCTTGGCCAGTATTAAATAAAGCTTGCTTTATCTTTGCCTCAAAATTGTGGTAGTGGTCTTATTCTTAAATTATGCGATTAACATTTTTTTTTGGCTCCAGCAAGATTCAGGCCACCTGAGGGGCTATCTAACAGGCCCAAGCTTGGCAAACATGGCACCAACAGGTTTTGCCTTTTGTCTTTCTCTCCTTTGCTAAAACCATTAGATCACATTCATAAAGCTAGCCCTCAAGTGCTATCCCTACATTTGGCCACTGACTCATTCCTGAGACATTAAGGTCTTACAATCAAAATCTTGTTGAAAGGTTCTTGATTTCTCCTTGGACCCACTGTGTCCATCTTTTTGTGATGTAGTTTAGCCACATGAAGTCCAGGGAACACCCTCATCTTTTGCCCCAGCCACCTCTAGCAAAGGGAATCTTCTCCCTCCATTCCAAATCAAAACTTTAATACACACCCAATGTTACTGATGCATCCTAACACTCAAAAATACTTTATCCTCTCTAAAAAAAACTAAGCAAAATGTCAATCTTTATAATTATATGAGCGCAAGGATCGAAGGAAGGATTGTTTCCTCCTCACTTCCCACCTCCCCTTTCACCTGTCTCTCCTTGCTTCTTATTTCTGGCTATCCAACCTACTTCTCTGCCTGCTTCTAATTGCCTCTCCAAGATTTCCCTTGCATTCTTCTTTCTCTCTGTTTAGGTTTCTGTGGTATTTTGAATGTAATTGTTCCCCATAAATTTATAGGAAGTGGCACTATTAAGAAGTCTGGCTTTGTTGGAGTAGGTATGGCTTTGTTGGAGGAAGTTTGTCAAGTGGGATTGGGTTTTGAGGTCTCATGTATGCTCAAGTCTTGTCCAGTGTCTAAGTCCACTTCTTGTTACTTCTAATCAAATTGTAGCCAGCACCAAGTCTCCCTGCAAGCTGCCATGTTCCATACCATGATGATAATGGACTGAACCTCTGAACTGTAAACTGCCCCATCAATTAAATAATTTTCTTTTTAAGAGTTTCTGTGGTAATGGTGTCTCTTCACAGCAACGGAAACCTTGACTAAGAGTTTCTTTCCCCAGGAACAGCAATATGTTTTATGTCCCTGTCATCTCTTATCTTCGTTGCCTTCTCCCTCCTCATCAGCCACTTTCTTAACATTTTCCTTTGCCCTGAAACTAGATGTCCATCTACAGACTATGTTATGTCTTATCTCTCACCTGCAGTCTCAAGGCTTCTGAACTCCCTCTTCAGCTTGCACAAACACAGATTGCCCCAAATCTCATATCCTATACTTCCAAAAGTTTATCCCCACTTTCCTTCAGAGTAACTCTCTCTCTCTCTCTCTCTCTCTCTCTCTCTCTCTCTCTCTCTCCCCCCCCCCTTGGACTATACACACATACATAAACACACACACACACACACACACACACACACACACACACACACACACACACCCCTGCCCTCAGATGGTCCTACAGAATCTGGATAATGACTGACATAGTCTCTTATTCCAGACCAACATTACAGCTTCCTTGATTCTCCAACAAAAATACCCTAAGGTCAGTAGGAAGCATCCAGAGATAATAATGTCCACATAATTAATGGATAGCAAGCAAATAATAAAACAAAAATGTGGGAATGAGGCATAAACATTGCAAACAAGTGTTTAGGTATATGAAAGTCTGAAGACGTGAAAAGCTAAGAAAGTTCTGAGGGTCAAAGAAAATGACTTAAGGTATGTAAATACAAGTACTCAAAATATAAGAACGATATTTAAGGCATATGAAAAATGGGAATCATTTCAGAATTCTTTCATCTTTTATTATGTTGTTATGTTAAGACCCCGAAAGTTCAGAGTTTTAGAATTGATCAGTAGAGTTCTGATGAGCTAGTAGAGCACTGACTATGATTCATTCACAAGTTCAAGATTTAAATTTTTTTTTATAAGTATAGACGTAAAGGTGATTCTCATCAGGTTAAAAACATCTCTGCCCAATCTATATACTTTCTAACCCCAAGCCATAGCTTTTGCTATAACTTGAAGGCATGAGTTTGCTCCAGCTGTTTTACAGACACCTGATAGCTGCCTTTTCTACAATGTGAATTTCAGTACAGATTACGAGTAGTGGTAATGCTAATATATGTAGTGACATTTCAAATGTATTTTAATAAATAAAGACCTTCATTAATAAATGAAGATCTGAGAGTGAAACAGTCCCACTGGTCAGCCTTACAGACCAGATTACAGTAAGACACACCTTTAATCCCAGTAGCCCCCCTGGTTGCCATAGAAATAGGGTGGTGCATGCCTTTAGTCCTAGTGGTGCATGCCTGGAGAGGAACATAGGACAGGGTGAGATAGCTCCCAGAGGCAGTCTCCTTCTGAGATTCTAAGAGGTAGGATCACCATTTCAGGCTGAGGTCAAGGTAAGAGCCATTGGCTGACTGTTTTGCTTTTCAGATCTTCAGGTTGAACCCCAATTTCTGACCCTGAATTTTTATTAATTGTGCTTCAAATATATTTAAAACTTTTGTAAACTAAGTATTCATATAAGCATCAGGGTGTTGGAGGAGTCATAAGACTTGGATTTACCTGTTACAGGACAAATGGACTCCAGATATGTACAATCTAAGCTTACCACCTATTATTAATCATCACGTCTCCTAGCTTTCAGGGTGGAAAACAAGTAATACACATCTGTCTTTGAAGAGACAACCTTGCGTATTTAATATTCATGGTTTCCTAGTGCTTATCTGTTAGCACAAGTACCTACATCTCCTCTGTTTTGTTTGTATGAAGGGAAAATACTGGCTGTAATAGAGGCCAAAGTTAAATGCTCGCATGCATGGCCATTCTAACTAACATAGGCAGTCATAAGCGAATTATAAGAATAGTTAACAGAGGGCCAAGAAATAAGGAAAGCCATATTATTGTGTCCTCATTGTTTCTCCAAGTTCTCGGCTTGATAAGTTAAAGTCTGGTTGTCTCCCCAAAGTTATTGGCTTCATCTTCCTCTTGAAACATTTCCTCCAATGAATTAACTGTCCATGTTCAGATGCTCTGGGATGTCGTCCACATTGGATGTGTTGAAACAGGAAACATTGGGAACTTTATTCACTTTCTGGAAAGAAACAAACATAACTTTACCCTGATGTTACAAAAACATCAGGCCCTTTCCACTGATTAGTTTTTAGATCTTTTCATTTACCATGCACTTTAGGTTGCATTTTCTTTAGGGAAAAATTCTTTTAGGCAGCAGAAAAAGTATTATCCTTTAAAGTGAAAACAATTAAAGATAGCATAGCAAAATGTATCATAGTATTAGGGATTTAGGTGCATGTATATAACATCTCTTTATTTTTAAAATCTGTAATTTAAATATTTGTTGGTGTCATTCCACAATAGCTTGATCCTGTGGACTATAGGGGGTTTCAGTAACATAATTAATATCTTACAAACTACAAAATATTTAAAGCATTTTTTAGTACAATCCGGATCATTGTCAGTTGGTGTGGACAATAGTCTGTATTATGTAAATTATATTTTAAATAATTGCTGATTGGCCAGTAGCCAGGCAGGAAGTATAGGTGGGACAACCAGACAGGAAGTAGAGGCAGATCAAGGAGAACAGGAGAATTCTGGGAAGAGGAGAGCTTGGTATGCTGTCATGATCTGGCCACAAGGCAAACAAGATATGACTGCCTTGCTAAATAGGGTACTGAGCCAGGTGGCTAACATAGACAAGAATAGTGGGGCTAATATATGTTATATGAATTAATAAGAACCCCGAGCTAATGGTTCAATCAGTTTATAACTAATGTAGACCTCTGTGTGATTTTTTTTTTTGGATCTAATGACTGTGGGAACTGGGAAGGACAGAAACCTTGACAACAGTCAATATTTAGTTGTAATTGGAATCCAAAAAAAAAAAGTTTAAAATTTGACAAATTCGAGTTTCACATGAGACACTATGGTATTTTCCTAGAGCTCCCAGGACCCCATGCCAGGTCTGCGGCAGTGTTCTGCAGCAGACTAACTTAGAAGTGGCACTGTGCATGCCTGTACTGCACTCCAAGCATGGGTCACTACACACGTTAACAGTAGAGAAGTCACAGACACAGACAGCCCTAGGTACAGATACTATGTTGATGTGAGAACCACCCACTAATTATGCATTAGAAGCTTCGAATACTGTGTGAAATAAGCCTTCAGTACAGAAAAGGCGCTCATAAATTTCCTCCAACTTTCTCTCTTATCAGATTCTGATTTTTCATGTCAGAGCAAAGGAAAACACAAAACTAAAACAACAAATAAAACCCACTTAATTAACAATGGAAACTAATTTTTAAAGGTTTAAGTTTAAGGCATTAAATAATACTTAGGATTTTTGAATTTTAGAACAATTTTAATTTTGAGTTCAAGAAGACTCTCCTACCAGGTAAAAGTATATTCAGAAGTATGTGAGAAATAACGACAGATTTTTTTTTACCTACTTATGAATTACAAAAATAGGGAGAATTTTAAGGACTGGCTGTAGGTTCTATATGTCCTAGTTACAATTGTTCCTCAGTAGATGTTGGGACTCTTTTAACTTTTCTCCATGAAGGGGCTGTTGATCAACCTATACTGTGTTATTCCTGCTGTGTGGGAAAACAAAAAGCTAAGCACTGAGAAAGCTGAGCCTTGGAGCACAGGTGGGGCTTATGGAGCCTCGCCTGCCCCTCCATGGGACTCAGGGTTCTTTACAGACCTCGTCTGTCTGAACCTGAGCATTGGAAAGGATGCCCAGTCAGGACTTGCCAAGATATGTCCCACAGAGAATTCTCTCTCTCAAAATGATCTTCCTGGGAGGGTCTGAGCATAAATTACTGTGCTCCATCTTGCAAAATAATTGACAGGAATTTTATCTCGCCTTTCATGGGCTCTCTTCACATTAGCTCCTATGTGCTTCAATTAACAAGACCTGTGGCCGCTTATTTAGGAAACCAAGAATTGAATTTCACAAAGTTGCAGAAATGTTGTTTTGATTATTTTGCTCTTCTGGATCTTAACAAATACTTCAGTAATTGTTTAAAATGCTTTTTCTCAATGGTGTGAGAAGAAACCATTTTACTCTCTTGTGACTGCAAACCCTTGGGGGAGAGAACCAAACTCCTACTCCCTGCTTCTATGTAAGAAAAAAATTCTTAACTCTTCTGAGGGTTGAGTTCCTCACTTTGCACATCAGTTTTTGGGGAGGTATCTCTAACATCATGGCATGTAGAGTGATGATCTGGGTGAGAAAAGAAGGTAGTTTGACTCAACAAGACTCAGTAGTGGGTATTGTTTGAAACTTCAAGAGTCTAAGAACAGAGTTTATTTCAGGCGTGTGTAAGGAAAGCAAAAATTTTTAAAAAGTTTCCCAGTGATAATTAACTCAGTTCCATGTGCACACTGAGCATTAAAGACACAATTGCATGAAAATTATTGTAAACTACAAATGACATCTTTCATAAAGATAGTTTCTATATATTAATTAATGAAGTAGGTTCAAGGTAAACAAAGCTCAAGGTAAGGGTCTAGGAAAGACAGCACTTTAAATTGACTGAGACAAATAGGCTCAAGATAAGGATCTTGGGGCAGCTGCTCTAACTGGGCCACCCAGCAGAGGTCACCAGGCTAACTGAGTTAATCACCTCAGTTCCCACACTTTTAGGCAGAAAACAGATAATACTTTTGAAGAGACAAGACTGTGTGTTTAACATTCCTGGTTTTCCTAGTACTCTTGACTGCTAATTCAACTCTCCAGCCCCATGTGCATACACTTTTACTGAAATATTTTAGGACTGTATCTTATTGACAAGTCACAAAAATCTATTGTTGAAGCTTTTCTTCTTGGGTTATCAGTTCTGTACTCTCATCCTTGTCCATATAGAAAATATGTTTTTATAATAAACACATGGCTTTTAGCTTTAGACATGAGCTAGATGCTTCAAATATTTAACTTTCATGAGCAGTTTATAAATGTTGCTGGTCTGGTTCTTAGTGGCATTTACATGGTCTTAAAAAACTATTAAAGGCCCTGGAGAGATGGCTTGGGGCTGGAGAGATGGCTCAGAGGTTAAGAGCACTGACTGCTCTTCCAGAGGTCCTGAGTTCAATTCCCAGCAACCACATGGTGGCTCACAGCCATCTGTAGTGAGATCTGGTGCCCTCTTCTGGCCAGCAAGCATACAGATAGACAGAACACTGTATACATAATAAATAAAAAAATCTTTAAAAAACTATTAAAATTTAAATGAATGTGTGTTTAATTTACCCATTAAATTTTCAGTTCAATATGTCAAAGATTAAATTTTAAAAACTCATGCATCTCTTGAAAAGAATTCAGGTAAACAGAGGATTTGCAGAATGTGTTAATTTAATAACTGCCTTCCCAACAGTACCAGGAAGCTTTATTATAATTGTTCAGTAAGAGCTTGGACAGACATTAATGCGTGCGGCACCAATACTCATAGAAGGGAAAACACAGTAGTCCCAAGAAGGAGGCTATAATATATCAGCCTTTCTTTGGGATTTTCTTATAGTTACTAAGACAGAAGGACCAGAAAGGTCACCTTTTAGACATCTGAGATAAGCCACATGAACTAGATCTTCTGAGTTGCCACCATTCCCAGGATATTTACCTTCCAATCTGAAGTAAATAAATGAAACGAGCTTGAAGATGAACACTATCATCACGCACAGGACGACACTAATATCTTCTAACCACAAAGTGTCCAATTCAAAATGTGGGTCTGAAACTTGGACTGGAAAAAGAGAAAAGGGTCAGGACAGTTGCAACCAAGAGAAAGGCTGGATCACACATTAAAGGCAGCTTTACTCTTCAGGTTCCTGTTGCTCCATGCTTCATATATGTGTAAGAACAATACAGGAGAAATTTGACATACTTGATTTTGGAGATGAACATGCTTTTGTTAATCCTGGAAGAGGTTATGAGGAGACAGGCACCCATTTTCCTCAAGCACGTGACTTTTGTCTTTACAATTCTGTCTGAAGAGCATATGAATTGATTAGGTTTCTATCTGTTTTATTTAGGGCTGATTATCCTCAAGAGTTCTGGCCCATATAGAGTATAATAAAACAGAAAATCCTTAGATGATCAGGATCTGCGAAATGGAAGAGATCTCACAATTCTCAAGTATCACATCCCCTAGGAAGCATTCTCTCTTCATCCTCATCTTTCGCTTTGTCTTCACATTTCAGCTGCTATATATCTTCCCTGACACCCATCTGTACCATTTTCTGTCCCAGGAAATCTTCTCAAGACCCACTCATTGACAGTCTAGATCTGTTTGAAGAGGGAAGTTTGCCTTCTCCCCATCCACCCACAGAAACACCCTCCAATAGAGGGCATAGAGATTCATCTATTGCGTCCTTCTGAAATACTTCAAGTGAGGAAAATTTCCTTGTCCCTCCTCAGATTTGTGGCTAGTTCTGAAAGGAAACTGAAAGACACAGATTTATAGGAGAAAAGAATACCAGATAGATTTCCTCAAAGTTCTATATGATAGAGCACCCTTTAGAATGAAGACCCATGACTCAGGATGAATATCCACTTTTGCATGCCCGTTTGATAAAGATGAACAGCTATGCAGACATATGATAGGACAGAAGAACAAAACCAACAGGGTGTGCCAGTTTGGGCTGTTTAGGACTTCTCTTTTTTCCTCCCTGATGTAGTATGGATATTTTCCCAGATGAAGTCCTTATGGACTATTGCCAAAAGTACGCAAGAGAATCTCTGTCTGTCCAGCTATGAAAAACAAAGGTGTGGAAGGTAGAGCAGGGTTTCCATGTTTGGGAAGGAAGTAACTAGGATCCTGATCCAATTTGGAAAAGAGAAATTCTAGTTTTGGGGCTGCATTGGAACGAAATGGAAGGAGGTAGAAGAGCAGAGGGAGGTTGAAAAGGCTTCCATAATGCTATTTGGAGTTTCCATGCCTACCTAAGTCGAAGTCGTATTTAATTCTCTGGCTTTAGGAAGGTTCATATTTGATACCATGTTACAGAGTCGTGTGATCACATCCACTCACCTCACTCTCACTCCACATATCCACTCTGAGCTTTCTAATACATTTCCATCCCAGCTTCATATCTTCTTTTTATTTCTGATAAACCAATGAGCTTAATGTGTGTTGCCCATGCACATGGTGTGTGGTCATACACTGAGACATAAGCAACCCACCAATGGCCACACTTCCCACAAAACTCTTTCTATCTCAGGATCCATTAGCTGCTAATAGTTTTTCAGCCATAAATGGAGCCCCACAAGTTTCTGTTACTTTAATGCTGGAATTTTTAACAGGTTTGATCTTAACAACTTTAAGACACTGGAGCTAGTAATATGGCTGAGCAGTTAAAAGCACTGAAAGCTCGTTCAGAGGACCTAGTTCAATTTTCAGCAGCCACATGGTGGCTACTAACCATTTGGTGAATCTAATACAATCTTCTGGCTACCACGGGCACTAGGTATGAAGGTAAAACATCTATATACATAAATAAAATTTAAAAAGACAAAAAGTTTAAGAGGATGAATTATTACCTCCTTTATGCTAAAAGTATAAATCAATAAAAATAATTTATTAGATAATGTTGACTGTTGATTTTTTCCAGGTAGAAAAATCCACTATGAATTTGAAAGAAATTCTTTCTCTTGGAGCAGAATAACCAGTTGCATCTACTATTAAGTCTATGAAATTCAGTGCTCTGGAATCATATTCTGTGCCATGTGTTCTCATGACCTATTTAGTAACCCTATAATTCAAGCAACAATTACTCTTCTTTTGTTAAATGTTTTAATGGGCAGTTGGAAGAAGACTCTTACAGGATGGCACCAACTCTTGCTTACATACCTCTTTGTGTTAGATTCAAAATGAGCACAATTCCTATAATTGTAGACATGGAAGTGACGAACACCACTAAGCCCTTTAAGCTATAATAAAATCTCCCAGAGCAGAAACCTAAAGAAAAAACCATAATGTTATTATCACTTGACATTTGATAGAGGCACACTACATTGGAAAAAATGAATCACCAAATACAAATACAAATGTCTGTGTGTATGTATTATTTTAAAGTAGCATTTTAAATTCTTTCTTTTAATTTTTTGAAATTATAATATAATTACATCATTTTCACTTCCCTTTCTAAATGGACCATTTCCAAGGCAATGTGGAAGTCAGTAGAAAATGGAATGTCAGGATACAAGTGTAAGGATGAGTTTTTAATGCTTTCTCTTTGTATTCATAGAAGATGGGAGGATTTAGGATTAGAAGGTAAGAGAACAGGAGTAAAAGGGACAGTGGTTTTTAAGAAGTGCAGATTTGGGATTGAGACTAGGCAGGCCCTGAGTAAACTCGCTCCCCTTTACTCTGTCTCACTTCTCATCAGCTGGCATCATTAAGAGAGCAAGAGAGAGAGCTATGTCTTCCTCATTGTCATTTTTTATGGGTTTGAAAGAGGCTGAAAGGAGGATGGGTCTGAAGACTTCTTAACCATCTAAGAGACCCCAATTTCTATAATGTGAGAACTCACTACCATAGGTAGTTTCCATTCTTCTACCAGAGAGGTATAGTCTCTGTGGTATGAATGAGAATGACCCCCCCCCCATAGGCTCACATACATTGGTCCTCAATTTTTGAAATTTTCAGGAAGAATTAAGAGGTGTGGTCTTGTTGATTAGGTGTGCCACTGGGGGAAGACTTTGAGGTTGTAAAAGATTTCTTCCATTCTTATGTCCATTCTTTTCTCTCTGCCCGTCTTTCCACCGCTTATTGGCAAAGAAAGACTTAAAAATCTTGGATAGTGTCACTAAGAAAACTGACGAGAAAACTGATCTCTGCAGGGTGCTATCTAGCATAGAGAGAGTTGTGAATTTGTAGCTTTCAGATGAGTGTGCCCTCCTTATGTGCCATCAAACAGAGGCTGAAAATGGCAGCTGTTTCAGCCAGATTGAGTGTTCAGAAGGACAGCTAGACACCTAAAAGAAGAAACGCAGATACTTCAGAGAAATGAACAAATATTCATTTCCCAAATCTTTAGGTGATTTATACATTGCATCCCTTGGAGGAGATTTAGAGGATCTGAATGTGCTCTTAAGAGAAAAAAATTATGCCAAAGAATAAACATGAGTTTGATAATTACAATTTTATTGACACATGTTCTTCACATTTAGTGATGAATTTCTTTGAGATAATTTCTTTATGATATGTTATAACCATTGGATGTATTGTTCCTCACACAAATCTTTTGTCTTCCCCTCAATTTAGGATCCCTCCCCCAGACAATCTTATTTTTACATTTGTCTCACACACATTTAAAATGTTTCTGGTACTACGTAAACTCTACAGTCCTCAAATGAGGAAAATGGTAATATTCGTGTTTCTGAATCATTTCATTTAAAATTTACTTCGTGCCCTACTAAAGATATTTCTGTTCTTTATAGCAGAAAAAAAACTCCAACTTGCATAGATACCACATTATCACATCCTTCCCAGTATAAATGATGAGTCATGAAAATTTTTTCCCTGGAGTTCTTTGTTTATCTCACTAGAAACTTCCACAGACAATACCTTCTCCTTAGAATTTGTTTACTGATTTTGTAAGCAATAATGAGTATAAGAGTCATGAGATTTGTAATTAAATGAGCTTCCTGATGCTTTTGAGTTTCCTTAGCTTCATTACTGTTATGAGTCTTCATTCACTCTCTAGGAAGAAATATTTCTAATTAAAGAAACAGCTATACAATCTCTGTCTCCCTTGATTCACTCTTGTGACATTTTCTGAACTTTGGAGAAAGTTGTATAATTGTCTATTATTTTTTCATTATGGCTGAAATTTGAGTCACTCTGTTATAGGTAAAATAACTGATTCTCAGGAACTTGGCCAGTTATGAGTCTCCACAGAGACTACAAAAGAGAAATTTCCCTCTATGTTCTAATAGCTGAAGTACTCTATGGGTAGAAATATTTGTGTTTAAAATACAATTTGGTGGACACTTCACAATTCTTTATCAAAACAATATTAGTGTACATAATATCATCTGGTGCTATAAAAGCCATCAGTCAAGGAGGAAGTTTCTATCTCTGTCCTATCCTGATTTTTATGCTCTGTAGCCATAGGGTGCAATGTCTTTAGCAATAGACATTATCATATAGTTTAGGCACAATAAACAACAGTAAAAAAAAGTCTTTTGTGGTTTTCAAAGCGTTAGTACTTCATTGATCTCAGTGACTTTCTAAAGAGTTAGTTTTCCTATAACAATTAGAATTTCATTTAACATCATTTTGGCTCCCAGCGGTATCTTTTATGTTGGGGTTTGAAAAACAAAGAAACAAATAACAACAACAACAAAAACCTCCCTAACTTTTGTTTTCATAGATGCTTTTCCAAATCATTAGGACTCTTGTGAGTTATCCTTCCACATTGAAATCTCTGTTGCAGAAGGAAGACAAAGTCTTTAAAACCTCTCTACTGCCAATTTCAAGCAAGAGTCAATTGCTTTTGGAGAGCTAAAGAACACTAATAAAGAACATGAGTTGGGATGAAATAGTGCACGAAAAGATTCCATCATTTAAATCAATTATTTCATTACAAATAGCAAGGGTGGTGCAAGTGCATATCCAGGAGGGACAACCCATCAGCCCTCTACAATCCAGTCGTATTCCAGAAGCCATCTGTCCCCCATCCTGGGGTGCTGTTTTTGCAGGAATCCTGTGCATCTTTCTACCTTTAATGGTTTGCAGTCTGTGCCATTTTATGATGCTCATCATGGTTCAGATTTAAGGAGGAATGGAGTGGTATGTAACCTGCTGTGCCTACTGCTGGAGCTTACTCCCTGGCTCTGACTAGTTCTTAATCGACACCATAGCCCTGTTTTGTCATCAGCCATATCTGGTTATTGAAAGATCATAGATGAAAATACTCACTTGTGGTTTACTTATTTGCATGGGAGAAGCATACACCATGTATTCTGGCGGAGGATGATAACCCATTTCTAAGACAAGCTTAACAATTTTCCAGTGTTGTTTTATGATCTGTATCTTCAATGAACTGTTCCTCAGGCTTTAAATCCTTCTAGAAGACCACTGGTATATAGAATGTGATATTTTGCTGAAAATTTCTCCTACCATTCCAGTTGTCACATTTGTCTGTGAGTGAATAAAGCTGATTCTTTAGTCTATAATATCCCCTGTTTATCATATCTTTATTTCATTAGCCATTTAACAATCCTATTTAAATTATTCAAATCTGTCAAAGCCTCTTCTACTGCACAAATATCATATCCCACCATGGGGAACAGCAAAGCTATTGAAGATACCAGGGGATGAGTTAACTTTTTCATTGCATTTTCTGCAAACAAGTTCTAATCCATCTGGTATCCTGGGCACTGACATGTATATTTCCTGTATACTAAATTGCTTGCTAATGCTTAGCCTTCTTCTATTGTCTTCCAGTCCTTGCTACTTGTGGGAATCTTGGCTTGAGACACTTAAGTGTTTCCAGTGTCTCTTGTGAGTCAGTCCATCCAGACTTGTATTACTACCTCAGGTTATGCAGGATGGATAGTTACATTACTATTTCTCTGGTACTGTGATACCAAAATTGGTCCCATCTGCTCTTGTATCCCAAAGCATCACAATCCAGATTCTGAGATACTCATTTTTAAAAAATGTTTTCCAATTTTAGCCATTCAGATTTTAGCTGATCATAATTTCATTGTCTTCCTTTCTTGATAATGAAAACCATGATTAATGTGAATATTCCTTCACTGTTATTATTTTCTTCCTTATAATTTGATTTTTACAGTGGCTTCTAAGCTTTTTATTACAAGGGAGAGTCCTTAGCAAAGATCCCATTTGTTCCCTCCTTCCAACTGTGGAAATTGCACATTGATATCTTCTCATTCTCCCCCCCCCCTTTTGTTTTTCTTTTGCTGTCAGATTTGAGACTATTGTCAAGGACAGCAACATCCTAATGACATTTTATATAATGATCCCTGACTCATGTGAGAAATTTCGCTTGAGGCAGACAGAAGAGCCTCAATTTCATGTCTTACCACTCACAGCAGAGGCACTTGGCTGCTGATAGAGCTCTCTTATAAACATAGTATGAGTTCCTCTCAGAGACTGCAATACACAGTCTACAAGGTAATTGAGATGCATCTCCATAATAACATGAAGCAGACTCCATTCACCAATGAGGAATTCCACCTGATACCATGTAAAGAGAGATGTCCACACCAAGAACATTCTTCCCAAAGGATGTTTTACTCTCAGATATCTCAGTCTGTGTTTCATGATTTGTAATTTACCAAAGTGAGCATGCAATTGTCACTACAGAAATGAAGCTCATCATCCCATATTACTTGAGAAAAGGTATTGATATTGAGATTGGCCTGGACAAGTTGCCTTACCCTCCGATTGGTCACACTCAGATTGATCAGCCTTTAGTTTCACACTGGAATTGTAAGTCTCCTCCCTAACTTTTCCTTTGTAGACAAAAATCAAAAGTGTATCTTCTTCAAGAGAACACTCATGACAGAATTAAGATTCCACATAAGGAGTTTACTTGGGATTACTTGCAAGATCATAAGTAAGCAGTTATTTACTTGAGTAAATAACTCAAAGTGAGTAACTCAAAGATGATTAACTCTAGCACTGCATGTTTTCCTCCAGCAGAGTTAAGGACATGCACTAGTTACATCTTTAGAGCTCCATGGTCAACTGGGAAGTCAATCAACATAGGTAAAAGGGATTTCAACTTTATTAAAGTAAAGGAAGCATGAGCTCTTGTAAACAGTGTTTTGAGAAACTCCATTAGCAAAAGCCAACAATGTTGGACCAAAAGAGGATAAGGTCCTATGTAACATGTGACCAAAGAGTTTAGAACTTCTTGGGAATACTGGTTTGTAAAGCGACAAGTAGATAGCTTTAGTTACTTCCACTATTTGTGAACAATGTGTGAATAATGTAGAAGAAGGCTGTGTGTGAGAGTGAGTGTGAGAGAGAGCTGTGCGGAAGAGCTGCTGCTATATGGAGGAGCTGTGCCTAGGAATTTGGAAAGGGCTGTATGGTAAGAGAGTTGTGTAAATGAAGTGTATAGCTGTGGCTGTGGGGAGACTTTTTTAATTGTGCGGAGGCAAGGAGGATGAAGCTGTATATAAGAGATGTAGAAGAAAAATGTACGTGTAGCCAATTGAAATAGATGTAACTGTGTGCAGAGATATATGGCCATGTAGGAGAAAATTGTATATGTGTAAAGAAATGCAATTGTGTAGAGAGATTTTCAAGAAAAGGAGTTATTTAAGATGATGTAAAAGAGAAGGTTACCATCAGGATAGTGTGTGCTTGTTCCTTTTTGTAGGTTACTGGCAGAAATCATGTGTGTCCCCTCCAATAGAAAAGTTTAGTAGCCCTCAGATAAGGTCATGATGGAGAAATCTACAGAGACAGCTGAACCAAACTTGTAGGAACTCACAAACTCTAGACTGTTAGCTGTGGAGCCTCCATGGGATCAAACTAGGCCCTCCGTATGTGGGAGACAGTGGTGAAGCTTGGACTATCCCTTGCAGTAGGTCCAGGATCTATTTCTGGTAAGTGAGCTTGCCTGTTAGAGCCCATTTCCTATGACGGGATGCCATGCTCAGCCTTAATGCAGGGAGAAAGGCTTGGTCCTGTCTCAACTTAATGTGCCAGACTTGATTGTCTTCCCATGGGAGCCCTTACTTTTTGGGAGTAGACGGGGTTTGGGCTGGGGGAAAGGTGGGGGATTGGGAGGAGAGGTGGGGAGAGAACTATTGATTGAAGGTAAAATGAAATTAAAAAATAAATTAAAAAACGAATTTTCCCTAAGCCCGCCCCAGTCTGAGGTCTTCTCTTTGTTACTGTGGAGCAGATCTTGGAGTTAGCTTCCCACAATCTACGTCAATTTGAGTCCAGATAATTCAAATATTTAGTACTGAACCTTTTATACTAGCACAGGTGATGACATATACTAGCTACATCTTTACAGATCCATGGTCAACTTGGATCTCAACCAATGTAGGGAAAAGTTGTATCAACTTGATTAAAGTAAAAGCAACAGTTCTTGTAAACAGTATTGTGAGAAATTTCACTAGTAGAAGCTGAGAATGTTGGACCAAAAAGTGGTTAAGGTCCTATGTAACATGTGTCTAAAGAGTTTAGGACTTTCTTGGAAGGCTGGTTTGTGAAGGAACAAATGGATTGCTTTCGTTACTTCCCCTATTTCCACTTTTGTTCCACACCACTCAAATCTATTTACCATGTATGAGATGTTGCTGTACACAGTAAGTCGGATGGAAGGCTATCAGCAATAAGGGTATTATACTCAGAGTCACATCCAATCACTTGATGCCATGTCTAAGCCCTGATTTCATGTAAAGAGAGATGTCCACACCAAAAACAGCCTTCCCAAAGGATGCTCTACTCTCAGAAATCTCAGTCTCTATGTCATGATTTCTAATTCACCACAGTGAGCATGTAAATATTGCTAGTGAAATGAAGTTCATTATCCCACATCATATGGGAAAAGGTATTGACATTGAGATTGTCCTGGACAAGATGACTCACCCTCTGGTTGATCACCCTCAGGTTGATCAGCCTTAAGTTTTATACCTGACTTGCAAGTTTATTCCCCAGTTTCTCCTTTGTAGACAAAAATCAAAAGTTCATTCTCTTCAACAGGACACTTATGACAGAACAAAGATTCCACATAAGAGATTATGGAACCAATTAGTTTACTTGTTATTATTTGCAAGATCATGGGTAAGTAGTTATTTCCTTGAGTCCAGATAACTCAAAGATCAATAACTCTAATACTACACGTCTTCCTCCATCAGAGTTGATGACATACACTAGTTACATCTTTAGAGCTCCATAGTCAACTGGGATGTCAACGTAAGAAATGATATTTCATCTTGCTTACTTTAAAGGCAACACAAACTTTTGTGAACAGTATTGTGGAAACTCCACTAACAAAGGCAATAATGTTGGACCAAAATTGGATAAAGTTCTATATATTATGTGACCAAAAGTTTTAGAACCACCTAGGCAAACAGGCTTTGGAAGCAATGAAAATAGCTTTAGCTTCTTCCTCTACTCCCACTTTTGTTTAATGCCACTCAAGCCTACTTACCATGTATAAAATGTTGCTGAACATAGGAAGTCATGAGGAAGACTATCATCAAAATTGTTATTATACCCAGAATTACTATCCAAACATATTTCCATGCAAACAGTTCACCTGAAACATGAATTCAAGAAAAAACTTAGCAATGGTGATTTATTTAATATTTGTTACAATTTAGATTCTTCTACCCTGCAACATTATGGAAGTTTGGAGATGCAGTTATGACAGTTGGGTAAAGAGCAGATCATGAGTAAAAATAATCCAGGTGTGAGTGAATTTGAGAAAAATGTATGTGGAGGGCAGTTCTCTCATTTCTTCCCATCAATCCTGCCTCATAAGCTTCCTGGGTAAAAAGAAAAGAAAAATGGAGAGCTAAATTGACCCCAGTGCTCAGATATTGGCTTCCAAGGAGAATTATAGTGTTGGTATAAATCAATGATGAAGTACTCATGTCTGATTTACCTTGATATGTATCATGCTGTATTTAGTGTACTCATTGGATTTGGGACTATTGTTTCTGAATATATCTCATGACCTAAGTAAGTGCAAATGTACCTTTTCTTATTCATATGAAATATTGCATCTTTCTTCCCAGATAAAATTTTACACCATCTAAAACATGTCATTATGTCTAGCATAAAGCCATTTAGAGATCATTAAGCATTCTCCTTAAGCATTTTGAGTGTTTTATTTGTGGAATATTGTGGGATAATACTCTTGTACACTGTAAAGATTTTTCATTTGTATTGGCTTACTAATATTCTGATTGGCCAGTAGCTAGGCAGGAAGTATAGGTGGGATGACCAGACTAGGAGAATTTTGGAAAAAGAAAAAGCAGAGATGTAGTCACAAATCAGATATAGAGGAAACAAGTTGAGAATGCCTTTCTGAAGCAGAGATGTAGTCACAAGTCAGATATAGAGGAAACAAGTTGAGAATGCCTCTCTGAGAAAATATGCCAAGCCACATGGCTCAAAATAGGTAAGAATTATGAATTATTTTAACATGTAAGAGCTAGTTAATAATAAGCCTGAGCTTATTATATGCCAAATAGTTTATAATTAATATAAGCTTCTGTGTGTTTTGAGGACTGAAAGGCTGTGGGACTTGATGCGACAGAAACTTCCATTTACAGTGGAATAAACATGTATTGAGTTGTTACTTTTGTGAATGTAATTCCCAGGGTTAGTTCCTATCCAAGATAAACTATCATGCCTTTTACACCAGTAGGGTCCAAATTGAACTTCGCTGGCTTGTCAGTCAGCCACTAACAAATTCCTGCATGATTAAATTTGATTATGACCTTTCCTTTATCATCAAACTTAATTTTTTTAATGTTCTATGAATGGAACAATGATTAAACATTTTCTTTTTCCTAACAGTATAACACAGAGTCCAAAGTTTGTGTTTATTTCAATTACTTTAAAACATACAGTTTAGAGTTCATAAATACTTAAAGAACATATAAAATCATAAAATATACATTTTGTTACTCAATGAAGGTGTAATACATTAACAAATGATTTCAATTTTATTTTACATCAATTATATACACAATTATGTGTGCTATATATTATATATATGCTATAGGAAATCCTACAGCCAGTAGCCTTTAAGTTACCTGCCCACTTGAACGTGACCTCTTATACTATTTATGCCAATGTAAAGCACACATTCCAACTTCTTTTCCAGCTGCAGGATTTGGTTGCAGTTCTCCATTCCAGCAGAGGATATTGATTTGTGAGTCTATTCCTAAATAAATAACTCTCTATTATTCTCAATTCTGAGTTAGTGTGAGATTTCTTTTAAGCATCCATCTTCATATGTTTATATACATAAACATATATGTGCATACATATGATCTATGAAATTGGTGGCTTTAGTTCTTTTAAAGACCTCTTCTAAAAAGAATGTTTAATTTCATGGATAGATACCAACACTGATCCATGCTTACAATATATCTTTTTGATTTTATTTAATTCCTTTAAAGTATCACATTTTATTTGTTTAATTGCAAGGTGGCACCCAATATCTGAAGCAGTTGGGTGGGTTAGTGTATAAAATCACCAAGGGATTTTTCTGGAAAGGATACAGATATAGAGGAATAACATAATAATACAGCTGCACAATACATAAAATGGTACTAATAAGAAAAGAAGCAAAGTCAAATTTGTGAGGAAACATGACCCCCCAGGTGCACATGGCAGGCAGGTCACATGCTTCAGGTTGGCCATCAAGGTCATACTTATGAAGTGAGATTTGAATATGGACTTGAAGGAGATAACGAAAGTTATTTGAGTTTGCATTATCTTGGAAGAAGAAACAACTAGAGGAAATATCTAAAGGCAGAGCTCATCTACATAGATATGAATAGACTAGGTGGAGAAGAGCATTAAGAAGTGATGTCATCAAGGTAACAGGGGTATTGATAACTGAAAAAATCAGGGAACGTTTAACTATAACTAAAAAGGAAGCAATTTTAGGGTACTTAACACAGACAGTATTTTAAGTAATTCATCCCATCCCTAAAGTCAGGAAATACCACCATAAAGTAGATAAAAAACAGAAGAGCTTCAGGGTATTATTTCTAAATCATAATGTGTAATTCAGGCTTAGATGGCAGTGAAAAGGGTGCGAAATGATGAAGAAGGAGGATCCCCTTATTAATCTGATTATTTTGTCTCTCTGACTCACTCTTTTTTGATTTTCTGATTACTCAGTTTATCCTAAGACTCAGGTTTGCAGACAACAATGAGGACCCCAAAAGAGACATACATGGGTATAATCTACATGGGAAGTAGAAAAAGACAATATCTTCTGAGTAAATTTAGAGGATGGGGACCATGGGAGAGGGTTGAAGGGGAGGGAAGAGGAATGTAAGGAAGCAGAAAAAAATGTATAGCTTGATAAAATCAATAAAAAAGACCCAGGATGGCAGGTTTACAAGAATGGACCGTGGACCCTTCATCTTTCAAGATATGAACATTTTTGGTGTGAAGATTATTCAAGGGGGTGTTAAAAACCTCTCAACGCTAGCTTTCTTCATTCCTATTTGTATAATCTCAGGCTTATATTGTCACAGAGAGGACATCCTTAGTCATGCATGTGACCAGAGTGAAATTAAATTGTCCTTTCTTCTTTTATCACCAGCTTTTATATCTTTTTTTTAAGAATATATGACAAAATTCGGATCATTGGGATATAGCAATCTAGGACCCTGAGTCAAGTGTCTGTCTTGGGACTTTAGTAACAATGAGACTCTGGTATTTTCTAAAAGGAGACCTAACATTATTTTTTGTATATATGTATGTGATAGAAAATGAAAGTCACATGTGACTTTAATGATTTGTTTCTGGGAAACTAAAAATATGGAATGCTACTGAAAAGCAGGAAATTAAGCAAGTGTGGGAGTGAGCATGAGTTTACCTTTTAATATACCATTTTATGATATATTAAACTTTTGGGTTGGCTTATGACTTTTCAGATGAGAGCAGAGGAGAGAGGAGTTATAGCATAGGAAGAGTGAGAGTTCTGACAGTACCTAAAATCATGAGACAAAAGGAAGTCAGAAGCGAGTAAGGGCTCAAGAACCAAGCCTTGCAACCTTCAATGTCAATATGGCAGTTAGTATTGTTGACTTGACACAAATTAGAGTCGTCTGAGTAAAAGAAACCCCAGTTGAAGACTTGCCCTATCTGATCAGCCTATGACCATGAGTGTAGGGCAATTTCTTGATTGATGACTGAATTGATAGGACCTAGGCCCCTGGGGGTGGATAGTGCTCTCTGTGGTGTTGTATAAGAAAGAAAACTGAGAATGCCATGGAGAACAAGTTCATGAACAGTGTCGTCTGTGGTCTGTACTTTAGTTCCTGCCTCCAAGTTCCCACTTTGGGCTCCTGCTCTTGCTTCCTATGATGCAGCACTAATATGTAGAAATGTAACCCAAATAGACCCTTCCCCTACTGCAACTAGTTCATGATCATGATGTTTTATCACAGTTATAAATTGAGAAAATGTGCATCAAAGAGAGTAAGAGAGACAATAAACTAGATGACGAATAAGGCCAAGAGAATGCAAGACATTGGGAGCCAAGTCAAGTAATAGTGATACATTAGTATATGCAACAATATCTGTTACTGAAGAACAAATACAGATTTTACCTGATAGGACAATATTTATGCTTTCTTCTTGTTGAGTTAGACGGTTTTGAAGGTAACAAGTGACATTCCAGTGGGAGCCGGTGTTAATAAGAAGGGCCATTGTCATGTTGAACAGTTTGTTTCCATCCTGTGAGTGGGATTTGGATGTCTCTGGAATGACTTCTCCTTTGTTGTCTCTCCATTCCATAAGTGGCAGTGGGAACCAACCCCCTGAATGACACTCCAACATCACTCCTTTGGTATTTGGGGGATGCAGAAGAATCTGTATGTCTGAGCTTGTGACTGGTGGAACAACAAAAGAGGAAAACAATATTGTTAGGTATCAATGGTAGAGGAAATGACAGAAAAATAAAAGCTCTTTTTGGTTTTGATTCCAGTTTCAAAAGATTTATTTATATTCATACTCTCCAGGATGCTGGTTTCCATAAAATCTCACGAAAATGGAAGAGTCAGGTAGAAATGCTATAATATACAGTCAGCAACCTGTTCAAACTAAGTCAGCTCAGGAAAGGCCTGTTTCATTTGTTTATTAATTTATTTAAAACATATTTTTTAGGCTATTTACTAAGTCGAAGAAATAACTTACATCCTTGAATTATGATGAACAGAAATCAAGATTTTTCACCCTTCTAGAATTTATAGTTTAATTTCTTCATTTTTCATAGTCACTAGTTATTTTGGGTCAACATAATAGATTATAAAAATTAATTTCATCATAAATACAATTTTGAAATTCTAGCTGATTCTCTATGTATTTTCATAGTAGATAATTTATAATTTGTGAACATTGGGGATAAAGCTATTTGGAGCGAATACTGCATGACACAGTGCAGCTCCCATTGCCACTAAAACAAACGAAGAGGTGATGGAGAAGTTGGAAAGATTGTGTAATGTTTAGATCAAAGAGAATGCGTGGAGATTTAAAGCAGCATACCAAAATTGCTCTGTCTAGTAAAATGTCCCTGAAATACAAGAACATTACAGATCTTTGCTACCACAGTTTTTGTTTATCCCATAAAATTACTAAAAATTACAATTAGTAACTTTTTGTCCCAGTAGAACACAAAACATGGAAATGAACTACATGTATGACTCTTCTGTAGACAGCAGAGGTGTCTCATGACATCCATGAAGATTGATCACCTGGATCCTACACATATGAGCATACACTTATGGATTTGTCTAGTTTCCATTAACCCCCTGGCCTTTCCTTTCTTTTCCTTTTCATCCAGAATAATTCAAAGTAATGAAAGTAGCACAAATGCTATATAGTTACACACACACACACACACACACACACACACACACACACACACACACACCACATATAGTATTGCATCTGAGGATAGGGATTATTGTAGTTAAAATCTTTCTAAAGAGACTTAGAAAAATCAATCGGGTGCTACGAAGTTAGTGAATCAATCTGGAGAGAAATGAAAACAAGCATTATTAGTAAAAAGAATATTTTCTCTTTCATTGAACATTTTCATGCAATAGTTTTGATCATGTTTTTCCCTGCAACTTTTCCCATACTCACCTAACTTTATAGTAAGAAGCATAATTTAAAAATTCAGTTCATTTGGAAAATCACTGAAGTATTGTTAGATATATAAGAAAAGATAATAAAACAACCTAAAAAGAATCTGATTATATGTTAGAAATATAACAATGTATGTAGGCATAATAAGAAAGTACTCACTGATATAATAAATCTCTGTACTCTAGTAATTTTCATTTTTTGATCTTCCATGTCATCCAGTTAAAAAACTAGTTGCAGAGAATTCATCATGCCAATCAATCTATGCAATAAGAATCAAGTTCTGATAATTTTCCAACCACTCAACCATAGGTAGGCTTTGAATCATATGTACAGAGCAGTCTGAGAGAAATTCATGCCTACCTGTGACCTTGACCTCTGTGATGTGCTCTTCATAGAATTCACCATTTTTGAAGACACAGCGGTATGGTCCATCATCATCAACAGTCACGCTAAAGATCCTGAGTGTCACTTTCCCTTCTCCAATGTCATCTTTCAGCAGTTCAGTCCGCTCTACATACTTGGGGATGGTTTCTCCATGAAGGTCTTTACCATCCCTGTACAGGTGCACAGGCTGTGTATAGCGGTTCCTGAACCAGCGAATCTCCATGTGCTGTGCATCTTGTGGTGGGGACAACTGACAACTGAGTTCAAGGGTTCCACCCACTGGAGCCACGACTGGCTTAGTCAACCCAGTCACTGTGAATCTCTCTGTGAAGGAGAATAATCAAAAGATAGGAGTATGAGGTAGTAAAAATTTTTACAACTTTTGTTGAAATCATTCTCTCTGTTTATCCCTCTTCTGTCTTCTCCTACTCTTTCTCAAACATCCATCCATACTTCAAGTAAGGTCAATTTGTTTATCCTGAAGGCATTTTAATTACTAATTACTTAACTGAAACTAAAGCAGAAAGTAGTACTATAAATGGTTAGAGAAGATTTTAAGGTGCTATTGGAGATGCTGAGCCACTCCAAGACAGGCTGAATTCGAGATAAATCAAGACAAAGTGGAAGACTGGGTCAGAAATTGACAATATGAGTAGGCCATGTCACATAGTGGGAATTTTACTGAATTGAAGCTCCAGGGACAGTAGGCAATCTACAGCTGGTGTGTTTTGTGGTACATGCATAAGGTTTGTTGATGAGAATGTGGCTGGTACTGTTTCCACTTTATGTCAAATCTACCTGCTATATGACACAGATGAGAGAGTTACCATTTCCCTTAGTCTGGTGTGTTCAATAACAGGACTGCATTTTATGATATAGTCTTGATATGACCATGTGCCCTGGTGTTCCAGATCCACCCTGATAACTTAATATGTGTATTTTCTTTACTTGCATAATTAAACTATTTCTAATTTTGCTCCTCGTGATTCATACTGGGTAGGAAATGAGGTTATGATTGTTTACTTGCACAAATGTGTACAGTAATTTTGACTCATCATGTGAACTCAGAATGTAACAAACTGCTACATTGTAAAATGGAGTCACTCATCGCAATACTCAGCTTGAAAGCTATTATTCCACATGATGCAGAGTAAAATAGAGCAAAAATAGCCTTTATAGCAAATAAAAATAAAAATTATCTCTACATTGTGCCATTAGAATATTGTAAAACAAAATAAGAAAGGCCATCAACAATTATTAAAATAATTGAAATCTAAAACATTGACAACATAAAATGATCACAAAAGGTGAAGACATACGACTGTTATTTTTTGTTGATAGCAATGCAGAATGATCCAGACACTCTGGAAGACAGTTTGGCATCTCTAACAGTGCTTGACGTAGGATTAGCATACTTTCTTGCTATAGTCATGATTCTGCATATAGTCCAAATGAGTTGTAAAGTACAAATATAATGAAATTTCTACAAAATGTCAATAACTTATTTATTCCCAGTTACTAAAAATGGAAGCAATAAGAAAAGTACTCTCTGTATAATTACAGAGGTTAGGTACAAAGGAAGGGGTTAGAAAGGATGTATTTCCCTCATAAGGGTGAATAAAATATGTATCTGCAATTGGGCAGACATGCAATAGGAAGATCAAATGGGACAGGGAGTGAAGAGGAAGGAAATGGGTGTATACAGGGAGGGCCAGCCAAAACAGGCCCATTTCAGGGGACATATGGAAACTCAGTATAGTAGGAGATTACTGAAGTTGCTTCATGCATATTGGAAAGTAATCCAAATGAAATCGCCCAATAATGACGGAGACAAAGCTGCGGCGAACTTCTCAACCAGCGAGGAAGAACAACCACCACATGAGGATTCTTCTCAGATCACGCTTTACTGGAGTGCCCTTGGTTGATGGGGAGCAGGAAGCGAGGGGCAGGAAGCAAGGGGCAGCAAATGAGGGGCAGGAAACGAGGGGCAGGAAGCGAGGGGCAGGAAGCGAGGGGCCCCCGAGAGCACTAAGGCAGCTGCTTATATAGGGAATTGGCACACGGGTCGCCCTGTGATTGGCTGCCACCATCAACTGACACCAGACTGCATCGGGATAGGCCCAAGGACCCTTATCCACCATGCATGCGGGAAGCGGGGGACATGCAGCTCCCAAAGGCAGAGCCAAATATGGAGTTGTTTATTTCCAACAAGACAGGATGTCAGAGCCATCTTGTAATGGCGATCCTGTCCGGCTCACTACACAAAGCCATAACTGGATATCTTTTGTCATCAAACAATGCTTCTGGTACCAAGAATGAGTCCAATTCAGGTGGAACCCAAATAAATGTGCATCAGTAAATTTATCGCTGGACAATCAGCTTTGCTGCAGTATTTTGCATCTTTTATATTATTCATTGTTTAAGTATTTTCTTTTTTAATGTCTTCAAGTAATCTATATTTATTTGTGCTTTGCACAGATGTCCCTACAATGTCAAATTCTCATTTCCTTAGTCTGCTTTATCTTCCCTCATCTTTCCCCCCTACTCTATTCTTAGATTGGATGGATTTTCATATGTATCTGTTTTATCAATAAGTCTTGTGCTTTCAGTCTGAATATTGAGTCCACAAGATAAGTATTCTATCTCTATCATTGTACTGTATTCCTGGAAGCTGAAACCAACCCAAGTAAAGAATATTTGCTGATTAGACATAATTACTTGTACCTCTAAGCTGGATACTCTTGGACTGTCTTCACTTCATCGCTACATTCTATATTAAGGGATAATGATTTAAATGCCCTGTTCTTTGTACCATGCCTTGATTTTTTTTCTTGGCATGCTTGACATTGCCGATGCTCATAAGGGCAAGTGAGAGAGTCATACCTGAACTCAGCGCCACTGTCAGTAGGAGGAACAAGGCAACACAGCGTGCAACAGCAAGTCCTCCTGTAGCTCCCATTACACCTGTGACGAAACATAGTAGATGAAAGGATAATTTTCCATCAAATTCCAATTTCTCTATAATTCTACTATCTTGCTTGATGTGTGTATGATAAACATAAACATCTATCACATTTGGCTGCTAGATCAAGGCCAAAATACTAATTATCTTATTTTAAGAAAAATCAAAATGTTTATCCTTCTTGGATTTTGAATGAACAAAATAAAATGTTTATAAATATATATATATATATATATATATATATATATATATATATCTCGAATGTGTTTTACAATCTTTTTCTAAATTTATTTTGAGTGTGTGTGTGAGCGTGTATGTGTGTTTTACCTTCATATATGTATGTCCCACCTGCATTCCTGGGGCCCACAGAGGTCAGAAGAGGTTATCTGATCTCCAGAATCTGTTTGTGAACTAAACCTGGATCCTCTGCAAGAGCAAAACACACTCCTAGTTACTGATCCATCTCTCCAGATGTTTTTCTTTTATCTTTTATTAATATATATTAATTACACATAATGGTGTCATTGTGACACTTGGAGATATATATATATATATTTTGTATTCACTGCCATTGCACTCTCATGGGCCCTCCCAGTCCCACTAACTTTTCTCTTTCCGACTATTTCCCCTTATAATATCACATCTTTTAATTTTTTTATTATAATTTGAGTTGAATTAGGATATGTTACAGACCATGGTAAAGGTTTGTTTACAGGAACATGGCTCACCAGTGGCTACACCACTGGAAGAGTGCACTGTCCCCTCCCCAGCAATTATTAGCTTCCTAAGAAGCCTCAGGGTGGGATGAGGTCTTGTGAGTTTCTCCCTTTCCACAGTGTCAAATGGTGGCCCTAGTCCTGTGCAGATAATCACAGTTGCCCCACTAGAAGTATTTCTCCTAGATAATCGTGTATTCATGCATTTTTAAAGGATTATGTGTCTCACACTTTCCCATTTCCTTCCCCTTTCCAGAGTTTAATGACAATGATTCTACTCTCTGCTATGAGATCAACTTTCAAAAAATATTTTATATTTGAAATAGAATTATAGTGCTATTCCTCGCCCCTCCCTCCAGCTTCTCTCACATCATCGCTCTCTACCAACAGTGTCTATTTCTACTGTTACATATGTACATATGAATATACATAAGTGAATGTATACATGCGTATGCACACATATATGTATGTGATATGTATATACACACACAAAGCATACTGAGTCATTTTTTTAAGGCTTGAGTGTGTGATTTCAAGACTGGCTGCCACTCTACTTTGGAAAACCAATAACGGGTCTCATTCCTAGGGAAGCCTAACTCTCCATCTCCTCAGAGTCATCAGCTGCCTGTAGTTCCTTATATAGGTGTGGAACCTTTAGAAAATTCCCCCCTTTATGTTAACATGCCCATTAATTCCACTGCTTCAGTCTTATTTATGTAGCTATTTCTAGGAAATTAACTTTTAATATTTCCACGTATGACTGGAAATATGAAGTTTTTTGTGTTAGTCTATTGTAGAAACTGAGTTTTTAAACACACAATGTAAAAATTTAGCAGAGACATCTTATATTCTATGCTTTCTGACTTTGTTTATTATAAATCAAATAGTTATTATGGTTGAGAAGAACATGGGATGGGCACAAGTCTCACTTTATGTTGCTGAGAAATCATAGTCTTAGGAATATATTTTATTCAGCGCTGATCAAACGACATTTCAGAACCTAATCATAGGAGCCACTAAGATTGAATGTTACAGAAAAATATTCAGCTGATCCATAAAGAAAACTTGGGAGTTTTCTTCCCTAGAATGCACTAACTTCTCACCCTCTTTTTCCAGTAGGATATTTTATTTATTTTTTTATTGATTTTTATTGAGCTTTACATTTTTCTCTGCTCCCCTCCAATCCTCTCCTAAAGTCCCCATGCTCCCAATTTACTCAGGAGATCTTGTCTTTTTCTACTTCCCGTGCAGATTAGATTTATGTAAGTTTTTCTTAGGGTCCTCATCGTTGTCATCCTTCTTAACAACAAAGATTTACTAATCCCTAAATATACTCCTTACTAAGTCTTTGGAACTTGTTTATAGGGGAAGAATATTCCTCCTAAGAGGCACAAGGAAGAAGAAAAGGAAGAAAAATTATCTGTAAGGATAGAACCAAAGCCTAAAATATTATTAAATCCCCTTACTTACCGGAGCATGAAAACCCAAATCAGCTTTCGTGTTGTCCCTATGAATGCATGAGTTGAATCACCTGAGATTTTGGTTATGCTCCAGCCATTTTACTGAAGTCAGCAAGCATACCAGAGTTAGATGGAGATCAGGTAAACTGACATCTAACTTTTCCTTTCCTACACTGAAAGTCCAGCCCCATGATTCTGCAAGCCTGATAATTAGGTCTTCCTAAGAGGCTGGTACATCAACCCACGAATGAAATCTTTGTTTCGCTCAGTGACTGTGACTGGTATTACTCAAGTCCTAGCAAGACTCGCCTCGCCTAGGGAAGAAGCAAAACAAAACCTGATCCGCCCCTATCATACACTGAGTGCTGAATGAAAAGCTATGATGAATGTATTTTAAATGCTGGTCCTATGCATAGCATTGTAAGGATAGGGAATTGAAGAAGCACAAACAAGTTACTTTAAGTCCAGATGAAACATTCCATGAAAGAATGGGAACTTCCCATAGTTTCAAGGAATAACCTTGAAGCAAAACGATCAGTTGGTCCAGTTAAGCAAAGGAGCACAGTAGTTTTCCAGGCTGACAGAGCAACTCTATCTTGAAGACACGAAAGAGAGTAGTCAACTCAAAACACTCCTGTAATTGGCAGAAGCTACTGGGAGAAATGATTCTGAGGAATGATGAGAGGTGAGCTTCAGGGAGAAATAAAGGAAGTTATGAAACTTTAGGAAATATATGATATATATTTAAGTGTATGGGTATCTATGTAGAGTCAATTCTTTTAATACACAGATGTGTGTATTAATGTTTAATAGATGTCATACATATATAAGTATAGAGCAGCTATGAATATGAATGCACTCAGAAATTTATATGCATACATATATTTATAAAATATTGCAGATCTTTTTACATGTATGCACACATGAATATAAAAGTATATTTCATCAAATATGTAGCTATATCTCTACAAATAAGTCATACAATGCTCAGCAAATTTATCAAGCATGTGTAAGGGATTATAAATGTACACATGTAAATGATTTAAAATATATTTTATTAGTTCTGTGAGATTTTTGTACAAAGTTGTTTGATCATATTCACTCCCAGTTCTCCCCAGATCCATTGCCCTTCCCTACTCAATCAACTTGGTGTCCTGTATCTAAAACCAAACAATTTTTTGCAATAGAAAAACACCATGACCAAAAGTAATATGGAGTTAAAGAGTTTTATTTCAGATACAGTTCAGGTCACATTATATTGATGATAGAAACAAAATCAGGAACTCACTTAATGTTGGAACCTGGAGTCAGGAACTAAAGCAGAAGACTTGGAGGGAAAACTGCTTCCTGGCTTGCTCCTTATGACTTGGTCAGCTTGATTTTTTACCACATGCCCAGGGTTAGCACAACACAGAGTGTTCTGGATTTTCTCATATCAATAATTAATCAAGATAGTGTCATAAGTCTTATCTACTGACCAATCTTATGAATGCATTTTTTTCCAGTTAGGATTTTAGGATTTCTTCTTCACTGATATGTCTTGGTTTGAGTCAAGTTTGTAAAATCTAACCAATACACCAGTTAGGATCAATTTGTACTACTCAAATATTTTTGCATGTACTTACTTCCTTGCTAGTACACTGGCTTCTCAGGAACTACACTGTTAGAGAAACTCCCTCTCCCTCTGTCATCAGTTATCAGCTGTCAATGACTCCTCAACTCTGAGGGGCAATTTCATACCAAACATCTTTTTCCATGCTCGATTTCTGTCTGGCTTGAGTTTGAATATATTTGCACATGCTTTTGTGACCACTGAGAGTTTATAGATGCAAATATCCTGCCATGTCCAGAAATCAGTTTCCTTGTGTTAATGTAAAGTCTGTGGCACCTGTACTCCTCCATTTCTTCAACAATGATCTGTAATCTTTGAGAGGAGTGGGAGTGATATGGATGTCTCATTAAGGCTGAGCATGTCTCAGTCTCTTATTCTCTACACCTTGGCCAGTTGAGGTTCTATGTGTTAATCACCATGCACTGCAAATAGAAGCTTCTCTCCTGAGAGTTTATATAAACATTAATTTATGGCTGTAGACATAGGTCATCAAGAGTTAGTTTAGCACTGTGGCATTTATCAGGATAATAGCAGTAGGTTCCCTTCTAGGAAATGTGGCCTATAAAGACAATGGTCCATATATATTACCAAAAAGAGTTAAAGAGAGAGAGAATAAATAACCCAAATAGATCTATAACATCCAAAGGGATAGAAGTAGTAATTAAAAATTTAAAAAGTTAACTTGAAATCCCAGGTGGTAAAAGTATTCCACGTAGATCTGAGCACTTCATCAGTTTTTTTTTTTAGCTTTACATTGCATGGTTTGGGGTATCTGTATTTATCATCATCTACTGCAAATAGGAACTCCTCTAATAAGTATTGAGATGGATTTTTATTCCACTAAAATAAAAACCATAAAGGATATACTTGAATTTCTAAATTTAATAATATACAAAAGATGAATAATAAACATGATGTGAATAATTTAAACAGATACATAAAAACTATGAGACATATTGCTGACATAAAATCTTTCTCCTGGTAAAAAACAGAAAAGAAATGGTTTATTTTCTAGATGCATGTGACCTTTTAATGTTAAATCAAAGGGAAGTAAATAATTTAAAATGATTCATAAACACCAACAAGATAGAAACAATAACCCAAGATCAGGGCAAGAAGAACTTAGCATAGAATTCTAACAGACTTTCATTGAAATAACACCAATATATCTCCCATGTAAAATATGAAAAAGAACATCAAAATTCTTTATATGGAGCAAGTATCATTTTAATGCCTAAATGAGATGAACATACCACCAAAAATGAGAATTATAGATCAATCTCCATCATGGACATAAATAAAAAATTCACAGCGAAATATCTGTAATCTGAAGTCAAGAACACATAAAAACACTATCCATCATAAACAGATCTGCTTTCTTCCAGAAATGCAGGAAGGTTCAATATCTAGAAATCAATAAATATAACCCAAGATATAAACAGGGTAAATTGATAGAAACCAAATGCTCATCTCATTAGATGCAGAAAAGACCTTGAACATAATGAAACATCCCTTCATGATAAAAGTCCTGGAGAACATAGGCATGAAGGCACATAGCTCAACAGAATAAAAATAGTATACAACAAATCCACAGCTAACATCACACTAAAGGAGAAAAGCTTGATACCCTTCCACTGAAATCAGAAAGGAGACAAGGATACACTGTCACAACTCCTGTTTACCATACACCATGAAGTGTTAGCTATAACAGTAGGATAAAAGCAAAGGCAAAAAGGACAAAAATGATTAAAGAAGAAATCAAAGAATATTTAATAAGTGATTGGGACAGCTAATATAGATAATAAGAGGAAAAGGACCAGGATGCCCATTGTGAAAGAGTGTTTCTATACATGATAGGGAAGATGCACCCACAAAATAACAACGATAGCCTAAATAAGGCTTATGTAATGCGACAATGAGGATATGGAAATTTTCATGGGCACTCATGTTAGATTAATTGCTGCAGGTAATCAATGACTAGGATCTAGAAAACAAATGGTAATAAACATTAGTGGTGGATGTTGTGAAAGGGAAATACTTATTCACTGCTGGTGGGAGTGGAATCTGGTACAGCCATTATGGAAATCAGTGTGTAGGTTGCTCAAGAAACTAGACATAGATTTACTACAAGATTCAGCTGTAGGACTTTCAGGCATAGACCCAAAGGACATGATATCCTACTAAAGAGATACTTGCTTATTCATGTTCATTGCTGTTCTATCAGTGATAACCAGGAAATAGATATATACTAGGAGGTGTCCCGTAACTGAAAAAATGATAATAAAATGTACATTTATACAATGAAATATAATTAAGCTGCTATGGAATGTGAATTTGTAGTTTGAAGCATTAATCTAGAGATTCTCTATCAGTAAAAATTCAGGAGTCAGATACTGGAGTAAGAATCCGATGGAATAGAGAAGCAGAGAAGCCACCAATCCTCTTCTACCTGTTCTCGTCCTGCCTCTAAAGGGGCCAAGATCCTGATCTGCCATGCCTTACTACTTCTTGTCCTACCTATCCACAGTCCTCTAAAACCTCCGTGGCAAGCTTTGGAAAGCTAGTAGCTAGCTCTGCTCTCTGACTTCAAGCAAGCTTTACTCTCAGAACATAATCAAAGTGTCACACATTTCCCCTCTTGTTTAAAAAAAAGATTTTTAATTAAATAGTAAAACTATTTACAATAAGTACAATAACTGTACGCAAATATTTCTAGATAAGAATTACATTAACAATGTCTAGTCCATATGCATTTGACAAATTTAGAGAAAATACTCCAGTTATCTATTTTATTTTGGTGATTTCAAAGTGTAATACCTAATCCACATTCTAACCTAACTTACATTACCATTTAAAACTCTTTTCTTGTCTCTCAATCTTGCACACTTCATGCTGTGGGAAAATCCTTTTATATAATGTAAATATTTGTCACTTATATTGGTATAAAACGCTAATTTTTCAGTAGCAGGAAGTATAGGTAGGGCAACCAGACTAGGAGAATTCTGGGAAGAGTAAAGGCTCAATCTGAAGCCACTACCTAGACACAGAAAAAGCAAGATGAAAATGCCACACTAAGATAAAGAAATGAGAGGCTGTGAATTTATTCTGGGTAAGGAAAATAAGGTTTGATCAAGGAAGACCCCATAAAAAAATCTCCAGTTGTGACAGATGACCCAGACGATCCAATGTTTCAGAGCACCTTTGTTGCAGTTCCCTCTGACTTCTACAGCCAGATCAGATTGAAGACTGCTAGTTGAGATGATCCAGCCTCACAGAATACTCCAGTCAGGACTTGACCATAATCCTAAATTTTCTTTGGGTCCCATAAGATTATCAGTTCCCCCAATCAGAAGGAAGTAGCCTAGAAAACAACGCCCACATTCCTAAAAAAATGGATTATTTATGTTTGCAGCCTGAATCCAGTGTGGGAGTTTTTTGTTGGACATTTGAACACTTTGTGAATCTGTATTGCTCTTCTTGGTCTAATAGAATGCTGAACAGTCAATAGGTAGGCAGGAGGTATAGGCAGGCCTTCTGGGTAGAGAGGGGAAGGAGGAGAAGGAATCTAGGGCAATTGAGAAAGTTGCCAAGAGTCATGGAAGAGGCAGAATGAGTGGTGCATTATAGAACATAGATTAATAGAAGTGAGTTCATTTATATTATAAGATCTAGTTAGGAACAACCTAAGCTAAGGCAAAGCTTTCATAATTAATAATAAGTTTCCATGTCATTATTTGTGAGCTGGCAGCCCAAAGAAAAACTTTTCTACAGGAGCTTGGGATGTTCCATGCAAACTTACTGATGCTCTGTTCACATTAGAAGACAAGAGATACTTGAGTATGTCATCAGAAAATGGCAGCAGCAGTGATAGACATATTTGATCAGAAAGAAACAAAGGAAGGTAGGTGGCAATGCTTATTCTTCAGACTTCCAATTTAAGATCCACTTTGAGGGTAGGTCTCCTCCTTTTTCCCACCTCAATCAATTTTTCTCAGCAAATACACAGGTCGACCCATTGTCTCTAGGCGGGCAAGCAAAACCACACATCCAATGGTTAGAAAACAAAATAAAGTAGTCAGATGGAGCCATGCTTCCTCCTCCCCCGAGGACATGCCCACAATGATCACACATTGACTTTTACATATTTCTTGTATATTCATATTTTTCTCTTTCCTTATTTACCTTTGAGGGAAATATTTCTCAAATAATTTCATAAATTCACATATATACAGACAAACACATACACATATAATAATAAAGCAAACTTGAACTCTTGTATTAGTGTATTTTAAAATATTTGACTATTTTTACTTATATGAGAAAGTATTTGAATTGGTAAAATTAGGAACTCAAAATACCTTTCTTCTCAGAGTTTCATACATTATTTTGTTTTATGGTACATTTATTAATATCCTGCAGTCACTTAAAATATTCTAGTAAGAAAAGCAATAGAATTAAGTATGACATTATGAATTGTCATCTGAATACAAAATCATCGGGGAATATCAAATACCTCAAGACTGACTTAATATATCAGAAACAACATTTTGATGATAAAACCAGTGGCATCTCTAGCTTAATACCTACTACCTTAATTCTCTGACTGAATAAAATTAGAAAATAAAAAACTTCCTTCACAATATAGTGAACGAGTTAAAGAATTTCATAAGATGATTAAATATTTGTAATTTTCACTCTATACAATATATATGAGTGGGACAAAATTATCTATTTAGAAAATAATGTCATCAAAATCTCTTAGGAGAGGCCACCTTTGTATTTTTTGAAGGGTCCACAAATTTGAACAGGCAAATTGATTCATTGATTGAAACATGGGGTAAAACAAAATCTGAGTAATACAGATAGAATTCTTTATGCTATTAGTAAGAGAACAAAAGAAATCTACTACTTTACAAATGTCTTCAAATTTGTTTTATTATTCTATGTGTAAGTGTTTGGCTTCATATAGTCTGTGTACCACATGGTATCTACAGAGGTTAGAAGAGGGCATCTTGGAACTGGCATGGCAGACAGTTGTCAGCTACCATGTGAATGCTGGTCCCCTGGAACAGCAGGCAGTACTTTTAACAGCTGAACCATCTTTTCAGTCCAAATCTTTGAATTTTTTGATTGTGCACTTTAAGTAGAAACTCAAGCAGGAGAAAATGACAAATTGACCTTAAAATGCTTGAGATTTCTGTCCGGTGCTCCAATGTGGGTCTCTGTCTCTGTCTCTTTTCATCGCCTGATGAAGGTTAATATTCAGGAGGATGCCTATATGTTTTTCTTTGGGTTCTCCTTCTTATTTAGCTTCTCTAGGATCACTAATTATAGGCTCAATGTCCTTTATTTATGGCTAGAAAACAAATATGAGTGAGTACATCCCATGTTCCTCTTTTTGGGTCTGGCTTACCTCACTCAGGATAGTGTTTTCTATTTCCATCCATTTGCATGCAAAATTCAAGAAGTCCTTGTTTTTTTATTGCTGAGTAGTACTCTAATATGTATATATTTCATACTTTCTTCATCCATTCTTCCATTGAAGGGCATCTAGGTTTGTTTCCAGGTTCTGGCTGAATCTCAAGGTCCAAATCAGGAGCAGAAGGAGAGAGAGCACGAGCAAGAAACTCAGGACCGGGAGGGGTGCACCAACCCACACACTAAGACAATGGGGATGTTCTATCGGGAACTCACCAAGGCCAGCTGGCCTGGGTCTGAAAAAGCCTGGGATAAAACTGGACTCTCTGAACATAGCGGAGAATGAGGACTACTGAGAACTCAAGAACAATGGCAATGGGTTTTTGATCCAACTGCACGTACTGGCTTTGTGGGAGCCTAGGCAGTTTGGATGCTCACCTTACTAGACCTGGATGGAGGTGGGCGGTCCTTGGACTTTCCACAGGGCAGGAAACCTTGATTGCTCTTTGGGCTGATGAGGGAGGGGGACTTGATTGGGGGAGGGGGAGGGAAATAGGAGGTGGTGGCGGGGAAGAGACAAAAATCTTAAATAAATAAATAAATAAAATGCTTATATATAACATAAAAAAAAACAGAGTCTGGGAATTAACTTGTCTTCTCTCAAGAAATTGAGTGAACCTTGGCTAATAAATTATAAAGCAGGAACTATAAAAGATGAAAATGTATGTGTTGCTGCTCTTAACATAATGACTCTTGTTCACTCATTTTTTAGGTATGTCAATAATATTGAAATGTTTGGAATAAAGCAAAATGCCACCAGAAAAACTATCACCATTTTTAAATCCATCCTCCAGATTTTGTATAAGGGATATAGAGGATCCTAAATAGAAACTAAGAAATTCAAAAATTAGACAAATATAATGTTATGTATAAAAAAGAGATGGGAATGTAATGATCTGTCCTGTCCCTTTAAGAGATGAGCTCTACCCACTCCCTCCCCACCCACTAATGAAGGCAGATCTTCCTTCCTGCTTGCAGCCCAAGTCTTTTTCCTTTCCATCTCCCTCTTGAAGAGGCAACTTCTGCCTCTCCCTTCTCCCAATTCCCCTTTCACAATCTCTGTTTCTCTCTCTGTTCTTCTTATTTCTCCCATTTCCTTCCGTAATCCACTAAACAAATATCCAACATCACTCTGCATGGTGTGCCTATCTATCTGTCTCTCACCTGCTGCCTGGCTCCCTGCCCAGGACCAGCTGCCTTCAGAAACCTGTGACATGGTCTTGGGGGATGCCCATCCATCTGTCTCTCCTTGTGGGACTCACTGCCACTCATGGCCCACTACAGACACTTGGGGAACTGCCCTGCACCTGCCTGGGACTGGCTGATCTCAGGACCTGCTGCCCGCTGCCTGCCCCCACTCAGGGACCTACAGCATAGTCTCATGACTCACTGCCTGCTGCAGCCACTTGGGGATCTGCAGCATTTTTACTTAATCCATTACAATTGTCATAAAAAAGAGACATGTTAATTGAAGACCCAGACATAAATCCACACACCTATGGACACCTAATTTTTGATAAACAAGCTTGAAATATGCATTGGGAAAAAGACAGCATCTTCAACAAATAGTGCTTATCAAATTGGAGGATTGAATGTAGAGGACTGCGAATTGATCTTTTATCACCCTGTATAAACTCAAGTTCAAGTGTATTTAAGACCTCAATATAAAAGCAGATACACTAAACATTGTAGAAGAAAAAATAGAGAACAGCCTTTAATACATTACACATAAGGCAAGATTTTGAACAGAACACCAATATCGCAGGCACTAAAATCAACAATTAATAAATGGGACCTTGTGAAACCGAAAAGCTCTGTAAGGCAAAGGACATTTTCAACTGGAAAATGAGGCAGCCTACAGAATGGGAAAAGATTTTTATCAACTCCATATCCAATTAGAGGTCTCTTATTCAAAATATATAAGGGATTTAAGAAGTTAGAGAAATAAACTAAATAATCCAATTAAAAATTAGGTATAGATGTAAATAGAGAATTCTCAATAAAGGAATTTCAAATGGCATAGAAAACTTAAATGTTCAACATTTTTAGCCATCAGAGAAATGTAAACCAAAACCACTTTGAGATTCCATCTTACACGTTAGAATGACTAAGAAACAGAACTTGTTGGCCAACCAATGTCTAGGTTACCTTGAGGCCTAAGCCATAATAGTCAGCCCATTTCTTACTCTGTCTGGATGGCCGGGAACCAGAGACTGGGTAGCCTATAGACAGGATACAGCCAAACATGACTGGCAAAAAAATTAATAAAGTGATTTCTAACAATATTCTGCTAAACTCACAAATCTGTGTCTTGTCCAGTCATCATCAGAGAGGTTTCATCTGGCAGCAAATGGGAGTGGGTACAGAGATCCACAGCGAGACAATATGCAGCAAATCTCCATTGGCAGTCACCATTGGCTCCCTACCCTCAGAGATCAGGGAACCCCACGGAACATGGGAAGGAAAGAATGTAGGAGTCAGAGGGAATGGAAGATACCAGGAAAATATGGCCCACTGAATCAACTAAGCAAGATCCATATGGGCTCAAGGAGACTGAATCTGCATCAGGTCCTCTGTGTATGTGTTATGGCTGTTATCTTGGTGTTCTTGTGAGACTCTTAACAGTGGAAATGGTTGTCTGCTCTTGGGACTTAATATTTTCTATTCAGTTGCCTTGTTTAAGATAAGAGTGTTTGCCTTGTCTTATTTTATCTTGTTTTGTTGTATTTGGCTGTTGTTTCTTGGAGGAGTTCTCCTTTTTAATGAAAAAAAAGAGGGGAGTGTGGATTTGGGGAAGAGGAAGTGTTAGGAGAATTAGGAGAAGTGGAGGGAGAGGAAACTGTGGTCAGGATGATTTGTATGAGAGAAGAATCTATTTTCCATAAAAATAAGTTGTGCACGCACAAATAGAGTAATCAATAATAACTTTATATTCGACTTTTGCTTTCAATAAAATTTCAGATAAAATGATTAATTTTTATTTTGTGTTAGCCTGCCTGTCTGTATGTACACCATGTGTGTGTGGCAAATGCCCACTGAGGTTAGAGGACATCTTGCAGGAAAGGCCCTAAAACTGGAATTCTGGATAGTTACAGAGTACAATATGGGTGCTGGAAACAGAACACTCTGAAAGAGCAGGAGACCATGAAATAGATAGGAAGTGCAGTGGAGAAAGGAGAGAAACTGGAGGATGAGAAGGATAGGGGGAAATTGTGGGTGGTTTATGAAAGCACCAATTCTACCAGAATGTCAGTCCATGTGAGATAAGGCAGTTTAGTCCAACAAAACTCAATAGTTGATGTTGGTTCAAACTTTGAGAGAATAGCACCAGGTAGCTTATTCCAGGCACATTTAAGCGCAATAATAATTTGGAAAAAGTTTCTTGGTGATATTTAGCTCAATTCCATGGGTACAACAAAGTTTAAGTTATAATTGAATCAAAACTCTTTCCATATGGATAGGTCCCATACATTAAGTGAGGAAGCAGGCACAGGTAAACAGTTCATGATAAAGGTATAGGGGAGAACAGAGCTATAAATTGACTGAGATAAACAGGCTCAAGATAAGAGTCTGGAGGATCTGGTGTGACCTGACAATACCGAGGGCACAGAGGTCTCCAGGCTATTACTGTCACTTCTCCTAGCTTTCAAGGTGGAAAACAAATAACAAATATCTCCCTTTGAAGAGATAACCTTGTGTATTTAATATTTCTGGTTTCCCTGGTGCTTATCTCTTAACGCAAGTACCTACAAGTCTCCTACATCTCCCCTTCTTTATTTTTTGAAAAGAAAATACTGGATGTAATAGAGGCCAAAGTTAAATGCTCACATGCATGGCCAGTCTAACTAATATAGACAATCATAAGTAAAGTATAAGAATAGTTAACAAAGGGCCAAGGAATAAGGAAAGCCATCTTATTATGTCCTCATTGTTTCTCCAAGATCTCAGCATGACGAGTTAAAGTCTGTTTGTCTCCACAAAGTTATTGGCTTCGTCTTCAGTCTTCCTCTTGAAACATTTCCTCTAGTGAGTTAACTGTCCATGTTCAGATGCTCTGAGATGCTGTCCACATTGGATGCATTGAAGCAGGAGACATTTGGAACTTTGTTTACTTTCTGGAAAGAAACAAGCATAATCTTACCCTGATGTTACAAAAACATCAGTCCCTTTTCACTAATTAGTTTTTAGATATATTTATTTAACATGCACTTTAGGTTGTATCTCATTTAGGAAAAATGTTTTTAAGCAGCAGAAAACAATTAAAGATAGCATAGCAATATGTAGACTAATATGTAGGGATTTAGGTGCATGTATATAACCTCTTTCTATTTTTAAAATCTGTCATTTAAATATTTGATGGTGTCATTCCACAGTAGCTTGATCCTGTGGATTGTAATGGGTTTCAGTAACATAATTAATTAATATCCTACAAACTATAAAATACTTTAAAGCATTTGTTAGTACAAATGGGGCTATTGTCAATATTTAGTTGTAATGGGAGTCCAAATATGTTTAAAATTTGATGAAGTCGAGTTTCACATGAGACACTATGGTATTTTCCTAGAGCTCCCAGGACCCCATGCCAGGTCTGCGGCATTGTTCTACAGCAGACTAACTGGGAAGTGGCACTGTGCATGCCTGTAGCACACTCCAAGCATGGGTCTCTACACACATTAACAGTAGAGAAGTCACAGACACAGACAGCCCTAGGTACAGATACTATGTTGATGTGAGAACCACCCACTAATTATGCATTAGAAGCTTGGAATACTGTGTAAAATAAGCCTTCAATTCAGCAAAGGCGCTCATGAATTTCCTCCAACTTTCTCTCTTGTCATAGTCTGATTGTTCATGTTAGAGCAAAGAAAAGAACAAAACTAAAACAACAAATAAAACCTACTTGATTAACAATGGTCATTAATTTCTAAAGGTTTAAGTTTAAGGCTTTTATATAATACATAAGATTTAAATTTTAGGGAAATTTTAATTTTGAGTTCAAGAAGACTCTCCTACCAGGTAAAAGGATATTCAGAAGTATGTGAGAAATAACGACAGATTTTTTTTTTTACCTACTTATGAATGACAAAAATAGGGAGAATTTTAAGGACTGACTGTAGGTTCTATATGTCCTAGTTACAATTGTTCCTTAGTAGATGTTGGGACTCTTTTAACTTTTCTCCATGAAGGGGCTGTTGATCAACCTATACTGTGTTATTCCTACTGTGTAGGAAAACAAAAAGCTAAGCACTGAGAAAGCTGAGCCTTGGAGCACAGGTGGGGCTTATGGAGCCTCGCCTGCCCCTCCATGGGACTCAGGGTTCTTTACAGACCTCGTCTGTCTGAACCTGAGCATTGGAAAGGATGCCCAGTCAGGACTTGCCAAGATATGTCCCGCAGAGAATTCTCTCTCTCAAAATGATCTTCCTGGGAGGGTCTGAGCATAAATTACTGTGCTCCATCTTGCAAAATAATTGACAGGAATTTTATCTCACCTTTCATGGGCTCTCTTCACATTAGCTCCTATGTGCTTCAATTAACAAGACCTATGGCTGTTTATTTAGGGAACCAAGGATTGAATTTCACAAAGTTGCAGAAATGTTGTTTTGCTTATTTTGCTCTTCTGGATCTTAACAAATACTTCAGTAATTGTTTAAAATGCTTTTTCTCAAGGGCCTGAGAAGAAACCATTTTACTCTCTCATTTGTGACTGCAAACCCTTGGGGGAGAGAACCAAACTCCCACTCCCTGCTTCTCCGTAAGAAAAAAATTCTTAACTCTTCTGAGGGTTGAGTTCCTCACTTTGCACATCAGTTCTTGGGGAGGGATCTCTAACATCATGGCATGTAGAGTGATGATCTGGGTGAGAAAAGAGGGTAGTTTGACTCAACAAGACTCAGTAGTGGGTTATGTTTCAAACTTCAAGAGTCTAAGACCAGAGTTTATTTCAGGCGTGTGTAAGGAAAGCACAATTTGTAAAAAAGTTTCCCAGTGATAATTAACTCAATTCTATTTGTGCCATTGAGCTAAAGCTAAAGACACAATTGCATCAAAATTCTTGTAAAGCACAAATGGCATCTTCCATAAAGATAATTTCTATATGTTAACTAATGAAGTAGGTTCAAGGTAAACAAAGCTCATGATAAGGGTCTAGGGAAGACCGCACTATAGATTGACTGAGACAAATAGATTCAAGATAAGGATCTTGGGGCAGCTGGTATAGCCTGGCCACACAGCACAGAGGTCACCAGGCTAATTGGGTTAATCACTTCAGTCCCAATCTTTTAGTAAGAAAATAGTAATAGTTTTGAAGAGACAAGACTGTGTGTTTAACATTCCTGGTTTTCCTAGTGCTCCTAACTGCTAAGTCACCTTTCCAGCCCCATGTGCATGCATACTGAAACATTTTAGGACTGTATGTTATTGACAAGTCAAAAGAATTGATTATGGAAGCTTTTCTTCTTGGGTTATCAATTCTATTCTCTCATCGATGTTCATATGGAAAATATGTTTTCACAATAAAGACATGCCTTTTCATTTCAGATATGAGCTAGATGCTTCAAATATTTAACTTTTGTGAGCACAGTATATAAATGTTGCTGGTCTGGTTCTTAGTGGCATTTACACTTTTTTTTGCATTTACACGGTTTTATAAAAACTATTAAAATTTAAATGAATATTTGTTTAATTTACCCATTAAATTTTCAGTTCAAAATGTCAGAGATCAAATTTTAAAAACTCATACATCTCTTGAAAAGAGTTCACTAAAACAGGCTTTCCCGAATGTGTGAATTTAAAAACTGCCTTCCCAACAGTACCAGGAAGCTTTATTATAATTGTTTAGTAAGAGCTGGGACAGACATTAATGCATGAGGCACCAACACTCATAGAAGGGAAAACACAGTAGTCCCAAGAAGGAGGCTATTGTATATCAGTCTTTCTTTTGGATTTTGTAATATTTACTAAGACAGAAGGATCAGAAAGGTCACCTTCTAGACATCTGAGCATAAGCCGCATAACTAGATCTTCTGAGTTGCCACCATTCCCAGGATATTTACCTTCCAATCTGAAGTAAATGAATGAAACAAGCTTGAAGATGAACACTATCATCACACACAGGACGACACTAATATCTTCTAACCACAAAGTGTCCAATTCAAAATGTGGGTCTGAAACTTGGACTGGAAAAAGAGAAAAGAGTCAGGACAGTTGCAACCAAGAGAAAGGCTGGATCACACATTAAAGGCAGCTTTGCTCTTCAGGTTCCTTTTGCTCCATGCTTCATATATGTGCAAGAACAATACAGGAGAAATTTGACATACTTGATTTTGGAGATGAACATGTTTTTGTTAATCCTGGAAGAGGTTATGAGGAGACAGGCACC
This sequence comes from Microtus pennsylvanicus, assembly GCF_037038515.1. Lineage (NCBI taxonomy): Eukaryota > Metazoa > Chordata > Mammalia > Rodentia > Cricetidae > Microtus > Microtus pennsylvanicus. Next base: position 47,680,820 of record NC_134591.1, on the reverse strand, counting down.
CATTTTCCTCAAGCACGTGACTTTTGTCTTTACAATTCTGTCTGAAGAGCATATGAATTGATTAGGTTTCTATCTGTTTTATTTAGGGCTGAATATCCTTAAGAGTTCTGGCCCATAAAGAGTATAATGAAACAGAAAATCCTTAGATGATCAGGATCTGTGAAATGGAAGAGATCTCACAATTCTCAAGTATCACATCCCCTAGGAAGCATTCTCTCTCCATCCTCATCTTTCCCTCTGTCTTCACATTTCAGCTGCTATATATCTTCCCTGATACCCATCTGTACCATTTTATGTCCAACCAGGAAATCTTCTCAAGACCCACTCATTGACAGTCTAGAACTGTGTGAAGAGGGAAGCTTGCTTTCTCCTCATCCACCCACAAATACACCCTCTAAAATAGGGCATAGAGATTCCTCCAATGCATCCTTCTGAAATACTTCAAGCGAGGAATAATGTTCTTGTCCTTCCTTGGGTTTGTGCCTCATTCAGAAAATAAACTGAAAGAGACAGATTATAGGAGAAAAGAATACCAGATAGATTTCCTCAAAGTTCTATATGATAGGCCATTGTTTAGAATGAAGACCCATGACTCAGGATGAATATCCACTTTTACGCATCTGTTTAATAAAGATTGACAGCTATGTAGAGATGTGATTGGACAAAAGGACAGACCCAACAGGGTGTGCCAGTTTGGGCTGTTTAGGACTTCTCTCTTTTCCTCCCTGAGGTAGTATGGATATTTTCCCAGATGAAGTCCTTATGGCCTACTGCCAAAAGTAGGCAAGAGAATCTTTGCCTGCCCAGCTATTAAAAACAAAGGTGTGGAAGGTAGAGTGGGGTTCCCATGTTTGGGAAGGCAGCAACTAGGATCCTGAACCAACTTGGAAAAGAGAAATTCTAGTTTTGGGGCTGCGTTGAAAAGAAGTGGGAGAAGGAGGAAGGAGGGCAGAGGAACTTTGGAAAATGCTCCCATTAATGTTATTTGGAGTCTTCACACTTACCAAACTCAAAGTCATATTTAACTCTCTGATTTTGGAAGGCTCACAATTGATACAATGCTACAAAGTCGTGTGAACACATCCACCCCACTCATTCTCACTCCACTATCTACTCTGATCTTTCTAACATATCTCCCTCCCAACTTCATGTCTTCTTTTTATTTCTGACAATCCAATGAGGTTAATGTGTATTCCATGTGCAGGTTGTGAAGTCATACACTGGGCATAGGCAACCTACCAATGGCCACACTTCACACAAAAACTGATTCTTTCTGCCCCTGCATCCATTAGCTGCTAATAGGTTCTCAGCTATAAACAGAGCCTCAGAGTTTACTGTTACTTCAATGCTGGAATTTTTAACAGGTTTGATCTTGACTCGACAAGTTTAAGATACTGGAGCTAGTTAGATGGCTCAGCACTTAAGAGAACTGAAAGCTCATTCAGAGGATCTAGTTCAATTTCCAGCAGCCACATGGTGGCTACTAACCATTTGGGGAATCTAATACCGTCTTCTGGCTACCATGGGCACTAGGTAACATCCATATATATAAAGAAAATTTAAAAAGGCAAAAAGTTTAAGATGCTGAATTATTACCTCTTTCATGCTAAAAGTATAAAGCATTCAAAACAGTTTATTAGACAATGTTGACTGCTGAGTATTTCCAGGAAGAAAAAAATCCACTGTGAATTTGAAAGAAATTATTTCTCTTGGAGCTAAATAATCAGCTACATCTACTAGTAAGTCTATGAAATTCAGAGCTCTGGAATCTATATACTGTGGTATGTGTTCTCATGGCCCATTTATTAACAATTACTCTTCATTTGTTAAATGTTTTAATGGGCATTTGGAAGAAGACTCTTACAGGATGGCACCAACCTCTTGCTTACCTACCTCTTTGTTTCAGATGCAAAATGAGCATGACTCCTGTAATTGCAGATATGGAAATGATGAACAACAGTGAGCCCTTTAACGAATGAGAAAATCTCCCAGAGCAGAAACCTAAAGAAAAAAAACCATAATGTTATTATCTCTTGACATTTGATAGAGGCACACTACATTGGAAAAAGCATCACGAAAGCAAGAACTATTGTGTCTGTGTGTATGTATTATTTTAAAGTATCATTTTAAATTATTTTTTTTAATTTTTTAAGATTATAATATAATTACATTATTTCCCCTTTCCTTTCTTAGGGACCATTTTCAGTGTAATGTGGAAATCAGTAGAGAATGGAATGTCATGGTACAAGTGTAAGGATGATTTTTTTAATGCTTTCTTTTTGTATTCATAAAATATTTGAAGACTTAGGATTAGAAGGAAAGAGGACAGGATAAAAGGGACAGTGATTTTTAAGGGGGGCAGGTTTGGGATTGAGACTAGGCAGGCCCTGAGTAAACTAGCTCCCCTTTACTCTGTCTCACTTCTCATCAGCTGGCATCATTAAGAGCAAGAGAGAGAGTTATGTCTTCCTCATTGTCATTTTTTATGGGTATATTGACCCTCAAACAAATCTTTTGTCTTCCCCTCAATTTAGGATCCGTCCCCCATACAATCTTGTTTTTACATTCACCTCATACACATTAAAAATGTTTCTGGTACTATATAAACCTTACATCCCACAAATGGGAAAATCATATTTGTATTTCTGAACTATATCAGTTAAAATTCACTTTATGCCCTACTAATGATGTTTCTGTTCTTTATAACAGAATGAAACTCCAACAGGCATGGATACCACATTCTCACATCCTTTTCATTATGAATGATGAGTCATGAAAATTGCTTCCCTGGTGTTCTTTGCTTGTCTCACGAGCAACTTTCACTGACAATATCTTCTCCCTAGAATTTGTTTACTGATTTGGTAAGCAATAATGAGGATGAGAACCATGAGATTTGTAAGTTAAATGAGCTTCCTGATCCTTTTGAGTTTCCTTAGCTTCAAAAGTGTTATGTGTCTTCATTCACTCTCTAAGGAGAAATATTTCTAGTTAAAGAAAGAGCTATACAACATTCTACCTCTTCATCCATCTCTATCTTTCTTGATTCACTCTTGTGACATTTTCTGAACTTTGGAGAGAATTGTGTAAATCTCTATTATTTTTTCATTATGGCTGAAGTTTGAGTCACTATGTAATAGCAAAAATCATTGATTTTCAGGAACTTGGCCTGTTATGAGTCTCCACAGAGACTGCAAGAGAAAAAATTCCCTCTACATTCTAATAGCTGAAGTACTGTATGGGTAGAAACACTTGTGTTTAGAATACAATTTGGTGGACACTCCATAACTCTTTATCAACACAATGCTAGTCTACATAGCATCATCTGGTGCTGTGAAAGTCGTCAGTCAAGGAGGAAGTTTCTATCTCTGTCCTATCCTCATTTTTATGTTATGCAGCCATAGGGTGCAATGTCTTTAGCAATAGGTATTATCATATAGTTTGGGCACAATAAACAACAGTAAAAAAAGTCTTTTGTGGTTTGAAAGACATTAGTACTTCATTGATCTCAGTGACTTTCTAAAGAGTTAGTTTTCCTATAACAATTAGAATTTCATTTAACATCATTTTGGCTCCTAGCAGTATCTTTTTTGTTGGCTTTTACTTACACACAGGAGTTTAGAAAAACAAAGAAACAAACAACAACAACAACAAAATCCTCCCTAACGGTTGTTTTCACAGTTGCTTTTCCAAATCATTAAGACTCTTGTAAGTCAGCCTTCCCCAATGAAATCTGTTACAGATGGAAGACAAAGTGTTTAAAACCTCACTACTGCCAATTTCAAGCAAGAGTCAATTGCTTTTGGAGAGCTAAAGAACATGAGTTGGATGAAATAGTGCATGAAAAGATTCCATCATTTATATTGATCATTTCATTACAAAAAGCAAGGGTGGTGCAAGTGCATATCCAGGAGGGACAACCCATCAGCCCTCTACAGTCCAGTCGTATTCCAGAAGCCATCTGTCCCCCATCCTGGGGTGCTGTTTTTGCAGGAATCCTATGGATCTTTCTACCCTTGATGGTGCACAGTTTGTGCCATTTTATGATGCTCATCGTGGTTCAGATTTAAGGAGGAACAAACAGAGTGGGATGTAACCTGCTGTGCTTACTGTTGGAGCTTGCTCCCTGGCTCTGACTAGTTCTTAATCGACACCATAGCCCTGTTTTGTCATCAGCCATATCTGATTATTGAGAGATCATAGATGAAAGTATTCACTTGTGGTTTACTTATTTGCATGGGAGAAGCATACACCATGTATTCTGGCAGAGGATGATTACCCATTTCTATGACAAGCTTATTAATTTTCCAATGCTGTTTTATGATCTGTGTCTTCAATGAACTGTTCCTCAGGCTTTAAATCCTTCTAGAAGATCACTGGTATATAGAATGTGATATTTTGTGAAAATCTCCCCTACCATTCCAGTTGTCACATTTGTCTTTGAGTGAATATAGCTGATCCTTTAGTCTTAAATTTACTCTGTTTATCATATCTTCATTTCATTAGCCATTTGACAACCCAATTTAAATTATTCAAATCTGTCAAAGCTTCTTTTACTGCACAGAAACATAACCCCCCACGGAGATCAGCAAATCTATTGAAGTTCTGTACCAGGAGATGAGTTAACTTTTACACTGTGTTTTCTTCAAACAAATTCTACCCTACCTGGTATCTTGGGCACTGACGTGTATATCTCCTGCATACTAAATTGCTTTATTAATGCTTATTCTTCTTCTATTGTCTTCCTTGCAACTTATGGGAATCTAGTGTCTCCTGTGAGTCAGTCCCTCCATAGTGATGTGCTTGTATTACTATCTCAGGTTATACAGGATGGGTAGTTACATTTCTATTTCTCTAGTACTGTGATACCAAAATTGGTCCCATCTGCTCTTGTATCCCACAGCATCACAACTCAGGTTCTAATAAACTCATTTATTTTTTTTTAAAAAAAGACTTTCCAATTTTAGCCATTCAGATTTTAGCTGATCATAATTTCGTTGTCTTCTTTTCCTGATTATGAAAACCATGATTAATGTGAATATTTTTTTCACTGTTATACATTTTATCCTCTTTATAATTTGATTTTTACAGTGGCTTCTAAACTTTTTATTAAAAGGTAGAGCTACTTAGCAAAGATCTAATTTGTTCCCTCCTTCCAACTGTGGAAATTGCATATTGACACATTTTCATCCCCCCCCCCCATTTTTTTGCTGTCAAATCTGAGAGGTGTGTGGAGGACAGCAACATCCTTATAACTTTTTATATAATGATCCCTGACTCATGAGAGAAAATTCACTTGAGGCAGACAGAAGAGCCTCAATTTCATGTCTTACCACTCACAGTAGAGGCACTTGGCTGCTGATAGAGCTCTCTTATGAACATAGTATGAGTTCCTTTCAGAGACTGCAATACACAGTCTACAAGGCAATTGAAATTCATCTCCATAATCACATGAAGCAGACCCCATTAATCAATAGGAATTCCACCTGATACCATGTAAAGAGAGATGTCCGTACCGAGAGCATTCTTCCCAAAGGATGCTCTACTCTCAGATATCTCAGTCTGTCTTTCATGATTTGTTATTTACCACAGTGAGCATGCAACTGTCACTACAGAAATGAAGTTCAACATTCCATATTACATGACAAAAGGTATTGACATTGAGATTGGCCAGGACAAGATGACTCATCCTCAGGTTGATCACCCTCAGGTTGATCAGCCTTAGGTTTTATTCCAGACTTGCAAGTCTCTTCCCCAACTTCTGTGTAGACAAATATCAAAAGTCTATTCTCTTCAACAGGGCACTTACGACAGAATTAAGATTCCACATAAAGGATTATGGAACCAATTAGTTTACTTGGGATTACTTGCAAGATCATGGGTAAGCAGTTATTTCCTTGAGTCCAGATAACTCAAAGATCGATAACTCTAGCACTACATGTCTTCCTCCAGCAGAGTTGATGACATACACTAGTTACATCTTTAGAGCGCCATAGTCAACTGGGATGTCAATCAATATAAGTAAATGGTGTTTCAACTTGCTTAGCAAAAAGGCAGCACCAACTTTTGTAAACAGTATTTTGAAAAACTCCACTAGCAAAAGCAAATAATGTTGGACCCAAACGTGGATAAAATTTTATATATCATCTAACCAAAAGCTTTAGAACTACCTGGGCAGACTGGCTCTGGAGGCAATACATAAATAGCTTTAGCTACTCCCTCTACTTACACATTGGTTCAATGCCACTGAAACCTACTTACCATGTATGAAATCTTGTTGGACACAGGAAGTCACAAGGAAGATTATCATCACAAATGTTATTTTAATGAGAATTCCCACCCAAACACATTTCCATGAAAACAGTTCACCTGAAACATGAGTTCAGAAGAAAACTTAGCAATGGTGATTTATCTGAAGTTTGTTACAATTTAAGATTCTACTACCCTGGAATATTATTAAAGTTTGGAGATTCAGTTATGATGGTTTTGGTAAAAAGCAGATCATGAGTAAAAATAAGCCAGGTGTGAGTGAATTTGAGGAAAAAGTATGTGGACGGCAGTTTTCTCATTTCTTCCCATCAATCTTGCCTCATAAGCTTCCCCAGTAGAAAGGAAAAGGGGGAGCATAATCAACCCCAGTGTTCAGATATTGGCTTCCAAGGAGAATTATAATGTTGGTACAAATCAATGCTGAAGTCCTCATGTCTTGTTTACTTGGATATGTGCCATGCTCTATTCAGGGTACTCATTGGATTTGGGACTATTGTTTCTGAATATATCTCATGACCTAAGTCAATGCAAATATACCTTTTCTTATTCATATGAAATATTGCATCTTTCTTCCCAGATAAAATTTTACACCATCTAAAACATGTCATTATGTCTAGCATGAAGCCATTTAGAGACCATCAAGCATTCTCCTTAAGCATTTTGAGTGTTATATTTGTGGAATATTGTGGCATAATACTCTTGTGTACTGTAAAGATTTTTCACTTGTATTAGCTTACCAATATTCTGACTGGCCAATAGCCAGGCAGGAAGTATAGGTGGGATGACCAAACTAGGAGAATTTTGGAAAAAGAAAAAGCAGAGATGTAGTCACAAGTCAGATATAGAGGAAACAAGTTGAGAATGCCTTTCTGAGAAAATATGCCAAGCCATATGGCTGAAAATAGGTAAGAATTATGGGTTAATTTAAGTTGCAAGAGCTAGTTAATAATAAACCTGAGCTTATTATATACCAAACAATGTATAATTAATAGAAACCTCTGTCTGTTTATTTTGGACTGGAAGTCTGTGGGACTAGGTGGGACAGAAACTTCCATTTACAGTGGAATAAACATGTATTGAGTTGTTACTTTTGTGAATTTAATTCCCAGAATTAGTTCCTATCCAAATAAACTATCATGCCTTTTACACCAGTAGGGTCCAAATTGAACTTAGCCAGCTTGCCAGTCACTCAGTAACTTTGATTAAATTTGATTATGATCTTTCCTTTTTCATCAAACTTGATTTTTTTAAAAATACTTTGTAAATGGAGCAATGATTAAACATTTTCCATTTCCTAATAGTATAACACAGAGTCCAAAGTTTATGTTCATTGCAATTACTTTAAAACATACTGTTTAGAGTTAATAAATACTTAAAGAACATATAAGATCATAAAATATACATTTTGTTACACAATGAATGTGTAATACATTAACAAATATTTCAATTTATCTTATATCATTTATATACACATTTATGTGTGCTATATATTATATATATGCTATAGGAAATCCTATAGCCAGTAGCTTTTAAGTTACCCTCCCATTTGGGCTTGACGTCTTATACTATTTATGCTGATGTAAAGCATGCATCTGGCCTCTTTTCTGGCTGTGGTGTTTGGTTGCAGTTCTCCATTCCAGCAGAGAATATTAATTTGCAAGTCTACCCCTAAATAAATGACCTTCTATTATTCTCAATTCTGAGCTAGTGTGGAATTTCTTTTAAGTGTCCATCTTCATATATACACATACATAAACATATATATGTGCATACAATATGGTCTATGAAATCGGCGGCTTTAGTTCTTTTAAAGACCTCTTCTAGAAAGAATGTCTAATTTCATGGATAGATACCAACACTGATGCATGCCTATAATACATCCTTTTGATTTTATTTAATTCCTTTAAAGTATCGCATTTTATTTGTTTAATTGCAAGGTGGCACCCAATATCTGAAACAGTTGGGTGGGTTGGTGTATAAAATCACCAAGGGATTTTTCTGGAAAGGATATAGATATAGAGAAATAACATAATAATACAGCTGTACAATACTTAAAATTGTACTAATAAGAAAAGAAGCAAGGTCAAATTTGTGAGGAAATATGACCCCCGGTGCATAGAGGCAGGCAGGTCATATGCTTCAGGTTGGCCATCAAGGTCATACTTATGAGGAAGTGGGATTTGAATATGGACTTGAAGGAGATAACGAAAGTTATTTGAGTTTGCATTATCCTGGAAGAAGAAACAACTAGAGGAAATATCTAAAGGCAGAGCTCATTCACATAGATGTGAATAGATGAGGTGGAGAAGAGCATTAGGAAGTGATGTCATCAAAGTAACAGGGGCACTGATAACTGAAAAATTGGGGGACATTTAAGTATAACTAAAAAGGAAGCAATTTCAGGGTACTTAACACAGACAGTATTTTAAGTAATTCATCCCATCCCTAAAGTCAGGAAATACCACCATAAACTAGATAAGAAACAGAAGAGCTTCAGGGTACTATTTCTAAATCATAATGTGTAATTCAGGCTTAGATGCCAGTGAAAAGGTGGTGCGAAATGATGAAGAAGGAGGATCCCCTTATTTATCTGATTATTTTGTCTCTCTGACTCACTCTTTTCTGACTTATTACTACTCAGTTCATCTTACGATTCAGGGTTGCAGACAACAATGAGGACTCTAAGAGAGACATAGATGGTTCTAATTTACATGGGAAGTAGAAAAAGGCAAGATCTCCTGAGTATATTGGGAGCATGGGGACCATGGGAGAGGGTTGAAGAGGAGGGGAGAGTGGTGTAAGAGAATGGTCTATATTCTGTCAATTATATTTTAAGTAAATGCTGATTGGCCAGTAGCCCAGAAGGAAGTATAGCAGGACAACCAGAGAGGAAGTAGAGGCAGCTCAATGAGAACAGGAGAATTCTGGGAGGGAGGAAGCCCATTCTTTTGCAGTCCTGACCAGCCACAGAAGGAGCAAGATGAGACTGCCCCACTAAAAATGGTACTGAGACACGTCGCTAACATATACTAGAATAATGGGCTAATGTAAGTTTAAGAGTTAATAAGAAGCCTGAGCGTATGGGCCAATAAGTTTACAACTATTGTAGAATTTTGTGTTATTTCTTTGTGACTTAATGACTGAGGGAACTGGGGAGGACAGAAACCCTGACAACAAGAGAGCAGAAAAAAATGTATAGCTCAATGAAATCAATAAAAAAGACCCAGGATTGCAGGTCTACAAAAATGGGTAGTGGCCCCCTCAACTTTAAATATATGAGTATTCTTGGTGTGAAGAATATTCAAGGGGTTATTCAAAACCTCTCAACTCTAGCTTTTTTCATTCCTATTTGTATAATCTCAGGCTTATATTGTCAAAGAGAGAACATCCTTAGACACGTGTGACAAGAGTGAAATTAAGTTGTCCTATATTATTTTATCATCAGGTTTTATACTTAATTTTTTAGGATATGTGACAAAATTCAGATCCTTAAGATCTCAGCAGTCTGGGAACTTGAGTCAAAAGTCTATTTTGGGACTCTAGTAACAATGAGACTGTGGTATATTTTAAAAATAGACCTAACATTATTTCTTTGGGTTGGCTTGTGACTTTTCAGATGAGAGCAGAGGAGAGGGGTGTTATAATTTAGGAAGAGTGAGAGTTCTGACGGTACTTAAAGTCATGAGACAAAGGAAGTCAGAAGTGAGTAAGGGCTCAAGAACCAAGCCTTGCAACCTTCAATGTCAATATGGCAGTAGTATTGTTGACTTTACACAAATTAGAGTCGTCTGAGAAAAAGAAACCCCAACTGAGGATCTGATCTATCTGATCAGCCCATGAGTATAAGGCAATTTCTTGATTGATGGAGAATTTATGGGCCCCCGGGGGTGGATAGTGTTCTCTGTGGTGTTGTATAAGAAAGAAAACTGAGAATGCCATGGAGAACAAGTTCATGAACAGTGTCGTCTGTGGTCTGTACTTTAGTTCCTGCCTTCAAATTCCCACTTTGGGCTCCTGCTCTTGCTTCCTATGATGCAGCACTAATATGTAGAAATATAATCCAAATAGACCCTTCCCCCACTGCAACTTGTTCATGATCACATGATTTATCACAGCGTCAGCAGAGCAAACGGCAATAGTCTAGAATATAAATTGAGAAAATGTGCACATCAAAGAGAGTAAGAGAGACAATAAACTACAAGACAAGTAAGGGCAAGAGAATGCAAGGCATTGGAGGCCAAGTCAAGGAAGAAGCAATACATTAGTATATGCAACAATATCTGTTCCTGAAGAACAAATACAGATTTTACCTGATAGGACAATATTTATGCTTTCTTCTTGTTGAGTTAGACGGTTTTGAAGGTAGCAAGTGACATTCCAGTGAGAGTTGGTGTTAATAAGAAGGGCCATTGTCATGTTGAACAATTTGTTTCCATCCTGTGAGTGGGATTTGGATGTCTCTGGAATGACATCTCCTTTATTGTTTCTCCATTCCATAAGTGGCAGTGGGAACCAGCCTCCTGAATGACACTCCAATATCACTCCTTTGGTATTTGGGGGATGCAGAAGAATCTGTATGTCTGAGCTTGTTACTGGTGGAACAACAAAAGAGGAAAACAATATTGTTAGGTATAAATGGTAGAGGAAAGGACAGAAAAATAAAAGCTCTTTTTGGTTTTGATTCCAGTTTCAAAAGATTTATTTATATTCATACTCTCCAGGATGCTGGTTTCCATAAAATCTCACGAAAATGGAAGAGTCAGGTAGAAATGCTATAATATACAGTCAGCAAACTGTTCAAACTAAGTCAGCTCAGGAAAGGCCTGTTTCATTTGTTTATTAATTTATTTAAAACATATTTTAGGTTATTTACTAAGTCGAAGAAATAACCTACATCCTTGAATTATGATGAACAGAAATCAAGATTTTTGATCCTTTATAGTTTAATTTTTTTCATTTATCATAGTCACTAGTTATTTTGAGTCAACATAATAGATTATAAAAATTAGTTTCATTATAAATACAATTTTGAAATTCTAGCTGATTCTCTATGTATTTTCACAGTAGATAATTTATAATTTGTGAACATTGGGGATAAAGCTATTTGGAGCGAATACTGCATGACACAGTGCAGCTCCCATTGCCACTAAAACAAACGAAGAGGTGATGGAGAAGTTGAAAGATTGTGTAATGTTTAGGCCAAAGAAAATGCGTGGAGATTTAAAGCAGCACACCAAAATTGCTCTGTCTAGTAAAATGTCCCTGAAATAACAAGAACATTACAGATCTTTGCTACCAAAGTTTTCGTTTATTCCATAAAACTACTAAAAATGACAATCAGTAACGTTTTGTCCCAGTAGAACACAAAACATGGAAATGAACTACATGTGTGACTCTGCTCTAGACAACAGAGGTGTCTCATGACATCCATGAAGATTGATCACCTGGGTCTAGAGGCCTAATGTATTAGCATACACTTATGGATTTGTTTAGTTTACATTAAACCCTTGGCCTTTCCTTTCTTTTACTTTTCATCCAGAATAATTCAAAGTAAAAAAGTAGCATAAATGCCGTATAGTTACACACACACACACACACACACACACACACACACACACACACATAGTATTGCATCTGAGAATAGGGATTATTGTAGTTAAAATCTTTCTAAAGAGACTTAGAAAAATCAATCGGGTACTAAGAAGTTAGTGAATTAATTTGGAGAGAAATGGAAATAAGCATTGTTAGTAAAAACAATATTTTTTCTTTCATTAAACATTTTCATACAATATTTTTGATCATATTTTTCTCTGTAACTCCTACCATACTTACCCAACTTAATAGTAATAAGCATTTAAAAATTTAGTTCATTTGGAAAATTACTGACTGTTGTTAGAGATATTTGAAAGGATAATAAAACAACCTAAAAAGAATCTGATTATATGTTAGAAATATAACAATGTATGTAGGCATAATAAGAAACTACTTACTGATAGAATCAATCTCTGAACCCTAGTAATTTTTATTTTTTGATCTTTCATGTCATACAATTAAAAAATTAATTGTAGAGAATTCATTTTACCAATCAAACTATGCAATAAGTTTCAAGTTCTGATAATTTTCCAACCACTCAACCATAGGTAGGCTTTGAATCATATGTACATAGCAGTCTGAGAGAAATTCATGCCCACCTGTAACCTTGACCTCTGTAATGTGCTCTTCATAGAATTCACCATTTTTGAAGACACACTGGTATGGTCCATCATCATCAACAGTCACGTTAAAGATCCTGAGTGTCACTTTCCCTTCTCCAATGTCATCTTTCAGCAGTTCAGTCCGCTCTACATACTTGGGGATGGTTTCTCCATGCAGGTCTTTACCATCCCTGTACAGGTGCACAGGCTGTGTATAGCGGTTCCTGAACCAGCGAATCTCCATGTGCTGTGCATCTTGTGGTGGGGACAACTGACAACTGAGTTCAAGGGTTCCACCCACTGGAGCCAAGACTGGCTTAGTCAATCCAGTCACTGTGAATCTCTCTGTGAAGGAGAATAATCAAAAGATAGGAGTATGAATCAGTAAACATATTTACAACTTTTGTTGAAGTCATTCTGTTTATCCCTCTTCTGTCTTCTCCTACTCTTTCTCAAACATCCACACATTCTTCAAGGAAGGTCACTTTGTTTATCCTGAAGACAATTTAATTACTAATTACTGAATTGAAAGTAAAGCAGAAAGTAGTACTATAAATTGCTAGAAAAGATTTTAAGGAGCTATTGGAGACACCCCAAGATAGGCTGGATTCAAGAAAAATCAAGACAAAGTGGAAGACTGGGTCAGAGAAAATGACAATTTGAGTAAGCCATGTCATGTAATGGGATCTTCTTTTTGTCAAATCCACCTGCAATATGACACAGATGAGGGAACTGCCATCTTCCTTTGTCTGCTGTGTTCATTAACAGGACTGTAATGATTAAACTGTTTTTTAATTTTGTTCGTCATGATTCATACTGGGTAGGTAATGAGGTAATGTGAACAGTAACTTTGACTCATCATGTGAACTCAAAATGTAACAAACTGCTACACTGTAAAATGGAGTCACTCCTGGCAATACAAAGCAGAGTAAAATAGCATAAACATCGCCTTTCTAACAAATAAAAATGAAAATTAGCTCAACATTGTGCTGTTAGAATATCATAAATCAAAATAACAAAGGCCTCAACAATTATTAAAATAGTTGAAATCTAAAACTTTGATAACATAAAATGATCACAAAAGATGAAGACTATATGACTGTTTTTTTGTTTATAGCAATGCAGAACGATCCAGACACTCTGGAAGACAGTTTGGCATCTCTAACAGTGCTTGATGTAGGCTTACCGTACTTTCTTGCCATAGTCATGATTCTGCATATAGTCCAAATTGTTGTAAAGTGCAAATATAATGAAATTTCTACAAAATGTTAATAACTTCTTTATTCCCAGTTGCTAAAAATGAAAGCAATCAAAATTCCCTTCCATAAGTAAGTGAATAGGTCAACTATGTACATTCATAAAATGAAATATTATGAATTAATGAAAGAACTCGTACAATAGTGACAGAAATGTTAGGGAAGTAACCAACCAATTTTGATGGGATTTAAAGCCTCTTCCGTGATATAGAAACCATATTTGACAGTCCTAAAGTGGCCAAGAACCTGAGATCAGATAAACAATCTCCCCTTAAGGAAAAACCCAATACAAGTATTCTGCAAAAGGAATATTGGAGATGGGACAGAGAGAGGAATATGAGGTAGGAAACAGGAACTCGGGGCATTTAGTCAGGACTTGTAGAAATATAATATCCCATTTGATCTGAGTATTTTATAGAAATAAGAACTAGTGGCCGACTGCTCCACTTCTTTGATCTTTCAGCTTCCACCCCCTAACTGACTCTGGGCTTTTAATATTAAGACTAATTAGGATTGTGCTACATATGGTATTTTAATGTGGGGCCGAAACTTCCACATAAAGCCCGAAAAAGCTTTAAGAAGGATTTTAAACACACAAGAATTGAGTCAAGCATGGCTTCTTGGTAACTATCTTTTCTTTGGTGAACTCTGCTCACTGGCTATGAACAGAGGCACAGCTCCTTTAAGAGGTGGCTTTCTGGTTCGATGCTAGTGGCAAAAGCAGGCAGCTCTTTTAAGAGGTCCTACTAAATGATGTTTTTGAGTAGTGGCCAGCATACTACTCAGTGGCAGTATGAACTCAGAAACTCCCCAAAGTTGGGGTGATAGAGCTTTAGCTGGTACTTCTGCCATGAAACTAGGCAATCTTAGAATAAAGGAGTGGGACGAAGCCAGTCACAAAAGCTGCTGCTTAGCAATTTAAAGACTCATGTGGTCAGCAAAAGATAGCGATATGCACTAACGACAGATTTTTAAAAAAGAACTCTAAATGGGTTACGGTGTGTTAAAAATATATGTAGGCTTGGGAGAGAAAATAAAAAGAATAGAGAAAGTCCTTAAAAAAGAAACAGAGTAATAAAAATTGTAATAAGCCACATAAAGATAGAAAATACACAAAGAGCCTGTATGTTGTATGTTTCTATGTTGTTTTTGAATTATTTGACTCCTGAGGAAGCAACAGCAGCTGCTAAGAGACATTGGATTATAAATGTTGCTGGATTAATTCAGCCTATATATTTAAAAAGTGTCTTGACTTCAAAATTTAAATCGAAAGATGTGCTAATTTGAGGCAGAAGTTTTCCTCTTATTTCAATAGAAAATGAGAGACTGTGCATTTATTCTGGGTTAAGGAAAATGAAGAGTGATTGAGGAAGACCCCTTGAAAAATCTCTGAAGGGAGCAGATGGCCCAGACGATCCAACATTTCAGAGTGCCTCCTTTGCAGTTTCCCCGAGTTTCACATTCAGAAAGGCTTCAGGGCTGCTGGCTGGGATGATCTAACCTAACAGAATTCTCCAGTCAGTATTTGGCCATCTTCTGAAGCATGAAATCACAGAGGTAATACAATCTGGTTTACTAAAGGAAAAATTAACACAATATAGATAAAGGCTGAAATGGCTGCTTATCTCATGCTGCCTCTCTGACACTTTGGCCTCCCCTCATGCCAAACAAGAGCCAGATACCCCTCCTCTTCCTTGTAAGAGATCAAGTCCACAGCAAGAAGTCATGCCCTAGGGCAGGTAGCCCAGAACTATTGGCTGAATAAATTCCCACAACAATAATATTGAATTTTCTCAGAGTCCTCCAAAGATTACTAGTGTCCCAAACAGCAGCAAGTAGTTCAGAAAACTATGTTCACATTTCCCAAAATCTGGGTCATGGATCTTTGTCATCGTTTAGGGAATAGGTTACAAGTTGTTATTGATAATGATCAGGAAACAAAGCTGAACAAAGGAGATTAGATTCAGGGATCTTGTTCTGAAAAGAAAAAAGTGGGAAATGTGGTGACATCTTTGTCTCTGACAAATAAAGATTTCCTGGGGATCAGAGCATGGAGTTAGCCACAAATTAACCAAAGAAGCCAGGCAGTGGTAGCACACACCTATCATCCCAGCATTTAGGAGACCTTTTTTCCCCCTTCTAAACAGCTAATGTTTTTATTGAGCTATATATTTTTCTCCACTCCCCTCGCTTCCTCCTCTCTCTCCTTCTATCCTCTTCTGTGGCCCCACATTCCCAATTTACTCGGGAGATTATGTCTTTTTCAACTTCCTATATAGATCCATGTATGTCTCTTTTAGGGTCTTCTTTGTTGTCTAGTTTTTCTGGTGTTGTGGCCTGTAGGCTGGTTTTTCTTTATGTCTAAAAGTCACTTATGAGTGAATACAAATTATATTGGTCTTTCTGGGTCTCAGTTACATCACTCAATATGTTTTTTTTTCTAGATCCATCCATTTGCCTGCAAATTTCAAGATGTCATCATTTTTTACTGCTGTGTAGTACTCTATTGTGTAAATGTACCACATTTTCTTTATCCATTCTTTGTTTGAGGGGCATGTAGTTTTTTTCAAGGTTCTTGCTATTACGAATAATGATGTGATGACATAGTTGAGCTCATGTCCCTTGTGGTATGATTGAGCATCTTTTGGGTATATACCCAACCGTGGTAATTGCTGGTACTTAAGGTAGATTTTTTCCTGATTTTCTGAGAAATCACCATTGTTGTGCACCACGGTCCCCGTATATGCTCTATGCGCTAGAACCCAGTTCGCGAGCTTCGGGCAAGGGGCTGGAGGTTGAGAATACACATGCAGAGACAGACCGACACACAGACCTTCCAACACTGGTACCCAAAAGCCCCCTTTAATAGCACCATGGAGGCTTAAATACCCTGCAGGCAATGGTCAACAGGTGAAAATCCCATCTTCTGATCCTCTAGGTAAAGCACAGCCTTTAGTAACTTCAATTAGAAGGCTCTAGACAGGGAAGAGCAGCTAAAGGCCAGGACTCAACTAGTCCCAACACACCATTTCAAAAATCTGTATAAGTTTGCACTCCCACCAGCAATGGAGGAGTATTCCCTTTACCCATGTCCTCTCCAGCATTATCTGTCATCAGTGTTTTTTATCTTGGTCATTTTGACAGATGTAAGATGGAATCTCAGAGTTGTTTTGATTTGCATTTCTCTGATGGCTAAGGATGTTGAAAATTTCCTTAAGTGTCTTTTAGTCATTTTAGATTCATCTTCTGAGAGTTCTCAGTTTAGGTCTGCACCCCATTTTTATTGTATTATTTGTTCTTTTTAATGAACAGTTTCTTGAGTTCTTCGTATATTTTGGAGATCAGTCTTTTGCCCAATGTGGGGTTAGTGAAGATCTTTTCCAATTTGTAGGTTGCTGTTTTGTCTGGTTTACTGTGTGCTTTGCTTTACAGAAGCTTCTCAGTTTCAGGAGGTCCCATTTATTAGTTGTTTCTCTCAGTGTCTATGCTACTGAAATTATATTTAGGAAGTGGCATCCTGTGTCAATGCATTCAAGTGTACATCCCACTTTCTCTTCTCTGAGATTTAGTGTGGTTGGTTTTATGTTGATGTCTTTGATACATTTGGACTTGAGTTTTGTGCATGGCAATAGCTATAAATCTATTTGCATTGCTCAACATGTTGGTAACCAGTGTGCAAGCACCATAATTTGAATATGCTTTCTGTTTTTTCCATTTTAGCTTCTTGCTCAAAAATCAGGTATTCATAGGTGTGTGGATTGTATCTGGGTCTTCGATTAGATTCTGTTGGTCCTCCTGTCTGTTTTTATACTAATACCAGGCTGTTTTCATTACAGTAGTTCTATAGTAGTTTGAAGTCAGGGATTGTGATGCCTCCAGACATTCTTTTGCTATGCAGGATTGTTTTGGTTATCCTGGGATTTTTATTTTTCCATAGAAAGTTGAGTATTGTTCTTTTAAGGTCTGTGAAAAAATTTTCTGGGATTTTGATGAGCATTGCCATGAATCTGTAGAGTGCTTTTGGTAATACTGTCGTTTTTACTATGTTAATTCTACATACTCAAGAGCATAGGAAATCTTTCCATTTTCTTATGTCTTCTTCAGTTTCTTTCTTCAAAGTTTTAAAGTTCCTGTCATACAGGTCTTCCACTTGTTTGGTTAGAGTTACTCTAAGATGTTTTATCTTATTTGTAGCTATTGTGAATGGTGATGTTACTCTGATTTCTTTCTTTGTCCATTTATGATCTGTATAAAAGAGCGTTACTGATTTTTTTGAGTTAATTACATGTGCTACTATATTACTGAAGGTGTTTATGAGTTGTAGGAGTTGCCTGGTAGAATTTTTGAGGTCACCTAAGTATATTATTGTCTGCAAATAGTGAGAATTTAATTTCTTTTTTTCTAATTTGTATCCTCTCGATCTCCTTTTGTTGTCTTATTTCTTTAGCTAGAATTTGAGTACCATTTTGAATAGACATGGCGAGAGTAGAGAGCCTTCTCTTGTTCCTAATTTCAGTGGAATTGCTTTGAGCTTCTCTCCATTTAGTAGGAATTTGACATCGATGAGGTTGTGCATTAGTGGACCTCACTTTTAAGGGAAGCAACATAAGCTCAATGACAAACACTACCATTATTTTATCAATATAACAAGGTGTTAAAACTCAGTAGTCTGGCACATGTGAACACTAATATAAATTTAAGTTTTAATTAATAATAATCTGTCCATAGTTGTTCAGATCTAATAAACATACCATACTAATTAAAGATTTTAAATAGTAGGGGAAAACCTGGGTTAGAGAAAATAAAAGTATGGTTACTTGCTTATTTCATTCACTTGTCACATAGATTCTTAATAAGAAGAAAGTATTCAAGAGAAGAATTTATTAAATTTTTAAAAAGTATTTCTTTTATTTTGTGTTCATGAATATTTGCCTGCATGTGTATTTGTAGATGATGCATATGTTTGGTGCCAGTAGAGACCAGATGGGGGGCATCAGATCATCTGAAAGTGAAGTCACAGATGGTTTCGAGTCATTGTGTGGGTGTTGGGAATCAAAACAGACCCTTTGGAAGAACAGCAGGTGCTTTAAGAGATGAACCATGTTTCCAGCCCCAAGTTTATTAAGTTTTAAAAGTCATCATCTCTTATAATAACCAAGTAGTAAGTGCATATAGTTTCAGATAGAAAACATCTTGATTGAAGAGCAAAGAGAAATCAAACTGGAACTGACGTGGATGTTTTCTCCAAGCTAGATAGCTTTCACAGTGATAGAATCTGTGAAGCTACTAGGGAGAAAATTTGTCAATGGACCTACCGAATAGTGGAAACTGCATGTCTCAATACTGAGTCAAGCAAGATGCACCTACCTGTGCAATAGTGACAGGAATGTTTATGAGGATAACCATCATTTCCTTATTGGTTTTGAAACCTGCATCACAAGAGAGAATACAATGTCTGGTACTATGAACATGGTCAAAAATATGACTGGGGAGGTCACAGATCATAGGCAAATTACTACCATTTTTACATTTATAAGCATAGATTAATGCTGCTTTCAGTCTTGGTTAAAGAACAATCTTTCTCCAGGGCAGCAGTCAATTAAGAGATTTATAACTGGCCAGAGTGCTGAGAATATGTGACTGTTTAGAGATCAACTCCAAATAAAGCATTTATATCAATGCTCTTGAAAGCTAGGGAACATGGTTGAATGGTAGAAATAGAAAGAATGGATGTAGGAGTTGAAGGATGGGGAAATGTGTTGTAAATTCGGGCCCAACATGGCTATTGCACTCATGAATTATAGTAGGAGTGCCAGCAGGAGAACTATCGAAGGTTAAGCCAGTCAGTATTCAAGTCAGTGAGACCCCACCACTACCAGAGAAACTTATTTGGAAATGATAGCTGCTGGGGGAGGGGAAACCATTTTCTTTAGGATGTGGCTGGTAGCAGGTTGTCCATTCTACCGTGGGTGGATGGCCTCACACTCATGTGCATGTAGATAGCAATAATTGGACTCAGGAAAAAGAAGATATAACAAAGGAGGGGAAAGTATTGTGGTGATCTGAAGGGAGTGATCTGAGACAGCAACTCCAGTTGGATGCAAACCCTGCTCTGTAAGAGGGATTTCAATCCTGATACTGTAAATTTGGCCAACCATTTATGGTTGGGAAGGTCAGATGTCCTAGGGGTAACTTGTTATTGTGGTTTGGCTAAATTGATGATGCAGTGTCAAACCAGGCCAAATTAAAAGTCCAGATTTAATGACCATGCAACTCCCCAGATGATTCTTGGAGGAAGCTGGAGAGAAATCACATGGCAGCTCTAGGGACATTGAAGAAAGACACCAGGGAAGATATCAGAAGATGGGAGGGTCTACCATGTACATGGATTGGTAGAAGTAACATAGTAAAAATGGCTATTCTAACAAAAGCAACCCCTATATTCAATTAAATTCCCAACAGAATTCCAAAACCTCTTGGCATCTATCTTAAAGAACAATTTTCAGGTACATATGGAAACATAAATCCTAGGATATCTAAAACTCTATTGAACAAGAACAAACTGCTGGAAATGTCACCACTCTCTCTCAAGTATACTACAGAGATATAGTAACAAAAACAACATTGTATTGAATCAAAACCAACACATTTATCACTAGAATTAAATTAGAGATCAAGACATAAGTAGTTCACACACCTATTTTTATGAAAAAGAAGCCATAAATACACACTGGAAAAAGACATCATCTTTAACAAATGGTATTGGTCAAACCGTATGATTGCACAAAAAAAAATGAAAATAAATCCATTCTTATCACTCAGCACAAAACTTTTTTTTTTTTATTTTTCGAGACAGGGTTTCTCCGTAGCTTTTGGTTCCTGTCCTGGAACTAGCTCTTGTAGACCAGGCTGGCCTCGAACTCACAGAGATGCGCCTGCCTCTGCCTCCCGAGTACTGGGATTAAAGGCGTGCGTCACCACCGCCCGGCTTACTCAGCACAAAACTTAACTCTGAATGTATAAAATATATTAACATAAGTCCACCAGATACATTGAATCTGATAGAAGAGAAAGTGAGGAATATCGTGAACTCCTTAGCATAGGAGAAGACTTTCTGAACAGAAGACAATTAGCACAGGAACGTAGAACAACATATAATAAGTGGGACCTAATGAAACTGAAAAACTATGAACAGAAAAGGGCAGTATCACATGGACAAAGATTTCTTACCAACCACGCATTTGAGAGAGGATTAATACCTAAAATATATAAAGAAGTTAAAAATCTAGGCATCAAGAAAACAAATAAGCCATCTAAAAATGGGGTTAAGATCTAGACAGAAAATTCTCAAGGAGAACACGCAAATAGCTGTGAAACACTTAAAGAATTGTTCATCATCTTTAGCCACCAGGGAAATGCAAACCAAAAATATATTGAGATTTCATCTGATACCCTTTTTTTTTTTACCATTGTCAATAAAAGAAATGATGGTTTGTACTAGTGATGATATGAAATAAGAGGCACAAACATCCATTGCTAATGAGAGTTTAAAGTTGTACCATCACAAAAGAAATTCATGTGGTCATTTCTCAGGAAGCTGGGAATAGGTCTACCCAAAGATCTAACTATTATACTCTTGAATATATACCCAAAGGATGCTTTATCCTAATACAGAGACACTTGTTCAATGATATTATTTGCACTTCTATTCCTACTATTCAAAAAATGCAAATAGCCTAGTTGTTTTTCAGTGCATTAATGGATAAAGAAAATGTACATTTACTTAGTGAAATTATTATTCATCCATTTAAAATGTGAAATGAAGTTCACAGGTAAATGGATGAAGCTATGAAAAAATCATTTTGTGTGAGGTAATCCAGTTCAAGAAAGACTAATATAGTATGTATTGACTTACATGTGGATTTTAGATTTAAGTCTTCAATAAGAAAGCTACAATCTATATAACCACACAGAGAGGTTAGGTACAAAGTAAGGAAGGAGTTAGGAGGGATGGACATCCTTCAGAAGAGAAAATAAAATATGTATCTGGAAAAGGACAGACATGCAGTAGGAAGATCAAATGGGAAGAGGAAGGAAAAGGGTGTAATACAGGGAGGGACAGCCAAAACAGGCCCATTGCAGAGGCCATATGGAAACCCAGTAGAGTAGGATATTACTAAAGTTGCTTCATGCATTTAGGAAGGTAAGCTAAATGAATTCACCTAATAATGGAGGAGACAAAGAGACAACTGGAAATAGCTTGTCATTAGACAATGCTTCTGGTACCAAGAATGAGTCTAATTCAGTTCTACCCCAAATAAATGTGCATCAGTGAAAATTTATCATTGGACAATCATCTTTTTCTGTAATATTTTACATCTTTTATATAATTCATTGTCTAAGTCTTTTTGTAATGTCTTCAAGTAATCTGTATTTAGTTCTGCTTTGCCCAGATGCCCCTACAAAGTCAAATTCTCATTTCCCTAGCTTGCTTCATCTTCCCTCATCTTTCCCCCTTACTCTATTCTTAGTTTGGATGGATTTTAATATGTAACTGCTGTTATCAATTTCTCAGTTTAAAAGTGATATGTAAGTGTAGTAATAAGAGCGGTGGGGCTGCGTCCCCAACACCCCAGCCGCCTGCTCGGCTAGCTTATGCCCTGAAATAATTACACGGACACTGTATTCTTTTAATCACTGCTTGGCCCTTTAGCTCTAGCCCTTACTGGCTAATTCTGATATCCCGATCAACAAATCTCTAATAATCTGTGAGCACCGGTCTTACCGGGAAGATTCTAGCCTAAGTCCATCCTGGGTCGGAGCTGGGGCATGGCATCTCTCTGAGGCGTCTGCTCCAGAGAGGAGAGCTGTGGAGTCTGAGCTCACTTCCTCTTCCTCCCAGCGTTTTGTTCTGTTTACTCCACCTACTTATGTTCTAACCAATAAAATGGGCCAAGGCAGTTCCTTTATTAGCCAATGACCTTCCTCCATCATTTCCCCCTTTTCTGTTTAAACAAAAAAAAAGGAAGAGAGTTGTTGTGTGTGGTAGTACACACCTTTAATCCCAACACTTGGAAGGCAGAGGGAGATTGAACTCTGTGACTTCAAGGCGTGGTAGCACACGCCTTTAATCCCAGTGCCTAAAAGGCAGAGACAAACAGATCTCTGTGAGTTCAAGGTGTAGTAGCAAACACCTTTAATACCAATGCCTGGGAGGCAGAGACAGGTGGATCTCTGAGAGTTCAAAGACAGCCTGGTCTACAGAGTTATTCCAGGTCAAAGATATATGCTCAAAAAGCAAAAAGTTAACCTAGGAATGTCACAGCTTAGATTCTTAAGTGCCTAGTGATTTAAAGGCGCAAATCAAAAATGCTCCTGGATAGTAAAAAATTGCAGATTCACAATAGGACAGATTCAGACCACTAAATGAGTCACACTGTTGGATGAATGTACGTAGGCTTGGAAGAGAGAAGAAAAAGAATATAGAGAATAAAGTTAATGGTTTAAAAAAAAGGTAAAGTCTTTAAAGAGACAGAGTACACATAGTTAAGAGATTAAAAGAAATAAAGAAAAATAAGCCACGTAAAAATGGAAAACTCACAGAGAGTCTGGATTATGTACATTGTGTTTTCTTTAAAATTTTTGACTGTGAAGGAGCTAAGTACAGAGAGACATTTCATTACATGGGCTGCCAAGCTAAACCAGAATGCATATAAGGGTTTTACGATTTCAAAATTTGGGTCTAAGGATATGATGCTTTGGAGAGGGTCTTCTTTTGTTTTTACAGAGGACCAGACCCTGTGGATTTCCTCTATTCCAATTTGGTATGATAGACCATGCCCTCCTGAAAGGTTGTTGTGAACATCTTCAGAAAATTGCTTCGCTCAACTGCCAACTGAGATGAAACTAGCACACAGGTTATACCATGAAAGACCTAATTAACGACACCCCCATTCAGCAGGAGGCAGTTTGGAGAGAAAAAACTGTGCTCATGTTTCCAAAATATTGTTTATAAATGTTCTTTTACATTTAAAGGGGAAATGATATAGGTATGAATAATTTGCATTGGTGTGGATTTTAAGGCCAATTTTGTTATATGTATATGTATTTCTGATCTTGAATAAGGTGTTGTGATTGTGTAGTTCATTTTTAAAATGTAATGTAAAATTAGGAAATATAGTTTGTTGATGGATAATCATAAATAATAGTCAAGTTTGTAGTCATGTTACTTAGATTTTCTAGATATATAGAGATATATTTTAAATAGACATTCTTCATGTCTTTCAAAGATTACAGAATAGGACATTTAATGTTTTAATAACTGAGGACTTTTCATGACAATGAGACACTCTGCTCCAGGCAGCACCAATCTACTTCAAGAGGAAGATGGGCATCGAAGAGGATCCTTATGGAGCTTGATAGCCATTTGTGCAAGAAACTACTCTTGCCTGGACTATTGCATAAACTGGACATAGAGAACCCGCAGAGAGAGAACTACTGAACTTGCCTAAAGGTGAGATGATCTTTTGGGGTTCCTGATTCATGAAAGAGTATGCAAGACATTCTTCAGGACAAGCAGATAGTGACTGCCTTTGAAATTTCCTGCTTTGTGGAAATGTCTGCTGGAAAATATGGGCCTGTAGGCCGAAGATGGATGCCCCAACGGTACAGAGAAACTTTGGGTGACTGTTCAGGCAGTGAGATGTCTCTGTCATTTCTAGAGTTTTAAAAGCTGCTTACTTTTTGTTTGCTTAGGTAATATTGTATCTTTCTGGAGTCTTTGATGGAGTTAAGAATAGTTAGTTATAGTTTTCCTTAGTTATGATAAAGATTATTGTAATTTTTACTTGATAACTGTTTTGTTATATGT
Source organism: Microtus pennsylvanicus (assembly GCF_037038515.1). NCBI lineage: Eukaryota > Metazoa > Chordata > Mammalia > Rodentia > Cricetidae > Microtus > Microtus pennsylvanicus. The sequence continues at coordinate 47,656,233 of NC_134591.1, read as the reverse complement.
AATTTTGCTATGTTAAAGTTAAAGCCTTCTTTTTTTGTTTAAACAGAAAAAGGGGAAATGATGGAGGAAGGTCATTAGCTAATAAAGGAACTGCCTTGGCCCATTTTATTGGTTAGAACATAGGTAGGTGGAGTAAACAGAACAAAATGCTGGGAGGAAGAGGAAGTGAGCTCAGACTCCACAACTCTCCTCTTGGGAGCAGACGCCTCAGAGAGACTCCATGCCCCACTCCCGGGCAGACACATGCAATGAAGCTCCGATCCAGGATGGACATAGGCTAGAATCTTCCCGGTAAGACCGGTGCTCACAGATTATTAGAGATGGGTTGATCGGGATATAAGAATTAGCCAGTAAGGGCTAGAGCTAATGGGTCAAGCAGTGTTTAAATGAATACAGTTTGTGTGTTGTTATTTCGGCCATAAGCTAGCAGGCGGCTGGGGTGTTGGGGACGCAGCCCCGCCTTCGCTCCTAATTACTACATGTAAGTGATGTGCATTCAGTATGAATATTGAGTCCTCAAGACAAGTATTCAATCGCTATCATTGTACTTTTTTCCTGGAAGCTGAAAAAAACCCAAGTAAAGAATATGTGCTATTGGACATAATTACTTGTTCCTCTAAGCTGGATACTCTTGCAACGGTTTTCACTTAATTGCTACATTCCGTCTTTAGGAATAATGGTTTAAATGCCCTGTTCTTTGTACCATGCCTTGATTTTTTTTTGGCATGCTTGACATTGCCGATGCTCATAAGTGCAAGTGAGAGAGTCATACCTGAACTCAGCGCCACTGTCAGTAGGAGGAACAAGGCAACACAGCGTGCAACAGCAAGTCCTCCTGTAGCTCCCATTACACCTGTGACGAAACATAGTAGATGAAAGGATAACTTTCCATCAAATTCCAATTTCTCTATAATTCTACTATCTTGCTTGATGTGTGTATGATAAACATAAAAATCTATCACATTTGTTTGCTAGATCAAGGCCAAAATACTAAGCATGTTATTTTAAAAAAATCAAAATTTTATGATATATCCTTCCATGATTTTGAATGAACAAAATAAAATATTTATATATAATATATATATATATTATATATAATGTGTTTTACAATCTTTTTCTAAATTTTTTTCGTGTGTGTGTGTTTTGCCTGCATATATGTATGCCCCACTTGCATTCCTAGGGCCAACAGAGTTCAGAAGAGGTTATCTGATCTCCATAATCTGGAGGAAGAAATGGTTGTGAACAAGGATATGGATGTCAGAACTAAACCTGGGTTCTCTGCAGGAGCAAAAAGTACTCTTAGTTACTGATCCATCTCTCCAGCTGTCTTTTTTATATTTAATTACATATTAATTACACATAATGGGTGCCTTAGTGACACTTGCATACATGTATATACTTTGTATTCACTGCCATTGCCCTCTCACGGGCCCTCCCAGTCCCACTAACCTTTCTCTTTCCAACTGCTCTCCCTTAAAATATCACATCTTTTTAATTTTTTTATTGCAATTTGAGTTCAACTATCATGGCTCACAGGTGGCTACACCACTGAAAAAGTGCACCGTCCCCTCCCCAGCAATTATTAGCTTCCTAAGAAGCCTCAGGGTGGGATGAGGTCTTGTGAGTTTCTCCCTTTCCACAGTGTCAAATGGTGGCCCTAGTCCTGTGCAGATAATCACAGCTGCCCCACTAGAAGTATTTCTCCTAGAAAATCGTGTATTCATGCATTTTTAAAAGATTATGTGTCTCTCACTTCCCCATCTCCTTCCCCTTTCCAAAGTTTAATGACAATGATTCTGCTCTCTGCTATGAGATCAACTTTCAAAAAATATTTTATATTTGAAATAGAATTATAGTGCTATCCCTCGCCCCTCCCTCCAGCTTCTCACACATCATCGCTCTCTAGCCATAAGCCTCTGTTTCTACTGTTACATATGCACACACACTTAGGTACATGTGAATATACATATATAAATGTGTAAATATGCATATATGTGTATGTATATGCATGTATGTATTGTGATACACACACTCACACACACAGAGCATACTGGGTCATTTCTTTAAGGTTTGAGTGTGTGACTTCAAGACTGACCACTGCACTGGAAAACCAATAACAGGTCTCATTCCTAGGGAAGCCTAACTCTCCTTCTCCCAAAAGTCATCAGTTGCCTGTAGCTCCTTATATAGGTATGGAGCCTTTAGAAAATTTCCCCCTTTACATTAACATGCCCATTAATTCCACGGTTCCAGTCTTATTTATGGAGCTATTTCTAGGAAATTAACCTTTTAAATTTCCACGTATGACTGAGAATATGAAGTATTTTTTGTGCTAGTCTACTTGAGAAATTGAATTTTTAAACACAATGTAAAAATTTAATAGGGACAAATCACATATTCTATGCTCTTCTGACTTTGTTTATTATAAATCAAATAGTTATTATGGTTGATAAGAACATGGGATGGGCACAAGTCTCACTTTATGTGGCTGAGAAATCATAGTCTTAGGAATATATTTTCTTCTCAAACGACATTTCAGAACCTGATCTCAAGAGCCACTAATATTCCAGGCTGTCACTATCAGTCCCAGTACCTCTTTGTTGGCAAAATTTAAATATAAACTTAAAAAAAAGAGCCACTAATATTGAATGTTACAGAAATATATTCAGCTGATCCATAAAGAAAACTTGGGAGTTTTCTTCCCTAGAAGGCACTAATTCCTCTTCCTCTTTTTCCAGTAGGATATTTTATTTATTTTTTAATCTATTTTTATCAAGCTCTACCTTTTTCTCTGATCCCCTTCTAGCCTCTTCCCTCCCCTACAACCCTCTCCTAAAATCCCCATGCTCCCAATTTACTCAGGAGATCTTGTCTTTTTCTTCTTCCCATGCAGATTAGATCTGTGTATGTCTCTCTTAGGGTCCTCATTGTTGTCATCCTTCTTAACAACAAGATTTACTAATCCTTAAATATACTCCTTACTGAGTCTTTGAAACTTGTTTATAGGGGTAGAATATTCCTCCCAAGAGGCACAAGGAAGTAGAAAAGGTAGAGAAATGATCTGTGAAGATAGAACCATAGCTTAAAATATTATTAAATCCCCTTACTTACCTGAGCCTGACGATCCCAAATCAGCTTTCTGTTTTCCCTATGAATGCATGAGTTGAGTCACCTGAGATTTTGGTAATGCTCCAGCAGTTTTACTGAAGTCAGCAAGCATGCCAGAGTTAGACGGAGATCAGGTAAACTGACATCCAACTTTTCCTCTCTTACACTGAAAGTCTGGCCCCATGATTCCACAAGCCTGATTGATACTTAGGTCTCTTTCCCAGGGAAATTCCTAAGGGGCTGGTATATCAACCCACGAATGAAATCTTTGTTTCGCTCAGTGACTGTGACTGGTATTACTCAAGTCCTAGCAAGACTTGCCTCACCTAGGGAAGAAACAAAACAAAATCTGATCCGCCCCTGTCATATACTGAGTGCTGAATGAAAAACTATGATGAATGTATTTTTAATGCTGGTCCTATACATAGCATAGTAATGAGAGGGAATTGCAGAAGCACAAGCAAGTTACTTTAAGTCCAGATGAAACATTCCATGAAAGAATGGGAACTTCCCATAGTTTCAAGGAATAACCTTGAAGCAAAACGATCAGTTGGTCCAGTTAAGCAAAGGAGCACAGTAGTTTTCCAGGCTGACAGAGAAACTCTATCTTGAGGACACGAAAGAGAGTAGTCAACTCAAAACACTCCTTTAATTGGCAGTAGCTACTGGGAGAAATGATTCTGAGGAATGATGAGAGGTGAGCTTCAGGGAGAAATAAAGGAAGTTATGAAACTTTAGGAAACATATGATATATATTTAAGTGTATGTGTATCTATGTAGAGTTAATTCTTTTAATACACAGATGTGTGTATTAATGTTTAATAGATGTCATACATATATAAGTATAGAGCAGCTATGAATATGAATGCACTCAGAAACTTATGCACATACATATATTTATAAAATATTGCAGATCTTTATACATGTATGCACACATGAATTTAAAAGTATATTTCATCAAATATGTAGTTATATCTCTACAAATAAGTCATATAATGCTCAGTGATCATGCATGTGTAATGGATTATAAATGTACACATGTAAGTGATTTAAAATATATTTTATTAGTTCTGTGAGATTTTTGTACAAAGTAGTTTGATCATATTCACTCCCAGTTCTCCCCAGATCCATTGCCCTTCCCTACTCAATCAACTTGGTGTCCTTTATCTAAAAACCAAACAATATTTTTTCTGTGAAAAAACACCATGACCAAAAGTAATATGGAGTTAAAGAGTTTTATTTCAGGTACAGTTCAGGTCACATTATATCGATGATAGAAACAAAACCAGGAACTCACTTAATGTTGGAACCTGGAGTCAGGAACAACAGAAGACTCGGGAAAAACTGCTTCCTGACTTGCTTCTTCTGACCTGTTTGGCTTGATTTCTTACCACATGCCTAGGGTTAGCACAACACAGAGTGTTCTGGATTTTCTCATATAAATAATTAATCAAGATAGTGTCATAAGTCTTATCTACTGACCAATCTTATGAATGCATTTTTTTTCCAGTTAGGATTTCTTCTTCACTGATATGTCTTGATTTGTGACAAGTTTTTAAAATCTAACCAATACACCAGTTAGGATCAATTAGTACTACTCAAATATTTTTGCATGTACTGTCTTCCTTGCTAGTACACTGGTTCTCAGGAACTACACTGTTAGAGAAACTCCCTCTCCCTCTGTCATCAGTTATCAGCTGTCAATGACTCCTCAACTATGAGGGGCAATTTCATACCAAGTATCTTATTCCATGCTGGAATTCAGTCTGGCTTGAGTTTGAATATACTTGCACATGCTTTTGTGACCACTGAGAGTTTATATATGCAAATATCCTGCCATGTCCAGAAATCAATTTCCTTGTGTTAATGTATTGTCTCTAGTGCTTGGACTCCTCCATTTCTTCAACAATGATCTGTAATCTTTGAGAGGAGTGGGAGTGATATGGATGTCTCATTAAGGCTGAGCATGTCTCAGTCTCTTATTCTCTACACCTTGGCCAGTTGAGGTTCTATGTGTTAATCACCATGTACTGCAAATAGAAGCTTCTCTCCTGAGAGTTCATATAAACATTAATTTATGGCTATAGACATAGGCCATCAAGAGTTAGTTTAGCACTGTGGCATTTTTCAGGATAATAACAGTAGGCTCCCTTCTAGGAAATGTGGTCTATAAATCCAAAAGTTTCTCTCTCTATATATATATTACCAAAAAGAGTTAAAGAGAGATAGAATAAATGCCCCAAATATGTCTATAACATCCAATGAGATAGAAGCAGTAATTAAATATTTAAAAAGTTAGCAAAGAAATCCCAGGGCCAGAAAGATTCAGCACAGAATCCTAATAGGCCTCCAAATAAGAGCTAACATACATTTAAAAAACTAGGAAAGGAAGAAATATTTTAAAACTCCCTTTTTGAAGACAGTGTTATACTAGTAACCTTACCAGACAGATACACAACAAGGAAAATATTATAAGCCAACATTTTTGATGAACAGATGGGCAAAATTGTAGCACTTGCAAACTGAAATCAATAACATATTATACAGATTATTCACCCTAATTGAATACCTAATAATAATTTCTTTCCAACTTCACATAGTCTGTCTCTCTCCTCTTTCTCTTGTTCTCACTGAATCAGTTTAGTGGTGACTGTACGTATAGGGATGTAGGAGTATCTACTGAAGCATAGACAAACTCTTTGAAGTCACATTAATAAATTCCCTGTCAACAGCCACTCCACAGACAGTCTCCCTCAGCTGCCAATATCTATTTAATTAAAGACTGGACTTCAGGAACCCCAAACTCTTCCAAGCTGGAATTTTGGCTGGCTTGATCTTATACAGTCTGCTGTATACATTTCCAAATGGTGTCAGTTTGTGTGTGAGATGTGCTATTTGTATAGAAAGTAGTGTTTCCGTTAACAATTCACTCTGACTCTTATGGTCTTCTATTACATATTGATCACTGGGGAAAGGAAGTGTGGTATAAATGTCCCATTTAGATTGAGCATTTTACCAATTTTTATTAGCTTTACATTGCATAATTTGGGGTATCTCTATTTATCATCATCTACTGCAAAAATGAGCTTTTGTAATAAATATTGAAAGATACATGGATTTTTGTTCCATTAAAATAAAAACCATAAAAGATATACTTGAATTTCTAAATGTAATAATATACAAAACATGAATAAAGATGATATGAATAATTTAAACAGATACATAAAAACTATGAGGCAGATGCACTGACTTAAAATCTCTCTCTTGGAAAAACAGAAAAGAAATGGTTTGTTTTCTAGATACATGTGCTCTTGCAATGTTAAATCAAAGGGAAGTAAATAATTTTAAAAGATTCATAACCAAAAACAAGATAAAAACAGTAATTAAAGATCAGGACCAGAAGGACTTAGCATAGAATTCTATCAGACCTTCATTGAACTAATACCAATACTTCTACAATTTTTATGTCAAATATAAAAAAGAAAATCAAAATTATTTATATGAAACAAGTATCATTTTAATGCCTAAATGAGAATAACATACCACCAAAAATGAGAATTATAGATCAATCTCCCTCATGAACGTAAATGAAAAATTATCAATGAAATATCTGTAATATGAAGTCAAGAACACATAAAAAGACATCCCACCATAAAAAGGTCTTCTTTACTCCAGAAACGCAAGAATATTTAATATGTATAAATCAATAAATGTAACCCAAGATATAAACAGAATGAATAGGTAGAAATGAAATGCTCATCTCATTACATGCAGAAAAGGCCTTGAACATAATGAAACATCCATTCATGATAAAAGTTCTGAAGAACATAGGGATGCAGGGACGTAGCTCAATGTAATAAAGATAGTATACAACAAATCCACAGTCAACATCACACTAAACAAGAAAGGCTCAATATATTTCCACTAAATTCAGAAAAAAGACAAGGATGTCTGCTGTTACAACTCCTGTTTACAGTAGAACCTGAAGTAGTAGCTATAACAGTAGGATAAAAACAGAGACAAAAAAGGACAAAAATGACTTAAGAAGAAATTAAAGAATATTTAATAAGTGACTGTGACAGTTAATATAGATAGTAAGAGTAAAAGGACCAGGATGCCCATTGTGAAATGCATTTTTTTCCAGTTAGGATTTCTTCTTCACTGATATGTCTTGATTTGTGACAAGTTTTTAAAATCTAACCAATACATCATTTAGGATACATGATAGGGAAGATGCACCCACAAAATAACAATGATAGCCTAAATAAGACTTACATGACAATGAGGCTATGGAAAATTTTATAGGTGCACCTGTTAAAATAATTGCTATAGGCAATCAATGACTAAGATCTACAAAACAAATGGTAATAAACATTAGTGTGGATGTGGTGAAAGGAAAATACTTATTCACTGCTGGTGGGAGTGGAATCTGGTATAGCCATTATGGAAATCAGTGTGTAGGTTGCTCAAGAAACTAGAATTAAATTTACTACAATATTCAACTGTAGGACTTTTAGGCATATACCCAAAGGACATGATATCCTACTAAAGAGATGCTTGCTTATTCATTTTCATTGCTTTTCTATCAATGATAGCTAGGTAATAGATATATACTAGGAGGTGTCCATTAACTGACAAAAGGTTAATAAAATGTGGTATATATTTTTTTTAAATGTGGTATATTTATACAATGAAATATAATTACGTTGTTATGGAAAGTGTATTTGTAAATTTTGAAACATTAATCTAAATATTCTTTATCAATAAAAATTCAGGAGTCAGATACTGGAGTAAGAATCTGATGGATCAGAGAAGCAGAGAAGTCACTACTCCTCTTCTAGCTGTTCTCTTCCTGTCTCCAAAAAGTCCAAGATCCCACTCTGCCATGCCTTACTTATTCCTGTCCTATCTATTCACAGTCCTCTAAAACCTGTGTGGCTAGCTTGGGAAAGTTAGTGGCTAGCTCGGTTCTCTGACACTAAGCAAGCTTTATTTGTCAGAACATGATCAAAGTGTCACTTTTGTTTAAAAAAGGAAGATTTTAACTAAATAGTAAAAATATTTACATTAGCACAATAGTTGTATATAAGTATCTCCAGGTAAGAATCAGTTTAACAATGTCTAGTCCATATGCATTTGAAAAATTCAGAGAAAATACAACAGTATCTATTCTATTTTGTTTATTTCACAGTGTCATACCTAATCCACATTCTATCCTAACTTACATTATCATCCAAAATTATTTTCCTGCCTCGCAACCTTATATACCTCATGCTGTGGGAAAAATATTTTGTATAATGTAAATATTTGTCAATTATTTTGGTTTAATAAAACATTGATTGGACAGTATCAGAAAGTATAGGTGGGCCAACCAGACTAAGAGAAGTCTGGGAAGAGTAAAGGTTCAATCTGCAGTACCCAGCTAGACACAGAGAAAGCAAGATAAAATTGCTGCACTGAAAACAGGAAATGAAAGACTTTGTATTCATTCTCACTTAAGGATAAGGTTTGATCAAGGAAGACCCCATAAAAAATCTCCAGTTGTGAAGATGACCCAGACGATCCAATGTTTCAGAGCACCTTTGTTGCAGTTCCCTCTGAGTTCTACAGCCAGATCAGATTGAAGACTGTTAGTTGAGATGCTCCAGCCTCACAGAATACTCCAGTCAGGACTTGACCAAAATCCTAAATTTTCTTTGGGTCCCATAAGATTATCAGTGCCCCCAATCAGAAAGAAGTAGCCAAGAAAACAACACTCATGGTCCTAAAAAATAGATTATGTATGTTTGTCTTTGTTTAGAGTTTTGGCTACAAATTGTTGTGGACAATGACCAGGATAAAAGCTAAGCAAAGGAGATTAGATTCAGGGTCTTGTTTTGAAAAAAAAAAGGAAGAACTGTAGTGGGATAATATCACTTGTATTGGTTTAATAAAATGCTGATTGGCCAGTACTCAGGCAGGAAGTAGAGATGGGGCAACCAGATGAGAAAAATTCTGGGAAGAGGGAGACAAAGGTGCAAACGCCAGCCAACCACATAGTAAACAAGACACGAAGAAAATGAAGTAATGCCATGGTCACATGGCAATACATAGACTAATAGACATGGGTTAATTTAAGATATAAGAGCTAGCTAGAAATAAGCTTGTCCATTGGTCAAACAGTGTTTTAATTAGCAGAGTTTCTATGCGATTGTTCAAGCCTGGGCGCCGGGGAATCAAAGAGCAGTCTTTGCTTACAAGTTTATACCTCTTTGTGAGTTTCTTTTCTGAAATTAAAACCATCTAGTCTTCATCACTGTCAGAGACCTGAGATGGATATAATATTACCTGAATAAACAGGAAGTACATAGCAAGCCACTTCCAAAACTAGAAAAATCACAGAAACAGTTGGCTGCCTAAACAGTCACCCAAGATTTCTCTGTAAGATTGGGGCACCCATATTCAGCCTGAAAGCCTAGAATATTTGACAGACTTTCTGTGGAATAGGAATTTGGAAGGAATATTCTACTGTGTCTTGGTGACACATTTACAGTCATTTATTTTTGTGTTCTTTTTGTCCAATTTGAACACCATACTTCTAACCATCTAGACAAGGGCAGTTTCTTGTCCAGTGGCTAATATTTGTCACAAAGAAAGTAAACTCCATATGCTCCATATGGACTTTCTTTGATGCCCTTCATCCTCTTTGAAGTAGATTGCTACTCCCAGGATCAGACATGTCTCATTGTCATCAAAAACCTTATGTTCTTAAAACATCTTAAATGCCATATTCTGTAGATCTGCAAAGTGCTTGAAGACTACCTGTTTATCTAAAATACATCTGTTTGACTTTGAAAAAATACCTAACCTGACTATAAGTTTTATTATAATTTTTAACTACTAAACTGAATTTCTTTATTATCCTAGTTTTGAATAACATCTTTCAAGGACTAGAAATTTACATTATATTAATGAATAAGTTGTATAGCTTCAATGCTTTAAATAGAGTTAAAATGTTGGTATGATAAGTTCTGGCAAAAATACCCTTGTATTTATATCAATATACAAAAATATCTTAAATAAGTGCAGAAACATGTATACAGTATAACAAAAAATAACCTCAAGTTTCTATGAATATACAAAATTTCATACCAATGTAAAATACTGAAGACTAATAGTAGCTTTTTTGGTTTACATGTAGATTCAGTAATTGACCCTTTTATCCTATTATTTCTACATCCTCCCATTTTTTTTTTTAGAATGATAGCCCTGAATCTGGTCTTCTTTTTCCAACTTTTTTCCTGATCATTACCAATAACAACTTTTAACCAACCCCCCTAAATGATGACAAATGTCCATAACTCACTGAATGACCAAAAATCAATCATACCATCTCTGAATATCTTAGTCTCATGTTCTTAAAATTCCATCCTTGTGTCTGGGGGTGATGGTATAATTAAAGAACTCTGAAAAAAAATTGGGATGATTGTCAAGTTCCGGGAGAGCTAGGTGTATCATTTGTTATTCAGCCTCTGTGTACTGGGAAAGTACAGAGCTGAAGTCCAGGCCAGAGTAGCCTGTGAGGCTGTACCATCTCAGGAAGCTATGTTGAAATTGTTCAGAGTAGTTTGTAGTTCAAAGACAAGCTTTTGGTGATATTTGTAGGCTTGGTGGAAGTACAACAATGCAGGTCAATTCATCATAGTTGGGCTCCATCCTCTTTTTAGAGACTTAAAAGTTTGCTGTTAGGAATTGTCATGGTTCATTGCAGAAAACTTAGACATTTTAAATGTCATATGTAGCATATCTCAAAGAGGTTAAAGGCCCACATTTTTTAATGTAGATCCATGTTGACTAAGGTTTCTGTCCCACCTAATCCTGTTGTCATTCAGCCCCCCAAAACACATAAGGTCTACATTGGCCAAGCAGTAGTGGCTCATCTCTTTTTAACCCTAGCGCTACTTGGGTGGTAGAAGTGGGCAGATCTCTATGAGTTCAAGGCCAGCCTGGTTTACAGAACTAGTTCCAGAACAGTTAGGACTGTTACACAGAGAAACTGTGTCTCAGAAAAAAAATAGAAAGAAATAAAAAACATTGCCTGCAATAACTTTTCAGATGATCTAGATTACCAGAATTAGAACATACAACCTTTTGATTTTCATTAAAGTTTTTAGAAGTCACTTTACCTATCTAAGTATCATTATAAGCATTCATGAAATCCAGTATCAGCTGTATTTATAATCCATTCAATGGCTGCTGATATTGCCTCTAAGTGCCTGATCATCCTTTTACATTCTGAATTAGTATTTTCAAAACCAGAGATTCAATTAATATTCCTCTAACTTCTGGATCTGATATAATCTTATTTACAACTGAAGTCAATTTCTGTGAAAAAATGTCAGGGGTGGCTTCTTGGGGCCTTGTTTAATTTTTCTAAATGGATCAGTTCTGTTTGATGATTCTTTAGTCTTGTTCCACGCATTCAAAGATGCTGTAGGGTATAGGGACAAGGTGAGATCATCAAATATAACCTGTGTTTCTACATCAGCTCAATCAAGGCTTTGATCTTTGGAAATAGCATAACCTCTAACCCTATCTTGCTGTTTGATGCTTTACCTTCATCTCTCCACCAGGTTATCCACTGTAACTGAGGATCAGATTTAAATACTGTTGTAACTAAATCTTTACCGTCTTGTGGAATAATTCTGTTCCAAGTGGACCATGAATTTAGCAACTGCTTCACAAACAGTGAGTGCATACCAAATGAAATTATTACTTCCTTAAATCTCTTTAAATCTAACAGTTCTGTAGGTTCCTAGTTAACTTCTGAATAGCCTTGAGGATGCCTGTTGTCTAGTGGTTGTTCATGAATGGTAACTGAATAAGTTAAAATTGGTTTTCTAATAATTTTGGGCTCTCCCCTTCAGTTTCATGTCATGGTGTGGTAATTTCTACTCTAAACTTCTCTGCCTCTGTGTAAATATTTTTCTTAGTTCTATTAGTCTCTCTTTCTAAGGATTTTATCTTACCAGTCAATTTTTTTATATTTGGCACTGATATCAAACAATATTTTTAGGGATAAAATAAGAATTACCAAAGTGATAATTGACATTATGTCAATCACAGCTAAGTAGATTATGCCTTCATTTAGCTTTTCCACTTTTAAACCATTCATTGTGGAACTACACAGAGATCTAACCTCATAAATGGGACAGAAACCTCTTCCCTTCTGTCATTTTAAAACTAATTCCCCACTTTTAGAATTACCAGGTGTATCACTAGTTCTGCTGATGATGACAGTGAAGTGAGAGGCTGGCTGAAGCTATGCGGCACACCTGGGCAGAGCACACAGCCAGTGCACAGCGTAACTAAAAGCAGCTGCAGCAGCTCTCACATAGTTGTGACCTGAGAGTAAGTGTGATTGCAACAGCGATAGAATCCAGGGCGGTGTCAAGGCAGCTAACCTAATGTGGCAGAAACCTGAGGAGTAGGCCATGGGGAGCCCACAAACTACAGCAAAAAGGAGTCAAGGAGCCAGTATGTGACACAGAAAAATTCCAAGGAGTGGATGATGGGAGGTCAGGGTAGAGGAGGGAGTGTAGCTAGAGATGGCTAACACTGAAGGCCTTTTGAAAAAGACACATTGAAAGCACTGAGCTAAATGTCCAGCCCCATAGAAGCTTTGTAAAGTACACACACATACATGCAAACACATAGAGATTAAAAAGGGTTTAAACAGTTATCCTATAATGAGGGGTGCAATTCCTCAATAAGACACTTCATGATAGTAAATAAAATCCCTAGAACTGGGAATGAGTAAATCTTTTTTGAGTGTTTGGACAATGGAGTTCAACAAACCACAAGCAGTACAGCCTATTGTGAAAACTAAGTGCCACAGTAAGAATAGAACCAATAGAATGTGTGGACACTATAAAATGCTATTTATTAAATTGATTTACTCAATAGGATTGAGAAAGGCCAAGAATCCACCAGTTTCTCATTCCATGAATCTGGATGTCTCTGCAATCTGAATCCAGTGTGAGATTTTGTTGTTGGACATTTGTATAATTTGGGAATCTGTATTGCTGTTCTTGGTCTAATAAAATGCTGACAAGTCAATAGTTAGGCAGAATGAGTGGTGCATTATAGAACATAGATTAATAGAAATGAGTTCATTTATATTATAAGATCTAGTTAGAAGCAACCTAAGCTAAGGCAAAGCTTTTAGAATTAATAATAAGTCTCCATGTCATTATTTGTAAACTGGAAGCCCAAAGAAAAACTTATCTACATGCATTAGGGATGTTCCATGCAAACTTATTGATGCTCAGCTCACATTAGAAGACAAGAGATACTTGAGTATGTCATCAGAAAATGACAGCAGCAGTGATAGACATATTTTATCAGAAAGAAACAAAGGAAGGCAGGTGGCAATGCTTATTCTTCAGACTTCAAATTTAAGATCCACTTTGAGGGTAGGTCTCCTCCTTTTTCCCACCTCAATCAATTTTCTCTGCAAATATACAGGTAAACCCATTGTTCTTAGGCCTTTGGTCTGGAAAGAGTAAAGGGCAAAGCAAAACCACTCATACAATGGTTAGAAAACAAAATAAAGTAGTCAGAGGGGGCCATGTTTCCTCCTTCCCCGAGGACATGCCCACAATGATCACACACTAGTCTTTCCTTCTGAAAAGTTTCACTGTACTTTAATATTATTATAGTTTAGTGGGACCATGTTTGCACCACTTGAACCTTTGTAGGACCCTTAACATCTAAACTGTAGCAGTGTGTATGCTTCTGTATTTATCTTAAGCTCTAGCCTCTTCACCTCCCATCCTATCTTCTTAGGCCCAAACTCATTATCAAATATGGAGAATGAATCAACATTTTATTGCATCTCTGTCATTTTCTTTCATGTGTTCTTTTATCCTATTACTGTAAATGGAGATTAGAATATAGATTAAAACATTATCTTTTAAGTTCTCTTACCAGAAGCCATAAAAGTTGGAGTAGTGTTAATAAGTAGATTAGTTATGTTATCTTCATTAGATAAATAATCTCTGTTTTTTGGTAGTACCAGCTATTGATATTCTTTGACTAGGTCATAAAAATAGAGTTATATCTTGATATTCACAGAATATTGGTTTCAGGATCCACTTGCTACAATTCATTCATAGGGAGAGACATAAGCAACATCTACTCACTCCAAAGGTCCGAAGGCATGATCCCTCCAAAGTTCATGCTGAGGAACCAATGAGTTTTAGTCTTCATTATAGAGGAAAGATGAGGAGCTGTTTACAGGGATGTAGCTGCTCCCCCATCTACCTGCAACAGACTGTACTTGGAAACCTTTAGCAAGCAGAAGTGAGGGTTTCTCCTTAGCCAAATAGATGGAGACTCTCTCTTCTCTTCTTCCTTGGCCTGTATATTCTAACTTCACTAAACTAAGGAAGAGTTTTATACAACACATGATAGGGAACATCTGCCACTCAAGGGAGGGTCATATGACCCTCTTCGTCCCTCCATAAGTAGGCACAATCATTAGACATGATTGGCTAGGAAAATCCTTTTTCAAGGTGATAGAGCTAAACTCCCCAAGATTGTTGTCCCTTGGCTTAGAACTCAGTCATTCAAAACAGCCCCTGTGCATACAAAGCATGTTCAGTGTTCTAATCCTTTATATAAAATCATAAAGTTTGCTTATATCCAGCAATCTTTATCCTATATATTTCATAAGTTAAATCATCTCAAAGTTTCTTTTAATACATAATGTAATGGAAATTCTAAATGGGTGTTCTATGATTTCTTTTTATTTATTTGTCTCTCATATAATTCATCCTGACCACCTCTTCTTCTTTTAAGGTTTTTTAGCTCTTATGAGCCATGCTTGGTTGATTCTGTATGCCGTGTTCTTAGAGTGTTCAGGATCCATCTGGCTCCTACAATTCTTCCTCCCCTTCTTCATCAGCGTTCCATGAGTTTTAACTAATTTTCATCTAGGGCTTGGCAAAGATCTATGAGAAAAACAGAATAATATTTGGCATCATTTCATTGACTTTCCTTCCCTACAATTGTGTTTAGTTCTATCCCTGGAACTCTAGGCTATGTCTGGTATGTGTCCATCTCATGGGATGGGACTCTAGTTAGACTAGTCATTGGTTGACCACTACTGCGAGTTTTGTGCAACCACTACCCCAGCACATCTTGTAGTCAGGAAAGATTGTGGGTGAAAGGTTGTATGACTGGTTTGCATTCCAGACAAATACAATACTGTATAAATATTTTTGATTTAAAATTGCTTGAATCTGGAGAGAGATATAACATGTAGATTTAGAGGCCAAACCATGTTTTAAATTCTGTCAGTTAAATACTCATTAAGGTATAACTAAAATATAATTTAAAATTTTAACCTGTAATAATTTATATTTATATATTTCTAATATATGATATATTTATAATTTATAACTGCAATATAATTTTACATTAGTTTCAACAATTTACTTTTTCATATTTTTATATGTTCATATTTTCTCTTTCCTTATTTACCTTTGAGGGAAATATTTCTCAAATGATTTCATAAATTTACATATATGCAGCCAAACATATACACATAGAATAATAAAACAAATTTGAAGACTCTTGTATTAGTGTATTTTAATATTTGACTATTTTGACTTTTATGAGAAAGTATTTGGAATTGGTAAAATTAGGAGCTCAATATACCTTTCTTTTCAGAATTTCATACATTATTTTGTTTTTCTGACATTTATTGATATTCAGCACTCACTTAAAATATTCTTATAAGTAAAGCAATAGAATTAAATATGACATTATAAATTGTCATCTGAATACAAAAATCATTGGGGAATATCAATTATCCAAACACTCACTGACTTAATATATCAGAAACACAACATTTTGATGATAAAACCAGTGGCATCTCTAGCTTAATACCTACTACTACCTTAATTGTCTGACTGAGTAAAATTAGAAAAGAAAGAACTTCCTTCACATATATAGGGGAAGAGTTAAAGAATTTCATAGGAGAATTAAATATTTTTAATTTTCATTACATGCAATATATATGACTGGAACAAAATTATCTATTTAGAAAATAATGCCATCAAAATCTCTTAGGAGAGGCAACTTTTGTATTTTTTGAAGGGTCCACAGATTTCAACAGACAAATTGATTCATTCTTTGAGACATGGTGTAATAAAATCTGAATAATACAGATAAGAGTCTATATGCTATTAGTAAGAGAACAAAAAAGTCTACTACTTTAAAATGTCTTCAAATTTGTTTCATTCTATGTGGAAGTGTTTGGCTTCATATAGTCTGTGTACTACATGGTATCTACAAAGGTTAGAAGAGGACGTCAGATCTCCTGGAACCAGCATGACAGACAGCTGTCAGCTGCCATCTGCATGCCGGGAATAAAACCCAGGTTCCCTGGAATAACAGCCAGTACTTTTAACAGCTGAACCATCTTTCCAGTCCAAACGTTTTACTTTTTTGATTGCACACTTGAAGTAGAAACTCAAGCAGGAGAAAGTGACAAATTGTCTTTAAAATGCGAATATATAACATAAAAAACAGAGTCTGGGAATTAACTTGTCTTCTCTCAAGAAACTGAGTGAACCTTGGCTAATAAATTATAAAGCAAGAACTTTAAGAGATGAAAAGGTCTGTGTTGTTCTTAATAGAATGACTCTTGTTTACTTACTTTTTATGTATGTCCGTAATATTGCACAGCTTGTAATAAGCCAAATTGTCATCAGAAAATATATCACCGTTTCTAAAACATTGATCCAGATTTTGTATAAGGAATATAGGGGATCTGAAATAGAAACTAAGAAATTCAAGAATTAGACAAATATAATGTTATGTACTAGATAAAGAGAAGATAAATGATAATCACTTAATATCATTTCACCACCTCTTAGGATTCCTCAGGTATGAATATGGTGATAAATGCCTGTAATCATCATTCAGAAGGATGAGGAAGAAGGGATTGGGTCCACCCTCTGTTACATAAGAAAATCTGTATCAAAAAAGAAAGGACAGAAATAAAGAAAGAAGGAAAAAAGAAAGAAATTGCAAAATAAAACAATTTAATCTGCTACTTACAAAGGATTGATTCAACCAAGTCTTACAACTATATATAATATGTATTTTATATTCATTTGCTATTATTTGCAATTGACAACTTTGATTTGATTCTGCAATAAGATAAAAATCTGGGGGAACCATAGAATGAGTTGAATGGAATTTGTGTTTAAGAAAGATATAAGTATTTGAAGGCCATACTGTAATCAACAGAATTGACCTCCAAAATGCCCAAACCTACTCCCTGGAAATTTGTAATATGTTACATTATATGGAGAATGAGTCTTCTGATGTCATTAAAGCTATAAACCCTAAAATAAGAAAACTATTTTGGTGGACACAATCTAATAATATAACTAGCTGATAATCTAATAATTTCACTAGCTGATGTGAGAATAAAGAAGACAAATAGTGGAAAGACACCTAACCCGTTTTTGCCAAGTCTGGTGTGGTTGAGGTGCATTCCTTTAATTCTAGCTTTTTGCTGTCTTAGGTGTATCTCTGAGGTTAGCCTGTGCTGTAGAGCAAGTTTCAGGACAGACAGAAGGGCTACACAGAGAGGTTCTGTTTTGAAAATCACATAATAAATAATGATAATGATGATGATGATAATAATAATAATGTTAAGGCAGAGTCCAAGAAGACAGAATGGAGAAAACCAGTTTTTAGTACCTATAAAATTAAGAAATAAAACAAGAAATATATATCTGTACTAGAGTAGCTAAAGAGAAAATGTGAACTAAGCAAGTGAAAATCATAGACCCTTTAAGATAGCAACAAAGAGAGAGGTACAGAACACTCTGGCTCCCCAATAGAAGGTATTCCAGTCATAGTGGAAAGAGAAGTCAGAAAGCAAAGTCAGCCCAATACAAACACTGTCAGTCTTCACAACAGAAGTGTTCTGCATTCACTGTAGTCCTGGATTTCAATTATGCAGCAATCATAGTTGAAAGGATTCTGTTCAGAAACTTTGCTTCAAAGAAGAAATTCACATTAACTCTTTTACAACCTATAGAACCTGTATTTCTACACTATGGTGCACTGTTTAGAATGAATAAACATTAAGAATTTGTATTTTGGTGGACAGAAGTCCTAGTGCATTCTCATGTCTGAAGTCAAGCAAACATGCAAATACATTTGTGTAACAGGATACAGTCTTATGATCCCAATCTTACCCAGTAGTGAAACCCAGTCCCAAAATGAAAGGAAAACAATCCTAAAATTGCATCAGTCTATGAGTTCTCCCCACTAAAAAAGCCAAAGGAATTCTGTAAACAAATAGCTAGTTTAAAGGCATCACACTTCTTACTTGTCCAAATACAAAGTGACAGTAATAATGGAAATAGCATGGAACTGGCATTAGAACAGACCTAAGGAATAAAATAGAGATAACATAAATGAATGTAAGTGTGTATTTTCAACTGAGGTTGTCAAGACACCGAGAACACACAACGGAACAGGACAATCTCCTCAGTGAATAGAAGACTGGGTGTCCACACAGATGAAATTAATACCTTGTTTTGGAATCTATACAAAATCAACCCAGCAGATTAAACTGTAAAGCTAAGACCTGAGTTTATAAGATTTCTAAGAGAAAAACCAGGAGCAAAGGTTTCATAAATATGACCTCAAAGTCACAGTAGACAGCAGCATGATTATGTAGAATTGCAGGAAGCAGAAATGTTTGAGGACAGCAAAGAAAACGATCAACAACGTGAAATGGCATGACGACCTTCAGAAAGCCAGAAAAACATTTTATAAGCCATAGACATGATAAAATGTAATAACACATACACACACATACATACATATGCACGCATGCACACCCTATATAAGTGAATAGCAAATAATTTCTTATTCATTGTTAGTGATATGCAAAGTGATACCTTGATAAGTTGCTTATAAAGGTATCTATGTACCATCATGTGATCCAGCTCATTAATCCATCCATAATAGCTGATTGCAGTAGCCATTAAGGTTGAAAGACCACTTATAATCAGGAGAAATTAAACTCTGATAGCTCATGAAATTCCTGAGGTGATCTATATTATGTCTCTGTTCTTCACACTTTCTCCTACAGAATCTTTTTTTTATTTAACCTTTTATTTCTTAACAATATTCAACAAATGCCCAATAGTTTATTTTTCAATGGATTTTTTTATTTATTTTTATTGAGAAAAAGGAAAAAAAAAGTTCCCCCTCCTCCCAGCCTCCCATTTCCCTCCCCTCCTCCCACTCTTCTCCCCCTCCCCCACTCCTCTCCCCCTCCCTCTCCAGTCCAAAGAGCAGTCAGGGTTCCCTGCCCTGTGGAAAGTCCAAGGTCCTCCCCCCTCTGTCCATGTCTAGGAAGGTGAACATCCAAACTGGCTAGGCTCCCACACAGCCAGAACCTGAAGTAGGATCAAAACCCCTACAGAATCTTTACAGGTTATAATAAACAGTTACTTGAATGAAGGCGTTCAGAGTAGTTTGGTCTAGTTTCTTTATTTTCTGGGTACTTGATTGTGAATATAAATGCAGTTTGTTTGTCTTTAGTGATAAAATTGTAGGAAAATTAATTTTCTGCTTTTATTCCAGCCCTTGGGAGGCAGAAAAAGGTGGATCTCAGTCACTTCAAGGTCAGCCTGGTCTACAGAGTGAGTTCCAGACAGATAGGACTGTTACACAGAGAAACCCTGTCTCGAGAAACAAAAGCAAAAATTAAAAAAAAATTCTAAGGAAGAATTTTGCATGAGAATAGTAGAAATACAGGCCTATGTATTCTATGATCCAAGGCCTATCTAGCAAGAGGTCAGAAAACAAGAAAACAAAAAGAGAAAGAGCCCCAATGGGGACCATTTTGATTCTGAAGTTCTTTTTGTTTTGGAAGAAATGTGTATATTAAGACATAGTCTTGCTCTTCACTGATTACTGTTAAAAATTCTGTATACATATTTTCCCTATAAGCCATTAAAGAATAAAGTATCATCAAAAGCATATTTTAGTGTTATTATATTCATCACAAACTCACTTCTACATAGTCACAATATTTCATATTTAATAAATTTACAGAAGCATTTTAAAGCACAAAAGCCTCATGCATATAAGGGAAATACTATTAGAATTAAATAAAAACTATTTATATTTCATTTATTTTCAGTATAGATCCTAAGATAAAAAGTGCTAAAGTTTAAACCTCTAATCATATGTGTATATTGACTATTAAATTATGAGAAAGCATTTAAAACAAATGAGAGTTGATTCAACAATATTTTCTGAAGCTGTTTTTCTTGTGGTAGGAGCAGATGAATCTGTTTCCCAACACAGCTAAATGTGCTGGAAGCTTTAGTTGTTGCCTCCCCCAACATTCTGTGATAGTGTGATCCTTTGAGATTACAGCCAAACCACAGATCCTCCTAATAATGGTGAAAGTTTCACACAACAATCCCAAAGAGACATATATCCAGGAAAATAAGAGAACTAAAGATATACTATCACCATTAATAATATTTACCTTTGGTCGATCTTTGCAGAAGCACAGTAATAAATGTTAAAACGGGTACTACGGAACACATAAAATGTGTGAGTATTACAATTATGTTAAATATACAGGAACATGCTTTGCGTCCATGTACATGTCCTAGAACAGAGAGAGTTAGAATCAACCAAAGGAGCTTAGTAGTGTGAGACAGTAAGCAGCCTAAGAACAATTACCTGAAAAGGTGGGCATCATTATCCCATTCCTATTCATCTCATAGGTAGAACTGAAGAATCAGGCTTGTTTTGTGACTAGGATATCTCAGTTGGAGTTGTAAGACTACCAGAGCTAACAACATAACCTAGCACAAAATCAGTTTCCATGGGGACTGGAGACAGCTTAGGTCATAGGAATCATCACCAGATTCAATCTTGGGCAAAGGTAACTATGAGAATAGCATTAGCTGAAATAAGGGACTGAACTGGAGCCACAGATTCTGAGATCAGAAGTAGTCAGCCCCTTCAGTACCACAGAAAACACACTCTCATCTTTGAGCTGCTAAGACCCTGCTCAATATTCTATTCCTAAGCTGAACAGATAGTACATAAGTGTTTCCTCTATAAATTACTGAATATGTATCCATGGGATACTTAATCTTCATATTACCTTACAGAAAAGGAGGTATAAGACTTTTGAAGTGACTAGAAATATACTTTAGAAAATATAACACAGTTTAGACTTTTAGTCTTTGGAAAAGAGAGAAACAGCTTACAATATATATTTTTTTTCCAGAATCACTATTGGACATATCATAAAGAAATTGTCTGATATCAAAAGAGAATAAACTTCCAATAACCACCATGGAATAGACTATTTTAATGACTAAGTGGTTTCTACAGTCTGGTAAATGTACAAGAAGAATCTTAAAACCAAGTACGAAAAACAATAGCATAATGATATGGCATGGAATTTATAGACAAACATATCCTTAGGTCAATCTCCTGAGAGGGTCCAAATATACATTACTGTACTCCAGTTCACAAAATAATTGACAGAGTTTTTATCTCACCTTTCATGGGCTCAGTTCACATGAGCTCTCTTGAACTTCCAATTATCAAAATCTGTGGTTCCTTGTTCAGGTAAAGTATTGTACAGATATAATTACTTGTACCGAGTTACAGAACTGTTGTTCTGATTATTTTGCTCCTCTGTATATTAACAAACATTTCAATGATTGTATCAAATGCTTTGTCTCAAAAGACTGATAAGAAATCATGTATATTTGTGGTTGCAACTCCTTGGTAAGAGAACACCTGTTTCTGTGTGAAGAATTTTTTTTTTTTACTTTTTCTGAGTGCTCAGTCCCTCAACTTGGGTTTCAGTTGCTCGGGGGTCTCTACTACTACCAAGTTCAGCAAAGTGTTGATTTCCATGTGAGAAATAGGCAGTTTGGTTCAACACGACTCAGTAGTCAGTGTTGGTCCAAACATCTGAAAGTTGCACTTGAGTAGTTTATTTTAGCACATTTAAGCACAGCTGAATTTGGAAAATGTTTCCAGATGATAACTAGCTCAATTCCAGGTGCACAACAAAACATAAAACATGATTATATTAAAACTCTTGTAAACTACAAGTGACATCGGTAAAGATAGGTTCTATTCATTAAGGAATCAGATTCATAATAACAAAAGTTCATGATAAGGATTTTAGGGAGGATCACACTATAAACTGGCTATGATAAACAGGCTCAAGGAAAGAGTATGGGGATCTGTTTGGTGTCACTTGGTTTTTCAGATAGATAAGAGGTCAAAAGGTATTAATCACCTCAGCTCCCAAACACTCAAACAGAAATCAGGTAATACACATCCTTCTTTAAAGAGTAAACCATTTGTATTTAACATCCTTGGCTTCCCTTGTTCTTGTCGGTGATCACAGGTACCTATGTTCCTTCTACAGGAAATGACACAAATATAGTACTCATATACGAAATTCTCAGAACAAATAATTTCAAAAAGAGCAGAAAGTGCTCATAACTGTTGACTCATGTCACCAGTCCTATGTGTATACATTTCTAATGAACTGTATATTATTGATAAATTACAAGAATTTATTATAGAAGTTTTTCTTCTTGGATAGAAGTTCTATACTCTCATCTATGTCCATATGTAAACTATGCTTGTACAGTAAAGGCAGCACTTTTAGCTACAGACAACAGTTAGCGAATGTTTTAAATGTGTAGCATTCGTGAACAAAAGTTTATAAATGTTGCTTGTCTGTTCCTTAAGGGATTTTTCATGGTTTTAAAGGAGAACACTATTAAAGATAAAATGTCTATTTGTACCCTTTAAAATTTTACTGTAAATGGTCAGAGATCAAATTTTAAAAAATTACACAGTTCTTGCATAAGCTCAGTATACAGAAGCTCTCTAGAATGTTTGATGAAACTACCTGGGAGGGTGTTTGTAATTGTGTGGTAAGAACTGGTACAGTGTGTGAGGTATCAACACTGTTACCAGGTAAAGCCCCAATATTTATAAAATGAAGGCTATAAACTATCAGCCATTATAAAACATGCAGTTCTTCATTTGATTTTTCTTATACTTACTAAGACAGAAGGACACCTTCTAGACATCTGAGCATCAGTCACATGAACTAAATCTTTTGAACAGTCACCATTCCCATCATATTTACCTTTCAATCTGAAGTAAATAAATGAAATGAACTTGATCTCGAACACTATCAACACAAAGAAGATCACACTAATATCTTCCAACCAAAAAGTATCCAATTCAAAATATGAGTCTGAAACTAAGGCTGGAAAAGAAGGTAAGAATTAGGATAGTTGCAGTCAGCAAAGCAAGGCTAGATTACACATTTAAGGTTGGTTTGTTTTTCAGGTTTCTCTTGCTATATGCCTCCTACATGTACAAGAACAATACAAAAATTTGACACATATATTAGTACCAAAGAGTTCCACAATAGTTAAGAATGGAGTATAACAAAGGTTTATTTGGAGATAAACTCACAGTAAGGGTAGTGATCCACAGTCCTCTACATGTACTGGGAACTGGAATTGAATCCATCAGAAAGGGTCATGCATGTTTTTTGTCTGCATTTATAGTACATGAGATCTTTCCCTAAGTGGGTTGGTATCATAAAGTCTATTGGGTGAAGGAGTTCCCACAACACCTCCTCCTTTTGTCTAAATAGGAGAGTTCTAAGTCTAATACAAAGCTATAAACAATAAGAACAAATACCAAGTATTGTCCAGGGAAAAGAAGAGGCGAAAATACATAAAAATTAGAATTACAATCAGCATGAACAACATCAAACAAGAAACATATACTAAATGTTTCAATACTTATCCTAGCCTAAGGAGTCTAAGGCTTATATTAAAAACAAGTTGGCTAAGTCTTGAGAGGAAAGTAACTATGACTATCTAGTCTTCAATCCCATAAAAGACCTGAGAAAGGAAATAATATTTACATGAGTAAATAGAAAATGCATTCAGGTAACTTCCAAAATGTGCAGGAAATGACAGCTACCTGAGTAATCACTCAAAGTCTCATTTGCAATGTTGGGGCAACCAACTTTAGCTAAGGTCTAGGGTAACTGACAGACCATTTCCAGAGGCAGGAAAATTTGAAAAACTCTTACCCCATCTTTGTAAGGTTTGACAGTCTTTTTGCTTGTATACTATTTGTCCCATTTAGACACTGTGCACTTTGTCAGTAGTTGAAGCAGGGGCAGTTATTTTCCTAAAAGACCAATTTTATCAAGAAAAAAACAAACTCCAAGTGGAGTATCTTTGGTGTCCAACATTCTCTCAGAAATAGATTGGTGCTGCCAGGAGCAACAGAGTCTCAGGTCAACAGAATCCTAAGTTACTTAAATGTCATATTCTACATATCTTTGAAGTGTTTGAAGATTAGCCATATAAGCAGAATACAATCTCTATGCATCTAAAGAACCTGACTAGTCTAACTATAAGTATGACAAACATGGATAACTATTTGACCTGTAATTCTCAATAAATATATATAGCTTAAAGACTAAGGTTTCATATTAAAAATTAAACAACCTTTAAACAAATGTGCAGCAAATAAGGACAATGACCTTAAAATTGTATCGATATGCAAAATGTTTTAAGCAGAGGTAGAAATATACATGCATACAATATGACAAAATAACTTTGTATAGGTGCACAAATATTGTAAACAGAAGTAGGAGAATGTTCAATATAACACATGTAATTTGAATTTGTATCAATATATAAGAATCTATACTAATGTAAATTGTCTATTGATAATAGCTCACAACTAATACACTAATGTACCTATTATCCCATCCCTTTCATTCTCCCTTTGTTCCAAAGAGACCCCTGAGCATACTTCATTTCTACCCCAAACCCTATACCACTTATAACCAACCCCTAATAGATATCCCTAACCTTGAGTACAAACTTGATTGGGGGAGGGGATGTCATTTTCTAGAATTGCTTCCAGCTGTCATGGAGAGATGTTAATTCTATGGGATCCTGTGAAAACTAAAGCGACAGTTAAGTTTAAAGATTACTGCCTGGTATAATTGCAGATAATTTCTGAGTAGTCAGTGGGGTTTCTCTGAAATTCTTATGTGATGATGTGTGGTTGCCCTCTGTATGCTATGAATATATTTTATTAACATTGGTTAATAAAAAAGCTACTTCAGCTTATGGTGGGACAGCATAAAACCAGGTGGGAAATCCAAACAGATATATATTGCTGCCGAAGGAGAATGGCACTAGAACCTTGCTGGTAAGCTACAGCATTGTGTCAACACACAGATTAATAGAAATGGGTTAATTTTAGATATAAGAGCTAGCTTGGAATATGCTTGAGCCATTGGTCAAATGGTGTTGTAATTAATGTAGTGTCTCTGTTTTTATTCTGATCTGAGCAGCCAGGAAAGTTTTTTGATAAAAGCACTTCTAGGATAGGCAGTGAGAGACAGAGGCAGGCAGATCTCTGTGAGTTCGAGGCCAGTCTGGTTTACCAGAGTTCTTACAGGACAGGCTCTAAAGCTATAGAGAAACCCTGTCTCAAAAAAACAAAATCAACAACAACAAAAGGCTTCTAGACTCAAAAAAAAAAAAAAACCAGTATTCAATTGGAGACTCTTGGGAGCTTCATATTTTCAGATAGACTGTTTGCTGAGTGATAAGCAGAGGTGCAGCTCCTTTAAGAGAAGGCTTCCTGACTCAGCATTATCAGCCAAAGCTGAGCTTCTCCTTTAAAAAACAGCTTCCTGATTTGTGCTGGTGGTGCAGATGGCTCTGTCTCTTTCTGGAGGTTCTGTTATGGAGCACTTGAACAGTGTCTGTGGGCAGTGTGCTACAAGTTACTAGGAGCCTCAGAAGATCAGGGTACTTCAATATTGAAATTTTTAACAGGTTTGGTGTTGACTCAAATGTTTAAGATACTGGAGCTAGTGAAATGACTCAGCAGTTAGGCTGGTAGGAGGTGGAAACTTGTTTTTTTTTTTTTTCTCCTTTTCTCAATAAAAAAAATAATAAAAAAAAATATGGGAAGGAACATAACCAAACTCCTAGCCCTTTTATGCATTCTATGCCCTTTTATGCATCTTGTGCATTCATCCAAACAGGGAAGCTTTTGCCCAAATAAATGCTGGTGTTGCCATCCCTTCAAAAAAAAAAAAAAAGAATAGTAACTGCTCCTTCAGAGGACCTGGGTTGAAATGCTAGCACGCACATGGTGGCTACCAACCATTTGGGGTAATCTAACATCATCTTCTGGCTTCCACAGGCACTAGGCATGTGGAAAAACACCCAAAACATAAATAAAATTCAAAAGGAAAAAAGTTCAAGATACTGAATTATTATCTTCTTTATGCTAAAAGTATGAAGCAATCAGAATAATTTATTAGGTAATTATGATGGCTGAATTTTTCCAAGATAAAATCCACTATGAGTTTAAAAGGAATTTTTCTCTTGGAGCAGAATAACCAGTCAGCTGCATCTGATATTCAGTCTGTAAAATTTAGGGCTCTGTAGTCTAGACATTATGACTTGTGTTCTCATAGCCTATTGACACTGTAGTTCAGGCAACAATCACTCTTTTTTTTTTTTTTTTTTGCCAAATGTCTTACAAGACAGTTAGAAATGTGGGAGAAGACTTTTACAAGAAGGCACTTGCCTCTTGCTTTCACATACCTCTTTGGTTTAGATGCAAGATGAGAATGACTCCTATAATTGCAACAATCGAGACCATGAATGCCACTGCACTCTTTATCCAAGGAAAATTTTTCACGGAGAAACTATCTAAAGAAAAAAAGTTTGTTTTACTCACTTGATATTTGTATAGAGATGCTTTGCATTGGATACAATACATCAAGACAGCAAGAACTAGTGTGGTGTGTGTGTGTGTGTGTGTGTGTGTTTGTGTGTGTGTGTAGGGTGTTCATTTGAACTTGTGCTTTAAAAATATTTCTTTAAAATTTTGAGATTAAAACATAATTACATCATTTCTCCCTTCCCTTTTTAAAGGGACTGTTTCTGGGTAATTTGGAAATCAGTAGAGAGGGAGCATCAGGGTATGAATGAAAAGGTTATTTTTAATGGTTTCTCTTTGTATTCATAGAAGAGGGAAAGATTTAGGCATGTAATATAAAAGGACAGGAGTAAAATAGCTGTTTTTAAGGTGGGGCAAGTTTGGGATGGAGACCAAGCAAGCCCAGAGAGAAGTAGCTAATCTTTGTTTATATTCCATCTCACTTGTCATCAGTAGGCACTACTAATAGCAAGAGACAGAGGTGTGTGTTGTCATTTTCATTTGTATATGAGTTTTAAATGGGCTGAAATAGGATAGCTATGAAGATGACTAAACTGCCGAAGAGATTCCAATTTCCATAATGTGAGAACTTATTATCATAGGTAGTTTCCTTTTTTGTACTGGAGTGTTATAGTCACTGTGGGGGTTTATATTGAGAATGGCCGCCAGAGGATCATATGTATTGGTCCTCAGTTGTTGGGATTTTTAGGAAGAATTAAGAGATGTGGTCTTCTAGGAGGAGGTACATCACTGGGAGAGGGCTATGACATTCCCAAAATTCCTTCCTTCCTCCCAGTGTTTCTCTATCTCTCCCCATCTCTATTCCTTATGTTCAAAGAGAGATGTACAAATCTATAATATTATCACTAGCATACAGAGAGTAGAGATTTGTGGCTTTCAAATGTATGGGCCATCCCTATTCCCCACAAATAAAGGTTGGTAATAAAGTACTATCACTTAGATAGCAGTGTTCAGATGAGTAGGCAAAAATATAAAAGAGGAAAGTCAGATTCTTCAGAGAAATACAGAAGCATTCATGTCCAAATCCTTAGGTAATGGGAATACTGTATGAATTGGAGGAAGTTGAGAGGACTTGAGATACTCTTGAGAGATATTACTATGGCAAAACATAGACACACATTTGAGAATTTTAGTTTTTACTGATACATGTTTATCATATATAGACATAAATTTCCTTAGGATATTTTCATGGAGATATAACCACTGGCCATATTATCCCCACCACAATTCTTTTTTCTC
This sequence comes from Microtus pennsylvanicus, assembly GCF_037038515.1. Lineage (NCBI taxonomy): Eukaryota > Metazoa > Chordata > Mammalia > Rodentia > Cricetidae > Microtus > Microtus pennsylvanicus. The sequence continues at coordinate 47,627,991 of NC_134591.1, read as the reverse complement.
CCTCCCAATTTAGGATCAGTTTCCAAAAACAATCTTGCTTTTATATTCACATCATAAATATTTAAAAAGTTTCTTATATCTTTGTAAACTCTATAGTTTACAAATGATGAAAACTGTGAAATATATTTCTGAGATATATAAGTTAAAATATCAACTTCCCTGTAACAATAACTTTATGCACTACCAGTGCCAATTATATTTTTCTTGCTGACTAAAACTCCATCATTAATGCATACTACAGTCTCATATATTTGTATCTACCCCTCTCTTTACAGTCATCAAAACTGACCTTGTACTTGGTTATTGTGAGTAGTCCTACAATAAATTCAGTTGTATATCTTACATGTATGGTAACTTGGGGTCTTTGGGAGTATATACCTAGTACTGGTAATACTGTGTATCGAAATCTAATTTTAGGTTTTTGAAGTACCTTGCTGTATGAATTTATGGGGAGAAGTATTATGAGTTTTCCTTCACTCTTTTAGGAAGAAATGCTTCTAGTTTAACAAAGTGCTACACAACACTCCACCCCTTCACCCAGCACTTATATTCTTTTGATTCATTCTTATGACATTTTCTGAACTCTGGAGAGAGTTGTGTAAATATCTATTATTATTTCTTTATGGTTAAGATTTGAGTCACTATGTTATACCAAAGGTCACTTATTTCCAGTAGCTTGGCCAGTTATGAGTCTCCACAGAATCTGCAAAGAGAAATTTCCCTCTACTTCTAGTAGCAGAAGTACTCTATGAGTAGAAACACTTATGTTTCGAATGCAATTTGATGACACTTCATAGCTGTTTATTAAAAGAATAGTCGTTTACATAGAGTCATCTGGCACTGTGAAAATAAGAATTCAAAGAGAGAGTTTCCAGATTTGTCCTATCCTATTTCTTTTTTAGGCTATGTAGTGAAAGGGTGCAGTGTCTTTAGCAATAGACTCTTAGTACCTAGTTTTACCACAACCAACAGCAGTAGAAATAGTCTTTGCAGTTTATGAGGACTTAGGACTTTAATGGTCTCAGAGGTTTTCAACAGTTAGTTCTCATATGACAAAGCAAATTTCATCTAACATTGTTTGCTTATAGCAATGTCTTTTTGCTGGTTTTTACTTATACACAGGGGCTTCCAAAAAAACTCTTTAACTTTTATTTTCACAAATGCTTTTCCAATTCTATAAGACACTTATGAGTTAGCTTCACACAATAAAATCGCTTTTTCAGAAGGTGGACAGCATCTTTGAAGGCTCATCTGTGTCTACTTCAAGCAAGAGTCAATTGGTTCTGGAGGGCTAAAAGAACACTAATCGAGAAACATGAGCCATGATAAATACTGCATGAAAAGATCCTTTATCTTAACCAATTATTTCATTACAAAAAGCAATGTTGTTACAAGTGTGAGTTCAGGAGAGACTACCCTATAGCCCTCTACAATCCTTTCATAATCCATCAGCCATCTTTCCCTACATCCTGTGGCCCTGCTCTTTCAGGAATCCTGTGGATCTTTCTGCTCTTGATGATCCCCTAGCTGTGCCACATTATGCTGCTCTTTCTGGCTTAGGCCTAAGAAGGAACAGGTGATATGTAACCTGTTGTTCTTACTGCTTTAACTGGCTACCTGGTTCTGACCAGCTCTGAGTCAGCACCAGAGCCCCTTTTCTTCATCAGTCATATCTGCCTATGGACAGATGATAGAGGAAAATCTTTATGTGTGACAAAGTTATTTGGCATGGGAGAAATATACATCATATACTCTGATGATGAGAGATGATAACTGCTCATCTCTATAACAAACTCAGTAATATTCCTATGCTATCTTAACATTTATCTTCATTGAACTGTTTTTTTTTAGGATTTAAACCTTCTAGCAGTTCACTGGTATATAACATTTGATATTTTGATGGATTCCCCCTACCATTCCAGTAGTAACATTTGTTTTTTAGTGAAACTAGAAGACCCTTTAGTCCACTTTGCTCTCTGTTCATCTCATTTTGATTGCACCTGTTATTTAAGAACCCAATCTACATACCAATGTAAGTCATCTAATCTTTCAAAACCTCTTCTACTTCACAAAGATCACATTCCACTATGTGAAGATGGATGCTAAAAAGAAATCCCACATTAGCTCAGAATTAAGTATAATAAAGGGTTATTTATTTAGGGGTAGACTCACAGATCACAGTCCTCAGCTCTAACAGGGAACAGCTACTGAATCCTGCAGCCAGAATAGGGAGCAATGCTCACTTTACATTGGCATTTATATAGTATAAGAGGCCACGCCCAAGTGGGCAGGTAACTTAAAGGCTACTGACTGTAGGAATTTCTACAGCAGCCACGGGGCTCAGCAAAGTACTAAAGTTTCATGCCAGGGACATTAACTTTTTCCTTAAGTTTATAGTTGTCAGATTCTAACCATCCTGGGGAACTGGGCACTGATGTCATCTTCTGTAAACCAAATTAACTTGTTGATGTCTATTCATCTTTCATTATCTTCTAATCCCTGCTATTTGTGAAAATCAGGGCTGAAGACAGTTAAGTGTTCCCGATGTCTCCTATGATGCAGTCCATCTTGACTGATGTCCTTGCATTGCCTTAGGTTATGAAGGATGGAATGTTACATTGCTATTTCTCCTATTCTCAGTTATCCACCTTAGTCTCATCGGCAGGCATATCCCCCAGCCTCATAATCTATGTACTGAGAAACACATTCTTTGTTTTAACTCACATCAAATTTTAATGATTTTAGATCCAGAATATTTCTAAATACTGTAATTTCATTTCCTTTCTTTTCCTGATACTGAAAATAATACTTGGTGGGTATATTCTATCACTGTTTACTCATGTTCTTCCTTTTTATCATTTGATTTTTTTTATAGTGGCTTCGAAGATTTTTATTCTAAAGTATAGCACTTTAGCAATGATCTAACTCATTCTCTCTGCTCAGCTGTGAGAAATTCCAGGTTGACATCTTCTCATCCTCACATCATTCTGTTTTCCTGGCAAATCTGAGACTAGTGTGGAAGATAGCCATATCCTTATGACTTTTTAATATAATCATCCCTTGCTCATGGGAGAAAATACTTCCTGGACAGACAAATGAGCTTTAGTGTCATGTCTTATCAAGCACAGCAAATGCATGTTGACAGAGTTTTCTTGTAATCTTCTGTGTTATGGATTACTTTCAGAGATTGCAATGTATAGTTCTCTAAGCATTTGGGGTGCATCTCCATATGCACATGAAGTAGACCCCATTCTTCAATGAGACATTCTGCCTGATACCATGTAAAGTAAGGCATTTTTTTCACTAAGAAAATGCTTCCCAAAGGATGGTCTGTTCACAGACAGCTCAGCATTGATTGCATGCTTTATAAATCATCACCATGAGCATGCAAATGTCACTACAAAAAAGAAGCCAATCTTCCCATAAAACATGCAAAATGTATTGATATTGATACTGGCCTGCAGAGAGGTCTTGCCCTTTGATCAACCTCAAATTTCTCATTGTACATGCTAGGCAACCTATCCTTCCAAACTTTTTCTGGGTAGACAAAAAAAATTTATTCAGTTCAACTAGGCACCCATGGCAGACCAAAGATTCTGTGTAAGTGATTAGTAAACCAATGAGATTATTTGGGATAACGTGCAAGGTCATGAGTAAGCCTTTTCTTACTTGAGCCTGAATGATTCAAAGATAAATAAATATATTACTGAGTGATTCACTACAGCATGGTTGATGATATATAAAAGCTACATGTTTACAGCTCCCTGGTAAACTTGGATGTCAGCCACTATTGTAAAAGGGGTTTCAACTTGAGTAAAGACAGCACTACCTTTGGAGATAGCAATATGGGAAACTTCAACAGCAAAAATAATGTTGTACCAAAAAGTGGGTAAGGTTCTATGTTACATGTGACCAAGAGTTTAGGACCTCCTAGGCAGACTTGCTTGGGAACCAAGGGCTGTATAGCTTTAGTTACTTTCCAATCTCCAAATTGTACTCACCATCACTCAATACTACTTACCTCGTATGAGATGTCGATGAGCACAAGAAGTCATGAGGAAGGGTATCAGCATAAATGCTATCATACTCAGAATCCATATCCAAACACTTTTCCAGGCAAATAGTTCACCTGAAACAGTGAATCACAAAACTTAATTTTGACAAAACCTTGCTTAGATACACTTAGTTAGGAATGGTGATTCCTCTGAAGCTTGTTATCATTTAAGAGTCTAGCCCCACCTTCACCAGGATGAAGATGTGAGTGTTTGACTTCCTGACTGGACAGCCTTGCTCTCTAGGCCCTAACCCCAGGTTCACATTCCATGCCCTGCCCCCACTCAATGCAGTCTAATACACCTGGAAACAGCATCCCACCTGTACCTATTGGAGGAAGAGATGGATAGATGGCAATGTAAGGACATATTCAACAACACAAAGAACTATGTGGCACCACCAGAAACTAGTGGTTCTCCAACAGTAAGACCTGAACATCCCAATTCAGATGAAACAGAAGAAAACTACCTTAAAAATAACTTTATGAAGATGATAAAGACTGTTAAGGAGAAAATTAAAATTTTCCTTAAAAATTTGAATAAAAGACAAACAAAAAATTAGAAGAAATTAATAAATCCCTTCAAGAAAGTTTACAAGCAAACAGTATAAGACTTGAATATTTAAATAGAAGTAATAAAGAAAACATAAACAGAGGGAAGAGTGGAAATTGAAAATTTGGGTAAATGAACAGGCAGTACAGATTCAAGCATAAGCAACAGAATAGAAGAGATGGAAGAGAGAATCTCTGGTGTAAAAATATGATAGAAGAAATATATTCATTTGGCAAAGAAAATGTTATATCCAACAAAATCTTAATATAAAACATCCAAGAAATCTAGGACACCATGAAAGACCAAACCCAAGAATAAATGGGATAGAAAAAGGAGAAGAAAGTCCATCTGAAAGTCACAGAAAATATATTCAAAATCATAGAAGAAAACTTTCCCAACTTAAAGAAAGACATGACTATGAAAGTATAAGACTCTGTAGCTGGAAGCTTTTCTGCATCCCACCTAGTTCCACAACCACTTATAAAATAATCATTCTGAGTTATAGTAGTAATTACAAACTCTCTGGTCTATCCAATCTTTGATACTACTAACTAGTTCTCACATTTTAATTAGCCAATTTCTATTAATCTATGTATTACCACATGGTCATGTTCTGATATCTTACTCCTCTGGCAGCTACATGGAATCTCCCTGACTCCTCCTTCTTTCTCTCTGTATCTCTGTTTTTATTTCCTAACCAGCTATATTCTCCCTGGATACTGGCCAAATCAGCTTCTTTATTAACCAATAGTAATAAAACATATTCACAGCATACTCAGGGTATTTCACATTAAGAAGCTTAGAGAACACTAAATAGTCAAGCCCCAAAAGTCCATTCACCATATAATAATCAAAACACTAAACATATAGAATAAATAATATTATGAACTGCAAAGGAAAAAGTCCAAGTAACATACAAATGCAGAGTTATCAGATTTACACCCAAATTCTAAATGGAAATAATGAAATCTAAAAGGACCTGGATAGATGTTCTGCAGGCACTAAGAGATACAGATGCCAGCCTAGATCACTATAACCAACAAAATTTTCAATAACCATAGGAAGAGAAAAGAAGATATTCCACAACAAAACCAGATTTAAACAATACCTATCCAAAAATCCAACTCTACAGAGAGTACTAGAAAGAAAACTCTAATCCAAGGAAGTTAGCTTCACCCATGAAAACACAGGCAACAGATAACGTTAAACCACCAAACCTCGAAAAGGGAAAACACAAAACACTACCATTACTAGCAACAAAAAAACAAAAGCAACAGGAATTAACAATCAGTGGTCATTAGTATCTCTTAATATGAACGCACTCAGTACACCTATAAAAAACACAGGTTAAAAGAATGGGTAGGAAAACAGAACCCGTCTTTCTGCTGCATGTAAGAAACATACCTTAACTTCAAAACACACATTATCTCAGTGTAAAGGGTTGGGAAAAGATTTTCTAAACAAACGGACCTAAGAAACAAGCTGGTGTAACTATCCTAATATCTAACAAAATACACTTCAAACTAAAAATAGTCAAAAGAAATGAAGAAGGACATTTCCCAAAACAAAATTAAATCAAGAACAGATAAACAATTGAAATATACCTATAATCACTAGGGAAATAGAAGTAGTCATCAAAAATCTCTCAAGAAAACAAACAAATAAAAAAAAGCACAGAGTCATATGATTTTGGTGCAGAATTCTACCAGAATTTCAAAGAAGAGTTATTACAAATACTCCTTACATCATTCCACACAATAGAAACATAAGGAACATTGTCAAACTCTTTTTACAGTGCTACAGTTATCCTAATACCCAGAATTCACAAAGCTCAACAAAAAAAGAGAATTTCAGACAAATCTCCCCCATGAGCATACATGCAAAAAGACTCAATAAAATACTGAAAAAAAATTCAAGAACACATCAAAATATCACCCACCATGATCAGGTAGGCTTCATTCCAGAGATGCAGGGATAGTTCAAATGTGAAAATCTACCACAAGTTGACAGCCAACATCAAACTAAATGGAGAGAAACTCAATGTGATTCCACTAAAATCAAGAACAAGACAAGGCTGTGTATTCTCTTCATATCAATTCAATATATTACTGGAAATTCTAGCTAGAGCAATAAGAAAACAAAAAGAAATCAAGAGGATACAAATTGCAAAGAAAGAATTTACAGTTTCCCTATTTGCAGATATGAGAGTATACGTAAGTGACCATGAAAGCTCTCTCAGGGAACTCCTACAACAGATAAACACCTTCAGTAATAGGGCATAATCTCCTAAAAAAAAATCAGTAGACCTTCTATATACCAAAGATAAGGGGGTTGAGAAAGGAATCAGGGAAACAGTACCCTTTACAATAACTGCAAATAGCATAAAATATCTCTGGGTGACTTTAGCCAAACAATTGAAAGAACTGTATGACAAAACTTTAAGTCTTTGAAGAAAGAAATTGAAGAAGATATCAGAACATGGAAGGATCACTCATGCTCTTGGGTAGATAGCACCAACAAAGTAAAAATGGCAGTTTTACCAAAAGCAATCTATAGAATCAATGCATTCTCCATCAAAATCCCAATATAATTCTTCACAAACCTAGAAAGAACAATACTCAGCTTCATATAGAAAAATAAAAATTTCAGAATAGCCAAAATAATCCTGTATAATAAAGGAATTTTTGGAGGCATCAACATTCCTGACTTCAAGCTCTACTAAAGAGCTATAGTAATAAAAAAAATTTGGTATTGTCATAAAAGCAGACACGTGGATCAATGGAATTGAATTGAAGGCATTGACATTAATCTACACCCCAATGAACACCTGATTTTTGACAAAGGAGCCAAAATTTTACAATAGAAAAAAGAAGGCATGTTCAACAAATGGTGCTGGTATAACAGGATGGTAGTATGTAGAAGAATGCAAATAGATCCATATCCATCCCCATGCACAAAACTCAAGTCCAAATGTATCAAAGATCTAAAATCCAGCTAAACTGAGCCTCACAGAAGAGAAAGTAGTAAGTAGCCTTAAATGCATCGGCACAAGAAACCACTTCTAAACATAACTCCAGTAGCACAGATACTGATAACAACAATTAATAAATGGGACCTCCTGAAATTAATAAGCTTCTGTAAGGCAAAGGATGCAGTTAATAAGACAAAAAGAGCAGCCTACAGAATGGGAAAAGATTGTCACAAATCCCACATCTGACAGAGGGCTGATCTCCAAAATATATAAAGAATACATGAAACTGAACATCAAATTACCAAATAATCCAATTAAAACATGGGGTGTAAAGATCTAAACAGAAAATTCTCAATGGAAGACTCTCAAATGGCCAAAAGACATTTAAGGAATTCTTCAACATCCTTAGTCATCAGGGAAATGCAAATCAAAATGACACTTACATGATGGAGGAAGGTCATTGGCTAATAAAGGAACTGTCTTGGCCCATTTTATTGGTTAGAACATAGGTAGGTGGAGTAAACAGAACAGAATGTTGGGAGGAAGAGGAAGTGAGCTCAGACTCCGCAGCTCTCCTCTCCAGAGCAGACGCCTCAGAGAGATGCCATGTTCCCTGCTCCCGGGAAGATGCACGCAATGAAGCAAGCCACCAGGTCAGACATGCTGAATCTTTCCCGGTAAGACCGGTGCTACAGTTTATTAGAGATGGGTTGATCGGGATATCAGAATTAGCCAGTAAGGGCTAGAGCTAATGGGCCAAGCAGTGTTTAAAAGAATACAGTGTCCGTGTAATTATTTCGGGGCAAAAGCTAGCCGAGCAGGTGGCTGGGGTGTTGGGGACGCAGCCCCGCCACTCATATTACTACACTTACATTTGTCAAAATGGCTAAGATTAAAAACACTAATGACAGCTTATGTTGGAAAGCATATGGAGTAAGGGGAACACTCCTCCACTGCTCCTATGAGTGAAAACTTGTATATCTACTCTGGCAATCAGTATGGCAGTTTATTATAAAATTAAGAATAAACCTACATCAAGACCCAGCAATACCACTATTGGGCATATATCCAAAAGATATTCAATAATACCACAGGTCACTTGCTCAATTATGTTCATAGTAGTATTATTCACAAGAGCCAGAAAATGGAAACAACCTAGATTCCCCTCAAGTAAAGAACAGATAACAAAAATACAATACATTTACATAATGGAGTAAAAAACAATAGCATCATGAAATTTATAGGCAAGTGGATGGAACAAGAAAAAAAAATCATCCTGAATGAGGTTATCCAGACACAGAGAGACAGAGTATGTATTCACTTATAAATGGACACTGAACACAAAGCAAAGAATAACCAGGCTACAGTTCACAACTGTAGTGAAAATATGTCAAATGGAGGACAATAAAAAACTACAAAGGTTGGACTTTTCATTCCTGTTTTGTGAGTTTGCCCCTTATAATAAAGAAAATATAATTGGTTTATCTTGGAGTTAGCCTGGGATTCTTTGACTGCTATCTGATAACAGTATGTCTTTTTAAAAGTCTCTTCTAGAAAATATGTCGACTTTTATGGATAGATACCAATACTGATTCATGCTTGCAACCCTTTCTTTTGATTTTATTTAATTCTCTTAAAATATCATGTTTTGTTTGTTTAACTACAATGTGGAATCCAAAATTTGAAACAGTTGGGTGATTAGTGCACACAATCACAAAGTATTTATTTATTTATTTTAGGAAAGCATGCAGATGTAAAGGAATAGCATAATAATGCAGTTGCATAATAGGCAAATGGAACCGATAAGAATGGAAACAGAGTAAAAAGGTAAGGAAACAGGGACTCCCTAGTACATAGATGTAGGCAGGTTGTATGCTTTAGGTTGGCTGTCAAAGCAATATTTATTAGGAAGTGATATTTGAACATAGAATTGAAAGAGATAAGGAAAGTTAGTTGAATTTATAATATGCCAGGATAGAAAGCACTAGAGGAAAAATCTGAAGGCAGAGCTCATTTACCTGTATGTATGAGTAAATGAGGTGGAGAAAAACACTAGGAGGTGCGACCATGTAGTTTGTAGTTACCTATAATTCAGACTTAGATGACAGTGAAAAAATAGTGAGATTTAATGAGAATTATATCCAATTGTTTACCTATTTCGTCTTTGTGGTTCATTCTTTTCAGGCTTGCTAGATTCCTAATTTCACCTTAAATCCCACGATTGCACATCTACATCAAATGGAGAGTGACATCCAAACACCTTCTAGACAGGAACCCTGTTGTTGTGAAGAATATTCAGTGGGCTATGCAAACCATCTCAATTCTAGCTTTTGTTCATTCACATCTGTAATCTCAAGGCCTATATTGTCACTGTGAGGACATCCTCAGACTTGTTCTATCAGTGTGACCATAGTGAATTAAATTGTATTTTACTTGTTTGTCGTCAGATTTTACACCCAATTTCCTTTTTAGGAAATATCACTAAATCTGGATTATTGGAACCACCAGAATCAGAGACCCTGATTTGGTTGTCTGTTTCAGAACTCCAGGAACAACAAGACTCTGGATATATTTTAAAGGTAGACCCAGCATTATTTCTCTGTATATGTGGTTGTGATAGAAAATGGAAGTCTACAGTAATTTTAATAATATTGTTCTGAGAAGTTGAAAACATGATATGATACTGCAAATCAATAAATTAAGCAAGTTTGGTAGTAACCATGAGTTTAATTCTTTAGTGCTAATTTTATGATGTTTATTAAAATTTGGGGTTGCTTTATGAGTTTTTAGATGAGAGCAGAAGGAGAGAGGGCATAACTTGAGGAACTATCAGAGTTTTGGTGGTACTTAGAGCATTAACATAAACGGAAGTCATAAGAGAGTAAGGACTCAAAAGCTATGCCCTGGGAATGTCAGTGTCAATATATCAGTTAGTTTTGTTGACTTGACACAAGCTAGAGTCATCTCTGAAAATTAACCCCCAACTGAATAATGACCTTCATAAGATTGGCCTGTAACCCTCTGTAGGAAGCTTTTACTTGAATAATGATTGATGTAGTAGGGCCCAGGACCCTGGGGGTGGGTGGTGTCCTCCTTGGTCACCTGAATCTGAGTTGTAGAAGAAAGCAAATCAGTGAAGCTATAAAGAACAAGCCAGTGAATGGTGCTCCTCTGTGGTCTCTATTTCAGTTTCTGCCTTCAAGTTCCTACTTTCAGCTATTGCTCTTTCTTCCCTTGAAGGAGCACTAATATAGGGATAAGTCCCGCCTCTTAGGGGGCGTGTTTGCCTCGGGCTAATGTTTGCCTATAAATTTGGCAAGCGTGCTCCCATCCGAGGAATGGTGGTAAGTCTATTTCTCCATTAAAGATATATATATATATATATATATATATATATATATATATTACAATCTGTCTGCATTCGTTTATGCCATTACACACTAAGATGTAGAAATATAATCCAAAGAGACTCTTCCCCCTCCCCATCTTGTTTTTGATTTCCATGTTTTATCACAGTGACAGAAAAGCAATCTGCAATGGTCAAGACTATAGAGCAAGAAAATAGAAGAAGCATCCAAGAAAGTAAGTGACAACAAAGTGATGAGTAACAGCAAGAGAAAGTAAGTCCTTGAGACCAAATTCAGAGAAAAAACAAATAATATGTGGGGAAATTGCTGTTCCTGAAGCACAAAAACATATTTTACCTGATAGGATGATACTTGTGCTTTCTTCTTGGAGACTTTCACGGTTTTGAAGATAGCAAGTAACACTCTGGTAGGAGCTGGTGTTAATAAAAAGGGCCATTGTCATGTTGAACAGTTTGTTTCCATCCTGTGAGTGGGATTTGGATGTCTCTGGAATGACTTCTCCTTTGCTGTCTCTCCATTCCATATGAGGCAGTGGGAACCAACCCCCTGAATGACACTCCAACATCACTCCTTTGGTATTCGGGGAATGCAGAAGAATCTGTATGTCTGAGCTTGTGGCTGGTTGAAAACAACAGAGGAAATTAATATTGTTAGGTATAAATGCAAGAGGAAGCAATGAAAAATACTCATTCAGTTTCAAAAGATGCATTAAAAGGTAAAATTCTACTTGACTCTGGTTACAATAAGAATCTCATTAAAATATCAATAAATAGATAGAAATGCTATAATACACAGTCAGCAACCTGTCCAAACTAAGTCATTTGATAATGCCTGTTTCATTTATTTAAAATATTTTGCTTAATTACCAAGTCTAATTAAGTTAGGTCTATGGATTATGAAGAACAGAACCCAAAATTCGGACACTCAAAAATTCATAATTTATGCTTTCTTTTATCATAATCACTAATTACTTTAGAGCCACTATAAATAGATTATAAAAATGAATTTCACTATAAACACAATTGTGGCTCTTTAGTTCAAACTTTGTGTATTTCCATAGTAGGTAATTTATATAAAATATGTTTTTTATAAAACAGGCAATACATTGAAGTATGAATATGCATATTAATTTAGAGGAAATAAATATGTCTGAAATTTTTCAGAATATTTTCTGAATTATAAAATTTACCAAATGTATAGGCAAAAAGAGAATAAGTGGAGATTTAAAGCACTGTACCAAAGCTATTCTGTCTAGTAAAATGTCCCTGGGATAACAAAATATTATGTGTGTGTGCTAGCACACTTGCTGTTTGACTCACGAGATTATTAAAAATGGGCAATTATTAGATTTTTATCACATAAGACTATGAAAAATGGCTATTACCTACACTGTGTAGCTTTTCTGTAAACTACAGCATCAAATGATGCTTGACATACAATAAAGACTAGTTGGCTGGGTATTGAGTTCTACATGTAGGAGCACACATTTATGGTGTTTGTTCAGTTTGCTTTAAACCCTTTGTCTCCCTTTCTTTTATTTTTAATCTAGAATAATTCAGATTAAGGAAAGGAGCATAATTGTCACATAGTTCCCAAACTTCATGTATAGTATATCTGAGGATAGTGATGAATGTGGTTAAAATCTATTGGAAAAGTTTTAGGAAAATTAAGTGGGTACTAAGTAATCAGTAGATAGATTCAGAGAAAAATATAAGTATTATCAGAAAAAAATAATATTTTCTTTCTTTAATTAAAATTTTCATACAATATTTTTGATCATATTATCCCCTCCTGCAATCCTCTACAATATTTTTGATCATATTATCCCCTCCTGCAATCCTCTACAATATTTTTGATCATATTATCCCCTCCTGCAATCCTCTCCATATATTCTCCACTCCATGCTCACCCAACTTTATACTAGGAAGCATATTTTTAAAATTCCGTTCATTTGGAAAATTACTAAAGTAATGTTAGTAATATCTGAAGGGATAATACAACAACCCAAAAGGAATGTGATGATGTGGTAGAAATATAACAATTTATATAGGCATAACAATATTTGCTTACTGATAGAACCAATTTCTGCACTGTGCAATTTTCATTTCTTATCTTCCATGGCATGTAATTAAAAAACCAAATGCTTAGTTTCAGCTTACTAATAAAACCATGCAGTAAGAGTCAAACACTGATAATTTTTCTACCACTCAATCCAAGATAGGCCTTGAATCATGGGTACCTAGCAATCTCAGATGAGTTCATGCCTACCTGTGACCTTGACCTCTGTGATGTGCTCTTCATAGAATTCTCCATCTTTGAAGACACAGTGGTATGGTCCACCATCATCAACAGTCACGCTAAAGATCCTGAGTGTCACTTTCCCTTCTCCAATGTCATCTTTCAGCAGTTCAGTCCGCTCTACATACTTGGGGATGGTTTCTCCATGAAGGTCTTTACCATCCCTGTACAGGTGCACAGGCTGTGTATAGCGGTTCCTGAACCAGCGAATCTCCATGTGCTGTGCATCTTGTGGTGGGGACAACTGACAACTGAGTTCAAGGGTTCCACCCACTGGAGCCAAGACTGGCCTAGTCAACCCAGTCACTGTGAATGCTTCTGCGAAGGGGAATAATCAAAAGTTAAGAGTATGAATTAGTAAACATGCTCACACCTTTTGTTGAAACCATTCTCTCTGTTTATTTCTCTTCTGTCTTCTCCTCTTTCTCAAACATCCATACATACTTCACAGAAGATCACTTTGTTGATCCTGAAGACATTGTAATTACTAATTACTTAATTGATACTAATGCACAAAGTATTACTGTAAATGGTTACAGGAGATTTTAAGGAACTGTTGGAGATTCTGAGTCAATTCAAGACAAGCTGGGCTCAAGATAAATGAAGGCAATGCCAATAACAAGTCAGAAGAAATTTTAATATGAGTACGCCATGTCATGTAGTGGGAATTTTGCTGAACTGAGGCTCCATGGACAGTAGGTTGTGTAAAGTTTCAATATTTATGTACTTTACAGCTCATTTGGACTACATGTAGAATCATGACTAATGGAAAGAAAGTTTGTGAATCAAAACAATAAGCCATCAACCAACTATTAGAATAGCTGAAATACAAAACATTGACAACACAAAATTATGACAAAAGAAGACAATATAACTGTGATTTCTTGTTGGCAGCAACACAGAATGATCAGACACTATGGAAGACAGTTTGGCGCTCTTTGACAGTGTTAGATGTGGCTTTACTATACTTTCTTTCCATTAGTCATGATTCTACATGTAGTCCAAATGAACTGTAAAGTACACAAATATTGAAAGTTTACATAAATGTTAGCAACAACTTTATTCCCAGTTGCTAAAAATTGGAAAAATATAAAAATGTCTTTCATTAGGTTTCAGAGAAACCACCTCTGCTACTTTCATAATTTTATGAAATATTATGAATTAATAAAATATCTGGTACAATAGTTACACAAATGTTAGTGCATAAACCCAATCAATTTTGTTTGGATTTAAGACCTACTCCATGAGATAGAAACCATATCTGACACTTGTAAAGAGACCAACAGCCTGAGATCAGATAAGTTGTGACCCTAAGAAAAACATATCATTCTGCTATAAAAACATAATAAAATTACTCTAGTAACATACTGCTAAACACATAGATCAGTGACTTGATCAAAGCTTATCAGAGGTGTTTTGTCTTATAGTAGGTGGGAATCAACACAGAGACTCACAGCTGGACAATATGCAGAGAGTGAGAGACTTTGGAAGTCTCAATGCTAAATGAGATGTTTTCATCAAACCCATAACCATTAATCTTCATCCTTCATGCTAGCTAGTTCTCATAATGCCAGAAGAAAGAAAAGTCATCAGATGTCTAAGCCATCTGTGAATTACAATACCAACACACCAGGAAAGATGTGCCCACTGCTGTAAGAGTGGCATGACCACCAAAGGGCAATGGACTCCTCTCCAGGATTCAAGTCATCCTCTGCAGAATGGTTTTCAAGCATGTTATTGTGAATCTTGTCAAACAGTACTACTTGAACTTCAAATGTCCTAATGGGTAAATTACCACTGTTGTTTAGCTAAATTAATGGTGTGGTATCAAACCAATTCCTGAACATCCCTGTTTATACCTTAGAGAAATGCATTAATCAGTGTATCTAAACTACCTCTCTAAGTTCAGAGAAAGTGTAGAAGGAATAGAAAGAATGTAAGAACTAGAAAACGAAGAGTGATAAAAATGTTATTGTCTTGGTTCAACCTAGTTTTTGTAATCGCAGAAACACAGTAGCTGAGTTTGTTTGCTCTGGGACTATACAAGACTAGAGTTGCCAACTGCTGGGTAAAGGAGTGCCTCATGTGGCCCTTTGCCCCACCCCTAGCTGAACTGTTATCTATTGAAAGATTCTTGGAAAGGAAAAGTTATTATCTTCATATGTACACACATTGATAAGCTCACCAAGCTTCAGTGGCTAGTTCCATACTCATGATCAAACAGAATCCCTTTATTAAACTCAGTAGATCACAAAACATGAAAAAAAATCAACATGGGAGGAAATAGGGGGGATTGAAAATGGTGAGAGGGAGACAAGAGAAGGAGGGATTAGGTAATCATAAGGCATTACAGACATGTGTAAAATTGTCAGAGAATAAATTTAATGAATAAAATGCAAGGATGAAATGTCTACCATAGAAAAGATAATAAGGATTTAGGGCAAAATCAACACTTCAGAGAAAAAGAAACTTTTTTTGAAAGATAGTCAACCTTACCCATCAATATAAATGTAAAATGTAATAAATTATAGATTTTTGTTTTTACCTGAAAGCTTAAGAATAAATAAAATTCCTTTGTCTCAGCTACCAAATCCATTCGGAGCTCCCTGGAAACCCACTTACAAGAGAATCAGGTAGGAGACCTTCACTCTCCCTTCCTTCCTCCAATTCCAATGCCTCAGGCTCATGCCCAGTTCTGTAGCAGACCACCTGCTGTGGCTTCCCCTTCTTTCCTATCCCTATCACCAGTGAACCATGCAGATTTTTCTTCTCCAACCTACCTCTACCACACCATCCCTTGTCTCAGATGCCAACTCCCAAGGGCACTCCCTGGAAACATACTGGGGATAACAAGGAAAGCATGTAGACAATATTCATTCTCCATCCTGTCTTCCAGTTCCAATCTCCAGTTTTATCCTCAGCTCTGTAGCAGACCGCCTGTTACAGAAGGAGGGTCTTAGCAGATCCTGGTAACACATCCAATATTTCCCCTTTCACTGGACCCTTTCAACTTCCCCTTCTAGTTAATTTCCATTCCCAAATGTCATCACCCAATATCTAAAATTACTTTCTACCCAGTACCCCTAATTACTGCACCTGGAAAGATTTCAGAAGCATTCCAAACACCAAACTCATAGCCACCCACATTTTCTTAAGAACCAGAGAGGGCAACAGAAACCAAGAAATGGAACACCCACTTAACAAAGGCAAAATCAGATATCAGCGTCTAGAATTACAATCACTCCAAACCCACATGCCTAGATAACAACATAAAAAAAATAACAGCAAAGACAGTATGTGTCAAGTAGAGCCCAGTGACCATACTACCTACATAGGCCCCAGGAAATGAAATAAAATTAGCAACTTTCCAATATAAAAATAACAAATGAACTGAAAAAGAAATCAGAAAAACACATTTCATGGTAGCCTCAAATAATATGAAATATATCATGGTAAGTCTAGTCAAGCAAATGAAAGTATGATAAAACCTTAAGACACTGAATAAGATATCAGATGAAAAGATCTCCCATAGTCATGATCAATAAGATTAATATAGCAAAAATGACCATCCTAAGAAAAGAACCTGTTCGATGAAACACCCAACAAAATTCAAAAATACTTCTGCAAGGATCTTGAAAGGACAATTTTCAGCTACAAAACTATATAGTAATGAAAACCACATTGTATCTGAGCAAAAGCTGATACATTTATCCCTGAAATCAAATTGAAGTCCCAAACATAAGTAGTCCATACACCTGTGGTCACCTACTTTCTGATAATGGAGTCATATATACACACTGTAAATAGACAGTCTCTTTAACAAATGGCACTGGTCAAACTGGATGTAGAAGAATGTAAAAACATACTTATAAGTCTGCACAAAGCTTAACTCCAAATTGATCAAGGAATTCAACATAAGTCCAGATATACTGAATCTAATAGAAAAAATTGAGAAATAGTCTTGAACTCATTAGCACAGGAGAAAACTTTCAGAACTGAATGCCTTTAGCATAGGGACTAAGAACAGAGTTTAATAAATTGGACTTCGTGAAACTGATAAGCTTTTACATAGCAAAGAACACTATCATTTGAACAAAGATTTTTATTAACTACACATTTGATAGAGGACTACTATCTAAAATATATATAAAAATTTAAAATCTAGACATCATGAAAACAAATGAGCAATTGAAAATGTGGTACAGATCCAAACAAAGAATTCTCTAAGAGGAAACATAGAGGAATGTGAAACACTTAAAGAAAAAAATGATTTCATATTTTTTTGCCTTAAAATTCTAATGTGACAGAGAACTTTGATGTCACTCTCTGGTCCCTGTGTATTTTCAGTCCACATCCATCAACTTATGTTGTCATCTGTAACTCATCACTGTCTAAACAGTTGTGTTGATTCAGATCTCAGTAGCATTACAGCAGAGTGTTCTCTCCTGTATTTTCCCCCTTTCCCATTGCCTTCAGAAACTTGGTTCCATCAAGCACACATGCTCCCCCGCTGTGTATGTTTATTCTGGTACTGGAAATAGATCTCAGGTTCTATTGCACAGGTTAGAAAACCCTTTAACTCAGACTTCTGTTTTTCACACTTTACTCTCTGTTGATTTTTGTTCCTTCAATATAGAAGCATGCTGAAGTTTTCTATAGTTTTAAAATAAAACAAAATATTAATACTAAAAAAATAAAGAAAAGAAATGTTCAACAACCTTTGCCACCAGCGAAATGCAAATCAAAAATACTTTCAGATTTCATCTTATACCCTTCAATTGCCTTTGACAATAAAAAACGATAGTGCATGCTGGCGAGAATGTGAAGTAAGAGTGTACGTCCATTGCTACTGGGAGTTCAAAATTGTACAGTCACAAAAGAAATAAGTATGGTGGTTTCTTTGGAAGCTGAAAACAGGTCTACCTGAAGAGCTACTCTTGAGAATATTCTACTCTTGAGAACATTCTCAAAGGATGCTTTGTCCTGATATAAAAACACTTGCTCAATCATGTTAATTGCAGCTTTATCCATAATATTCAAAACTGGAAACAACCTTGATGTTTTCAATGGATGAGTGAATAAAGAAAATATTTTACATCTATAGTATGGAATATTTGAATTCAGCAATTTCAAAATATGAAATAAAATTCAGATGTAAATTGATGGACCTAGAAAAAAAACTCTGAGTGAGGTAATCCAGACCTAGAAAGGCAAGAATGTATTCACTTATATGTGGATGCTAGTTTTTAAGTCTTCAATAAGAAAGCTACCATTCATATAACCAGAGGTTAGATATAGAGTAAGTGATTAGTGGGGAGGGAAAACAAAATATGTAGTTATGGATGGACAGGGAAAGTAATGGGAGGATCAAATGGAGATGGGGAATGAAGAGGAGACCAGGGGACAGCTAAAAATAAGGCTGATATGACAGACTACGTGGAAATCAAATACAATAGTAGGTTACTAAAATTGCTTCATACATATATAAAGATAATCCACAAAAATTCACAAAGTAATAGCGGAAGATAAAAACCACAACTCAATATCTTTCATTACCAAATGAAACTTACAGCATCAAGAATGAATCTAATCAGTATGGAACCCAAGCAAATGTGAATCAGTGAGATTCTTGTCACTGGACAATGAGCTTTTGTTGCACTATTCTACACCTTAAATATAATTTTCATCTAAGTCTTTTCATTTAGATAACTTTGAGTGATCTATATTTATTTGTACTTTGCAAAGATGTCCCTACAAAGTCAAAATCTCATTCTCCTATCCCATTTTAATTACTCTCATCTTTTCCTCCTATTATATTCTTGACTAAGATGGATTTTAATATGTATCTGCAGCCTATACCAATTCCTCAGCGTAGAAGTGATATGTAAGTTCTATGCATTCACTACGAATATTGAGTCCTCAAGGCAAGCATTCGATCTCTTTCATTGTACTGTCTTCCTGGAAGCTGAAACAAGCACAAGGAAAGACTATGTGCTGATTAGACATAATTACTTGCTCCTCTAAGCTGGATAATCTTGTAACTGTCTTCACTTCATTGCTACATTCAAATGATAGGGACTATGGTCTAAATGTCCTCTCGTTGTAGCATGCCTTGATTTTCCTGGTATACTTGACATTGTTAAGGCTCATAAAGGCAAGTGAGAGATTCTTACCTGAACTCCGTGCTACCATCTGAAGGAGGAACAAGGCAACACAGTGTGTGCCAAGAAGCACTCCTGTAGCTCCCATTATACCTTTCATGAGACAAAAATTAATGAGCAGTGAAAACACAAGCAATAAGTTGCAAAAATCAAGTTCCTCCATATTACTGTACAACAACTGGCTTCCAAGTAGAGTTACTATTAGGCCTCAATTTTAGATAATAACTTTATTACAGTCATTTATCTCATGATATGATGGGGGAGAATCTTCTGTTTTGTGTTAATTTCATTGGTTAAATAAAAAGACTGCCTCAGCCCTTTAATAGGACAGAAAATTAGGTAGGCGGAGTAAACAGAACAGAATGCTGGGAGAAAGAAGCTGAGTCAAGGAGTCGCCATGATTCTCCCACCCGACACAGCCGCAGGTTAAGATCTTCCCTGGTAAGACACCTCGTGGGCTACACAGATTATTAGAAATGGGTTAGATCAATATGTAAGAGCTAGCCAATAAGAGGATGGAACTAATGGCCCAAGCAGTGTTTAAAAGAATACAGTTTCCGTGTAATTATTTCGGGTAAAGCTAGCCATGTGGGCGGCCAGGTGCCAGGGACGCAGCCCCTCCGCTCGTATTTCAACAATGATATTTATCACACTGAAATTTGTATTTACTACATCTGGCAGCCCTAGTTTTAGGAACATACATGTAATGACTAAATCCATCCAGACGTTTCTTTCACATTAGAGAATCACATCCTCTCAGATCTGATGTTTGTCTTCTAGTTGTAGAAACTATCAGCTCTCCACCTTTCTCACCACACAAAGTTATGGAACTGCCAAACAACTAAGTCTCAAAGGTCTTCTAGTGTAACTGTCTGTCACATTTAGCTATGCTTAATTACATGAAAAGTTATGAAATAGATTAAACTTTACACTTATGAGAATAATCATGTCAATGTTTTAGAAGAGAACATGACTTTCTTATACTCATTCTGAATTTTATTCTTATTGATAACTCTTATTAGAGACTTATTAGTGGGACCTTATGGTTAATGAAGAGTTAAGGTGAAAAAGAAGTTGTCATATTAAAATGAGAAAGGTTTTTATTGATGACTTAGAATTTTGGGATTTGATCTAGTGTGATAGAGTTTTATTTATATCATATACACATTAGGCTAGATACTAAGGTTATAAAGAAATGGGAAATTGAGTAGAAAGTTAAAATAACTCTAGTCTATACTGTATTGACTAATAAAAATCCAGAGATTGATATTAGGGTTCAACCTGAATGTCAAAAAAGCAAAACAGCCAGCTACTTGCTCTTACCTCTATCTCAGTTTGAATGGTGATCCTGCCTCCCGGAATCTCAGAATGAAACCATGTCAGAGAGTTGTCCCCTCCCATTTTATATTACACGCTAGTGCTGGGATTAAAGGTGTGCACCATTAAAACCAAGTTTCTAAGGCAAACTAGTGTGGCTACTGGGATTAAAGGTGTGTGTTACAACTACCTGGTCTGTAAGGTTGACCCATGGGGGCTGTTCTACTGTCTGATCTTCAGCCTAGCTTTATTTATTAAAATACAAATGAAATATCACTACACTAAACCTTCATCTGATATGTTATTTATTGTAGTAACATAAAAATGTTTATGATATATCCTTCTTGAATTTCAAATGAACAAAAGAAAAAGTTTCCATGTAAGTGTGTGTGTATAATCAAATAAGTTTCACAAGTTTTTAATAAAATTATTTCGTGTGTGTGTGTGTGTGTGTGTTACTTGCATATATTTATGGAACACTTACATTCCTGGTGTCCATAGAGGTCAGAAGAGGTTACTGGATAGCCTGGCACTTGAGTTAAATATGTTTGTGAATCACCGTTAGACTGCCAGAACTGAACCAGGTCCCCTCCAAAGCAAATATACTTTTAATTACTCAGTTATCTTTCCATCCCTTTTCATTTTTTATACATAATTGATGTCATTATGACATTTTAATCATGTATATACATTCTAGTCACCTCTACTGCCCTTTCTTATGCCCATCCATTCCTGTTAATCTTCCTCTTTCCAACTACTTCCCTCATAATTTCATATCTTTGTGTTTGATAATCTTTTGAGTTTAATAAAGAAATGTTACAGGACCATGGAAAAAGGTTTGTTTACAGGAACATGGTTCACCAGTGTCTACACCATTGCAAAAGTATTTCTTCCCTTCCCCAGCTATTATTTATTTCACATAAAGTCACAGAGTGAGATGAGGTCTTGTGAATTTCTCCTGTTTCCACAATGGCAAATGATGAGACTAATCCTGAACAAGTTTTATGCATGTAATCACAGTCTCTGTGAGTTAAAATGTTTCTAAGAAAATTATATATTTTATTCAGAAAGTCCAATTTTAATTTTCTTTAACATTCTATTAATTGAAATGTAATAACTGTACATTTTATGTGCTATTGCATATATAAACTTTTCAAGCTATTGTTGATCCCTTCCAGTTCTTTTAAAAGCATACCATGATTGCTCTTATTTATTTATTTATTTGAGTTTTCATGACAGAGTTTATTTCTTTAGCTTTCACTGTCCTGGAAATTGTTCTGTAGATAAGGCTGGTCTTAGACTCATAGACCTGCCTGCCTCTGCCCACAAATGCGGGGATTAAATGTATGCACCACCAGGAGCAAATTGTTTTAAACCAGAGTTGCCCTATGATAAGTATTTCTCCTAGATAATTGTGTTTTAATACATTTGAAAAAAACACATATCTCTCACTTCTTCATATCCTTCCCCTTTCCAGCCTAATGACACAGATTCTGCATCCTATCAGATATCAACTTTTTAAAAATGTTTATTTGAAATAGACTTACATTACTTCCTTCTCCCCATCCTCCCTCCAGCTTCTTTCATATCACCACTCTCAAGCCAACAGCCTCTGTTATATATATGTATATATGAGCACATATTTGTGTGCATGTATATATATATGTGTGTATATATATATGTGTGTGTGTAACCACATTATTTCATTGTAATATACAAAACCATGTCATTGTAACATCAGCAATTAAGAATATATATATATATACACATATATATATGTATATATGAATTTTGTATATCCACAAAAACATATATACACTCCATGTTGGGTTATTTTTCTTTGTGCATATTTTGTGTGTGTATGGTTTCAAGGCTGACCATTCTGTATTGAACAACCATTAAGTGAACTCATCCATGGGGCAGGCTAATTCTCCTTTTCCCAGGAGTCGTTAGAGGTCTGCAGTTTCTTATCTCAGTGTGGGACTCCTGTAAAATCCCCCCTTCTGTATTAATATGTCTATTCATTCACTTGTTCCAGTCCCACTTTTATGTAGCTACTTCTGGAAGATCAACTTCTAAATTTCCATGTGTGACTGAGAACATGAAGTACTTGTCTTTTTGTCTTGGACTATGTAGAAATTGAGTTTCTAAAGGCACATTGTAAAAACTCAACAGGGACATCTCATTTATTCTGAATTTGTTTATTACAACTGGTTAAAATAGAGAAGTTATTCTGGTTGAAAAGAACATGGGATGGACACAAATCTCATTTTATGTGGCTGAGAAATAGTAGTCATAGGAATATATTTTCTTTAACTCTGATCAAACCAAACTCCAGAACCTGAAATCAGTATTCACTAGGATACTCATTCAGAAACAAAACTCAGGAGGTTTTTCCCCCGGAAGAAACTAATTCTCCATTCTTTAACCCCAAGATTTACTAGCTTTGTAAGTCCTTGGGTCTTTTTTCTAGAGGGGCAGTATTCCACCCAGGAGGCACAAGGAAGAAGAAAAGGAAGAAAAGAAATTATCTGTGAAGATAAAACCATATCCTAAATCCTTACTAAATTCTGTTACTCACCTGAACCTGATGATCCCAAGTCCGATCTGTTTTTCCTGTCAAAGTATCAGTTGAGACACCTGAGATTTTGGTAATGCTCCAGCAATTTTCCTGAAGGCACCAAGCATGCCAGAGATGTGGATCAGGTAAACTAACACCAAACTTCTCCTCTCATAATCTGAAAGTCTGTCCCCATGATTCCGGCAAGCATGATACTTAGGTCTCTTTCCCAGGGAAGTTCCTAAGGTGCTGGTATGTCAACCCACAAATGAAATCTTTGTTTAGCTTAGTGACTGTGACTGGTATTACTCAAGTCCTAGCAAGACTTGCCTCGCCTAGGGAAGAAGCAAAACAAAACCTGATCCGCCCCTATCATACACTGAGTGCTGAATGAAAAGCTATGATGAATGTATTTTAAATGCTGGGTCTATACATAGTAGGATGAGGGAATTGTTGAAGCACAAGTCAATGACTTTAAGTCCAGATGAAGCATTCAATGAAACTTCTTATAGTTTCATGGAATAACCTTAAAGTAAAACAACCAGTTGGTCCGGTTAAGCAAAGGAGCACAGTAGTTTTCCGGGTTGACAGAGCAACTGTATCTTGAAGACATGAAAGAGAGTAGTCAGTTCAAAACACTCCCAGTAATTGGCAGTAGCTACTGGGAGGAAGAATTGTGAGGAATTATGATAGGTGAGTTTCAGGGAGAAATAAGGGACATTATGAAACTTTAGGAAACATATATGATATATATTAAAGTGTATGCATATCTATGTGCAATCAAGTCTTTTTATTATTTTTTATTGATTTTTATTGAGCTCTACATTCCCTTTGACAGGTTAGTTGGTAGAGCAGAGGATTGTGATCTCTGGAGTCAAGTCTTTTAACACACAGATGTATGTATTAATGTTTAATATAGATGTCATATATATGTAAGTATAGACAAGCCATGAATATGAATGCAATTAGAAAATTATGTACATACATAAAGTATTGCAGACTTTTATACATGTATGCACACATGAATATAAAAGTATATTTAATCAAATATGTAATTATATCTCTACATAAATTGATATACCCTCAGTAAATTTATCATGCATGTGTAAGGGATTATAAATGTATAAACATAAATGATTTAAAATATATTTTATTAGTTTTTTGAAATTTTTGTACAAAGTAGTTTGTTCATATTCATCCCCAGTTCTCCCCAGATCCATTGTCCTTCCCTTCTCAGTCAACTTGGTGTCCTTTATCTAAACAAACAAACTACTTTTTTGTTGTGAAAAAATACCACGACCAAAAGCAATACGGAGGAAAAGATTTTTTTTTTTAATTTTTTTTCTTTTTTTCCCATTTTTTTTATTGATAAAAGGAGGATAAAGAAAAGAAAAAAATAGCAAATTTCCACCTCCTCCCACCAGCCTCCCATTTCCCTCCCCCTCCTCCCACTCTTCTCCCCCTCCTCCCACTCTTCTCTCCCTCCTCCCACCCCTCTCCCCTTCCCCCCACTCCTCTCCCCCTCCCTTTCCAGTCCAAAGAGCTGTCAGGGTTCCCTGCCCTGTGGTAAGTCCTAGGTCCTCCCCCCTCCATCCATATCTAGGAAGGTGAACATCCAAACTGGCTAGGCTCCCACCAAGCCAGCACATTGCGTAGGATCAAAACCGCGTGCCAATGTCCTTGGCGTCTCATCAGCCCTCATTGTTCGCCATGTTCCGAGAGTCCAGTTTTATCCCATGCTTTTTCTGGTAACAGTCCAGCTGGCCTTGGTGAGCTCCCAGTAGATCATCACCACTGTCTCAGTGGGTGGGTGCACTCCTCGTGGTCCCGACATCTTTGCTCATGTTCTCACTCTTTCTGCTCCTCATTGGGACCTTGGGAGCTCAGTCCAGTGCTCCAGTGTGGGTCTCTGTCTCTATCTCCATCCATCGCCAGATGCGAGTTCTTTATAAGTAAGTTGGCCTTTTTCCTTTGCGGCTCTTAATATTCTTTCTTTATTCTGTATATTTTGTGTTTTGATTATTATATGGCGAGGGGATGTTTTTTTTTTTTGATCCAGCCTATTTGGGGTTCTGTATGCCTCTTGAACCTTCATAGGTACATCCTTCTTCAGGTTGGGAAAGTTTTCTTCTATAATTTTGTTAAGTATATTTTCTGGACCGTTGAGCTGCACTTCTTCTCCTTCTTCTACTCCAATTATTCTTAGGTTTGGTCTTTTTATTGTGTCCCATATTTCCTGAATGTTTTGTGATGAGAGTTTGTTGGACTTGCTGTTTTCTTTGATCAGTGCGTTTATTTTCTCTATGTTATCCTCAGACTCTGAGATTCTTTCTTCTATCTCTTGTATTCTGCTGGTTATGCTTGTTTCTGTAGTCTCTATTCGTTTACCTAGATTTTCCATGTCCAGCCGGCCCTCTGTTTGTGTTTTCTTCTTTGCCTCCATTTCATTTTTCAAATCATGAACTGTTTCCATTATCTGCTTGATTGTTTTTCCTTGCTTTCCTAGGGTATCGTTCACTGATTTACTCAATTCCTCGAACTTTCTGTTATACTTCTCCATTTCTATAAGGGCGTTTTTTATATGCTGTTTAAGGGTGTCAATCCCTGTCATGAAGTCAGCTTTTTCTCCTTCTTCTTGATTAAGGTGTTCATGTCCTCCTGTTGTGAGGTCGCTGGCTTCTGGTGGTTTCGTGTTGTTTTTCAGATTGTTGGGTGAATTCTTGCATTGGCGTCTCCCCATCTCTTCCTCCCAATATTCTCCTATGGATCTTCTTTTACAGGATCAGGTCTTCTTGCCAACTGATGTACCTTCCCAGTGATGTCACTCCCGCGTGCTGTTTCTCCTGGAGTCCAGTTCGGATCTCCTTGCTGCTTGGTTAGCTCGCAAACAAAGGGCCCACCCTGCTTGCTGCAGGCAGGTTATGGAGACAAAGGAGCTACCACCTTCCCCTTTGCGCTCACCTTCGGGTTCAGTCCCAGTGGCCAGGCAGGCTGAGCATGGAGGCGCTCTGCCCCAAGAAGGGAGGGATGGAGGGAGACAGGGGGTAGGGGGATCTGGATGTAAGCTGGATGGGATAGGAATAGCAAGGAGGTACCGGGCAGTGTAGCCCTGTAGGTTGATCAGGAAGTGTAGGCGGGCTGTTCCCCGGTGCCGCAGCACTCACTCACCACAATGATGTCTCACTAGGTGCCCTGATCGAAACTCCTTGCTGCTTGGTTCGCTCGCAGACAAAGGGCCCACCCTGCTTGCTGCAGGCGGGCTCTGGGGACAAAGAAGCCCCCGAGCTCCCCTTTGCCCTACGCTTTGGGTTAGGACCCAGCGCCCAAGCAGGCTGAGCACTAGGCGCTCTGCCACCGCGGAAGGGAGGGGGGAGAGAAACAGGGGGTGGGGGGATCTGGATGTAAGCTGGATGGGATAGGAATAGCAAGGAGGTACCGGGCAGTGTAGCCCTGTAGGTTGATCAGGAAGTGTAGGCGGGCTGTTCCCCGGTGCCGCAGCACTCACTCACCACAATGATGTCTCACTAGGTGCCCTGATCGAAACTCCTTGCTGCTTGGTTTGCTCTCAGACAAAGGGCCCACGCTGCTTGCTGCAGGCGGGCTCTGGGGACAAAGAAGCCCCCGAGCTCCCCTTTGCCCTATGCTTTGGGTTAGGACCCAGCGCCCAAGCAGGCTGAGCACTAGGCGCTCTGCCCCAAGAAGGGAGGGATGGAGGGAGACAGGGGGTAGGGGGATCTGGATGTAAGCTGGATGGGATAGGAATAGCAAGGAGGTACCGGGCAGTGTAGCCCTGTAGGTTGATCAGGAAGTGTAGGCGGGCTGTTCCCCGGTGCCGCAGCACTCACTCACCACAATGATGTCTCACTAGGTGCCCTGATCGAAACTCCTTGCTGCTTGGTTCGCTCGCAGACAAAGGGCCCACCCTGCTTGCTGCAGGCGGGCTCTGGGGACAAAGAAGCCCCCGAGCTCCCCTTTGCCCTACGCTTTGGGTTAGGACCCAGCGCCCAAGCAGGCTGAGCACTAGGCGCTCTGCCACCGCGGAAGGGAGGGGGGAGAGAAACAGGGGGTGGGGGGATCTGGATGTAAGCTGGATGGGATAGGAATAGCAAGGAGGTACCGGGCAGTGTAGCCCTGTAGGTTGATCAGGAAGTGTAGGAGGAAAAGATTTTTATTTCAGTTACAGTTCAAGTCATATTCTGTCAATGATAAAAACAAAACTAGGAACTCACTTAATGCAGGAACCTGGAGTCAGGAACTAAAGCAGAAGACTTGGAGGGAAAACTGCTTCCTGGCTTGCTCCTAATGACTTGATCAGCTTGATTTCTTACCACATGCCCAGGGTTGGTACAACACAGAGTGTTCTGGATTTTCTCACATCAATAATTAACAAGACGTTGATACAAGTCTTATCTACTGGCCAATTTTATGAATGCATTTCTTTTTCAGTTAGGATTCCCTCTTCCCTGATATGTCTTGGTTTGAGTCAAATTTGTAAAATCTAACCAATACACCAGTTAGAATCAATTTGTACTACTCAAATATTTTTGCATGTACTGTCTTCCATGCTAGTACACTGGTTCTCAGGAACTACACTGTTAGAGAAACTCCCTCTGTCATCAGTTATCAGCTGTCAATGACTCCTCAACTATGAGGGGCAATTTCATACCAAACATCTTTTTCCATGATGGATTTCTGTCTGGCTTGAGTTTGAATATATTTGCACATGCTTTTGTGACCGCTGAGAGTTTATATATGCAAATATCCTGCTAATGTCCAGAAAACAGGTTCCTTGTGTTAATGTATTGTCTCTAGTGCTTGGACTCCTCCATTTCTTCAACAACGATCTGTAATCTTTGAGAGGAGTGGGAGTGATATGGATATCTTATTAAGGCTGAGCATTTTTCACTCTCTTATTCTCTACACCTTGGCCAGTTGAGGGTCTATGTGTTAATCACCATGTACTGCAAGTAGAAGCTTCTCTCCTGAGAACATTAGTTTATGGCTGTAGACATAGGCCATCAAGAGTTAGTTTAGCACCGCAGCATTTATCAGGATAATAGCGGTAGGTCCCTTTTAGGAAATGTGGCCTATAAAGCCAATGGTCCATATTTATTACCCAAAAGAATTAAAGCAAGAGAGAATAAATATCCCAAATAGATCTATAACATCCAAAGAGATAGAAGCAATAATTAAAACTTAAAAAAGTTAACAAAAAAAAAATCCCAGGGCCAGAAAGACTCAGCACAGAATCCCAATAAGCCTCCAAAGAAGAGCTAACATACTTATGACTATCTTTCAAAACATTTGAAAAATGAGGAAAGGAAGAAATATTTTAAAAATCCCTTTTTTGAAGGCAGTGTTAAACTGGTAACTTTACCACAGAGAGACACAACAAGGAAAATATTATAAGCCAGTACTTTTGATGAACAGATGGGTAAAATTGTAACATTTCCAAACTGAAATGAAACATATTACACAGATTATTCACCATAATTGAATACCTAATAATTTCTTTCTTACTTCACATATTCTCTCTCTCCTTTTTCTCCTGTTCTCACTGACTCAGTTTAGTGGTGATTGTGTGTATGGAGCTGTGGGACTATCTACTGAAGCATGGACTGACTCTGAATCTACATTAATAAGTTGTCTGTCAACAGCCACTCCACAGACAATAACCATCAGCTGCCAGTAGTTATTAAATTAAAGACTGGACTTCAGGAGCCCCCAACTCTTCCATGCTGGAATTGTGGCTGGCTTGATGTTGTACAGTCTTGTGTATACAGTTCCAAATGGTGTGAGTTTGTGTGGGAGATAAAAACCATAAAAGATATATTTGAATTTCTAAATACAATAACATACCAAAGATGAATAAAGATGCTGTGAATAATTTAAACAGATACATAAAAACTATGAGGCAGATGCGCTGACTTAAAAACTCTCTCTTAGAAAAACAGAAAATAAATGGTTTATTTTCTAGATGTATGTGACCTTTTAATGTTAAATCAAAGGGAAGTAAATAATTTAAAATGATTCATAACCACCAACAAGATAGAAACAGTAACTCAAGATCAGGGCCAGAAGGACTTAGCATAGAATTCTAAAAAACCTTCATTGACGTAACGAACACCAATACATATCCAATTATTGTGTAAAATATGAAAAAGAACATCAAAATTCTTTATATGTAGGAAGTATCATTTTAATGCCTAAATGAGACAAACATACCACCAAAAATGAGAATTATAGATCAGTCTCCATCATGAACATAATTAAAAAATTCTCAGATGAAATATCTCTAATCTGAATTCAAGAACACATAAAAAGACTAACCATCATAAACAGGTCTGTTTTCCTTCAGAAATGCAGGAGGGTTCAATTTGTGCAAATCAATAAATGTAACACAGATATAAACAGAATAAATGAATAGAAACCAAATGTTTATTTCATTAGATGTAGAAAAGGCCTTAGACATCATGAAACATCTTTTCATGATAAAAAGTCCTGGACAACATAGGGATGAGGAGATATAGCTCAATATAATAAAGATAGTATACAACAAATCCACAGCCAACATCACACTAAAGGAGAAAAGCTGGATCCATTTCCACTAAAATCAGAAAGGAGACAAGAATACACTGTCACTACTCCTGTTTACCATAGACCATGAAGTGTTAGCTATAACAGTAGGATAAAAGCAGAGGCAAAAAGGACAAAAATGATTAAAGAAGAAATCAAAGAATATTTAATAAGTGACAGTGATAGCTAATATAGATAATAAGAGTAAAAGGACCAGTTGCCTATTGTGAAAGAGTGTTTCCTATACATGATAGGGAAGATGCACCCACAAAATAACAATGATAGCCTAAATAAGGCTTAAGTAACACAACAATGAGTATATAGAAAATTTCATAGGCACTCATGTTAGATTAATTGTTACATGCGATCAATGACTAAGATCTACAAAACAAATGGTAATAAACATTAGTGGTGGATGTTGTGAAAGGGAAATACTTATTCACTGCTGGTGGGAGTGGAATCTGGTACAGCAATTATTGAAATCAGTGTGTAGGATGATCAAGAAACTAGAAATAGATACTACACTATACAGCTGTAGGACATTTAGGCATATATCCAAAGGACGTGATATCCTACTAAAGAGATCCTTGCTTATTCATGTTCATTGCTGTTTTATCAGTGAACATTATTTATATAGACATATACAGACATATATATTCAGTGAAAAGTACAATAGAGACAAAAGTAGTGATAAAGAAAAGTAAACTTTTTTTCTAAATTCTTTTTCCTTTCTGTCTCCTACCAGATGGCTCTTGACATGAGAAAAAAACTCTGAATATTTCTTACATGCATGGATATAGAGAA
This sequence comes from Microtus pennsylvanicus, assembly GCF_037038515.1. Lineage (NCBI taxonomy): Eukaryota > Metazoa > Chordata > Mammalia > Rodentia > Cricetidae > Microtus > Microtus pennsylvanicus. Next base: position 47,597,332 of record NC_134591.1, on the reverse strand, counting down.
GGATAGAGCCATTGTCCAACTCCAAAACCAGTTCTATGTATATATATATATATATATATATATATATATATATATATATATATATATATATATATATGTTTTCTGAGGTTTCTGTCCTGCCCTATTCCCACAAACGTTAAATCCCCAAGAAATTGCACAGAGGTCTACAATAATCATAAACTGATTGACCCATTAGCTCAGGCTTCTTATTAACTCTTATAACTTATATTAGCCCATTATTCTTATCTGTGTTACCCACATGGCTCAGTACCTTTTGCAGAGGCATAGTCACATCTTGTGTCTTCTGTGTCTTGACAGGACTGCAGAGAGAGCTTCCTTCTTCCCCAAATTGACCCACCTCTACTTCCTGTCTGGTTGTCCTGCCTATACTTCCTGCCTGGCTACTGGCCAATCAGCCTTTATTTAAAATATAATTGACAGAATATAGGCAATTGTCCCGAACCACTTCCCCCTCTTTTTTAAAAAAGAAAAAAAAGAACATCTATAGTCCATTTTCTGGGAATGTGGGCATAGTTTTCCAGGCTACTTCCTGCTCTTTGGGGGTGCTGATAATCTTATGGGGACCTAAAGAAAATTTAGAATTACGATCAGGTCCTGACTGGAGTATCCTGTGAGTCTTGATCATCTCAGGGAGCAGTCTTGAATCTGTTCTGGATGTAGAACTCAGACATCCAGGCCATCTGTTCCTACCAGAGATTTCTCAGGTGGTCTTCCTTGATCAAATCTGATTTTTCTTAACTCAGAATGAACCCACAGCCTCTCATTTCCTGTGGAAACAAAAGCAAAATCTCTTCTTCAATTTTGAAGTCAATGTGTTTTCAAAATACCTATCTTGGATTAATTTAACAGCATTTATAAGCAAATATCTTTTAGCAGCTGTTGCTCCTTCCTCAGCATTCAAATAATTCAAAGAGAGCATAATAACATACAGTATCAAGATTCCCTGTGTGTTTTTCATCTTTATGTGGCTTTATTTTAACCTCTATTTATTTTATTTTTACTTTTTGAGACAGGTTAGCCCTATGTTGAAGGTATTTTATTGATTGATGATTGATGTGGTAGGGCTCAAGTCCCAGGGATGGCTGGTGCCATCCTTGATCAAGTGTTTTTGTGTTGAACATAACACATAAGAATGTAAACCAAGAAAGCATAGAGAAGAAGCCACTGAACAGTTTTCTTTTGTAGTTTCTACCTCAGATCCTACCTCAAAGTTCCTACTTTCAGCTCTTGATCTTGTTTCCCTTGATGATGTACTAAGATGTAGAAGTAAATCAAAATAGCCTGGTCTCCCGTTGAAGGCCATGTGAGTTGCAGCAGGTGACAACTACTGTTCAAATGTCAACCTACCAGAGGAATGATTCCCTGATGGAGGAGAATCCCATCCAGGCAAGGCTTACAGGACCACTGACTCTGAAAACTGTTGCTCTTGTTTGTAATTTCACATTTTCTAAAGCAGTTATGGTGTTCCTCCATACCTGCACTATAGTGTGTAATTTCATATGATATAAATGTATAATCTCATGATTGCATCTCAAATTTAAGGGCACATATGCCCTTGGGTGATCAAGAACATAACATCTCATTAAATTGTTTAATTTTGATATATAGAAAATATACTAGGATATGCCTAGATCTATTGTTCCACTAGGACTGTAAGACATTTAAAAGTCTGCTTTGTTCCTTTTACTTAGTCTAACATTAGAAAAGAACAATTTATCCCCAGTCTAAGACAAGCTACACACAATTAGCTCATATTCATCTCAGAGCAAGTTCAAACTAGACTGAATGTTTCTGTAAATGAATCATCAGTTTAAAACTTTATAGATAAGCACAAGGTCAGAGTTGCAGATGTTGAACCAAGGCAATAATGCAAAGCAACCTAATAAGCATGCCAATTCTTCACTTTCCAATTTTGGCTGGTAAAAATGTATGTCTTGTAGCTTTTCTCACCGGGCATTGTGCACTGTCCTCTGATCAGAGTCTTACACCAGAAACCTTGAAACCTTGCATTGTTGTCGTAAATGTTTCAGCTCCTTATCATTTACCCAAAAAAAATGTTCTATGACCAATGAGAAATAATTCTTGTAACTTTTTTCCTATTTTCCCAAAATTCTGTAAAATATGTGTTTAAACTAGGTGCACAGAGAAGAGAAAAAAAATTTGAACAGAGAATTGAGATAAAAGAAAACTAGAAGGAATTAGAATTTAGAAAAAAATTGGGGGGAAAATAGACAGAAAAATAAAGAAGATGACCCAAACAACATGTGTGTGAATATTTCAAGCCCCTCAGAGAAAAACTTTAAGTTATGTTTCACTATGTTGTAGAGCTTTTCTTCAAACCTGGGAGTAGCCATGAGAGCTGACTTTTCAGGGTACTAATATCACTCATCCTATCTTGTTTATGATCATCATGTTTGATTAGTGACAGAAAAGCAATCTACAATATCCAAGACTATAGAGTGAGAAAACAGAAACATCAAAGAAAGTAAACGACAACAAATGATGGGCTGAATAATGCCTAGAGAAAGTAAGACCTTCAGAACCTTGGGGGAGTGGGATGGTTGAGATGGAGAAAGGATGGATATGAAAGCAGGGAAGGAGATATCTTAATTGAGGGAGCCATTTGGGGGTTGGCAAGAGGCTAGGCTCTGGAGAGGTTCCCAGGAGTCCACGGGGATGACCCCAGCTAGGAACCTAGCAGTGTAGGAGAGGGTGCCTGAACTGGCCTTGCTCCATAGTCAGACTGATGACTTGTAGGGCCCATGGGTCTACCCTTGCTCCTGGGGTTCATCTTGAGGATAGTTTCTGGTCAGCCACCTAAAAATTCTGTTTGTTCCTGTGCTCCCTCTGCCCCCACCTGATGATTAGCTGTAGGGCTTTGTATACTCCATCTTGGGTGCGGCAATTTCCCACCTGCCTGGGGGGAATTCCTTGTGCAGCAGCAGCAAGGTGTACAAGGATTTTCCCAACATTGAATAAATTGCATTCGGCTGATCTCATTTCAAATAAACCAGGTCTCTTGTGTGTTCTTTCGATCTCCAGGCCCTTGCCTGGCTCAGTACAGTAGCACATGAACTGTACTGAGAGGGTAACACAGACACAGGTGTTACAATGACTATCTTGAAAATCACCATAGAAACTTGGTCCAGCAACAGATGGAGACAGAGACCCACATCAGATCACTGGACTGAGCTCCCAAGGTCCAGTTGAATAACAGAAGGAGGGAGAATATGAGCAAGGAAGTCAGGACCACAAGGGGTTGGTTCACCCACTGAGACAGTGTGCCTGAGCTAATGGAAGCTCATTAAGTCCAGCTGGACTGGGAATGAACAAGCATGGGATTAAATTGGACCCTCTGAATATGGTTGACAGTTGGGGCAGACAGAGGGCCAATGATAATGGCACTGGGCTTTGTCTCTACTGCATGTACTGGCTTTTTGGTATCTTATTCTCTTTGGATGCATACCTTCCTAAGTCTGGGTGTAGGGGGAAGGGGCTTGGACTTCCCACAGAGCAGAGTACCCTGCCCTCTATTAGGACTGGAGTGGGGTGGACAGGGTGTGTGTGGGGGGAGTGGGAGGGAAGTGGGAAGAAGGGAGGAAGTGGGAATTTTGATTGGTATTATTTATAAGGTAATAAAAAATATTCAATAAAAAAGAAAAAAATAACAAACTTGGGTTTTGATGTGGGATTCCTCTCTGTGAATGCCATTGGTTAATAAAGAACTGTCTTGGGCCTACACAGGGCAGAGTAGAGGTAGGCAGGGAAAACTAAACTAAATGCTGGGGAAAAGAAGGTAGAGTCAAAGGAGAAGCCATGTAACCCCACCAGAGACAGATGCCAGACAGAACCTTGCTGGTAAGCCACAGCCACAGCCACATGGCAATATGCAGATTAATGGAGATGTGTTAGTTTAGGATGCAAGAGCTAGCCAGTAAGAAACTGAAGCTAATAGACCAAGCAGTGTTTAATGAATACAGTTTCTATGTGGTTATTTCAGGTCTGAGCAGCCAGGAACTAACAAGCAGCCTCCAACTACAGGGTTTTATGATATAGTCTTGATAAATCCTTGTGCCCTGATATTCCTGCTCTACCCTGATAACTTCATTGGTCTTATATTCTTCACTTGTATGATTAAATTATTGATAATTTTGTTTCTCATGATTCATACTGGGTATGTAATGATAGCTTACTTGCACAAAGGTATATAGTTATTTTTATTCATCATATAAACTCAAAATGTACCAAACTTCAGCACTGTAAAACAGTATTACTAAGGCAATACTCAGCTTGAAAACTACTGTTCCACATGATGTAAAGTGAATCAGGGAATAGGCTGAGCTCTACAGTAAATAATGATGAAATATAGCTCAATATTTTCTCATTAGAATACTGTGAATCAAAACATCAATAAGCAATCAACTATAGCTGAAATCCAAAACATTGACAATACAAAATTATTCCAAAAGATGAGAACAATGTAATCTATAAAAGATTGTTTGGCATTCTCTAACAATTCTAGATGTGGGCTTACCATACTTTCTATTTGCATGATCCTGCATGTAGCCCAAATGAGTTGAAAAGTATGTCAACACTGAAATTTATACACAAATGTTAATAACATCTTGCTACCAGTTGCTAAAAAAATGAAAGTAATCAAAAGTGTCTTTCAATAGGTGAGTAAAGAAACCAACTCTGGTACATTCATACAAGAAAATAATATTAATTAATAATGTTACTGATTAAATAGTGACAAAGATGTCAGGAAAATAACCAACGAATTTTGATTGGATTTAAGGCCTACTCCATAAGACAGCAATCATATCTAACACTCCTAAAGAGGACAACAATCTGAGATCAGTAAGTCAAGAACCTAGGGAAAAACCTAATACTACTAGTCCGCTAAAGGAACATAGTAGTAAAATGACTATAGTAACACACTGCTATACTCATAGAGCAGTGAGCAGCTCAACCCAGAAATTTCTTACTACAGTAGATGAGAATCAATGCAGAGACCCCTCTGCTGGGCAATATGCAGAGAGTGAGAGACTTTGGCACTCTCAATGCTAAATGAGATAGATGTCTTCATCAAACCCCTCTCCTATCAACTTCAGGGATCTATGTAGATGAGGAATCAGAAAGACTGTAAGAGCAAGAAATGATGGATAACTGCAAGGAAACAATGTCTTTCAGACACAACAGGACTGATTCATTTATCAACTCGCAGAGACTGTGGGAGCACATACAAAATCTGCACAGGTTTAAGCCAGACAGGATCCCAGCACTGAGATTGGGAAGTGGGAAGTGGCATCTCACCCCTAATAATAAGAGCTATCTGTAATTGATTCCATTGGCGAAAGGAAACTCAGTTTTCTCAAACGGAATCTCACTGGATATAGATTTGGGCAAGCCCCATGCCCAAGAATAGTTGACCAACCCAAAACTAACTCAGTGGTATTTTGGAGGACTTTGCATTTTATTTTCCTTTGTTATCACATTTTTCTTTTTTACTTTTTTGGTCTTTTACTTGTTTGTTTTGATTTTTCTGGTGTGTGTTTCTTTTCTTGTTTTGCTTTTGTTTCTTGTTTTATTTTATTTTGTTCTTGCTAGAGAGAGAGTAAGAGTGAGAGAGAAAAGAAAAAAGAGAAAATGGGAGAAAGAGGGTGAGATAGAAAGAGGGAGACACATAGAAAGGAGAGTTTCAAAAAACTTTTAAATAAGAATGATGTTTAGGAGACTGCTTGTTTGTTTGCAGCTGCCCAATCTCCCAAAATAATCACACAGAAACCATATTATTTGTATTACTGTTTGGCCAATAGCTTAAGCATATCTCTGTCTAACTCTTATATCCTAAACTAGCCCATCTCCATTAATCTGTGTATCGCCACATGGCTGTGGCTTATGAGCATTTGTCTTGAGCATTTGTCTCCAGCAGGGCTGCATGTTGACTGTTTACTCTGCCTTTGTTTGCCCAGCATTCAGTTTGGCTTTCCCCCGCCTAGCTCTATTCTGCCCTGCACAGGCCCAAGGCAGTTTCTTTATTAGCCAATGGTATTCACAGCATACAGAGGGGAATCCCACATCAAAATGAGTAACATGAATGAAGCTTAAAGTAAGGTTTGTAATTGAAAAAGTCAGTTTAAAGTGGACATACCTTGTAGGTTACTAGTTATTTTATATTCAAGAAGCAAAGGCACAGATGTAGCACAAAGAGCTGTAATCTTTTGTTCTTGGGAAGGGGAAAAAAAGAGATGAACGCTCTTAGCTTATGGAAGTTTTGGTATGTTGAAATTTTTTCTTCATGATACTGTAATGGTAGATATATGACATTATAAATTATGAATCTATACAATAAATAACAAGATTTTTGTGTCTAATCATGGACAAAGATAAAAATCACAAGACAAAAGTAGCACACAAAACTCTCCTATTTGAGAAGCACTTCAGCAGTTTCACAGGAGAGATCTCTCAAATATGAGGCACTAGAACTGTCATCTAGAAGGACAAAAAGATCAAGGAAATCCCATAGTTAAGAGAGAAGGTGCGCACGCGTGTGTGTGTGTGTGTGTGTGTGTGTGTATAAGAGAGGGGGATCTCCACAGCACAGAAGAAATTCTATGGGCAGAGAACTCTGAGCAGCATCAGAAGTCTCAGTGTTTTTGTTTGTTTTCACAGTGACAGAGTTCGTCATGTCTTCATTTAGCATGTGTTAGAAGCAGCCTCCACAGTATGCAAAGTATTATGGCACTGAATAAATGAAAACCAACTTATTTGTAACATATTGAAAATAATCAGCTACGCAAAGGTATGAATTTGACATAATGGACTTTTGCATTAATGGGTCTTAGTTTTAAGAGAAGCAATGTAAGGTTAATAAGCAAAAGCTATCTATCTTATCAATACAACAAAGTGTTAAGACTCAGGATGGAACATGAGTGAACAATAATATGAATTTGAATTTTAATTAGTGATAACCTATCCACATTTATTTAGGTTTAGTGAACAGACCATACTAAGTCAAGATATTAAATATTAAGGTAAAACTTGTCTTATAGAAAAGTACAGTTACTTGTTTATTCTATTCATTCAGTTCACAGATTTTCAATAACAAGAAAGTGCTAAAGATAATAAAGTTTATTAAAATTTTTAAAAGTATTATTTTTATGTTGTGTGCATGAATACTTTGCTTGTATATGTATGCTATGTATATGCTTGGTGCCAGTAGAGGCCAGATGAAAGCATCAGATCTTATGGAAAGATTATTTTGAGTTATTGTGTGGGTGCTGGAAATAGAAACAGGTCCTCTGGAAGAGCAACAGCTGCTCTAAGAGATGAAACATCTTTCTAACCCCAAGTTTATTAAAATTTAAAAGTCATCATCCTTTATAATAGCTAGATGCTAAGCCCTTATTTTTAGAGACATAAAACATCTTTGCTGAAGACCAAAGCAAAATCAAACTGGAACTGACCTCGAAGCTTTCTCCAAGCTGGATAGCTTTCATGGTGATGGAATTTCTATGAAAGTTATTGGGCAGAAAAGTCATCAATGGACTTGCCCAGCAATGGACTCTGCGTGTCTCAATACTGAGTCAAGCAAGATGCACCTACTTATGCAATAGTGACAGGACTGTCTATGGGGAAAACCATCATTTCCTTATTGTGTTTGAAGTCTGTGCTACAGGAGAGAATACTATGCTTGGTAATATAAACCTGGTCAAAACTCTGTGGCTGGGGAGGTGATAGATCAGTGGCAAATTACTACCACTGTTATGTGGAGTTGTGTAAACTGCTACATATTTTTACATTTATTATCATAGATTAATGCTGTTTTCTGTCTTCATCAGAGAAGCATCTTTTTGCAGTGGACAACAATCAATTAAGAGGATTATAACTTGTCAACTGCTGAGAATAAGTAACTGTTTTTGTCTAAACCCCAAATAAAGCATTTTTTTTACGAGTGTTGTTAAGGGCTCGGGTACATATTAGAATGGTATATTAGAAAGAAATAGATGTAAGAGCTGAAGCATGGGGAGGAGTGTTGTAAAATGCTGTATCCTGCACACAACCTGTCTGTTGGACTCATGAATTAAACAGCTATAATTAACAGTAGATGACCTACATAGAATTAAGGCAGTCAACATTCCAATTCATGAAGCCCCACCAATAAACTGTGAAACTTATTAGCAAGTGATAACTTTTGGAGGAGGGGCAACATTTTTCTTGAGAGTTGACTGCTAGCAGGTTGCCCAGGTTCCAGTGGGTGGATAGTCTCACACCCATGTGCATGCATATGGTACTAATCCGCCTTAGAAAAAGAAGGTAATAAATGGTAGATGTGAAAGTATTGGGGTGGCTTGAAGGGAGTGAGGGAAAGATTTGGCTTGGATATGGTTAGCATTCACTCTGGGTATATATAAAAATTTTAAAAAGTCAAGTAGAAGAAAATTAAGGGCATATTATAAATATGTGGAAGAGATTTATAATTCACAAAATAAAATAAAAATAAATGCAAATGAATTCTATATACCTCCAAAATATACTTAATAAATTTTAAATTATTACCTTGTAAGAAAATTGTAGACAAGATATAATAGGGCTCAAACATAATTCTTAATATCAAAGACTTCTCTAAAAGCCTAACTGGTTGCCCAGCAGATATAATTATAAGATCCTATGGCTAAAGACACCCACACAATGGTTGCAAGAAATAAACAAGTCAAAATGGAACTGGGCTAGAAGCTTCTTTCATGCTAGCTAGTTCTCAAAATGACAGAAGATTCTGTCTGTGGAGAAAAGGAATCAAGGTCTAATTTATCTGTGAATTAAAGTATCAACACACCACACAAGATGTGCCCACTGCCGTAATAGTGGCATGGCCATTAAGGGCAACAGACTAATCTCCAGGATTCAAGGTGTGCCCCTCAGAAGTGACTTCAAGCAAGTCATTGTAAATATTGTCAAACAGTTATTGGGAAGGTCAGGTGTCCTATGGGGTAGTTTATCACTGCTGTTTAGCTAAATTGATGACGTGGTGCCAAACTGTTTATTCCTTAGAGAAATGTACTAATCAGTGTATCTAAACTACCTACAAAGACTTAACTACTACCTTAAAGAAAGTGTAGGAGAAAAAATAGAGTTTAAGAACTAGAAGACAATGTGAAGAGAGGTAAAATGTTACTGTCGGAATACAAGCTAGCCAGTGCAATCATAGATACATAGTAACTGAGTTAGCCTGTTCTGGGTCTCTACCAGACTAGACCTGTCAACTGTTGCTCCACCTTTGCTGAGCTGTAGTTTATTGAAAGATTTTTGGAGAGGAAAGATTATCTTCATATGTATACCTATGGATGAGCTCATCAAACTCCAGGGGATGTTATGCCCATTCTGTGGAGACCCCAAAACCACCAAGGATACCGACTCACTGAAATGTAAAAGCAAGGTTTATTGAGTGCTTTTTACAAGCTGGCAGGGACCTCCTCAGCACAACAGCAAGAGGAGGTACCCCGCCCTTCTGGAGGGCATTATTTAAAGGCAAGACCCAGGAAAGTTGCATTAGCAGGGAGTGTGCTGGCAGGTGATCCTATCTATAATGGTTGGAACGTTAGGAATTTCCTTTGAATGGTTTTCTCCTGGGTGGTGCCTGGGTTGTCTCAGTTTGTGATCTTTCTTGCAACCAGGTATTGCCTAGGCAGTTTGTATGCTCTCCTTATGAGACCTGGATAGAGGTGGGCGGTCCTTGGGCTTCTCACAGGTCAGGGAACCCTGATTGCTCTTGGAGCAGATGAGGGAGGGTGACTTGATCGGGAGAAGGGGAGGGAAATGGGAGGCGGTGGCAGGGAGGAGGCAGAAATCCTTAATAAATAAATAAATTAAAAAAGAAAAGAAAAGAAAACTACCGAGACTCAGGCCTCTATTGAGCTCATCATGGTTGGGTCTACAGAAATAGATCACACAGATGGCCCTCATTACTCTCAGTAGGCCACGAATCAACAACAACAAAAACAACATGGAAAAGGAATCTAGAGGAAAGAGGAGAAACTGATCAGGGTAGGAAGGAAGCAAGAGAAGGAGGGGTTAGTTAATCATAATGTACTACAGACATATATAAAATTACCAGAGAACAAATTTAATGAATAACAAGTAAGGAAGAAATATCTACCAATGGAAAAAAAAATAAGGATTTAGGGCATCATTAACTCTTCAGGGGAAAAGTAACTTTAAAAAACAGATATTCAACTTTATTCATCAAAATAAAGACAAAATGCAACAATTGTTAGATTTTATTTTTTATCTGAAAGTTTAAGAATAAATAAAAATTCTTTTGTCACAGCCACCTTAGAAACTCTCTGGAAACAATCAGGTAGGAGACCTTCACTCTCCCTTCTTTCCACCAATTCCAATCCCCCAGGCTCACCCTCAGCTTTCTACTTTCCTCTCCCCATTTCATGGTGGTAGAACTTCTCTGCCAGCCTACCACCACCACACCTTCCTTTTGCTCCTCTGCCAACTTCCAAGGTCACCCTTGGAAACATACTGGGGATGATGGCAAGGAAATTGTGTAGGCAATATTCACTTTCTCACAAGTCTTCCAGTTCCAGTCTCCCAGCCTTGTCATCAGCTCTGTAGCAGACCACATGTTACAGATCATGCATACAGATGTATGCAGATCCTGGTAACACACCCAACTTTCCTCCATACACCGGACATTTACAGGCTCGCTTTCTAGTTCCATTTATTAATGTAGAATTACTTTCTACTCAGGACCCTTAATTACTGGACCTTAATTACTAGAAGGATTTCAAAAGCTTTTCCAACACCAAACTTACAGTCACCATACTGTCCTAAGAACCAGAGAGGACAATGGAAACCAAGGAACGGGACACTCAAACAACAACAACAAATAAATGTCAGCATCTAGAAATTAAAGCCATCCTAAACCCAGATTTTAGACACCAATAATAGCCAAAACAAACATTTCTCCAATAGAGACCAATGACCCTACTACTTAGGTCCTGAGAAATGAAACATAGCTGAAGCATGTGACAAGGACTTCAAAATAGCTATTATGAATATGTTCAAGCTCTTGAAAGGGAAAGTGAAGAAATCTATTAAAGAAATCTATGAAAACACAGTGGCAGAAAATGAAGACAACTTTTCTTAGACATGAAAGTAGAGATAGAATAAATAAACACCTAAACTGAGGAAAAATTAAAAGTAAAAAATTTAGGAACTCAAACAAGAACCTCAGAGGCAAAAGAGAACTAAAAGAACACAAGAGATAGAAGAGAGAATCTTAGGCATTGAAGACAAGATCGAAGAAATGGATGTCTTGGTCACAGAAATTTTGAATCTAGTAAATATCAGGAACAAGACATCAAATAAATTTTGGACACTATGAAAAAAACAAACCTATGGATAATAGTAATAGAAAAAGGAGAGTAAACATAGGTCAAAGGCACAGAAAATAATTTTTAACAAAATCATAGATGAAAATTTCTTTAAAAAATAATTATATATCAAGGTTCAAGAAGCATATAGAACACCAAATAAATCAGACTAGAAAAGAAATTTGCCATAGCATACTATACACTAAAAACACAAAATGTACATACCAAAGATACAAATAGAAAGAAGTTATAGTACTTTTTGCACATATTATAATGGTATACATAAGTGAATCCAAATATACAATCAGGAAACACTTGAAGCTGATAAACACTTTCAGTAAAGTAGTCAGATACAAAATAAGTTCAAAAAATTATCAGCCTTCCTATAATCAAATAATAAATGTAATGAGAAAGAAATCAGGGAAGCAACACGTTTCATGGTAGTCTCAAATAATATAAAATGTCTTATGGTAAAGCCAAGTAAATGAAGGTATGATAAAACTTTAAGACATTGAAAAAAAGACATAGAAGATTTCAAAAGATGGAAAGATCTCCCATGCTTATGGGTCAATAGAACTAATACAGTAAAAATGTCCATTCTGACAAAAGCAAACCTATTAAATAAAATTCCAAATCTCAACAAAATTTCAAAATATTTCTGCATGGATCTTGAAAAGACAATTTTTAGCTTTGTATAGAAATACAAAGTCCAGAATAGCTAAAACACTCTTGAATAATAAAAGAACTGCTGGAGGCATCACCACTCTCCATCTCAAATTGTACTAAACAGCTACAAGAATAAATACATCATGGTATTTTAACAAAACAGACACATTTATCACTGAAATCATTGGAATTCCAAACATAGGTAGTCCACACATGTATGGGCACCTACTTTTTGATAAAGGAGTCATAAATTCACACTGGAAAAAAGACAATATCTTTAAAAGATAACTGGCTAAACTGGATGGCTGCATGTAGAGGAATGTAAGCAAACCCATACTTATCACTCAGCACAAAACTTAACTTCAAATGAACCAAGGATCTCAACATAAGTCCAGAAGAGCTGGATCTGATAGAAGAGAAAGTGAGGAATAGTCTTGAACTCAATAGAACAGGAGAAAACTTTCAGAACAGAACTCCTTTGGCATAGGGACTAAGAACAATTAATAAATGGAACTTTTTGAAACTGATAAGCTTCTGCATAGCAAAGAATATTATCATTTGAACAAAGGTTTTATCAACTATACATTTGATAGATGGCTAATATCTATATATCCATATCTATCTATCTATCTATCTATCTATCTATCTATCTATCTATCTATCTATAAATTAAAAATCTAGATGTCAACAAAGCAAATAGCCCAACCATAAATGGGGCACAGATCAAAACAAATATTTTTCAAAGAGGAAACTCAAATAACTGTGAAACACTTCAAGAGATGATCAACAGCCTTAGCCATCAGGGAAATGCAAATCAACACTACTTTTGGATTTTATCTTCAACTACATTTGTCAGTAAAGAAATGAATGATAGCTCATCCTGGCAAGGATGTGAAGTAAGAGGCACAAACTTTCATTGCTAGTGGGAGGTCAAAAATAGTTAGGGCTACCCTATAATAGGGGAGCAATTCCCCAATTAGAAACTTCATGACAATAAATAAAATGCCCAGTACCAGGAATAAGTAACTCTTTCTTGAGTTGTTGGACAATGGAATTCAACATGCTCAAAACATTTCAGGCTATTGTGAACCATATAAGATACAATAAGAAGAGAACCAACAGAATATGTGTATATTGTAAAATGCAATTTATTGATTTGGTTTATGCAATAGGATTTAGAGAAGCAGGGAATCCATTAATTTTCCAATCCATGAATCTGGATGCCTTTGCAGTCCCAATACAGAGTGGGAGTTCTGGAAGTTCCATGGAAAGTTACTGATGCTTGGTCCACATTTGAAGGATAAGGAGGATGGAAGTAGCAGTCGTAGACACACTTGCTCAATTGTTGTAATAGGAACAGCGGGGCTGCGTCCCCGGCACCCGGCTGCCCACATGGCTAGCTCTAGCTTATGCCCTGAAATAATTACACCGAAACTGTATTTTTTTAAACACCGCTTGGCCCATTATATCTAGCCTTTTCTCAGCTAACTCTCGCACCTGGACTAGCCCATTTCTAATAATCTGTGTAGCCCACGAGCTGGCTTACCAGGAATGATCTTAACCTGCATCTGCCTGGAGTGGGAGAATCATGGTGACTCTCTGACTCAGCTTCTTTCTCCCAGCATTCTGTTCTGTTTACTCCTCCCACCCGTGTTTTAACCTATGAGGGCCAAGCAGTTTCTTTATTGCTTAACCAATGAAATCAACAGATTGATATATGACACTTCCACATCACTCAATAAGAAGTAAGGTCAGGCAGATGACAGTACTCATTTTCAGACTTCAAAAGAAACACCCACTTTGAGGGTAAATCGCCCCCTTTCCCCACCTCTCTTTATTTCCCCTATAAATGTATAGAAAGCTTGTTATTTCTGAGCCTCTGGACAGGAGGAAGTACATCATGGAAAGAGTAAATGGCAGAGTAAAACCATCCATACAATGATTAGAAAACAAAATAAAGAAATAAGATGAAACTAATTTCCCATTATCTTTCTGAGTGTTTGCTCACAATTACCCAGAGACCACCTGTTAGTCTTCACTTCTTCAAGATTTCACTGTCCTTCAATAATACCACACTGGAGACCAAGCTTTTACCACTTGGACTTTTGAAGGGCACTTAAAATGTAAATAATAGCACTGGGTATTCTTTTATATCTGTCTTGCTGTAGAAGCTTCTCTCATCCTTTTTTCTTAGAACAAATTCACTGAAGAATCTGGAGCAGGAGTCTAAATTTTGTTGACTACATTTCTGTTGTTTGTTTCATGTTTTCTTTTTCTCTTTCCTGTAAATAAGGCTAGAACACAGGATAAATTATGATCTTTCAAGTTCTTTTATCAGAAGCTATAATAGGTAAATGAATATAATAGGTAGATTAGCTATCTTATCTCCATTAATAGCATAATCTTTGTTTTTGTGATAATACCAGATACTGATGTTCATTGGCTAAGCCATGAATATAGAGTTTTCTGCTGATAATCATGGAATATTAGTTTCAGGACCATGTTGCTACAATTCCTTTATAGGGAGGGACACAAACTCCATCTACCCATTTTCCTATGGTCCGAAAGTAGACTAAGACATGTGTACTGGTTGGTTTTCCTGACACAAGTTAGAATCATTACAGGAAGGAATGTCAGCTGAGGAAATGCATTCTTGAGATCCAGCTTAAGGTATTTTCTCATTTTGTGGTAAATGGGGGAGAACCCAGGCTATGGTGAGTGGTGCCATCCCTGGGCTGTTGGTCCTGGGTTCTATAAGAAGGTGGGCTGAGCAAGCAATATGAAGAAAGTCAGTAAGCAGGTCCCCTCCATGGCCTCTGCATCAGCTCCTGCCTTCAGGATCCTACGATGCTTGAATTCCTTTCCTAATTTCCCTCAGTGACGAACAATGCTAAAGTATAAGCCTAATATACCTTTTCCTCCACAGCCTGCTTTTTGTCGTGGTGTTTCATCACAGCAATAGAAACCCTAATTAAGGCAAATTGGTACTAGGAGTGTGGTGTTGCCAACTCTGAACATGTTTTGGGGAAGTTTGTGGAAGTACTTTGGATCTTGAACTAGAAGAACCATTAAATGTTAAGAGCTCACAGGGGTGTTATGTGGAACTTGAAAGAATGAGAGAAGCATTGCAGAAGACGTAGCCTGGCATTTGAAAATTCAGAGGTAATATTAAAGACTACCAGGGCCATTGGTTATTTTGAATTAAGATCCTGTGGTTCTAGTTAGCTGGGGTTGAATAATAAGCTGTGATTAACAAGATAACAGAAATACTAAAGCAAAATATTGCTTTGCTGAAATATTTGATGCGGGTCAGCTAGAGCTAAAAATTAGAAAAGCCTGTGTAGAGGGGCAACTGGGAGCTATTGGTGGAGGAAAAACTGTAGTGTTGACTCTGAGTGTTGCATTTGCTCCCATCACGACACCAATCTATAAGTACAGGAGACCACCATTAGGGATCATTTCATCAACTTTATTTTGCCAGTCATTTTTGGTTTTAGCCTAGGTCTCTGGTCTATCCAGCCCTTGGTTTTGGGGATCCAGGCAATGTTAGGTATGTGTTTCCTCTTGTGAATTGGGCCCCTGGTTAGAACATTCATTGTTTCAAGTTCTGTGCCACCCACAATTGCCCAGCACATCTTGCAGGCTGGACAGATTGTAGATGAAAGGTTTTGTGACAGGGTTGGTGTTCCAATCAAGTAAAATATTTTAAAAATTTAAAATATTTTTGATCTACAGTTGATGTAATCTGGGGAGTTACAATATGTAGATTCAGAGACCCAGCTGTGATTACACATCCTATCATTTAAATACTCATTAATGTGCAACTACACTATAATTTTTACATTAATATTTCAATAATTTAGTTTTGTATGCTTTGTATATATTCACATTTTTATCTTTCCTTATTCTCATTTGAGGGAAAGAAAAAGTACTCAAATTATTTCATAGATTCAATTGATTTAGTATATTTTAAAATCTTTGAATTTCTTTTACTCTAATGAGAAACTATTTGGGATGGGTCAACTTATGTATTCAAAACACCTCAAGATTTTATACATTGATATTTTAAAATATTTATTGATATGCATTAGTCATTCAATATTAATTTAGAGATATTATAGTGAGAAAAGCAGTGAAATTAAATATGATATGAATTGCCATCTGAATAAAAGAAATATTGAGGAATTTTACATTTACAATTGAAAACACGCTGATTCTCATTACAACAGAAACATTTTGATGATAAAATCTGTGTCATTTCTAACTTATTAACTATTGCCTTAAAGTCTCCGACAGAACAAAAATGGAAAACAGTGAACTTTCTTAACATATATTGCAAAACTGTTAAAGAATATCCAAGGAGGACTAAGTTGTAACAATTTTCAATTCATGAAATATATAGATGGGGCAAAAATGATCTGTGTAGAAAATAATGTCATCAACATATCTTTGGAGAGGCAACCTCTATATTTTTGGAAGCTTCTAACAGTATCAACAAACAAATTGGTTCATTCATTGAAGCATGGGGTAAAAATACCTCAGCAACACGGGGATTCTGCCTGCTGTTAGTAAGAGAACAAAAGAAACCGACCACTTTAAAAATGTCTTCAAACTTACACCATTATTCTGTGTGTATATGTTTGACTGCATACATGCCAGTGCACCTCATGGCACTATGGAGGTCAGAAGGCATCAGATCTCCTGGAACTGGCATGGCAGACAGTTGTCAGCTGCCATGCGAATGCTGTGAATCAAACCCATGTCCTCTAGACAGCAACCTGTTGTCTTAACCACTAAGAAATCTTTCCAGTCCATACCCTTTATTTTTTATTGCACACTTGAAGTAAAAACTCAAGCAGGAGAAAGCTACCACTTGACTTCAAAATACTAACATATAACATAATAAAAGCTGAGTCTAGGTATTAATCTCTCTTCTCTCTTGAGAAACTAAGTAAACCTTGGCAAATAATAAATTATAAAGCAAGACATTCAAGAGATGAGAGGTCTGTGTTTATCTTAACATAATGACTCTTCTTGTTTACTTACTTTTTATGTGTATCCATAATAATGCTATGGTTGTAAGGCTGAAAGCTATCACCAGAAAAGTTACCACAATTGCCATATTTGCCATCCAACTATTGTACAAAGAAAATAAGGGATCTGAAATAGAAACTAAAAAAGTTTAAAAAAATTAGAAAATTAATGAGGCTGTGTATATTAGACCAAGACAAGTTAAACAATATCATTTAATATCATTTTACAACTTCTTAGGATTCTTCAGAGCTGAATGTGGTGATAGATGCCTATAATCAACATTGATAAGGCTAAGGCAGGAGGATTGAATTGAGCTTCTGTTACATAAGAAATCCTGTATCAAAATAGAAAAGGAAGAAAGGAAGGAAGGAAAGAAGGAAGGGAAGAAGGAAGGGAAGGAAGAAGGAGGAGGATGAAAAGAAAAATAATTTAATCTGTAGAAACATTGTTTTGCTATTTACAATGGACTGATTGAATAATTCTTACAACTATTTAAATTAGGTATCTTGTATCCTTTCTTAACTATTTGCAATTGCTGACTTTGAATTTATGTTATATTGTATGAAAATTTAGGGGAACCTCAGAGTGGGTTGAATAAATTTTGTGTTTAAGAGACAGATAAATATTTGGAGGCCATAATGTAGCAAACAGAATTGCTCTTCAAAATATGTACACATACTCCCTCAACATTTGAGATATGTTATATGGAAAAAGGAGTCTTCTGATGTAACTAAAGTTATAAATCCTAAAATAAGAAGACTATTTGTGATTATTTGGGAGGGCCCAATCTAATTATATAAATTCTTAAATGCAGAGACTTTCACTAGCTGGATTCAGAAAGAAGAAGAAACATAGTGATGTAAGATGGAAAGATGCCTGGTCCATCATTGTTTGCCAAGTCTCACTGAAAGCATTTTTAATTCAATTTAGTCTCCACATGACAACTAGCAAGAAAATGGGGGTCCATAACCACAGTTTCAAGAAACTATCCAACAATATAAACAAATTTGGGCATGTACAAATGAAGCTCTGATTAGGGTAGAACCATCCATGACTGACCAACAAAAAGTCAACGAAATGATTCCTAATGATATTCTGCTATATTCATAGACGGGTGCCTAGTGCAATCATCATCAGCGAGGTTTCCTGCAGTAGCTGATGGGAGCAGAGACAGAGACACACAGTAAAACATTACGTAGAGCTCAGAGGAGCCTGCAGAAGAAGGTGGAGGAAGAATTGTAGGAGCTAAAGGTTTGATGGCACAAGAAAAACAAGTAAGCAAGATTCATTCCTAGGGTCTCACAGAGACTGAAGCAGCAATCTCAGAGCTTGCATGGGCCTGTACTAGGCCATTTACACACATGCTGTGATAGTTTGGCTTGGGGTTTTATGGATCTTCTAAGAATGGGAATGGGTGTGTCTCTTGCCTGCTCATGGGTTTCTTACCCAATGTTAGTGATATGGGAAATGATACCATGATCAGTTGCTTATAAAGGTGTCCATGCACCAACTCATGATCCTGCTCAATTTATTATTCTGTCCACAATAGCTGACTACAGTAGTCATTAAGGCTGGCAAACTTCTTATAATCAGGAGAAACTGAATATTTATGACTCTTGAAATGGCTGAGATGATCTGTAATTGTGTCTCTGTTCCTGACATTTTCTCCTGCAGAATCTTCAGAAGTTATAATAAGCAGTTACTTGAACAAAGATGTTCAGAGTAATTTTGTCTTAGTTGCTTTATTTTTCTGGGTACTTGATTGCCAATATAAATGTAAATTGTTTGCTTTTGGTGCTAAAAGCATAGGAAAATTTATTTCCTGGATTCATAAATTCTAAGGAAGAACTTTGAACAGGAATCATAGAAGTGCACAGGTCTAAGCACTCTATGATCCGAGGCCTCTCTAGCAAGTGGTAGGAAAAAGAGAAAATGATGAGAGACCCTCTGGGGACCACGGTGACTACAAAGTCTTCTTTTGTGGTTTGGAAGAAATGTGCATATTAGTACATAGTCTCATTTTGCACTGATTGCTGTTAACAATTCTCTATACATATTTCCCTTATAAGCCTTTAAGGAATAAAATATTGTCAAATGTAAAAACATATTTTAGTATTAGTCTATTAATCATAAACTCCGCTTATAAATAATGACCTTATTTCATACTTAATAGATCTACAGAATGATTTTAGTTTAAAAAGGCTCATGACATTTCATATTAATGAAATATTATTATTGGAATGAAATAGAAATTCATATATGTTCAATACAGACTCTAAGATAAAAACTGCTAAAAATTTTTAAATCATAGCCACATATGTATACTGATTATTAAATGGCAAGTAAACACGAGCTCATTCCACAATATTTTCTGAAGCTTTGTTTCTTTCTTCCTGTGTCAGGAGCAGAAGGATCTGGTCGCTAACAGCTGAAAGCACGGGAAGCTTTAGCTGTTGCCTCCCATATCGTTCTGTTAGAGTATAACCCTTTGAGATTACACCCAAACCACAGATGCTTCCGGAGATGATGTAAGTTTCACACAACTAAACAATCCCAAAGAGACTTACATCTCTGAAAACAAGAGGACCAGAGATATGCTATCACCATTAATACTATTTACCTTTGTTTCGCAATTGCAGATAGTTATAAAAGATTATTCCAGAGAAGGCTATAAAACACAGGAATTGTACGATCATTGATATTATGTCTAATTTATGCAAATGTTTTCTACATCCAGATTCATGTCCTAGAACAGAGAGAGTTAGAATTAGTAAAAGGAGCTTAGCAGTGTCAGAGTCGCCCAAGGACAACCACATGGAAAGGTGAGCAGCAAGATTCCAGTCATACTCACTAAATAGAATGGAAGCAGCAGACTTCTTTTGTATCAGACATTTCAGTTGGCTGTAAGATTACCAGAGATAACAGAAGTTTCCTTTTTTGATCATAACAACCTAACCTAACACAAAATCAGTAACTATGGGGAATGGAGACAGCTCAGCTCATAGGAGTCCTCGTCAGATTCAGTCTTGGACAACAGCAGCTGTGAGAATAGCATTAGCTAAAATGAGGAGGTTTAATTGGACCCACAGATTCTGAGAACTGAAGTGGTTGGTTCTTTCATCAGTGTCAGCAAAACTCTCTCACCTTTGAACTACAAGGACCCCGCTCAGAGACCCACTTCCTAAGCTGAACAGACAGTACACAAGTGTTTCTTCATAGATTATTGAATATGTATCCACAGGATAGTTAATCTTCATATCACCTTCCAGAAAAGGATGAATGAGATTTTTGAAGTAACTAGATTTATATTTTAGAAAAGAACACAATTTTGACTTGACTTTTAATATCTGGAATCATAACTTTTGGGTGTGGGTATGTTTCCAGAATCACCACACCATAGAGCCTCAGAGGGCATCTAGGAGGGATAGATACACTGGAAGTAGCAGGGATGGATTTTGAATGGCAAAGATTTTTTATTTTGGTGGAGCAGAAGGACATGCTATTTGGGAGATGCCAGCACGGAGAGAAGGTTCGATAGTTGCTACTTAACCTCTCTGAGCTAGCATATTCTCACTCCAACCTTTGAATCTCAAGTCTTATTTATAAACAGAATGATACAGATTGAGTTAAAGCTACTTTAGTGGCGGCAACAGAGCTGATGCCTCCAGGAACAGCATTCCTCCCAGGTTGCAGCTTGTGTGGCCTGACCACTGCCAGAAGCAGGCAGGTAACTGTGGAGTTGCTTTTCGTGGCTCAAATAGCAGTAGATTAAGTCACAGCCACCAAGACGGAGTTAAAACAGCACTAAGTACTGGTAGTAATAGCATGAAATTTAAAGCCAAACATACCTGTAGGCTATTCTTAGCTTTGTCCTTTGTAATCTGTGTAATCTACTGTATCCTCACCCTCATGACAGCAACAGAACTACCTTTCAGGAGTCATTTGGATAAACTCAATAAGTTATCATAATATTTGACATTAGGAAGTATCCTCTAAATATGATTTATTAAATAGGAGTCTATGGATTAGATACATTAATAAAATGAATGGATTTCAAATTCTCCATGGAGTCACATTATCTTTGAATCAATAATAAATTGTAGCCTTCTTTCATCACTTTGGTCTCAGATTTCTTTCTTTTAAATATTTATTTCTTTATTATGCATACAATATTCTGTCTGTGTGTCTGCCTGCAGGCCAGAAGAAAGCACCAGACCCCATTGCAGATGGTTGTGAGCCACCATGTGGTTGCTGGGAATTGAACTCAGGACCTTTGGAAGAGCAGGCAATGCTGTTAACCTCTGAGCCATCTCTCCAGCCCTGGTCTCAGATTTCTTAGTGACTTATCTAATTGCTATTCTCTGCTATATTATTTACTCAGCCTCTGAATTCTTGTGTCTCCATATAGCAGCTTTACTCTGTTCTATAGTAAACAATAAATTTTGTTTTGTCATTGGTGTTAGAAAAGAGCTGTTCTTTTCCTTTAATTTTATATGTATAGGTGTTTTGCCTACATGTATGTCTGTGCATCATTTGCATGCAAGATGCAAAAACTGGCTAGAAAATGGTATTTGATTTCCTGGAACTGGAGTTAAAGGCAGTTGTGAGCCACCATTTGGGTGCTGGGACCTGAACCCAAGTCCTTGGAAGACCTGCCAGTGCTCTTAATTGCTGTGCTATCTCCCCAGTCCCAAAGGTTGTTCTTATAAATAAGTATTGTTCATTACAGAGTATGATGCATACAATTAGTTTCTATAAAATGAGAGAGAAGAATTTGGTTGTAAAGCAGTTATTGATGTATATAAGTACCTACCTCTTTTCATATTAATTTATTCAAGACTAAGGCTTAAAAAGTAGAACATTAAAAATAATATGAGGGGTTGGATAAATGGCTCAGAGGGCAAGCATTTGTTATGAAATTATGAAGATCTGAGTTCCAACTTATCACCCACATTAAAAAAATAGCAAAGCTGGGTGTGCCTGCATATGCACCTATAAATCCAGTGCTATAGGTGGCAGAAAAGGTGGATCTTTTGGGCTTCCATGCTGTCAGCCTAGTTCTAGGTTCAGTGAGAGACCTTCTTTTAAAAGAATAAAATTGAAAAGGGTTAGAGTAGAAAACCCAAAAGTTCATCTCTGGTCTTTGAGAGCAGAAGCACAGGTCCAACACCTGAACACAATGATGTTTATATACCACGTAAACACACACACACCGTATATACACACAAACACCATATTCACACACATCATATGCATACACATACACACATATAACACACACACACACTGTCCGCACAAAACTGTATTCTGGAATTTGTGATCACATTAAATCTACCCTAGAATAAGGCTCACATACATCAATTACTCAGAAGCTTGAGGTGACAGAAGGTGACTTCACTGTGATGGAAATAACATTTCTTAAAAAAAAAAGAAGACCTCTTTTATTTTAGTGTTTCAATTAGTACTTCATCTAGTGCTTCAGTGTGTTGTGTTTAAGGGATATAAAAATTAACTGTGGATCTGAAAAAGCACATTAAATTATTCATAGTGATCTTTATCCCTAAAACTAAAACTGCTTTAGCATTCTCAGAGTTGAGAGATGTAAATTCAACAGCTGTAAAATAAGAAGTAAGCTGTGCATAAAAGCAGGAAATGAATACCATTTAATTTTAACTGAATTCTACTTGTTACTTAGGAATAAAGTTAGGTGGAAAATGCCTTAATGATTCTATCCTTTTTGGATCAGTTACCTGATTTCATGAAGCAAAAAGCTAAAAAATAAAGTGAACATAAAAAAAATGGTACTGAAAGGAAAATGTAAATTAATTTCTTCATGTTATTCTCAAACAAGGCATCTGTGAAAAAAAAGAAGAGAACATTTTTAAGATACACATATTAAAGAGCCACACCAGACCGAGAAGCTGCTGCCAGGAGAGCAGGTTCACGTCCTGCAACTCTTCCTAACCTTATCTCCTCCCTTCCTATCTTTCTCCTGCTACATCTCTCTCCATTCCTCCTTCTCTCTCTCCCTCCCACTCCATCTCTCTCCATCCCACCCTTTCTCCATAACTTCTTCTCACCCCATCTCTTTTCTTTCCTCCCTCTATTCCTTCCTTCTCTCTCCCACTTCTCTCTCCCTTCTTCCTCCTTTTCTTTCTCTTTGATTCCTCCTTCCAATCTCTCTCCATCCCTCTCTCACTTTCTTTATTCCTACCTTTCCCAGTTTTTGTATCTGACTCAGAACTACACACTGGTAGACCTGATTTTGAGGCAACTACAGAGAAAATCTATGTGACAATAATCAATGTGTCCTAATGACTTAGAATTTATAAAAACCCATAGAGTATGGTTATTTTTTCTAAGAAGAGAATATAGTTCAAAATGATCAATACCATTTTTATGTTACTGAATTAGCATCTTGTTAAACTTACACAAAAGTAGATAATTTATTGAGATATGTCTCTAGAGTTCTCATATATGCTTAATTATAAATTTCCATTCTTTGACTTTCTTTCAATACACTACACTTAACACTTGTCTTACCCAAACTAGTATCAATGATAAAGAGATACAATCAAAGGATGCTCTGCAAGGCAGTGAGTCCTTTAATTGAGATTGGTTTATTCTGTGTATTTTCAAGTTGATAATTAACCCCTCATGACTGAGTACTTACTTGATAGGATGAGATTTGTTTGCTTCTCTTCACCTGTTAGAGGGTTTAGAACAGAACATGTGATACTTTTCTGTGACTGATTTCTGAGAAGAAGAGTCAACTTCATGTGGAAAAATCTGTCTTCATCCTGGGAGTATGAGATGGAAGAGTATGGAACTACCTTCCCTTGACTGTCTCTCCACTCCATTCGGGGCTGTGGGAACCACCCCTCTGTAAAGCAACCCACACTGGGTCCATCATAAGCAGAACTCTGAACATGGATTTGTGTCTTCAATCCAAATGCTGGTGGAAAGGACAAGAAGATAAAAGCATGGTGATTATACTAAAACTGGACTGACAGGTTGGGAAAAAGAAGCTTCAATAATATGTTCTGCAGTCTAATAACACAAGTGAATTGACTTCCATCTGTTATTTTCAAATTAGGCTAATTTGCTACTATACGATGTCTATTTTCTGCATAGAGTATTTTTGAGATAGATGTGTGACTTTTACTCATTACTTGGCTATTTTAAAAACTTTAAATATGAAAAAGCTTTAACAAACCACCATGACAATTTTCAAGTATGTCAGTTTATTGGGCACAAGGACAGTGGTATACTATATTCCACAAACAACTTACCTGCCACACTGAGGTTCATGCTGACCACAGCACTGAAACCTCTATCATTAAATAAACATTGGTAAGGTCCTTCATCAGAAATTCTAATATTATGAATTCTGAGCGCCACTCTGCCCTTCCCAATGGCCTCTTTCACAAACTCTGTACGATTCACATATTCAGGTGCAGCTTCTCCATTTACCCCGTGGCCACCTCTGTACTGATAAACAAGTTTGTAATTGTCACTCCTGAGCCAGCGCACCTCCATAGACTCCACACTGCGTGGTGGGGACACCTGGCAGCTGAGCTCGGCCTGGCCTCCTACCCTAGCCACCAAATGTCCAGTGGGAGTGGTCACCATCAGATTCTCTGTGGAGAAAAATTGAAAATCAAAATCAATCTGAAATTAACAAGACTTTGTTGCCATACACTTCTTAGAAGAACATATCAAATCCTGCCCACAAGGCTCAGCTGATCTAAATATTCAACTCTGATTACATTGCTTTTTATCTTTCAATATTTTTGAATACTAATGCTAGCTTTAAAATAGATTCTAGTGAAGTAGGAATCCCCAGCGATCTGTCTCACTACTTAAGAATTGTATGGAAGAAACTGTGTCTGGTATAACTGTGTTGGAATTCCGAAACCTACACAAGGCTGATTGTCAGTTTTCGTGATAGTATATATTGACAAAATACCTAAGAAAATAATTTTAATGAGAAAATATTGCTTTGATTCCTGGTAGCAGAGGCTTCACTTCATGGTAGGTTTTTTTCCTACTGTTTCTCAGCCCCACTGAGACAGAATGTTGACCTGAGAATCTGAAGCACAGTTTTTTGTTGCCAAGAAGCACTGAGAGTCAAAGGGACAAGGATAAAGTCCTTCCAGAACTGTCTCCCATGCATGTAGTTCCTCCAACTACACACTACTTCCTACCTCACTCTCCTCCAAGAACCGCCATAGTATCATGAATCCAGCAAAACACCCATACAATGTTGAAGGCAGAGCTGCTAAAGTCTCATCAATTTTCAATTATTGAATCTCACTGTTTAACAGCCTATGTGGATCATTTGAGGAAAAACTTCAAAACCAATTTGTAATTACCTACAACTTCATTTGAAAGTTTGGATAATTGTTATTTGTAGTCGACAGTACCATCTAACAGCCACAGCCCTTAGTTTATTACTCAGAAGTTTTCCATGATCTCCAGGGCAGCCTTGGTAACTTGTGAGAGTTAGGATAGGCAAAAACAACTCCATTTCTAACTATTGGAGAGCTATGCTCTGATCATTGGTTATTGCCTCTGATCACACAGTGTAGGCAGAGGTGGTTAGTTACTTTTGTAGCTCTCCTAAAGTTAAAACCTTACAACTTCCTAACTGAGGTGGCATCCAGATTGTTTTCAAGCTTTTTGTCATTTTTACTTTATTTTGAAAGAGGGCATTCGTTTCAGAATTCTTAGATTTTTCTCTGCAATAATTTTAGTCTTTCTTCTGTTTACACATTTCTATGACTAATACTCAAGGTCAGATGTTCTTTGCCAAGTTTTGACCTTTCAGTCTACTCATGAACCCATAAAAGAGGAAATTCTTTATTTCTGCAATGGTGCTTTTTATATATAAGATTTCTTTCCATTACTTTCTAAGAATTTCTAGGTTTGCTTATAGTATCCTTTTGTTCTTCCTTATTATCTGTTTTTGCCATTAGATCATTTACAATATTAATCATAATTGTATTACATTTCTAGCCTGACAATTCCAGAATCTCTGTGTGCTTTCACTTGCTCTGTTATTATGTACTATAGTTTTAATTCTCAGTGTGTCCTGGAAAGTTTTATTGGAAGACAGATATATACTAAGATCAATGTACCTAGATGGTATGTTTTAATGATGTAATACTAATATGTGATGTGTGTTGGGGAGAGAGAGGAAACTTTCTGCAGTTTCATGAGTTGAATTCTGCCTATAAGTGAACCTGTGCCTTTGGGTTGTGACCCTTCCTGAAGCTTCTCAAGGTCTCTGTCTTCTAAGAAAGACAGGACAGAAAGAGGTGACTTGAGTTCAGTATTACCCTTCCTTCTCCCAGGTCAGTTCAGTCAGGGAATAAAACTCAACAGGTAATTCTGTGGGAAAACAGTTCATATCGAATGCAGAACTAATTAAGGTGAACTTATTTCAGAACGGTTACTTTTTCCATCACTCTCTTCTAACCACTAGAACCTGGTAGAATCATGGGAAGTAAAAGGTAACCACCAGTGCCTACCAATGATGGGGTGTTTCTGGTTCAAATCATTCTACATTGAGGCTTTAGTAACTCAGTGATTCCAACTCATATTTTTCTTGTTTACCACTTATTTCCTCAGATCTTTCTTCTCTTCTAAGACATTCATGACCTGGTAGACTTATGCTTCTTTCTGGCTCTCTAGCTTAGGGACAGTTGGTAGACCCTGTAATCTCACTCCTTTTTTAATCTAAGAAGAGTTGTTGGCCCATTTTTGACTATTTTACTTGATATTGCAAAGAAGTGATTTTGTTAATCTCTGTCAATGACAAACTGGACACTAGAAGTCTATCTTGCATCATTTTCATAATTGAAATGGATTAAAGAAAAGTAAGTATTCTTACGAGAAGTCGATGCTAATGCTATCACTTGCAGGAAAGTGAAGCACATATGATATCCAGAAAAACAGGAGTGTGTGGGCTTCATCATATCTGAAAAGGTCAATAGAACAAGGAAGAAACAATGAGGTATGAAGTATAGATTGTCTAAATACACACAATTTATTCATAATTTTGAAAAGAGACAACCTTAAAGTACCATTAAGAATAAATTTCACAGTGTTGGAAAAAAGAGATTGTTATCACACATGTTTCTGATCAGAGGAGAACTCATTACCCCTCTAGTTTACACTCTGTGGTTACTTTAACCTTTTGACCAAATTTTCTAAGTGAGCACTACCCCCAGTAAATGTATTTAACAAACAGTGGAAAAAATACTTAAAGTAAATTAATGCATCTATGAAACAAAAACAGGCAGTCTAAAGGCATGCATGCATAATGTGAAGAAAAATCTAAGAAAAATTACTTGAAATCAAAGTGTGAGCAAACTAATGTCATTTGTTAACAATTATATATATTATTTCTAATCAGTGGAACAGTGTTGAAACCTGTTAATTAGCTATTTTTTTTTTGAGACAGGGTTTCTCTTAGCTTTGGATCTTGTCCTGGAACTAGGTCTTACAGACCAGGCTGGCCTTGAACCCACAGAGATCCTGCCTCTGCCACCCTAGTGCTGGGATTAAAGGTGTGCGCCACCACTGCCCAGCTAATTAGTAATATTTAATGGTAATTTGAACTTTAAATATAAAAATGTTTTGTGACTATGTTGTTGATAACTGAAAACAAAGACATAACCTTACAAAAGAAAAGATCTGGATGAATTGCACATTAATGACTTTTTCAAGCCTATGATTAAAAAAAATACATCAATCATACCCAGCCATGAACTCTGCATGATCCAACAATGACTGGCCTGGCAAGACATGCCCATTGGTAGAATAGTGGCAGGAACATTGTGGGAGTAACTAAGAACTTTCTAAATGGATTTAAATATTCCATAAGATGAAAATCATGTCTGGTACCATTTTTTTAAACCAAGAACCTAGAGGAGATTGGCCCTTGGCCCTCGAAGAAAATCGACTACAATTATGTTGCTAAATGGGTCTTGGTGTCTCTTCACAGCAGGAGAACAATGACTAAGACAGACATTGGTACCAGGAAGCAGGGTATTGCTATGCCAGGCCTGACCACTGCTTATTGGTAGATTCTGAACTTTGGGATTTTGGATTAGGAAACCAGTTGAATGCTCTAAGCACTAAGCATGGCTCAATGAGCCAGACTAGTAGGAGCATGGAAGCTAGTGCTGAGGGAATTTGAGTTGTGAGGCCCAACTCAAGAAGTTTCAAAGGGAAAGAATATTAGTAAGTAGCCTAGAGACAGTTTTTGTGATATTTTGGCACAGAATGAGGCTGCCTTCTGCCCTTGCCCAAAATATCTGCCTGAGTCTAAATGGAAGAGTGTTAGGTTAATGACATTATCAGAGATTTTAAGAGAGCCTAGTATTAACTGTTTAATATGGTTATTAATGGCCACTCTTACGCAGAGCTATAATGAAAAGGAGCCTACAAAATGTATAGGTTGAGGAAAAA
Source organism: Microtus pennsylvanicus (assembly GCF_037038515.1). NCBI lineage: Eukaryota > Metazoa > Chordata > Mammalia > Rodentia > Cricetidae > Microtus > Microtus pennsylvanicus. The sequence goes on along the minus strand of NC_134591.1, from coordinate 47,568,746 downwards.
AGAAGCACCAGAAAGTTTATGCAACTAAGTCTGGTGCACAAAGAGATAAAACATTTAAAGAAAAGCCTTGTGCTAAATGGAATAAAGGTAGTGGTGATCTCAAGGCAAGACCCCACACAGCAAAGCTTCCAGCTTATGAAAAGGAATGAAAGGAAAACTTAAGACATGAAGGAAACTATCCAAACAGAAAGCTGGTGAAGATTTGGAAAGGTAGAGAAAGAAAGAAATGTGAGGAGGGAAACTAACATAAAAGGCCCTTTGAAATGCCACGAAGTAGCTTACTACTGTAGAAGCTTTCTAAAATATATACATGTATAAAAAGAATTCTAGTACTATTATTCTGCTAGATGACCATAGTAATAAAGTGATTCCTAATGCTATACTACTGTACCTGCTGATCAATGCACTGTTCAGCTCTCATCAAACAAGCTTCTCCTTGAAGCAAATTGTAATTGATAAGGAGACACACAACTGGACAATGTACAGAAAGTGAGATAATTTAGAGATATCACAACTCAGTTCATGAGCTATGGTCAGCCATTAACTATTTTAAAAGAAAAGAAAAACTGTAGAGTAACATTTCACACAAAGAAATGAATAACTCCTATAAATTAAATATTAATAAATAAGGTCAAGCAATAACTTAAAATAATACTGTATATTATGAACAGTGAAGTCCTCAAATGGGTTTAACATTTGAAAATCACTGAGTATGATTCACACTGATGTGAATTAGATTACCAACTAAATAGAAAGATAGCACTCAATGAATTCAGTGCTCAGTCATGGTGAAACCTCTCAGTAAGCTATAAACAAAAGAACAACCTTAACTTAATAAAGGCAATGTCACATTAAAACATATTCCCTAGACAGAAATTGGAGATATGTTATCCATGTGCAAAACTTCATGCATTATTACTGTAATGAAATATTTCATGAAAGTACTGGCCAGTATTAAAAGACACAAATAGTTGTGTAGCTTGGTTTTCTTATTGGAACTCCTAACAGTGGGAGCAAGGGCCATCTCTGACTCTGTTGCCTGCTTTTGTAACCGTTTCCTCCTACTTGGTTGCCTTATCTAGCCTTAATAGGAGAGAAGGTTCTTAGTCTCACTGAAGCTTGATATGCAATGGCTGGTTGATAACCATGGGAGGCCGGCCCTTTTGTGAAGAAAAATGGGGGAGGAGGGATGAATGAGGGTAAAGAGGGGAAACCAGTCACGACGTAAAAACAATAAATAAATAAATAAATAAATAAATAAATAAATAAATAATAACTGAAGATAAAATTTTAAAAAAAGACACAGAGAATAAAAGCTGTCTGAATTGACATAATATGTGACTGTCAGTATTAATTAGACCCATGAAAAATCTCAGTGTGTCAAGAAAACTTGTAAGTTACATGTTAATACTCAAATGTAAATTATATACCTGTATATAAGCCATGATGATTTTGAATTTGAATTTAAAACAATGCAATTTATAATGGTACTAGAATTATATGATTGGGTGTAACTTCATCAAACTATATAGATATTTTATATGCTGAATGAAAATCAGCTTAAAGTAGTATAGGCAAGTCTTGTTCCCAGGTGCTGTGACCTGCATGTCTCCTCCCCCTTCCAGGGTGGTGTTTAATTGCCATGGTGCAGTATTAAGGAGTGAGAGTGTAAAGAGCCTAAACAGGTAATTAGAACATGGAGACTCTGCTCTTATACATGAACTGATGTCATTATTGTGAGTGAGGGTTTATGATCAAGGGTGAAATCTTTATAATAGGACAAACCATCCCCATGTTGTTTTCCTGCCTTTTACCCTTTACTCTTCACTCATGGATAGCACCATAATAAGTTCTTGACAGATGATAACATTTTCACTTCTATCTACCAGAAATTTCTGTTCTTCATATGTTACCCAGTTTGTGGTACTCTATTATAGCAGTTTAAGTGGCTTAAGACATAGGACAAAATTTTTGTACATATAATGACGTTATGTGAATTGTGTATAGGAAGGCAAAGAATAACTCTTTTTTAAAAGCCAGACAATATCAAAACAATTCTAAATATGGATTACAGCGATCATGCTATCATCAAGATTTACACAAAACTTCAATGGTGAAAATAGTATGGAATTGGCAAAAGGGTAATGAACCTCCATAGGGAACAGAATAACACAGAATTGGAGGCACATTAGCCTAAGCAATTTATGCAGTACTAAAAAATTCAAATGGAAATTTGTCTTTTGAAAATAAGATTCCTAATTAGGAGCTCATATGCAAAATTATTATAATATAAACATTTTATCAATATCTCAAGAGGTATCAAAGATATAAATTTGAATTTATATAATTCAGAAGGAAAATCTACACAAAGAAAAGGCTCTTTGGTCTGACAATTACAGAACAAGACATAAAGTTTAAAAGGTGATCAATTAAAATTTAGAAAATTTAAAACATTTTCCTCTGTAAAAGAGTGAATACAACTAATAAAAAGATAAATACAAAATAATATAAAATGAACTGGGTCTCATGGGCTAGATAGATAAAGCTAGAATGTCATTAAGAACGTTGTCCCAAGGGTTTTCTTCTCTTCTTGATACTTTCATACATGAGACTTCTGTATGATGCCTTAATTCAAATAATATGAAAATACTTAAAGGTTATGGTATGTTTTTTAGATATCTCATAAATAGCATAAGCGATTTTATTTAACACTGTTCTAGCATATGATTTTCCCATACAATGTGGGTAGGTGATTATTTGGCATACTACCTGGAAAAGTGGGTTACAGTCAACAAAGAGACATATAGAGATTTAATCACTAAATGACAGGTATGTTTCTGGTATTTCCCTCCCATACCACCTACTGTTTCAGAACAATTAATACCTTCAAAGCAAATGACAAGAGAAATAAAAGTACAAAAAGACTTGTATCTAGCAATAAAGGTATATTAAAGCCTGACGGTAGGATGGCAAAACAAGTTATAGCTAGTCCAATAATATATGCATCAATAAAAGATAATGATCCAATTTTATAAATGTCAGATATTGATCTCTCGAGGATTTGTTGAATTAAAGGAGTCAGACAAAGACGGTTCACATGTTACAATCACAAATATATGATTCTAAAATGCAAATAAAAGTAAAAGTAAACTAGTAAGTCTCTAGGAAAAGAGAAAGGGAGATGAGAGATTGACACCAAAAGTCCACAGAGATAGTTTTGGGACTCACAGATACACACTTGGTATATGGAATGCAGTGACAATTTCATGACTGTATATATATTTAAAACTTTACAAATTATTTCCCTTAAATATCAGACAGAGTTTGTTACAGGTCAGCTATAGCTCAACAAATCTCTTAATAAACAATACTTTAAGATAAGCATAAAATATTGGTTGTGATCTTTTAGTGGCTATTTAGTTGTATAACTTAAATCTCAGGAGTAGAATCTTGGAAACTGGGAACATCTACATTAGTGACTGTCAGGTCTATAAACTGTGACAATATAGTGTTTTCTATAGGTTCTGCTGGCAATTTAGAACTGTTGGAAGCCCTTTCAGGATATGGTACCTACACAGTTGATCGAAGATACTTTGGAAGAAGGCAGCACAAACTATACAAGGTGGGTTTTTAGGGAGATGGGAAAAGACACAAAGTTGGATTGTGAAAGAAATGCGTTGGATCCTGGGGAAAGGGAATATGTATGATCTTTCTGTAAAACTGTCAGAGAACTAGTTTTTTTTTTTAAAAAAAAAGGAGGAAGGAAAATATGAAAATGGTATTGCTCCTGAATCTCAGGGCACAAATGATCCTATCAGCAGAATGAGATATGAAAGCAAAACCTCTCTTTTTAAGAACTTCATGGCTTTTCAGATTTCTAAGTCCCAATGGAAAAAAGAGGTAAAGTAGTGAAATTCTAAGGTTAGACTTACTGAGGTAGGAAATACCCTTGTCTCCAACCATTGTCCACACCCAAATCACTTACCTGACTGTAGAGAATTTCTTTCCCGACCCTTCAAATATTCTCAGTGCGTTCAGGTTGCTCAGCAAAGTTCCTTCACCATTAGTCGCTAACACACCTCTGCTCTACCGGGGTTGGTATTCCCTCAGAGCCTCGGCTAGTTTCCTTCAGGATAGCATTTCCTCTTGCCCATGTCAAATCAGTATCCCATCAGAGAAAGCAGGAAGACTGCTGCGTTGCCCAGTAAAGAAGCCCGTGAGCTTACTCTCACTAGCAGCACGCTCTGCGCCACTCCGGGGCTCTGCTGTCTTCAGCAGACCTGTTCCAACATGACCGGCTTGGCTCGCTCATGATGATATCAGAGGCAAGGTGTGTTTTTTTTTACAGTTTCTCCCGAATGTCCCCTAAAAACAAGCTAATGCTGGAAATACCATGGGGATTTCTTGCTTGCATCAACAGGAATGTGCTCTGGAAATTGCCATTATAAATAACCTTGCTTTTGCCACATAGCTTCTATGAATATTTTTAAACTTATAGATATCAGTTATGTTCTATTCCTGAAATCTCTACTAAATTTAGTCATGTGGAGGTCTCAGGATAGGAGAAGCATTTGGAAAATAGTTGTCAGTTTTTTTTCTTATACAATAAATTAGGAAATGTTAAAATAAGAAGAACCTGATCAAGACTTGTGCAGCGTTACCTCTAAGCTCTCCACAGGAAAATTCTAGTAATTACCTTGTATTAGAGGCTATAGACCACTAAGATCACAAAATGTAGACAGAAAATTATGGAAGACAAAACATGTAATCTTTATTTTTTGATTATTTTCTATATCTTAAATACAAAAAGAGAATTATCTTTTCAATCCCTTGAGATTTTATCAGAATAGCAAAAAAGGGACCACATAAGAGCTCTTTCTTCTGCCATACCACTTGTAATTAAACAAACTTTCTCTTAGAACAGAATAATGAGTTTCACAAAGACATACAATGTCTCTTCTTTCATCCACATAAATTTTTAAAGTTATTTAACAATTTCCAGTTATTGAGAGTTCAAATAAAAGACAAATAACATTTTCAGATTTTAAATCCACAATTATTCAATTTATTTAGGTCACCCTTTTCTTATTTATGGACCATTGGATAGTCATTGTGAGATTTCCATTTTGGAAATCACACAATAAAATTATTGTCTAACTGAGGTTTCTGGGAATTAGGTTCTGAGACATAGAATTGTGTGCAGAAACTTTATTGAGGTCATGTGCATAGTTTAAACACCTATGGTCAAACGGAAGAAGTACAATTAAGGAGGAAGGATTCTGGGATTGAAATAGAGATTAGTCTTCTGGGAAGCTAAGAAGGCCCTGTAGAGTCAGATCTTTAAACAACAACAAAGGACCATCTTTGTAATACAAAGCTACCCCTATGCCAGAAGATGAACAAAGACAGTCTGCCTTTGCAGAGTAATATTCCCAGAAATCATTTAACTGAGAAATTGTAACTAATAATCCCCCTCCCCCCATTCACTTGGAGAATGGTGCCTCGGTCTGCAGTAGGACTTTCTTTGTACTGCCAGCTCCCAAATAATGACACAGAGACTTATTATGAAGTATGAAAGCTTTACTTTAGATTTGTTTCTAACTAGCTCTTACAACTCAAATTAACCAACTTATATTAATCTATGCTCTGTTACATGGCTTTTTTTCCTCTTCTTGGCACTGTATGTCCAACTTCCTCCATATCTCACTGGTAAATCTCAGCCTTTCTGATTCCTTCCCAGAGTTTTTATCTCTGTCCAGAAGCCCCACCTATCTTCTCTTTTCTAGCTATTGAGTCTTTAGCTCTTTATTAAAGCAATCAGAAGCCGCCTTGGAAGATGAGGTTAAACAGAGACATATCTTCACAATGAACAAAAGGATTACCCCGCAACATCAGTCCTGTAGGGGACTCTGAGTGCTCACCAGAGCATATACTCTGTGACACCCAGTGCACTGTTTAATCTACACACACTGTAGTGGAGGATTCACCATAATTCAATATTGCTTCCAACATACAGTGATAGAAATTATATGCTAAATGCTTACTTAATGTCAAGTCTTAGAAATAGTCTATGAAGAAATCAATAGGAATTAATCATGGCCTTATGAGTTACCACCTTAGTACAAAACTATCCATATAAGAATATACATATGAGGACAGATTGGATTTCATTTGTGCCATAAATATTAGTTCTGAAACAAGACTGTTGTTAGTTTCTACTTGATACTTCTGACAGGATACTCTGTATAAATAAACATGGAAATTTATTAAAGTAGTTTATGGATTGCATTTAAGTTTGAATTATACTGGCCTTCATAAGCTCATGTATTTAATGTTTGGTCCTTTGTTGGTGAGACTGTTTTGGGAAGGAATAGGAAATATGGCCTTGTAGGAGGAAGGTGCCACTGGGGATGAGTTTTGAGCTTTCAAAAACACAAAATAGTCCCAGTCCATCTGTCAGTTCATCTGTCTGTCTGTCTTTTGTCACCCTCTCTCCCTCCTGTTCTTCTCCCCTTCCTCCCTCCCCCTACCTATGTTCCTTCCCTTTCTACATGTAAATAAGATGTAAGGTCTTGGCTACTGCTCCAAAACTATGCCTATCTGCTTGTGGAATTGCTTCCCATATGATGGTTATAGACTGACCCTCTGAAACTATAAACAAGCCCCAATAAACCCTTTCTTCTATAAATTGCCTTGGTCACAGCTCTTTACAGCAATAGAAATGAGATAGTTTTTTAAAGAGGTAAATGTGTAAAGAATGGTCAAAGAGGATTAAAATAATAATTTTCAGTTCCAATTCTCTAGCTCTAATTCTCTCAATCCAATTCTTTCTAATCTTTAGTTCCTATTGTCCTGTTCTAAATCTTTATTTCCAATTCTCTAGTTCTAAATCTACTGTTCCAATTTTCCTGTTCCAGTTCTCCTTAATTCTCTGTTCATACAACTTATATACACAATTAACAACAAACTTTAAGCAGTGTTTCTCAGGATCACAATGCATTCCGTGAGTAAGATAAAGAGCTTGCCTCACAAGAGATAGCAAATAGAAACAACCTAAACATCCTTCAACATATGAATGAATAATAAAAAATGTGGTACAAATATATCATGGGACAGTATCTATTCTGTAACAAAAATAAAATCTTGAACTTTTTAGGTGCATGGATAGAATAGAAAAGATCATATTGAGTAAGGTACACCAGATCCAGAAAGACAAAAGTCACTTTTCTCTTTCACCAGGGGCTCCTAGATTCAAATTTTCAGATGTGAAAACATATTCTGAAATAGTTGCAGAAACCAGGAAAGTGAAATCAAACTCTTGCTGGGATGCAAGGGTGGAGGAATAGAAAAGGAAAAGGCAGGGTACTGATGCTTTGGTTGTAAAAAAAAGTGGGGGGGGAAGGATATATAGATGTAATTGTCCTTGATTGGCCCCAGAGTTGTCCTTGGTAAGTCCCTATTGCTGTAGACACCATGCACTTCCACCCTGAGCTGGATCTAACCTGAAAACCTTCTCCTTGACCCTAGCTTTCATGGTACCAGAAGCTTCTCGAGGATGGAGGCAAACAACTGCCCTACTCAGCTGCAATGCCTACTAACCATATGAATGACCTACATGACAAAATAATCCTAAGGGTACAGTAGTGGTGTATATACCTTGGTAGTAACAATTTGTTTCTCTAAGTTGACTTAAGACCCACTCAAACAATGGAGACCTGATCTCTCGGCGCCAGGAGACCCAGCGTTGGGGTGATTTTCTGGCCCGCGGTGCCAGCCTGGGACGGGGAGCTCAGAGGTTCCTTGGCCCCCTATCCTTCTTGGGCTCTCTGCAGGGCCTCTACTCCCTGGATACTGCCTCTTTCTTCCTAACCCACCCAGCTTCCATCCAGAACCCTCCCCACTTCAGCCCCACCGCCCTCTTTCGGCACATAACATCACCCAGCCCAGCCTGTCTAGGCACTGGGTCCCAATCCTCGGGGCACCCAAGCGGCAGGAGTTCCTTTGTTTCTATGGCCTGCCTGCACCAAGCAGGGTAGGCGCTTTGTTTGCGAGCTGCACAACCAGCACGGAGGCCTGATCTCTCGGCAGGGAGAGCCAGCTTTGGGTAGGCAAGGAGACCTGATCCGGTAAAAGAAGATCCATAAGGGAGCATTTGGAAGAAGAGATGGGCAGACGCCAAGGCAAGAATTTGCCCAACAAGCTGAAAAGCAACATGAAGCCACCAGAAACCAGCGACCTCACAACAGGAGGACATGAACACCTTAATCAAGAAGAAGTAGAAAAGATTGACTTCATGAAAGTGATTGACGCCCTTAAACAGCATATAAAAAACGCCCTTATAGAAATGGATGAGAAATATAACAGAAAGTTTGAAGAATTGAATAAATCAGTGAATGATACCCTAGAAAACCAAGGAAAAACAATCAAACAGATAATGGAAACAGTTCAAGACTTGAAAACTGAAGTGGAGGCAAAGAAGAAAACACAAACAGAGGGCCGGCTGGACATGGAAAATTTAAGTAAACAAACAGAGTCTACAGAAACAAGCATAATCAACAGAATACAAGAGTTAGAAGAAAGAATCTCAGATTCTGAAGATACCAGAGAGAAAATAAACACACTGATCAAAGAAAACAGCAAGTCCAAAAAACTCTCATCACAAAACATTCAGGAAATATGGGACACAATAAAAAGACCAAACCTAAGAATAATAGGAGTAGAAGAAGGAGAAGAAGTGCAGCTCAATGGTCCAGAAAATATATTTAATAAAAGAAGAAAACTTTCTCAATCTAAAGAAAGATATACCTATGAAGGTTCACGAAGCATACAGAACATCGAATAGGCTGGATCAAAAAAAAAACATCCCCTCGCCATATAATTATCAAAACACAAAGCATACAGAATAAGGAAAGAATATTAAGAGCTGCAAAGGAAAAAGGCCAAATTACTTATAAAGGTAAACCTATCAGACTTACTTCTGACTTCTCCATGGAAACCATGAAAGCCAGAAGGTCCTGGATAGATGTACTGCAGAAACTGAGAGACCATGGATGCAAGCCCAGATTACTATACCCAGCCAAGCTTTCGTTCACTATAAATGGAGAAAATAAAATTTTCCAGGATAAAAACAAATTTAAACAATACGCAGCCACAAATCCAGCCTTAAAGAAAATAATAGAAGGAAAATCACTAACCAAGGAGTCCAACAATGACCACAATAACTCAGATATCTAGAGACCCTTCACCAACACAAATCAAAGAAGGGAAACACACAAACTCTATGACTAAAAAAAATGACCGGAGTTAACAACCACTGGTCATTAATATCACTTAATGTCAATGGACTCAACTCACCTATAAAAAGGCACAGGCTAAGAGATTGGATAAGAAAACAGGATCCAACATTCTGCTGTTTAAAAGAAACACACCTCAACCACAAAGACAGGCACCTACTCAGAGTAAAGGGCTGGGAAAAGGCCTATCAAGCAAATGGACCTAAGAAACAAGCAGGTGTGGCCATACTAATCTCTAACAAAGCTGACTTCAAACTTAAATCAATCAGAAGAGATGGAGAGGGGCATTTTATATTCATAACAGGAACAGTTCATCAGGATGAAGTCTCAATCCTGAACATCTATGCCCCTAATATAAAAGCACCCATGTACATAAAAGAAACATTGCTAAAATTCAAGGCAGCCATCAAACCGTACACACTAATAGTAGGAGACTTCAACACGCCTCTCTCACCAATGGACAGGTCAATCTGACAGAAACCTAACAGAGAAATAAGAGAATTAATGGAGGTAATGAATCAAATGGACTTAACAGACATCTATAGAACATTCCACCCAAAGAGGAAAGAATATACCTTCTTCTCTGCAGCTCATGGAACTTTCTCGAAAATCGACCACATAGTCTGTAACAAAGCAAACATCCACAGTTACAAAAAAAATATTAGTAACTACCTGTGTCTTATCAGATCACCATGGATTAAAGTTAGAATTCAACAACAATGCTACCCCCAGAAAGCCTACAAACTCATGGAAACTGAACAGTCAACTACTGAACCATACCTGGATTAAGGAAGAAAAAAAGAAAGAAATTAAAGTCTTCCTGGAATTCAATGAAAATAAAGAAACAACATACTCAAACTTATGGGACACTATGAAATCAGTCCTAAGAGGAAAGTTCATAGCACTAAGTGCCCACTTAAAGAAAACTGAGAAATCTCACATTGGAGACTTAACAGCCCACCTGAAAGCTCTAGAAAAAAAGGAAGCAGACTCACCTAGGAGGAGTAGAAGACTGGAAATAATCAAACTGAGGGCTGAAATCAACAAAATAGAAACACAGAAAACAATACAAAGAATCAATGAATCAAAAAGCTGGTTCCTAGAGAAAATCAAGATTGACAAACCCCTATCCAAACTAATCAAATGGCAGAAGAGAATTTGCAAATTAATAAGATCAGAAATGAAAAGGGAGACATAACCACAGACACAGAGGAAATTCAGAGAATCATTAGATCTTACTACAAAAGCCTATATCCCACAAAACTGGAAAATGTAAAGGAAATGGATACTTTTTAAGATAAATATCATATACCAAAGTTAAACCAGGACCAGGTGAACAATCTAAATAGACCTGTTAGTCGCGAAGAATTAGAAGAGGTTATCAAAAACCTCCCTACCAAAAAAAAGCCCAGGACCAGATGGTTTCAATGTGGAATTCTACCAGAACTTCCAAGAAGACCTAATACCTATACTCCTTAATGTATTTCACAATATAGAAACAGAAGAGGCATTGCCAAATTCTTTTTATGAAGCTACAGTTACTCTGATACCAAAACCGCACAAAGACTCAACCAAGAAAGAGAATTATAGACCAATCTCACTCATGAACATCGATGCAAAAATCCTCAACAAAATACTGGCAAACCGAATCCAAGATCACATTAGAAAAATTATCCATTATGATCAAGTAGGCTTCATCCCAGGGATGCAGGGCTGGTTCAACATACAAAAATCTATCAATGTAATCCATCATATTAATAAACTGAAAGAAAAAAACCATATGATCATTTCATTACATGCTGAAAAAAGCATTTGACAAAATTCAACATCCCTTTATGATAAAAGTATTGGAGAGATTAGGGATACAAGGGGCATACCTAAATATAATAAAAGCTATATACAGCAAGCCAACAGCTAACATCAAATTAAATGGAGAGAAGCTCAAAGCCATCCCACTAAACTCAGGAACACGACAAGGCTGTCCACTCTCGCCATACCTCTTCAATATAGTGCTTGAAGTTCTAGCAATAGCAATAAGACAACATAAGGGGATCAAGGGGATTCGAATTGGAAAGGAAGAAGTGAAACTTTTGTTATTTGCAGATGATATGATAGTGTACATAAGCGACCCCCAAAACTCCACCAAAGAACTTTTACAGCTGATAAACACCTTTAGTAATGTGGCAGGATACAAGATCAACTCCAAAAAATCAGTTGCCCTCTTATACACAAAGGTTATGGAAGCAGAGAGGGAAATCAGAGAAGCTTCACCTTTCACAATAGCCACAAACAGCATAAAATATCTTGGGGTAACTCTAACCAAGGAAGTGAAAGATCTATTTGACAAGAACTTTAAGGCATTGAAGAAAGAAATTGAGGAGTATACCAGAAAATGGAAGGACCTCCCTTGCTCTTGGATTGGGAGGATCAACATAGTAAAAATGGCAATTCTACCAAAGGCAATTTATAGATTCAATGCAATCCCCATCAAGGTCCCATCAAAATTCTTCACAGATCTTGAGAGGACAATAATCAACTTTATATGGAAAAACAAAAAAACCCAGGATAGCCAAAACAATCCTATACAATAAAGGATTGACTGGGGGCATTACCATCCCTGACTTCAAACTCTATTACAGAGCTACAGTGATGAAAACAGTGTGGTACTGGCATAAAAACAGAGAAGTCGACCAATGGAATCGTATAGAAGACGCGAATTTTAACCCACAAACCTATGAACACCTCATTTTTGATAAAGGAGCCAAAAGTATACAATGGAAGAAAGAAAGCATCTTCAACAAATGGTGCTGGCATAACTGGATGTCAACCTGTAGAAGAATGAAAATAGACCCATATCTATCACCATGCACAAAACTCAAGTCCAAATGGATTAAAGACCTCACTATCAGTCAGAACACATTGAACCTGATAGAAGAGAAAGTGGGAAGTACCCTACATCAGATGGGCACAGGAGATCGCTTCCTATGTGTAACCCCAACAGCACAGACATTAAGGGCAACATTGAATAAATGGGACCTACTAAAACTGAGAAGCTTCTGTAAAGCAAAGGACACTCTCACCAAGACAAAAAGGCAACCTACTGACTGGGAGAAGATCTTCACCAACCCCACAACAGACAAAGGTCTGATCTCCAAAATATATAGAGAACTCAAGAAACTAGACTTTAAAATGCTAATTAACCCAATTAAAAAATGGGGCACTGATGTGAACAGAGAATTCTCAGCAGAGGAAGTTCAAATGGCCAAAAGACACTTAAGGTCGTGCTCAATTTCCTTAGCAATCAGGGAAATGCAAATCAAAACAACTTTGAGATATCATCTTACACCTGTCAGAATGGCTAAAATAAAAAACTCCAAAGATAGCCTTTGCTGGAGAGGCTGTGGAGGAAGGGGTACCCTCATCCATTGCTGGTGGGAATGCAATCTTGTGCAACCACTTTGGAAATCAGTGTTTCGGTTTCTCAGGAAATTCGGGATCAACCTACCCCTGGACCCAGCAATACCACTCCTGGGAATATACCCAAGAGATGCCCTATCATATGACAAGAGCATTTGTTCAACTATGTTCATAGCAGTATTATTTGTAATAGCCAGAACCTGGAAACAACCTAGATGCCCTTCAATGGAAGAATGGATGAAGAAAGTGTGGAATATCTACACATTAGAGTACTATGCTGCGGTAAAAAACAATGACTTCTCGAATTTTGCATGCAAATGGATGGAAATAGAAAACACTATCCTGAGTGAGGTAACCCAGATCCAAAAAGATGAATATGGGATGTACTCACTCATAATTGGTTTCTAGCTATAAATAAGGGACACGGAGCCTACAATTGGTGATCCTAAAGAAGCTAAGTAAGAAGGTGAACCAAAGGAAAAACATATAGTTATCCTCTTGGCTATGGGAAGTAGACAAAGTTGCCGGGGAGAAAATTGAGATCTTGGGGGTGGGGTGGGATGGGGGTAAGGGGAGATGGGGAGAGAAAAGGGAGAAGGGGAAGAAGGGGGGAACTTGGGGAAAAAGGAGGATTGGGATAAAGGAAGGTTGGATAGGGGAGCACGGAAGCACAATTCTTAGTTAAGGGAGCCACCTTAGGGTTGGCAAGAGACTTGAACCTAGAGTGGCTCCCAGGTGCCCAAGCCGAGGTCCCCAGTTAATTCCTTGGGCAGCTGGGGATAGGGAACATGAAATGACCCTATCCTATAGCAATGCTGACGAATATCTTGCATATCATCATAGAACCTTCATCTGGTGATGGATGGAGATAGAGACAGAGACCCACACTGGAGCACGGGACTGAGCTCCCAAGGTCCCAATGAGGAGCAGAAGGAGGGAGAACATGAGCAAAGAAGTCGGGACCACGAGGGGTGCACCCACCCACTGAGACAGTGGAGCTGATCTATTGGGAGCTCACCAAGGCCAGTTAGACTGTGACTGAAAAAGCATGGGATAAAACTGGACTCTCTGAACATGGCGAACAATGAGAGCTGATGAGACGCCAAGGACAATGATCTGACAGGGATAAAGTTATTGGACAAACTGTGCAACAAGGACCTCTCCTTGGTGACGGACTGCATGGAGCATGCGCTGACTTCCCGTCACCCCCGGACCCGATATTCAGCTGGTTGGGATGCCAAGCTCTTCTACATCCCTGTGAGCTACCTGCCCACCTGTCTTGCAGATGTCATCTTATTCTGGACCTCCACGAAGCCTGAAAAAGCTCTGTGAAGCCTGCATCTGTTTACGTAGTTGGTAGTTTTAGAGTGCAGCGTGAGGGCGAGAATCCTCAGGAGAAGGCAGATGTATGCTCGGGACAAAATTGTCATTGGGAGGGAGATTCATAGGTGCCTGACTTTTATTCCTTTGGTATGACCATGGAGAACATAGAGCCCCAGAAAAAACTTCTTTGTTTAAACAATGATTCCAATCTTGGTAAAAATAAGAAAGTGATCTTCCATGTAAAAAAAAAAAAAAAGAGAGAGAGAGAGAGAGAGAGAGAGAGAGAGAGAGAGAGAGAGAGAGAGAGAGAGAGAGACTGATGAGATTGGTACATATGTTATAATTGCAAGTACATAAAATCTTCTAGAAAATGCAAATAACTATAACAGTATATCAGTGGTTTCCTAGAGTCAAAGAAAAGAGATAGGAAGGACTGATCCCAAAATCTCACCAACATAGTTTTGAGGTCACAGTCATTTGTTATATTACTCTAATGATAATTTTTTGATTGCACACATATTTAAAACTTTAAAAATTAGATTATAATGCAGACTTTGTTGCATTTCAGTTAAACCTCAATAAAAATACCTTGATAAACAGTATTTTTTAATAAACAAAGTATTAGTGATGATCTTTTGTTGAATATTTATGTATACAAACTTTATCACATGTATCTTACTATATAACTTATAATTAGTAAGTAGATGTTACCAACTGGAGACACATGTATTATGAATGTCCAGTCTAAAACATTGGTCCCACTATTTTCTCTCTGGTTTTTTTTAAGTCTGGAAATGGTATACTTTTTGAAATTCATGGGACACTAAACCATGTCAGCTATCTTGATAATGAAATTTAAAATCAAACCCTCTTGATTGAGCACGAAAGGACATGTGCTCAACTATGTTCATAGCAGCACTGTTTGTCATAGCCAGAACCTGGAAACAACCTAAATGCCCCTTGACTGAAGAATGGATAAGGAAAATGTGGTACATTTACACAATGAAGTACTTACTACACAGCAGGAAAAAATAATGACATCTTGAATTTTGCAGGAAAATGAATGGAGCTAGAAAACATCATTTTAAGTGAGGTAATCCAGACACAGAAAGACAACTATCACATGTACTCACTAATAAGTGGTTTTTAAGCATAAAGCAAAGAAAACCAGCCCACAAATCACAATCCCAGAGAACTTAGACAACAATGGGGACACTAAGAGAGACTTAACATAGATCTAATCTACATGGGAAATAGAGAAAGAAAAGATCTCCTGAGTAAATTTGGAGCATGGGGACTTTGGGAGAGGATTGAAGGGGAGAGGAGAGGCAGGGAAGGGAGCAGAGAAAAATGTAGAGCTCAATAAAAATCAATAAAAAATAAAAAAAGTAAACTCTCTCTTTTGAAGGATTTCACTGTCTGTCAGATTTCGAAGCCTCACCTATAATGAAGAGCTGTCTATTTAGTAGGAAGTTAGAGTTAAAATCTAGACTTACAGAGGCAGGAAGCACCCTTGTCTCCAGCATCCACACACAGATCACCTACCTGGGCTCCAGAATCCAGAGAGAATTTCTTTCTGGTCCTTCAAAAATTCTCAGTGTCTGCAGGTGTTTCCTCAAAGCTCCATCGCCATTAGTCACTAACACCTCCTCGAGCTCAGAGTTGGAAATCTCTCCAGGTCCAACCAGTTTCCTCCAGGGTGGTGTCTGTCATTCACCATTCTAAAATCAGTATCCTTTCACTGGGAACTCTGGAAGGTTTCTATTTGTTTTGTTTCTGCAAAAGCCCCATGAGCTCACACACACAAGCATCCTGCGCTCTGTCACTTTTGAGCTCTGTTGTTTAGAGTAGACCTGTTCCAACACGACCTACTTGTTTTGGGATGATATCTGAGATCAGGTATGTATTTTTTTTTTAAAATCACTTCCCTCTAAATTTTGCTTGAGAACACACATACACGCACAAAAATCCCACTGGTCTTGCTTATATTGACAATCACACAGTCTCAAAATTACCATTATGGATACGTTATTTAGTTTGTTTTACTCCAGTACTTACCAAATGCTTTTAATACTTCTGGATATCAATTGCATTTTCTTTCTAAATATTTGCAATATTCAGTTTAGTGGAGGGTAAGTAAGAACAGGACAAGTAATAATTGCCAAAGACTTTTTCATAAGGTAGATCATAGTGTTTTTATTAAAAATAATTTTTCTCTTAAAATATATTCACCCCCAACTTCTCCCAAATCCTCCCCTCCTCTACCCACCAACTCCACATTTTCTCCCTGTTTTTAGAAAACAATCAGGTAATCATCAAAAAGGTAAACAAACAAAAAACACAGAGAAAGTATAAGAAAAACACACACACACAAACTGTTAAATACAAATCCAGGAACCATAATATAAGCAAAAGATCAATAAGACAAAAATGTCCAAACAAAGATATGAGACAAAACATCTCCAAAAATACAATTTAGTTTATTTTGTGTTGGCCATCTACTCTTAGGCATGATGATTAACCTTCAGTGTGGTTAATACCACAGTGATACTCCATTATAGAAAATTGATTTGTATCCATTACAAGCATATCTCTATTGGAGATGGTGTCTTAGATGGGAATGGGAGCTTGTGTTCACTTTCCACTTTCAACACTGGGGCCCCATTGGTTTGAACATGGGCAGGCTCTGTGATGCTGCCACAGGATCTTTGATTCATATGTGCATCAGTCCCGTTGTGTTTGGAAGACACCGTTTCCTCAGTGTCATCCATACACTCTGGCTCTTACAATGTCTCTGCCTCCTCTTCTACATCCTTTCCTGAGCCCTGGTGGGAAGGCTTGATGATGGCATTCCATTGAGGACTCACTGTTTTAGTTCTTCACTCTGCATACAATCCAGTGTGGATCTCTCTGATAGTTGCCATCTACTGAAGGAGCAAGGTTCTCTAAGGATGACTGAGTGAGGCAGTAATTAATAGGATAGCAGAATGCAGTTAGGAATAATTTTATTGCTGTTCCTTTAGCAGTTCGTTTCTCCCTATTCCCCCGGGCCTGTCTAATACGAGGTTCTTGGTCATCTGGGAAGTATCATCCATCCTATGGAGTAGGCTTTAAATCCAATCATATATGGTATGTTACTCCCACAAAGTTTGTGCCATTATTGAAACAGCATATCATACAGGCAGATCACTACTGTAGATTACAGGATTTATAGTGAGGTTGGTGTTTACCTTTCTCTTCCAGTATCATGAAGAGTATCTTCTTGAATATCAGATGTCTTTATATTTGTGTTTTAAATTTTTATACTGTATTTTAAAAGTATAACATGATGTGCTTCCTTGTGCCGTTTTCACTCATGTATATAATGTACTTTGATCATACTCATCTCCTCTTCTTGTGTCCTCCCCACCATTTCTGTGGCCCCTTCCTATTTTTCAAATACTTCCCCTTCTAATTTCATATTCTTAAAATAGTGTGCATTCTGTGCAGAAAATTCTTTTCTAGGTATACTTCTACAAAAGACTAATGTGCAGAATACATAAAGAACTCAAAAACACATGCAGCAAAATAGCAGACAAACCAATTAATAAATGGAATAATGAAATGAACATAAAGTTCTCCAAAGATAAAATACAGATCATCAATAAATATGAAAAAGTATTCAATATCTTTTGCTATCAATGAGATGTAAATTGAACCTATACAAGATGTCATCTGATTCCAACTAGAGTCATCATCACTAAGAAAACAAAAATCAACTAATGCTAGCCTACGAGTACTTCCAGCTGTAGGTATTTGAAACAAGGAAGATGTGATTCCTACTCATTGCCTTTAATTAGCTGCAAAGTTTCCCATGAGAAAAGAACCAACTTGTTCCATTAAAAACAAAGACCTATCAGAGATTGATAATTGATGATGAAATGGAGCAGTGCAAATATTCTCATTATAATAACCTTTGTCTTCCCCTTGCTAACTCCGCTTCTTCCATGAGCACACATATCTCTTAGTAACTCTCTCACCATCGGCTGCCCAGCTCTAATGTCCTTGGGTTGTTACCTCTTTTTAATTTAATTATTTATTTTTTGAGAATTTCATACATGGGTACTATATTTACATCATTTCCACCTCTTATTCTCCCCCTTCAAGTCCTTCCATGTCCGGCCTGCTGAG
This sequence comes from Microtus pennsylvanicus, assembly GCF_037038515.1. Classification (NCBI taxonomy): domain Eukaryota; kingdom Metazoa; phylum Chordata; class Mammalia; order Rodentia; family Cricetidae; genus Microtus; species Microtus pennsylvanicus. The sequence goes on along the minus strand of NC_134591.1, from coordinate 47,550,543 downwards.
TCCATTTAGTGTTGCTCATATGTATAAACGTTGAGGGATGACTTCTTGGTGTGAAAGAGTCACCTGACAGAAGGCTAGCCTCAGGAAAAGACCCATTTTTGCTCTTTCGGTAGCCACTGATTGTCTATAGCTCTTCATCAAAGGCATAGGCAAAGCCTTATAAAACACCCCCTATCCACATTGGCATGTCAAATAATTTTCTCATTATGTAGGTCTTTCTTGTTTAATCAACCTTATTATGATTTTACAGGTATAGCTTCCCTCTCATGTATAAACAACAGTCTCTTACAACATTTCCTGGTTTGCCCATTCTCTCCACTATCCTCTTCCTCAATGTTCCCTGAATCTTAGATGTAAGGATTGCACTGTAGATGTATCAGTTGGGGGTAGGAAACCCATGATCAATTGTTTTCTGCATTTTGACCAGCTGTGGATTTTTGTAATAGTCTCCATAGGCTGGGGTCAGGGCAGTCACTGACAAGGGGCAAGAGCTCCACTGTTCTGTCTATGGGTAGATATTTAGAATGAAGCTAGAGAGAGCATTCTAGTTTAGGAAAGTGATTTCACGCCCTCACTGTCCTCAGGTACTTAACTAATTTGAAAGTGCCGAACACAAATGCTCTGTTGATACCCATGGGAAGCCTGTTCCTTTCTGAACAGAAACAAAGGAGGAGTGGATTGAGGCGGTGGAAGGGAGTGGGAGGAAGGAACAGTAGGGGAAACCCATCAGAATGTAAAATGCATATATAAATCAAATTAACAAAATAAGTACCCAGCATAAATTCCTTCTTATTAAGTGGGTCTTAAGTCCAATTACATGACTGTTGTCACCCTCGACATATAAATGCCACTATTGTGCCATTGGCTGCATTTTACCGAGCTGGTCATTGCTGTGTTCCATAGAGCTTACAGCTGCTTAGGATTACTAATTGCTTTTCTCCCTTGGAACTAATATAGCACCTTCAGGAGCTGTAAGAGCTAGTCCTCAGGGAGGAGGCTTCGATATAAGTACAGTGGAATTTCTCCACGCTCTGTGCCCAAAGCCTATGATGTCTTCAACAACTTTTCTTCAACGTTCTCAAGGCAACTAACGGCAATGGAAAGAACTTATGTTGTTTGGAAGACAACTTGTCAAGAGGTTTCCCATGCCTTCCACTGAGGGTTTTTCTGATATAGTCTATGGCTCTTGAAGGGAATATTATCACCCCAAGAAACAACTCCACTTAATATGTATTTTAAGTCAACACAATGTTTTTCTATGGCTTTTTCAGACACTTTAGTATTACTTATCCTCCCCTTTGCTAGGTGTATGAAAGGACTTTCTGAACAGGATTCCAAATGCTCAGGAATGGTAGCCAATGATTATAATGACCTCAAAATTAAAATGCTTCTTTGCCTCAGAGAAAGTTATCAGTTGAGTGAAGTAAAATCCCACAGGACAGGTGAGAATCTTCCCCGTTCATACATACAGCAGAGGATATAAATCCAAAATATACAACACAAAGCCTGTGCATCCAAAATATAAACACAAAGAATCAAGAAAAATAATAACCCAATTAAATAAATAAAAGAAGAGTCAGAACAAAGAATTTCCAGAAGAAATATAAGTGGCCAAGAAATGTTGCTAAAGGTTTTTCTTAGCAACTAAGGAAATGCAAATTAAAATTAATTTGAAATTTCATCTCATTTCAGTCGGAATGGCTAAGATCCAGAAAACAACTGACGCCAAATCCTGGAGAAGATGGGGAAAAGGGTGAGGGCCTCATTCACTCTCGATGGGATTGCAAACTGGGACAGCCGCTCCAGACATCAGTGTGCAGAATTCTCAAAAGCTAAAGAGAAGACCTACACCACTCCATGGTATATGCCCAGAGGACTTGACACCCTACTCCACAGATCCTTGCACAGTGTGTTAACTGCTGCTCTACTCACAATAGCTGGGCAAGGGAAACAACTAATAGATGGATGATGAAAATACGGTACATATTCACAATGAAATTCTATTCCGCTGTAAAGAGTAATAACACCATGGAATTTGCGATTGATGTTTTCTTTTTAAAGTATTAACGATTTCTACTCTGAACATACAAATGTTTAATAAAACTTATATATTCTCCACCTGTTAATCCATTTCCTGTCACTTAAATCCTTCCATCCAGCTGGAAGCTTAAGCAGCTTCAACAAACAGGTTTGACAGGTATCTTGCTTTTAAAACTGGCATCTCCTCTCCTTCACAGCTCTCTATGTGGGTGTGTTCTCTGTTTATGACCCATTCACTAAAATTAGCTTCTTGGAACCAACAGTGGGTCTGGCATGAACTAACATATCCATTGCCAGAATAGGTGGTGTCTTTGGAAAGAAAAGTCGGTCCTATTAAGAGCAGAGATGCAGTATGTGTCTAGCTTATGCAAGGGATATTATATGAGCTAGATCAGGCCCATCCTTGCTCACTGGAGCTTATGGGAAGAACACAAATAGTGAGAGTCAAAGGCAAAGGGACAAGAGTAGGAGAGCTCACTGGGCAAAGGTAATGGCAGCAAAGAAAAGCACAGCACAGTGCCTGAGAATGAAGCTCACAGTAGTGGATCACAGAAAGCACAAGCCAGTGAGGGGTGAGATGAAATGCAGGTGCAGAGACCGACCACTGGGGGTCAGTAAACTGCCCTCAGGACATCTAGACTGATGTGAACAATGGGATTTCACCACTGAATGATTTCACCAGAGTGTAAAATTTTGGAGAGACATACACCAAGTTGTGCATTACTTTTGCAAAGGTCTCTGACTTAGTCAGGAAGAAGAATTAAAGCAAGGTCCCGTCTGACTTGTTCCACGCCAGACCCTAAGGCAGGACAGAGTAGAAGCAGGAAGGCCTGGTCAACCCAACCAGCAACGTGCTGTCTTTTTCTGTCCATGTTTTCTATTAGCTTCCCTTCTTCCGTTGAACTCTCTTCACCGTGGAGGCCTGGTGAAGAAACCCTGGCTTGGAAGTGGAATTTTCAGTTAAAGAGAAACACACAGACAAGAAACAGCCTCTCCTGTTCATGTGGTTTCTTTACAGCCAACCTCTACTTTTCACCCCAGCTCTCCAGGTTTTTGTGGTTTCTAGTTCTAGTGCCATGGATGTTTGCGCCGCCATTGCCCCAGGATATCATGCAGCCTTGTCAATAATGAAGCCCTAAGAGTTGTAGTTGGGTTGTCTGGTATTGTGAAGGATGCATTCTAGTATTATGAACACTAGTCAGTGGTGGTGGGGGGGAAGGCTCTAGTTAATCACTAGCTTGACTTCAGTAAGTATGTAAGTATTGTCTTCAGCAGTAGGATCTTACCATCAGTTTTGTGGAGAGCACCCAAAAGCCTTCAGCAATAGCTTGAGTTATTCTAGGATTTCCCTGACCACTTTAGTCAATGACCGACTGAATTAGATGTGATCCATTCCTGGCATTAGATGGTTCACTTGGATGACAAAGATGTCTATTTCAGAGATTCTCTCTTCTGTTATTGTGTGATTCCATTTAGATTTCTTTCATATATGTATATTGAAGAAACTTTTACAATACCATGTTTTCATTTGACCTAAGTGTTAATTTTCCTTCCTTTTTTCTCTTCTTCCCCCCTCCCAATTTAATCCTCCTACTTCAGCTCTCATCTGTGTCTCCATAACTATAAATGCTATTTCCTCTTCGCTGGGAGATCCTCTCTTACTCTTTTAGTCTATTACTCTATACTAACGTCTGTGGTTATGTGGATTGTTTCAAGCCTGTTGAAGTCTTAAAACATAACATCCACATACAAAAGAAAGCATACAGTATTTGTCTCTTTGGGTCTAGGTTAGCACTCCGAATGAGCTTTCTATCAATTTGCCTATGATTTCATTTTTTAAGAGGTGAATAACATAATACTGTGTAAAGGTATTACAGTTTCATTTTCCATTCATTGATTGTTAGACATCTAGGTTGTTTCCAGTTTATGGCTATTATGAGTAGGTAAGCAATGAAAATGGATGAGTGATTCTGTAGTAGAATGTGGACATTTTTGAGTGTATGTCCAAGAGTGCTAAAGCTGAATCTTGAAGTGGATCTATTCCCAGCTTCCCGTGGAACCATCAAACTGATTTCCATAGAAGCTCTACAGGTTTTCACTCTCACCAGCAATGAATAAGTGTTCCTAATTTTCCATATCCTCACCAGCAAGAGCTGTTGTTTATTTTATTGATCTTGGCCTTTCTTGTAGACTGAGATTTCTGTCCTGCCTGATCCTTCAGTCATTCAGCTCCAAAGAAACACACAGAGTTCTACATTAATTACAAACTGGTTTGCCTAGTAGATCAGGCTTTTCTTATCAACTAATTCCTACATCTTATATTAGCCCATTATTCTTGTCTATGTTAGCCACGTGGCTTGGTACCTTTTTCAGCAAGGCAGTCACATATTGCATCCTCTGTGGCTGGGTGACGACTGCAGACTGAATCTTTCCTCTTCCCAGAATTCTCCTGTTCACATTGCCCCACTTATACTTTCTTCCTGGCTACTGGCCGATCAGCATTTTATTAAAATACAATTGACAGGGTATAGACCATTTTCCCACATCACATTCTGACTGGAGTAAGATGAAGATGCAAAGTCAGTTTGATTTGTATGATCTGATGATGGAGGATACTGAACACTTATCTAAGTGTTTCCCAACCATTTATGCTACATCTTTCGAGATGACTCTATTTAGTTCTGTACCCCATTTTTAATTGTATTCTTTGTTTTCTTGATGCTCAAGGCTTTTTTAGTTCTTTATGTAATTCACATATTAATTCTCTATTGCATGTGTAATTAAATTGATAACAATCTTTTCCTATTCTGAAACTTGACATTTTGTCTGAATAATGATGTCCTTTGTCATGCAGAAGGTTTCAGTTTAATAATAACCCATTTATTAATGGTTGGTTTTAGTGTCAGTGCAATAATGAATCAGTGTCTTATTCATTACATCTTCTCCTGTACCAATGAGTTTAAAACTATTTCCCACTTATTGTTCTATAAGATTTGAGGTATCTGGCCTTGTGTTTATGTATTTGATTTATATGGTCTTGAGTTTTATGTAGGGTGATAAATATGAATCTATGTTTAGTCTTCTACATGCAGCCACGAGTTTTCCTAACTCTTTTGATGAGGCCACAAATAGCCTGCCGCTGTGAGTTAATGCTCTTGTACACTGTAAAGATTTGTCACTTATATTGGTTTAACAAAACACTGACTGGCCAGTAGTCAGGCCAGGAGTATAGGAGGTTGATCAGAATTCTGGAAAGAGGAAAGGCAGGGATGAAGTCACAGCCAGACACAGAAGAAGCAAGATGAGAATGCCTTACTGAGAAAAGGTACCAAGCCATGTGGCTAAACATAGGTAAGAATTATGGGTTAATTTAAGTTCTCAGAGCTAGTTAATAATAAGCCTGAGCTAATAGGCCCAATAATTTATAATTAATATAAGCCCCTGTGTATTTCTTTGGGACTGAATGACTGAAAGACTGTGAGGGACAGAAAATTCTGTCTACACAAAGATACAGCAAAGAAAGAAAACCACAAATATCCCTTATAAATATAGATGCAAACACCCTTGCCTGAAATGCTTGTCAATCACATTCACAAACACTTCAGAAAGGTGTGATACATCTGATAACTCTTTAAAAAAGGATTTGTTTGGATATCTCAGTACGTTGATCAAGAAACACCTGGCCCAAAACACAGCTACATTGTTAGGTTGGTGGAGAGCTGTCCCCAAGTTGCCATGACAGCAACTTCATCAAACATTTCCAAAGAGACTCTGGGGTCTCCTTCCTGCTTCCTCTCCACCCTGGGCTGCAGAACCCTCCATCTCCTATGGGAACTTCTTATTCTGACTCTCACACCAGCAGTTTGAAGTGACATTCATCATGAAGCATGTCTTGTTTGTTTTCTTGTAAGTTAGGACCTACTAAATTGTGCCTAGCTGGTTTCAGACTAGAGAATAAAATCTTCCTCGATACTGCTTAAAAATGTCCAATGTATTGAACGTAGAGCATTTTCTGTTCACTGTTCCATGTTATCCATCCACTTGGTACCATGTCTCCCTCCCTTTAATAAAGCTTTATTACATTATTTCTGCCCATCTCAAAGGCAGCCCCCTTCAGAAATTCTCCTGTAGCAGCCCCAGGGGGTGTGGTTTTCTTCTACTTTAAACTGATCAGCCTTATGCAGAGAGGGGTGGCTCATTCACTTAGATGGACACATAAATTTCACGGCACAAGTAAGAAGTCTTTGGGCCATATTGAACCATGATTTTTCTCATTTTCAAAGTGTCATAAAAATGCTGTATATTAGGCTACCATGGAAAGCATTTTTCACCTGGCTAGCACTTCGAGAAAAAGACAATAGTCATTTCTACCTCATACTGAAATTAGGCTCACTGGCTCACTTCTATTACAGTGTTTTGAATTCATCTTTGCATCCTCTGCCAACTCTCCTCCCTCACCACCATGAGAAACATGGGATGAAAAGTGAATTTAAATATAAAAATTCAAAGACAGTCTTGGCTAAATAGTCCTTGTTTATCATTAGAAAATCTGCAGTGTTCTAGAATTCTGGTTATTTATATTTTAAATTAAATATATAGTATAAATATAAATAATATAGTAACCACACCTCAAGTATTCACACGTATGTTAAAGGGAATAAATTTAAATAACACATTTACAGAACACTGCTATAGGAATTCCTACCGCCAGTAGCCCTTAAGTTACCCGACCCACTTGGGCATAGGCCCTTATACTATAAATGCCTGTATAAAGTGCACATCTGGCCTCTCTTCTGGTTGTGAGTTTCTGTTGCTGTTCCCTGTTCAAGAAGAGGATTGTGATCTGTGAGTCTACCCTTAAATAAATAACCCTCTATTATACTCATTTCTGAGCTAGTGTGGGATTTAAGTGTCTGTCTTCAGAACACTTCTGTCATTGAAGGGTTGTATTGAATGATACTACTCTACACACTCAAAACAATGATGTGTTATCACAGAACAGCTCAGACTTCCTGCTATTCAGCCAATTTCATTGATGCTAGACTCTGCAGGCTGATGGACTCACAGATGGTATCCATATTACCTAATGCTCTGTTTCTCTTCTCACAGTGAAAACAGGGTAGATGCTGAAACCTGTTTCATGGCACCACCTTGTGTCCAACTCTTGGTATTTCACTTTCAAAGTCAAATCTATGGTACAACAGAATATGAACTTACATAATGTACTTCTAAAATTCAAGGGACTTTCCAGTTATTCTATCTTCCTAACAATGGTGTATAAAACATAAGCACTATTTCTTCATTCCTTATTTCTTAGTTCATGGAAAAATTATGAGTCACAGGTATTGTCCCAGTATTTGGCATTTAGCTATGTTTGTCTTCAGAACAGTAACCACATAGCTGAAGCATATAATCTATCTCTCCAATCCTCACAATAAAATCTCACAATAGCGGGGCAGTGATGGAACATTTAATCCCAGGACTTGAGAAACAGAGGCAGGTGAATCTCTGTGTGTTCGAGGCCAGCCTGGTCAACGGAGTAATTTCTAGGATGATCAGGACTGTTTCACAGAGAAATTCTGTCTCGAAAAATTTAAGTAAATAAATAAATAAATATAAAAATCCCACCGTATCCTCTATTATTTTCTGTAGGTTAAAATAGGAAATTTTGGAAGGCCACCAATTTTCCAAAAGCCATGCAAACAGTAGCATACAGAGTACAAAATCAGATCTTAGATAGACTCACCCCCAAATGCCAGCCTCTTTACTGCGTTTAATTTGATCTTAACATCTTTGTAAAGTACGGGTACCAGTGAGTGTGGTGTGTTTGTGAAATAACCAGATTCTTTGACCAGTGTACATTTGCCAAATGCTAGTGGGCTGTGGAAGACAAGTGAGGGAGTCTCTGAGGATATGGTTTCAATGAGAAAGGGAAGTGAAAGACTTTCACAGAGATCTAGAATTTCAGAGATTTAACGAAGAGTTATCTTGGAATGTTTCTAAAATTTTAGAGATATACTAGCAGTGTCCTTAAGAAAGTTCTCTGAAACTTCATAGTTGTAAAACTTGTAGATTTTGAAAAAGAGAGAGAGGGAGGGAGAAGGGAAGGCATGGAGAGGAAAAGCAAGGAGAATGAGGAGGGTGAGGGGGGAGAGTGGCCAATAAAGAAGTGAGAATTTGAGGAAAATTACATAGAGACCTGAAAACATCAAATCAAGATTGAGCCAAAGTCAGCATCGTCAGATACTTTTCTCACACACTGGATTCTGTCAAGAATGTCACAGGCTATTCTACACCCTGGTTATAAAATGAAAACCCAAAAGGTCCCATCACTACCTACAAATTCTGGATGTGGGCCTCTAGCCTCACAAAAAAAAAATAAGGCAAAATGGGGTGAGAAGGAGTTCAGGCCCCTGGGGTCTGCCTCCCTGCTCAGAAAGATTGGATGGAAGATCCAGTGTTCCGTTTGCCTCTTTGTGGTTGTGTCTTTTACTGCAATTTTGAAAATAGCTAGTTTTGCTAATAAATAAATGATTATTTTTAATTACTTGCCTTCCATACCAAGAGCTTCTTAAATAATTCACATGTGAACTCTACCTCTCCTATCTGACCTTAGATGGGTGTACGTGTGTATACGTATATATATATATGTGTGTGTGTGTGTGTGTGTGTGTGTGTGTGTGCTTATCCCATCACTGATAGTTACTCCCCAGACTTTTTTCATTCTTATATTTTTAAATGTTATACACAAGTACTATATTTACATCATTTTCCCTTACCTTTCCCTCCTCTAATTCTTTCTGCATTCCCTTCCTCCCTTTCAAATTTATGACATGTTCTTTAATTATTATTGTTCACACACACACACATACACACAAACACACGCACATACATTCTATTGATTCTATTAATGTGGCTGTATGTATATGTATTTAGAACTGACCACTTGGGATTAGGTAACCTATGAGGGAGCTCATCCCTTGAGAAGACCGACTCCTTCTGTGCAGCCAACAGTTGTCCATACCTCTTCATCTAGGCACAGAATTCTTGTTGGCATGTCAACTTGCAGCCACATTGTTGCAATCTCATTTGTGACATCATCTCACAGCAGACCTCCTAATCCTCTGGTTCTTGCAATGTAAAGTACTCCCCTCCTTTCTCAATGTTCCCTGAGCCTTAGGTATATGTGTTGTGTTGGGCACCCTGTGAGCAGTTGTCTCTGTGTTTGACCAGATGGGGGTTTCTTTGGTGGTTTATGTTTGCTGAAAAAAAATAAGCTTCTTTGGTGAGGCATGATAGCCTTACTTATCTATATATATGAGGATAAGTATTTTGAATGCGGTATAGGAAAGGAGCAGTAGTACATTCTCAAGGCTACATGACCTTAGCAGCCATGAGTGTTTGGCTAGGTCTACAGTAATCAAGCACATTTCCCTTCATTTGAGCAGAATTTCAAGTCCAATTATGTGGCTATTGGCTATCCACTAACCCAAGTGGCACTGTTACACCAGTGATGGTATCTTGTTGGGCTTGTCATTGCTGTGGTTTATAGACTTCACAGCTGTGGAGAACTATTGATTACTTTCCTCCTTTGATAGTTTGGAAAGCACTTTCAGCAACTGAGAGAGCTGGTCCTCAGGGAGGAGGCTTCCATGTCAGTTCCAGCTCAATTTCTCCAAGTTGTATATCCAAAATGTATAGTGTCTTCAACAATAGGGTCTTACCTTTAGGTTCTGGTAGGCATTTAGGAGGAAAGACAAAGACAATAGTCTATGATGCTTTGGAGTCTCTTAATCTACTTCCAGGTCTCAGTCAGAGTGAGACAGAAGTCCTATTTCAGCATCTTTTTCTTTAACTACTGTCATATTTTGCTGTTTCCAATGGATTAGAATGTGTGTGCTAACTTTCTAATATATAAATTCAAAGTCTTTGGGCATTGTCTATAAGACACTCCTCCCAGTAACACTTAGATCTCAGTCTCCTGCTTCACTGAGCTTCAGTGTCAGGTCATGACAGACAGAGGCTATCACACTCCATCCTGGAATCTGCTGGGACTTCAGGAAACAGCCACGTGTGCCAGGGACAAAGACACTTCCTCAATGACTTTTATCTTCCTCCGTCGGCCCATGAGATGGTAATTATCTTCTTCTTCTAAAGGACAAATGGGAGAGTGAACTGTGAAGTGCTTTGTCCCCATGGCTGGGCTAGTGAGTGCAAGAATCTAAATGAATCTTGGCTTGTAGTACTTTTAGACTCAGTGTCTTCACTATTACTCCTCAGTTTCCTGAGCCTGCTGTAAATAGTGTTGGGGGAGGGGAGTAATGATAGGGGTATTCTCATCACCCTGAGATGTATTCTCCAATTCTAATACCACTTCAAATATCTTGACTGCCAATATTTCCTCTGTTGATTTACAGCTGTCAATTCCTCATGTGTTGGGGGAAACCAGAGAGATTTCATTTTAGTTTATCCAGTCTTCTTAAACTATAGTTAACAAATAGAAATTATACATCGTGTGATGGTTTGATGTCTTCATTTAACAGTTGTGATTTTACATTGTAAAACAATTAGCTCCATCAAGTTCACATTTGAAGCATGAGATGAGAACTCTCCAGCTGGACTTTTCTACTGTGATTTAAGAATACAGCATGATATGATCAACATCCTGATATACCTAAGGGGCCAGAATTTGTTCTTCTGGAAACCGAAACTCTGTAATCCTGCCCTTGTAAAACCTGTTTGCCCTGTGTGCGAGAAGGTTGTGACCCCAGCAGCAGTGACGGAGCTTATACTGAGCTGGGTCTCCCTTCCTGCCCCTCCTGGGAAACTGAGCTACTCTGAATCCAGACAAAGTGTGTTTTCTCTACTCTAGGATCACACCTTGTCACAAGAGCAGACACTGTCCCTCAGAACCCAAGGACCAAGAACTGGAGTGAGATTTCAGGGCCTTGCCTGCCACCCTCTGGGGGAGGAGCCAGGCTCCTTCCCAGTCTTACATCACTGAGGAGCCTGAGGTACAGACACTGAGCCCAGGAGGTTTTGATCAGGCCAGGCTGTGCAGGTATGTCTTTGGTGATTAGAATGTAAGTCTCCCTCTTTCCCTTCCTCCACTTTTCTCCATCCCCAGTATTATGTTGCCATCTTACTCAGACATATACATCTATGTATTTCTCCTTTCCTCTTAGAATTAAGCATCTTCCTCAGGTACCATATGGACAGCAGACTTCTGAATCCTTGGCCTTCGGTAGCTGGAGCAAAGGACCTATAAAGAAGTGGGTACCAACCTTGACCTCACAAACCATATGGTTTCCTTGCCAGGGTCCAGACTTGCCTCTCTCTCCACCCCTGTGAGTGAGCCTTATTCTATGGTGAGGTGCTGCTGGTGTTGTATTCTCAGGGGTAGTGTAGTACCACTGGGTTGTTTATGGATAAGCCAGACCTGGCCCTGGCACAGTGTGCTAGTGGGTGAATGGGCTCTGCATTTGTACTGAACTGAACACAGGCATACAAAACCAGCATCCCTAGGCATTGAGGTCTGAGAATGTAAAAGCCAATGGGGAGGAAGGGTGAAGACTGCAATGATATTCACTGGCATATAATTAAAACCTAGACTCGGGATGGGGGTCTGTACCCAGTTGAACTGCCTTTGCACCCTGCCAGTGCTCCAACTGGATTGGACAATAAGGAGAGATACCTCTTCTCTTCTCTTCTCTTCTCTTCTCTTCTCTTCTCTTCTCTTCTCTTCTCTTCTCTTCTCTTCTCTTCTCTTCTCTTTTCTCTCTCTCTCTCTCTCTCTCTCTCTCTCTCTCTCTCTCTCTCTCTCTTCTCTCTCTCTCTCTGTCTCTCTCGATATGGGACTAGGAGAGAAGGGACAATGGTGCTGGACACTTTTAGAGTCATTTGAGCCCAAATTAAAAACCCAAACAAACCCCAGGAGTTTACTAATAAATTCTTTTTCTAACTTAAAGTAGGAATAATAAAGCCAACTGAGATGCTCATATGTCACTGCCTGTGATGGGAGTGACCCAGTACCGTGGGCAGTAGTCTTAAACATTCTGCCCTTCATTGTTGTAGATGAGGAAGTTGTCAGAAGAGGCCTGGTAAAGAGTGGTTTTACAGGAAGTACTTGCAAGCAGCCTGGGTGCAGGCCAGGAGGAGGTACACAAAGCCTGCCTAGAATTACTAAGGTAAGCAATGTTGGAAGGAGATAGGGGATTTGTAGACAGCTGGATGAAAGGGCCTTCCCTTTCCTGAAACAGAATGATTTGATTCTATGGTACATAGAAAAGGGGAAGGCTGGGTAGTAATCTAGATGCTTAAGTAGCTGATGCCATGTGCTCAAAGCCTCCCCACTAGTGATTTCCTCACTTAGTCAAAACCTCCCACAAGATCTTTCCTGGAGGCAAGGTCAGTCCTTAGGGTTGAATTGAAACTGAGTCTGTCCCACACATACAGCACTAGGGACAAAGCGAGGGGAAGGACTTGCAGGTGGTGGGGAAGACCCTAAGGAAAATACCCATGCAGGCTGGCACATATCCTGCTCATGAAAGTAGCCAGGGCCTCTCCTCTCCACCTTGGCCCATGGCCTCCTCTGTCTGCACTGTAGCACCAGCTGCTTCATTCTTGCCTGTCACCCTCACTGGCCTCAAGAGGGATTTCTAAAAGGCAATAGCACTACCTCCCCTCAAAGGCTTTGCTCCTGTCAGTGAGAGACATAAATAAAAACCAAGACAAGAACTCTTAGGACTCATGCCTAAGGCGGTCAGGTTGCGAATCGGCAGATGCATTTGGAGAGCTAGTCAGGCATGTCCTGGAGCTCAGGATGTCCCCAGGATGGGAGCCAAGAGGGTTTCAGAGGAACGATGATGGTGGAGGATATAGCATGCACAAAGGCATGGAGAGGAGAGTTAGCATTTTGCATACCAGAGTCAATCTCCCCCCGCCCCACCCCCCCAGCCATATTTCAGTCTACTAGCAAGGAAACAGCAAGGAAGGGTCATGGCCCCACTTCTGAGGGCTGTGGGGAAAGGCAAACCCTCATAAGCTGCCCACAGGACAGTGCCCTGTGATAGCTGGCAGGGCCACCTGCCCCTCTGCACGCTGCAAAACGACCAAAGGGAAAAGAAGATGATAGACACAATAGGGAATGCTAAGACTATGGGAGACATGATATCCTAGAGGACTGAAATGGTAGCTAGTGACCAAGAATGATAAGGCCAAGAAGCTAGGGGATCTACAAGCCAGGATCCAAGAAGAATTGCACAGTATTCAATGAAGATCCAACCTAGAGCCCCAGGAAGGCTAAGATGTTGGGCATATGGGTCTGATCTTCCACATTTTGTGAAATGGAGATAAAATAGGCTGGACTCAGGAAAATGATCCTGGTTGCTCAGTGGGACATTCTGTCCACATTCCTAAAGTCCAGGTTATTTTCTGGTTACAATTACATGGACATTCTGACATTTTAAGCTTGAAGATATAGCCTCAAATACTCAGAAATTGTAATTCCAAGTGCCTCGGGCAATTTAATAACTCAGTCTTTACTTATGAGGCAACCTTCTCTTCCCTGTGCATCCTGCTCTCTCTAGAGCTGGCTTCTGGATGTTTAGGCAAGCCTTGCCTGTTAAAACACAGGTTAAATATCCCTACAGAGATGAGCTTTTGGCACAGACGCTCTGACTTGAGCAGGGCTGTCCTGAGAAAGCTTGACTGGAGAACCTAGAATAGGCATAAGGCTGGCTCTTTCCTGGGGATGTCTCTGGGCGTAGGGTCTCTAAGTGTGACACCAAGACACATCAGCTCCATGGCTGCAACAGTGCAGAGTTGGCTGCCTTGTTCTCTTAGTTTTGGTATTGTGTGGCCAAACCTGTTTGTTAGGATTAGACCAACAGCAGGGTTTGGGCACAGCCTCCAGCGCTTAGGAGGAGGCAGCAGAGCCCTGAGAATCCAGATGACCTTTCTGAGTAGGTAAGGTGGAACATTCTAGACTCAGCTCTCTACTTCCTGCTATATTCCTTCTCTGAAGGAATGAGCCATAGGCAGTCCTAAGTCATCCTCAGTGACCTGAGCTCACACCTAGCCTCTGTCCCTCCTTAACATGGAACTGCAAGCTACCTTTCCCACAAAGCACACACCAGGGCCTGTCCTTCACATTTCTCTGACGTTGCCAACAATAGCTGAGCTCCTTGTTTATCATTTGTTTGGTAAACACTTATTACATGTAAATGCACGTGAAAGACACTTTTGCTACATATCTGCCTCTCTGTCCTTTTGGCCCCTAACCCAAATGGATGTTATAGTCTGCTATACCCAATTGGCTACCCTGGAAGATTCACTTCCAATTCCTGTGTCTCCAGATGCGCCCTATACCTGCTGTTCTGAGCTAGAGAGCCAAGCCGAAAGAAATCCATGGCTCTGCTTTTTACTTTCTTTATCCCCCAATGAAAAGAGAGGAGATTGTGGCAGAGATGGAGATGCATGGTCAATGGGATCTCTTTATCCACCCCAATCTGAGACTGGCCTGTACATGGACAAAAACACAACACTTACAGACTGAACGGTACAAATGTAGCTCTTCCAGGACGATACTAACAGGCATGCCTTGTGCCTGGCATCTGGGTCTATTAGCTAGGTGGTGGCTGGTACTAATATATCTATATTAGCACTGACAGTCAAGTAGCCAGGAGTTTGCAAAGAATCTTGGCAGCACATTCTAATCTCCTTGATGCAGTGAAGCAGGCAGAACACAGGACCTGACGATAAGAAGAATACTTAAACTCAAAGACAACTTGCCAAAAGTTATCAGAATGGTAATAAAAGACAAGGTAAGGACCAGAAACCAGGTCTTAGAAGAACTCTACTTTTTCCAGCTAGACCTTGACCTCACCCATTTCATCTGTCATAGCACAGGATGGGAAGCGTGGATTGAGCATCAGAAGATGTAAATTTGACTTGCCAGGACACGAAAGATCCCGTTCTTTGCAAGAAAACTTTAGCTATTGTCCCAGGTCTCAATTTCCTCCACTGTAAAACAAGGAATCTTGGTGGGTTGGAGGTGAGGGCATTGGGGGCAGCAGTGGCTTTACAGGGATGATCACAGACTCTTCCTGTCTTCCCTCTTCTCGCTCTTACTGGATAAAGGAAAGTTGTATTAAGCTGATGACTGAACTTCAGCGGCAGCTCCGCATTCACTTTCCTCAGTTCTTCCACAGAGCAGCTGCTTAAGCACCTTGATTTCTAAAGTGTTTGTGTGTGTGTGTGTGTGTGTGTGTGTGTGTGTGTGTGCACGCATGCACCTACCCACAGGCATGCAGATTCATGTTGCATGCAAATTTATACAATGGCAG
This sequence comes from Microtus pennsylvanicus, assembly GCF_037038515.1. Classification (NCBI taxonomy): domain Eukaryota; kingdom Metazoa; phylum Chordata; class Mammalia; order Rodentia; family Cricetidae; genus Microtus; species Microtus pennsylvanicus. The sequence continues at coordinate 47,535,157 of NC_134591.1, read as the reverse complement.
CAGGCAAAGAGAGGGAGGGAGGCAGAAAGAAGTAACACAAGGGAAGGCATTGCAGTTAGGAAAAGAGTGGGCAGGACCTCACCTGCCAGCAGGACTCCTCACTTTCTCAGATGCTAATGAGACTTGGGTTTGTTTAATCATTAAAGGGAAGGAACGAAGCCAGGAGGACATCAAAGTCCAGTCTGCCGGAAAGGACAGTAACAGATGAGCAAGGAGCTAGCAGCAATGGAGCCTGGAGATTCAGTGGATGTAGCCAGTGCTGAGGCAGCACCACACTCAGCCCTGGGCTCTGGAGTCGGCCTGCATGCCTATGACATCGTGGTGGTGGTCATCTACTTTGTCTTCGTCCTTGCTGTGGGAATCTGGGTGAGTGAGAACTACATAATGCTGAAGCCTGACAGACAGGCAGAGAAACCTCTCATCCTGAGCTGGGAGAGGGGTAGGGAGAGAAGAAAAAAAGGAGGAATACACAACAGTAGGAAGCTGATACTATGGTGCTTTAGGAATCACCCATTCCCATCCTGTCCTGTAGATGGATGACTGACGCCAGAGAGACCTGTGGCCTGCCTTAGCAATACACAGTGAGCCAGATGCAGGTCAAGCCAGGAGCTCTGACTTCAATCCATTTAGTCACTGTGAGTCTGGCTCTCCTCTCCTTTCCCTCAAGACACCCAACTCAGAGTAGACTCAACACCCAGCCTTCCTCTCCTACTAGTGTCTTGAACAAAGAGCTCAGACTCACATGCTCTCAGGCAACAGCGCCTTCCAGATTCCAATGTTCCTATAGGTCAAAGAAACCACACAGCTGCGGGCAGGTGCAAGGCTTTGAGGTCAGGAAACCCTGAGCCCAGATCTTACTCTAGCGGTTAGAGCCATGTGGCCCTGGGGACATAGAAACCTCTCAGTTTCCCCATGTGTTCGCTGCTAATATTATTGAAAGACACAATCACTCAGTGACAGGACAAGCACCTGGCACTGTGCCCAGCATGCAGGTTGCAGGTCATAGACAGCTGCTCTTATCAAGACAGGATTCTGCTGAGAGGCCAGTCCCTTCAGATTGCTGAGAGGTAGATTATCACTCAAGTCTCAGCTGGTCAGGAACACCTCAGGTCTCTCTTCTGTGAGGGGAGGAGGTGCTAGCCCTCACTTTCCAGGCTTGGTTTGAGGAAGAAGTGGGCAAACAGGAGCTCAACAGTCCCTGCAAGGCAGCCAGCATGAGAACCCTAATTCCCGTGTGTGTTGGACAAATCCTTTTCTGCTCCTATGGTTCAATTAATCACCTGTGAAATGAATTTTCACTGCTTCTGTTGCCACCGAGGTGATCAGAGGTGACACAAGAATGTTCTAGCCAAAGCTTAGCACACGTCAGGCCCTGTACATGCGTGCATCGCTCCCCAGTGACTAAACACCTTTTGCTTTCCTTCCTCTACATTGAGGATTTCTCTGTTCTCAGATCTGGTCAGACTTGTTGCTGCCCACTCAGAAGTAACTAACTTCCACTCCTGTGTCAGCTTTCTCTTGTGACGCTTTGTTAATCAACGTAAAAAAATAAAGATGTATTTAGGCCTCAGGCTTCAGAGCTCAGACCATGGTCAGCTGACTCCATTACAATGGATGAGTGAGAAGGCAAAAGGAGCCTGTAACAGACGACAGTGGTCATCTCACGGATGCTGGGAAACACACAGAGAGAGGAACATGTTGGTGGCAAGACAGATCCTCCATGGCCCATTTGTTCTAACCAGGGTTCATTTTTCATACTTTCTACTGCTTCATAATCCAAACACTTCCTAAAATCCCATGTCTGACAGTGCACTGGGGACTAAGTATTTAACACACAAGGCTTTGGAATCTTAAAAACACAAATTTCAACACACCCTTCCCCACTATCAGCCCACACCACAGACTCTTATCTTGCCTTGTCGAACCACCCCTAGCCACCCTGAACCTAACTTACGCCCTCTTCTCCACATCAATAGCACAAATGTGGAGAAAGCTCAGCTATCACTGCAGTCCTGTTAACATCTTGACCAAGAAGATTGGGCTTATGTCCCCAGAGAAAGAGCTTACACTCCTTGTGTCTCCTCACCCTTCAGAGCACACCCCAAAACAGGCCGTGAACTGGTCACCTACTGGATCCTTCCAAAATCCTCAATGGGTTCAATGGTGTGTTCTGACTCCAGGCCTTATCAACGCATGTCCCAAATAGAGTTCTTCATTCTGGCCAGTGTTCAGAATGGCTAGAACAATACCCGGTTAGGTGTGGGTGTCTGTCTGAGGAGAAGGAAGAGGCTAGCTCAGGGAACAGACAATCACTAAGCACCTGAGACAGATTCCAACCCACCCCTTGGAAGAGGTCACCAACAGATGGAAAATAAGGAGGCACTAATTACCTTCCAGAGAGTTTTCACCACATTCTGCTATTCCTGAAGACCTTGGACAGCCTTTGCCTCCTTTGTTTTTCCATGAGTCCTGAGAGCAAAACTAACAAAGAGGGCATGACTTTCCCACAGACCCATAGTTTATAAAATGGTGATGCCATAAGTATACAGACAACCTGCTCTGCCTCAGGTCCTGTCGTCTCTGTCACCAAGGTGCCTGTACCAAGGGGGCAATTAATCAAGGAGTGGAAGGTGGGGATGGTAAGAAGCTTGGAAAGTACTGACATCTTTGCATATTCTTTCTAGTCATCTGTCCGTGCAAGCCGAGGGACCATTGGTGGCTATTTCCTGGCTGGAAGATCCATGACCTGGTGGCCAGTGAGTTGACCTTCCTCCCTCCTCTCCCAGCATATAATCCCAGCTTTGGCCATCTAAAACCTTCTCTAAGCCTTTCTTGCCAGAACTACATCAACTCTCTCCTACTTTTTTGCTCCACTCTGAATTCCTTTCTTGCCCACAACCCACCCAGCAGCCTGAGCCATCTCCCCTGGGTGCCTGCTGTGCATGTCAAGATGGCTGTCTGGGATTCTTTTGCTCTATGGAGACAGAAACCAGAGGTGGCCAGGGGTTGGGGTGGGAAGCATAGTGTTGATAGCACTCAGTTCTAGAAGTTTATAAGCTGGGATTCCAAACAGAAGCTTACAGCTCTATACTAGAACTGGAGTCTCATGGCCCCAGCTTTTAGAACCAGAGAGTTATTGTTCTGGCTGCTGAGGGCCCAGGATGTTGCTCTGAGCTTGGAGCTCTAACACCCAGGGCCTAAATGAGTTTAGCTTTAGATGATGAAGCCTTCAAATCTTTAGCCCTCACTGTCTCCTTCAAACTTTTTCTGTGACCCAGATTTACAGTCCTGTACTCTCTGCTACCATCCAGATCTTCATAATAAGCTTCTTGCAGTTTCTGGCCACTATTATTACTATTACTATTATTATTATTAATTTTTCAGCCTACTCTTATGTATCTGAGCTTTGAATAATTGGGTTATTAGCTCTCAGTGGGTCTCTGGAACTTTTAGCTTCCTCCTTACTACTACAGTTGTTATGCCATGTGATCTAATATCTGCTCTTCATGCAACAACCAAACCAACATGTTCTACTTGTGATAAAGATCCCTCATAAGAAAAACAACTATTTAGGCAAAATGTTTCAACACCGAGATGCAGTAGGGAGTTTGGGGGAGTACACAAAAGAGAAGCCTCCCAAGCTAATTGAATATATATATTCATATGGCCAGAAAAAAATGGAAGCACACCTACACTTGGAATATAATTTCACCAATCCAGCCCGGTATGCCCGTATACCTCTAGCTTCTAATTCCACTAATCACGCTCCCTAAATAAGGACCAATCACAAGCCTCACACTGCACCAATCACAGACTTTCTCTGCCCCTTGGGGAGCTGCTCCCCCTTCTGTGTTATGTGAGTAGCTATAGGATGAGTAGAGTCATCTGCTATCCACTGAAGATAATATAGCCCAAAGAGCAATCTTCCCCATCTAGTGCGGGTTTTCTGAAGTGTCGGATAGGAGCACAGCCTCTCAAAGCAGCTGTCTGTGACTTTCATGGCATCACAATTGCAGTGTTTCTCTGAAGCTGGAGTGTAGTCTGCTCAGTGGATCATTGAGTCATTTGAAGCAGCTGGGATGCTATGACAACAGTCTAGCCATTCACCCAATGGGAGCAGCTAGTATGACAACTGCCTGACCGAGGCATCTGGGCTTCAGGGAAGGTTTTGTTAGCTGTCAATCAAAGGGTAGAGCAGTTTCTCCCTGCTCTCTCTGAAGTTTCACTCAGTCATGGGAAACAAACAAAAACAAAATTAAAAACAAATATCCTCAACACTTGCAGTGCTCAACCGGGTATCCAACCTGGTATTTCACACCAAGGGAGAGTTCCATCCCCCTGCTCTGTCCCCAGATATGGACCTTATGTAGGGCTCTGGATCTATTGAGATATATGTGGAGTTTCCTGCTATAGGGATGCTCAGAGTTGAGTGGGCACACAGACTTAGGAATAATATACTCAAACCTGGGGTAGAGGGAGGCACTGCACTTCCCATTGGTTGGTGAAGTTGCTGGGTCTCAGGCCATAGGTGGATAAGAAGTAGGAATCATTTTCTTGAACAAATGACACCTGCACTTAATACTGAACAACATTGACTTGAGAATCAGAGGCGAGCTCCCAGCCATCTCCAGAAATTGACCCCAAGCATTTCTCCCATTGGACCATACCCTATATTTCTACTGATCCCTGAAAATTAACTTCTCTTCTTAAAGTAGGATGAAGGGAGATGAGGTCTACCTAGAAACCTAGTCACATAAAACGCACACACACAAATTCTCACATGCTCATTCATGTGCTCACATGTTCTCTCCTTCTCCCAGTCACACCCCCACAGTCATGTACATACATTCCTACAGGCCAGCATTCACTATACTCACACACATGTGCATACATGTATGCTCCCACTCACTTTCATGCATTCATTCACATAGCCTTACACTTAAAGATTCCTGCACACCCTTCTCACTCCCTCACTCAGTTACTCTCACACTCATAATGCCAGTCATTTTTGACCCTCCATTTTGGTGATGCTCACTGTCCCTGACCACCACGGCTTACACTCTGTTCTCTAAGATGAAGAGAAAACCCTGACAGCCTTAGGGAGTCTGAAAGATTTGGCTAACTGGAACAGAAAGATCTAAGGACGGGGAACCTATGTCTGTTTAACATAATACCTAAGGATGTTTGAGTCTGGAACCCAGAAGTTCACAGGGATAGTGAGAAATGACTGGTGTTGTGGGGAGAAAGAAAACCCTCGGAAAGGTTCTCTTTAGCCAGTGCCTCAAAAATCACAGCCTCTAGCTGGCTCCTCATAGTAAGTATCCTAAGCCCAGACTGCTCCAAACTGACTCTGACCCTTGCCCCTTAACCTCACTTGTGCCTTGCAGATTGGAGCATCTCTGATGTCAAGCAATGTGGGCAGTGGCTTATTCATCGGCCTGGCTGGGACAGGGGCTGCTGGAGGCCTTGCTGTGGGCGGCTTTGAGTGGAATGTAAGGAAGCTGACCTGACGGCTCCAGGGTGTTGAGGGTCAGAACCATCTCCTGTGCCTGGCCTTAGAGAAGAAAGATATCTTAGAGGTACTTGGGAGGTTGTGTGGTAAACAGAGTACCCATTATATAGATGATGAAATTAAGGCCTTAAGGAGGAAAGAGAACTCATCTGGGGTTATCCAGAAAAGCTGGTAGGAGGACCCAGGTCTCTCTCTCGTTTCCCCCATCAGGGCTCTCCCATCCAACATGCTACCTATGGGAGGGAAGCTGCCAAACTTTCTATGACTAAAATAGCTTCACTATGTTCTCCCAGGCAACATGGCTGCTCGTGGCCCTGGGCTGGATCTTCGTACCTGTGTACATTGCAGCGGGTGTGGTCACCATGCCACAGTACCTGAAGAAACGGTTTGGAGGCCAGAGGATCCAGGTGTACATGTCAGTCCTGTCTCTCATTCTCTACATCTTCACCAAGATTTCGGTAGGTATGACTGCAGGTGGCTTCTTACCACAGACATCATGCTGAGCTCACTGATGGTGGGGAGGGATGGGAAGAAGGAAGGGGAGAGAAAGGGGTGGGGGAGGGGATACAATGAAAGGTTTGTGGATGGAATGAAGGATAAAAGAAGGAAAGATGGGTCACCCTGACTTCAGAGAATGTCTCCATCCAGAAGTGGGGAAATCACACTTGAATAGGAAATGTTTTAAGTGAATATTGATCTTTCACACAATGAACTATCAAGCTAGAGTCCACTCTATCATGTTTCCATTAACTGATACTTCATTGGACAATTCTTTATTAATCACCTAGAATGTTAGAGTATAAAAAAATCTTTACTGTTGCTTTATTGAACTAAACTTATAAGACAAACCTAGACATGTCAAGTGAATTATCCAAATCTACACAAAGGACTAGGTCTGGAATCAGAACTGGATCTTGACTCCCATGCCCTGAGATGATTAGGTCTTCCCACTACCATATTTTAGACCCTGTCATCAGTTTATGAACAATCATGGAATGCATTGAGGAATAGACTAAAGAGAACAGAATCAACCAGGTGCCAGATATAGTAATGAAATTAATTTGAGGACAGATATTGTTAGCTGAGGCTGTCCTTACCCCCAAGTCCCATAATAACCCGAGCATAGGGATCATCCAGAACCCAGGGCTGCCTCCCTTGGCAGCCCTGTGGGCCTGTGCTAATTTGTGGAGCAGTTAATAACCTGCACAGTTCCTATTCTCTCTTCCCAAATGTCCTCTTCTCTACCTCCAGCTTCTAGCCTTACTTCCTCCATCTCCCAATTTCATTTTGTATCCTGACATTCATAATAGACAGACATATCTTTCAAGGATAGCTGATTATTTATCTTTTATTTAAAACATTATTCAGTATTGTTTCACTCTAAATTCTACCATGCCTCCATGTCTGCAAGGTCAAGCCCACATTCCATCATGTGGCACTTTACTTATTTATTTATTAAAGATTTCTGTCTCTTCCCCGCCACCGCCTCCCATTTCCCTCCCCCTCCCCCAGCCAAGTCCCCCTCCCTTGTCAGCCCAAAGAGCAATCAGGGTTCCCTGCCCTGTGGGAAGTCCAAGGACCACCCACCTCCATCCACGTCTAGTAAGGTGAGCATCCAAACTGCCTAGGTTCCCACAAAGCCAGTACGTGCAGTAGGATCAAAAACCCATTGCCATTGTTCTTGAGTTCTCAGTAGTCCTCATTGTCCTCATGTTCAGCGAGTCTGGTTTTATCCCAGGCACTTTAATTCCAAGACCAAACCCACCAGCATGGCTCTCCAGCCTTGTCTGCATTGTTTGATGAAGGCTGAGGACACCAGATAAGGTGGGTGACATACCCACAACAACCATCCTGAAAGTATTGGATAGCATGGAATTCTGGGTCCTTGCTTTCTGCAGACTGATATCTTCTCTGGAGCCATCTTCATCCAGATGTCCTTAGGCTGGAACCTCTATCTCTCCACGGTGATCTTGCTACTGGTGACAGCTGTCTACACCATCGCAGGTAGGAAGGGGAAGAGGCCATGTTGATATGTGGAGACCGTGAGATGAGGAGGAAAGTGTTCACTAGCAAAGATATTGAAAGATAGAAAGATAAAGGTAGAAAAAGATAGGCAGAGACCGATGATCCAGAGAAAGACAGTAAGTTATGGAGAGACAGAGACAAACTAATGAAGACAGAGATATACTATGAGAGAACACACAGAGGGAGACGGAAACACAGCAAAAGAGAAAAGGGAGTGGAAAAGCAGTGATAGAAAATATACTTGGCAAAGGCATGTAATGAGAGGGACATGTAGTCCTGTTGAGGTCTGGCTGTGTGGGACAAGGTGGAAAATCAATGAACAGCTTTCTGGGCCATAGTCACCATAACAAAACCAAGAACTCATTCTACTCTGTTTCCTTCAATTCATAGAAATTGGTACCCTGAGATAACAGTCCAGGACAGAACTACTTATGGCTAAGTTGTCTTTGAATGATATGAGACATCTAGGTGGACTTTGGGAGGGAAAGAAGAGAGCTTGGGGATATTAATGGCAAGAACAACAGCTGTTGATGGTATGGTGACCAGGCCTTGCCATGGATAGAAAGAATTACATCAGAACACACTGGTCTGTAACCAGCCAGCATAGTCCCTGGGTGGGATATAGAGAGAAGAGATGGAGAAGGGTCTGTCACCAGGGTTCCCTGCTAAGAGAGCTCTGTGTCTTCTCTGATCTCCCCCAGTATAGCCAAGGACAGGGCAGGTACCCAGAGAGAAATTTCCCATTGATGCTGACTAATGTATCCTCTCCTTGGGTACCCAGGAGGACTCACTGCTGTGATCTACACTGATGCTCTACAAACTGTGATCATGGTAGGGGGCGCTCTAGTCCTCATGTTCCTGGGTAAGAAAGAGGTCTAAATGTACCCTATCCTTGATCCCTAGATCTTTCTATAGCATAAGACCAAACCCCTTCTCTAGGCCAGACCTCCTAAAGTCAGCATTCTCTCTATTCCAACCTAAGAACCTTGATCCCAAGACCCAGCATCCTTACCCATTCCCAGTTCTCAAGTCAGTTCAAACCCAGAGGCTCACCTGAGGCTATCGGTGAGAACTCAGGGTCCATTACTCACACCATCTCTCTTCCCACAGGCTTTAAGGAGGTGGGCTGGTACCCAGGCCTACAGCAACTATATAAGCAGGCCATTCCCAATGTCACAGTTCCTAACACCACCTGTCACCTCCCACGGTCCGATGCCTTTCACATGCTCCGTGACCCTGTGAATGGGGACATTCCTTGGCCAGGTCTCATTTTTGGGCTCACAGTCCTGGCCACTTGGTGTTGGTGCACAGATCAGGTAATGTTCCCCACCCTGGCCTGGCCCAGCAGGAGCTTCCTGAAAACAAACAAACAAACAAGCAGGCAGTTGGGTACAAAGGGGTTGGACATCATCCTGGGACTGAGTGGAGACAAATGGTGACCAGTGCTGGGCTCTCCTGCACTGAACTAAGTCCTTCTCTGACCAGTGATGTATCCCCACTGCTATTTACGCATATCTCACATTGTTTCAGGTGATTGTACAGAGGTCTCTCTCCGCCAAGAGTCTTTCCCACGCCAAGGGGGGCTCAGTACTGGGCGGCTACCTAAAGATCTTTCCGATGTTCTTCATTGTCATGCCTGGCATGATCAGCCGGGCTCTGTACCCAGGTAAGAGCTAGTGCGGCTCTCTGAGAACTGTGGGGTTTGCAGGGCATTTTCAGAGAAGACTTTTTTTGGGACAGGTGTACCAGAGGATTTCTCAATTAAGGGAACACAGGAAACATTTCAGACTTTGTACTGGAGTAGAAGAAATCTGCATTTGGAGGCCACTTTAAATTTTTCCCCTTTATATGGAGAAGAAATAAGACATTATTGGATACTCCCAAGAACATTTGTTTTTATCAAAGAACTCAAACCATCTCTGAAGTGTAGTTCATGCTCAACATATCTATAGGTGATCAGACCCCTTGTCATTTCACCCTATAGACTAAGTTGGAGTCTCCAGAACATATTCCCATAGTATCATAAAGTAAATAGGGGCCCAACCTAAGGAGGTACAGCATCATACAGCTCTCTTCTTTTGCAGATGAAGTTGCCTGCGTAGACCCTGACATCTGTCAAAGAGTGTGTGGCGCCAGAGTGGGATGCTCTAACATTGCTTACCCAAAGCTGGTCATGGCACTCATGCCTGTGGGTGAGTCTTAGCTCCCACCCCTTTCCACCACCCAGTTCCTCCTTCAAGGATCACAACCTAGGATGGACCGCACTACAAATAGATGAAAAGAGGGAAGAGAAAGACCCACCTCTGGCCCCATGCCAGAACACACACACACACACACACACACACACACACACACACACACACTTCCTCAAGCTTTCCTAAGGCACCTGCTATGTGTTCCAGGTATTGGAGACACATTTCTAAAAGATAGTTCTCTGATCCCTGTTCTCTTTGGTCTCCAGGGACTATACCTGGGCTCCTAGAGAGTATAGGATATGGTGACCAGGAGAGCTCCAAGGAAGCATTGACCAATCTTGGAGCCTGTTAGAAAAATTTTCCAAAGAAAAGAAGTACTGCTGAGTCACAAGATACAACTTGTCAAAAACCAAGAGCATGGGGAACACCATTCTAGGAAGATAGTGAGTGTGCAAATGACCAGGGTGGGAAGACCGTGCAATGCACCATCAGCAGAAAGGATGAGTGAAGACTGTTTTCCAAGGGAATGTCATGGCCAAATACCACGCAGGATAGCCTTTTCTCTGAGAGCAAAGGAACTCACTGAAGAGAGGAGGGAGCTTTGGTTCAAGCATGAATGATGAAGTTTGTGCTTTCAACAGACCACTGTGCTTGAAGAATTCAGTATGGAGAGAGAATGGGAGGGGAAAGTCAAGGAAACATAAATGAATCGAGGAACTGGAAGGCAAGTGGTTATTGCTTGTCTTTAGTGATTACAGCCAGTCAGAGAAATAGTAGAGAGAGTGAAGGTCCAGCTAGAGCCAAGCAGTTAAGAAACAGGACAGGGAGAGTTAAGAGAAGGGTTTAGGATAATGATGACATCAGGTGAGGAGATCAGAAAGGTATTATTATCCAGAGGGAAACAAATGATTCAGACCTTCTGGGAGTCATCGCCCCAGTACTGAAAAGTCATTTCCAGAAGCTCGGCCATCAGTGGTAGAAACTTCAAATATCAGTGTACACTTTAATATGTCCAGTGTCCAGGTGAAAAAAAAATGGGTCCAAGTAGAGAAAACTCCTTGTCCTAAGATCATTTAGCTAGTTACTCACAAAACCAGGAAACAGTCCATGTTTCTGTCTCTGAGGCTGAGACTTCGGGTAATGACCGTAATGTGGTATGAAATGCTGTTTTTAAAAGAATAGACAATGCATTGTAAAAATTAAAATATGTTACCAGCACCCTTTTAACCCTAGTCCCAGGGATCCACCACCATCCATGGCCATGGAACCAAAACAGAAAGCCTCTTAACGTCTTGATTCATGCACATCTTGTAGTATACAGAGGGCAACCAAGGCCAAAAAGCTGAGACAGAGGCTGGCTAGAACCTGGACTCAGCACTGTGGGTGTCCGGATTCTGTCCTAGATGGGACCATCACTAGCACCCACCTCATCCCATCTCCACCCCCAAATTCTTGTCTTTGTGTGGTTCTGCTGCAACCTCCAACATCCTGGCAGAGCCCTTAAATGGACAGTTTTCCACTCGGCCTTGTCTCTCCCCAGGTCTGCGAGGCCTGATGATTGCTGTGATCATGGCTGCCCTGATGAGCTCACTCACCTCCATCTTCAACAGCAGCAGCACCCTGTTTGCCATAGATGTGTGGCAGCGCTTCCGCAGGCGGGCAACTGAGCAAGAGCTGATGGTGGTAGGCAGGTGTGCTGACTATGCTTCCAGAGTGCCCTCTCGCTGGAGAACTCTCTCTCCCCTTTCCCATCCCTGCTTTTTGGGAAGATCAGCTAGGTCTAGACCCCAAGCTTGCAGTCAGACAGTGGGTTCCGTGTGACTCTGCATTAAGTCTCTCCCCAGAACTATGCCACCTCTCCCGCTTCAGAATAGCAGGGGATGGGAAGAAATCTATCCTTGCCTATTTAACTAACAAGTTCACTGTGAGATAATAATGCATATAAGCCCTAACTGATCACATGGATTTCGGGGAACACCGCACCCCCTGAAGTCTTTTGGGCCATCTCTGGCTGTTATTCCAGGACAATATGAATACTACTAACCCACCAGATATACCTAAAACATGCATCATTTGCCACACTGTTGAACTGGGGGCACACAGATCCACGATACATAATTCAGCTCTCAGGGCATCCCCAGCTTACAACAAAGAGGGAACTTCAAGAGACAGTGAAGTGTAATCTTGAGGGAGATGTCCATAGAGTAGTTGTCTCCAAACAGTTGACTTACAAGCTTTGAACACCAAGAAATGAAGGTTGAACTTCACCTTGCATGTAGTAGTTTATATTTTTAAAAGCATAACTTAGTGGTAAATTTTCTTAGTCTCCACAAACTAAGAGTTCACATGAGGTAAAGGGTTGAAATCTCTGCATCACAACTCAAGTCTCCCAGGCCCTGGCTTCGAAGCTGAATAGCACATTCCAGCCTCTTTTGTGGTTAAAGATGTGGGACTAGACATCTCATTTTTCCCACTCACTGTCTATTCCTGGGCGTTTTTTTTTTTTCCTGCCCTATGCCCTGCTCATCGGCACACACCCAGTGACCCAGCATCTAAAAGTAGGACAGGAAAGGGAATGAACATCAAAGAGGACGAGTGGGACCTGTCTAACAGGACCCAAGAAAAGGGAGGTGGGAGTAAAACGAGAGGAAAGGATTTAGGAGTATTCCTTTCTGCTCACCAACAGGGCTATAGTTCTCCATCAGTGTGATTTGGGCTCCATCTCCTGGTCATATGCATTATTGCATTCAGCCCATCCAAGAAAAGTGCGGTGTGGTTTTTGTTGTTGTTGTCATTTTTGTTTTGTTTGTATTTATAAAATCAGGCACCAAAAGTGCTAGGCCTGAGTGGGAATCGGTTGAGAGGGGGTAAAGAGAACAAGCAGAGACCCGGGGCCAATGTAAGACTGGAAGCCTCCTGGAGAAGTAAATCGCTCTAGACGGCTGAGTGCAAAAAGGAAGAAAGACATCCTCAGCAGGGACTTTCCAGTGCATACCTGGGGGTGGGGGAGCATGGGTTATCACTCATCAGTGGGTATACAGAACAACTTTGAACTTAACCAATGGATGAGTACTAAGGTTTCTTGAATGCTGAAGTCCCATTTCCTGGGATTTTAACTGTGTAATTTCTACCATTTAGTACTTGAGATTCTAACCCTCAGACCTTCTCTGGCCCAGGGACCACTCACTTTCGCTTCCTTCCTGATCCCATGCACACTTCATCCTGCCCATGCTTCTGTGCGTGGTACTCGCAGGGCCCTGTGCTCTTCCCACAGGTTGTTCATAGTCTTCCTGGTAGTCATCAGCATCCTCTGGATCCCCATCATCCAGAGCTCCAACAGTGGGCAGCTCTTTGACTACATCCAGTCTATCACCAGCTACCTAGCCCCACCCATCACAGCCCTCTTCCTGCTGGCCATTTTCAGCAAGAGGATCACTGAGCCTGTGAGTGCAACTAACCCGGGGTCTGGGATAAACTCATCTAAGAGTTTGAGCAAAGTCACTGCCTTCTTTAAGTTTCTAACTCTTACCATCAGGTCAAGATTCTCTCATTTGCACAGGAAACACTTACCAACCCATATATGACATCTCCGAGGATGTAACAGTTTACATGGTTCACATAAGTCTGCCATTCTGAGCAGTCAGGGAAGAAATGTGATTAAATAAACATGACAAGGGACAATGGCTTCTGGGAAAGTAAAGCGCCAGGGGAGAGACTTCTATGAGAGGGACAGACTTCCTGGAAGAAGTGGCATGTGAGACAACTCCTGAAGGGTCAGCGATAGAGGAAGAGAATGCTGGACATGAGAGACAGAGACGTGAGAAAGTGCAGGACAGCCTGAGGCTCTTTGGTCTCTGCTCCACCTGTAGGCCTGTATCTCTCTGCACATAAGCAAAGCGAGGACAACAATGTTGATGTACTGTGAACTCATGGGGAGATGTCTACATAGTCGTCCTACCCTGAATCCTGATATAGGTATGGGAGGGGGGGAGATGTGCCAGGGTGGGAAGTTTGAATACTGAGCACTTGTGACTCAGTACTAACCAATCTCCCTGTTCACTGCACATAAGGAAGCTCCGAGCCAGCGTTCTCACATTGATGGGCTCAAGCCATTCTCGTGGAGCCAGGATCTCAATTCTAGTGCCGCTCTGAAACTCATGTTCCTCTCAGCACAGCACTCTGCCTGCCTTTTAAGTCAATTCAGGGAGTGTCAACGGGGAACTTGGCAGCTGAAATTTCCCCTGAAATAAGCCAGTAGTGGGAGATATTAGGGAAGAGTGTCCCTCAACTTCCTAGGTTGGACCTACCTCACCCCAGTCTCTCCCTGCTGTGTCTCCACTCTCTCCTTAGGGTGCCTTCTGGGGCCTCATGTTTGGCCTAGCAGTGGGAATCGTGCGCATGGCTCTGGAGTTCTCATACCCTGCCCCAGCCTGTGGGGAGGCAGACAGGAGGCCGGCTGTTCTGAAGGACTTCCACTACCTGTACTTTGCCCTCCTCCTCTGTGGACTTACTGCCCTCATCATTGTCATAATCAGCTTCTACACAGAGCCCATCCCTGCTGAAAAGGCAAGTGGTGTGTTCAGGCTGAGGCTTCTGGGAACAATTCATCTGTCCTGAATGCCCAGAAACCTCCCCCTCCCCGCACCCCCACTGGGTTTTATCTTATAGATATGGTCTCAGATACTGCCAAGCAGGTATTTTTTGGAGGACAGTCTCACTGGGGTATGAATTTCCAGGTGAGGAGTAACCCATTCAGTTCAAAGTTACGCATCGTCTACCTACTAGGTGTCAGGCATGGAGCTGGGTTTACAAAGATAAATGGTCCCTACCAACAACTGTACCTGGAAAGCAGATGCCAACACAAGCTAATAACTACGTAGAGAGAAAGCATAGAAGGACTTAGCTTAAGGAGAGAGGGTAAGCCCAGGGCTCTAGGGGTGGGTACATTGGCAATGTTGCTCTGAGATGGCTTAGAAGAAATAGTATTTTTTTTTTATGGTAAGAAAGAAGGATATGATGAGAAAGGAGCCAGAGAACCGACTGCCCCCACCCAGCCTCTGAATACTGATGCCCAGTTTGTTGAAGGCTTCCTCCTCAGCCTGTTTTGCTTACTAAAGCCACCGTAATCACTTAGCACTGACTCGATGGCATAAGCATTAAGGCTATGTCACATAACTTTCTGGAGCCTGGAAGCCTGGGATCAAGGACCCGCAGGTTGTTTTTATCTGAGGGTTCTCCTAAAGCTTAGGGATAGCCATCTTCTTCCTGAGTCTGTTCTCTGTGTCCATCTGGGACCCAATCTCCATGGTGATACCATCTTCTCCCCGAGTCTGTCCTCTGTCTGAGACCCGATCTCCGTAGTGCCTGCCCCCTCATCCCATCTTGCCTTAATTATTTTCTCATAACCCTATCTCTGTATGTAGCTATAATACGAAATATGAGCACAAAGACTTCAATATAGAAATTCCCGATAGGACACAATGTGACCCCTGACAGAGCCTGGTAGAAACTAGACCCTAAACATTGAATGGCAGCCACTGTGTGTATTCTCGCCTGTGTGGTGCCTGTGAGCTAGTAAAATGGCCTTATGACTCCCGCAGACGAGAGGGTCTCGCACAGATGAGCAAGTGAGGCTAGCTCTTCTTGTGTCCAGACATGACCTCCTGCTTCTGGGGTCTCTGCACACCTTTTCTCTCCTCCTCTTTCACAAAAACCCAAACCCGCTCATGCCTGGTATCTTCTCTCCCTTGGAGGGGTCCTATTACCCATGTCCTCAGCTGAACCAGGAACCAGGAGCCATGGCGGTCTCTCCTCTTCTTCACCTGATCGTTCCATAAGTCACCATGTCCTATACATTTTACTCTCCTAATGTCTCACGAGGCTGCTGCTTCCTGGGATGGAGAGATAGATGGGTGGCTGATTGTTAATATGTGTATGGCCTAGGTCTGGCTCCAAGCACTGTGAAAGGAATAAATGCATAGATAAATGCATGGACCTCGCCCTCCTGTTTTCTCAAGCACTTAATATTTCTTTCAATTATTTCTTGTTCCACTTTTCAACAGTTTCTGGGCTGGACTACTTCAGTTCACTCCAAGGGAGCTTTGAAAATCCTAGCTTACAGGATTTTCTAAGGTCTGCAGTAGCCCTCGCTGCCTTTCAGGTTTTGATTTCGCCAGCTATCAACCCCTCCCCTGGACCTTTGAAGTCTTTCCTTGGTGTTCAGGCACCTGCTTCCTGTCTATTTCATTTCTTTCGGGTTGAGTTTCAAGTTGCTCGGGAATTCCCGATTGAGATCTCAATTCCAGCACCCAGCCTAGGGCTGACAGAAAGACTCCCTACTTGAAGAAAGAGGAAACCAAGGTGCCCTCCTCACAACCTTACTTTGCTCCTCACCCTGTTTTGTATTGTTCTGAAGGCTTCCCATGAATGAGACTTCCTTTCCCACAGCAGAACGGCCTTCTGACTCCAAATGTCATCTCCTCTTTCACTAGCTTGCTCGCCTGACCTGGTGGACAAGGAACTGTCCCTTACCTGAGCTGGAGAAGGAAGCGTCTGTGAGTGGGAATGAGACAGAGTGGGAAAACACTCCAGGACTGGCAGAGAGGCCAGATGTGGAGGGCCCAGCAGGAGACGGGGAAGAAGCAAACAGTACCCAGGCGTCTGACCAATCAAGAGGTAAGTGAGGTGCATGTTGGGGCACATGTCACAAAGGAACAATGGGGACAAATATAACTCTGAGGATTCCCCCAGGATGAATTTTGGGGTCACTGAGGATGTAGGACTCTGAAAGAACACGATCAAAAACATCCTTTCACTTCCCTAGGCGACTACTAAACCCGTTAAGACAGAGGAGAAAGGTTGTCTTGGTAACTCATGCGGTGTTTAGATTTAGAGTCTATCCATGGAGGGGTGTTCTTCCTAATACTAAACACAGCATTTGACAGGGGTGCCTACCTGTCAATCTAGCCAATGACGCAGCCTGAAAGATCGAACACGCGGAAAACCAAACAACATTATGCCTCTTGAGTTCCCTCCACATGGAAGGGAGCCTCAGGCATCACAAAGAAGCAGGCAGCTTTGTCCCTGTATCCATTTATGTACTTATTCCCCTCTTGTCTCTATGATACTGTCTGTAGTCACACAGAAGCCTGACTGTCCCTCGTGGGAAGAGTGTAAAGCATGTCCACAGCCTGTGTTGTTATCATAGGAAGACCTGAGAAAAATGGCCACCTCTCTGCCAAACTCTTGGAGCAGCTGCTGGCTTCCCAGAGGTTGTTAACTGTATTGGGATAGTACAATAATTAAATGGAAGCCATAATGTGCCAGTGGGAAATATAATGAGGTCATAACCTTCCTATAGTGAGATTAAGTAACAATATTAAGACACCCAATGATAGAATGGCAAAATTATAGAGATTTTTTTCTGTTATAATAGTCCCAAAGAAAAATTTAAAATCCCAAAAGTCACATCAGTTGCACGTTAAAGTCAAAAATCAATCATCTTACCCTTATGAAGTAGAAATTTAATAAAATTTAAGCGCTGTATTGACTTCCAGCCTTAGTTAGAGAGATTCTCTGAAGCAGCTCTACATAGATTTGGGCGAACTTCCATCGGACTTTAGAAAGCCCGAGTGCTGTGCCTGCTCGCAGAGCCCGCTTCTATAAACTGCAGCAGGTTAAATGGAGACCCTGTTAGCAAAGCATCCCTTGCTGGACCCGCACGGTTGCCAACGCTCTGCATGCACTGGGTCTCAGGCTTGAAGGAACTCCCGCTTTCTGAGGCCTTTCCCCTTCCTGTGGGGTCCTCATGCCAGACAAATGGCCACCTGCCAGTAGCTAATGACACCTTGAGCTCCAGAGCCATCAAGGTCGAAGGCTCAATACTCCTTGCCCAGACGGTGGTAGTCAGAGGTCCGTGGAGCAATCTGTAGAGGAGAGATGCCCTCTTACAGACACCACAGTCAAAACCAGAGATACTCATTTCATAAGCATCCCAGGCCAAAGCCACTCTCCCTGGCCTTACTAGTCACCCCACTGAGGTTCAGTGTATTTTGATTGACAAACTGTAGCTTTATTTTTTATATATGTTTTATAGCCTTGCACCTGATTTTGGGTGGGTCTCAAAGGCTCCATCACTGCAAAGACTGAGTCTGCCCCTAAAACGTTTATGAGCTGAAAAGACCGTCCTTCAAGCAGTAGTATAAGTGAGGCAGCTGTTAAGGTGGAGAGGAAAGGGGAAAAGGAGAGATTGCCCATGATTGGACCCCTGTTTCAAAGACAGACAGACCCCTTGCTGGTCCCTGTGTCCAGGGCAAAGTGGTTCCTGTTGATACAAAGGAATGCCTGCTCCCTCTGAACAGCTACGCCTAAGGAAGGAAAATGGCCCCCTGAGTCAGCCATAAACTCCGGTAGAAATAAAGCCCCCTCCTCTCAAGCCCAACCCCGTGACAAAACACCCCTGTGGAGGAATGAGAGACCAGACCAGGGAAGGCAGCTGCTCGTGCAGTGGATCCTTCTTGCTGAAACAAAGAAACCTCCAGACAGGGGAGAAGCAGCCCCTTCAAGCTTAGCTTTTGTGAGCTGTGTGATCCCAAGCTCTGCACCTCACTTGACAGGCCCGGCCAGGTTGAGGGCAGAGCTGGCCCTGCTGCCAGGTTCCTGACCTCTAGTCCAATGTCAGGCCCCATAGCTGGGGAAACGAGTCCATCTGGTTTAGAGACTCCTCATTTCTGGGTAAAATGGGTTCTTTATCTGTCCCCACTCTGCACTGGTGCTCTGAATAAGAACACATGACGGTAGTTCAAACACACTGTGTCCTGTAACGAATGCTTCTGAGCAGTGACTATTTGGTTGCTGTCACAAAGTTCTCATCCAGGAGACCCAATTTAGAGCAATCTGGAGCCTTACAAAATGTCCTCCCCGCATGTTCCCCACTCCTTCCATGTCTTAGCATCCCCTACTCTTTCATCCCTTGTCCAACCTCCCCTTTCTCCATCCTTTCTTCCTTCCCGGTCCTGACCTTCTCTCATTATGGCCTGTCACCCAGCCCTACATAGGTCCTTGGGGAAATGGCTATGGAACTGGTTTTGTGGACTCTCTGGGGCTCCACAGCAAGCCCTGAGCTCAGCGGAGAAGGCTGCATTGGAGCAGAAGCTGACCAGCATCGAGGAGGAGCCGCTCTGGAGAAGTGTCTGCAACCTCAACGCCATCATCCTGCTGGCCATCAACATCTTTCTCTGGGGCTATTTTGCGTGACTCCGTAGACCAGGAATTATTTGAAGTGATTAAAAACTTCTGAACCCTGGTGAAGCCCAGAGACCAGTGGCAGGCTCTCCTCCCATCTCGCTGTGCTGACTGGAGACCACAGAGGCAGCGAGTAAATGCTTTTGAAGAACATCCATCCAGAACCCTTGACACATGGAGACATGGAGAACTAGAGAGGTCACTAGGACTGCCCAGGGTCACAGAGCAGGACTCACCCTGGGTCTCCAGCTCTAGTTCTCTTCCTGCTACACTGCCCTACCTCAAAAACATCATTTCCTCAGTTTACTCAAGAATCTTCATTGATATATCTTCAGGTTAGACACATAGGAAGAAAATGAGTATAAGATTCTATTAAAATATTCAAATACACTGTTTCCCCACTTTCCTTATCCCCTTCCCCTTTCTGTTTCCTCTCTCCTTCTCCCTTGCCCTCCTCAGCTCCCAGTAATGTGTAGCATGACCCCAGTGAGGAGGGCCTTATCATGCCATTGGTTCCCCAGTTGTGGCTGCCAGTTCCACGAGAGTGAAGGGCAGACGTAAGAGACAGGTGGCCAGGGCACGGTGCTCCTAGATGAGGATTCTGCTTGGCACAGTTCTAATTCTCCTACCTTCACACCCACTCCTGCAGTCTCCAGAGCTTAGAAGCTTAGAACCTAGATGGAGAGACAAAATATGTCAAAAGCAACAAGAATCAAACAGCCCTAGGGAGTGGAAAGGACAGCCTGAGGGTGAGCTGATGGGGAACCTTGTTAGCCAAACATCTTTAGAGGTGAGTTTTAGATAAGGCCTGGCTTCCCTGGGACCCAGTGTAAAAGGTGTGCACCTCCGTGTGGGCTTGCTCTGCGCCTTTCCCTGCTGGACATTGCTGTGCTTGGATTTCTCGTTTCCTGATTTGTAAGTTTTCCCCTTATAATAAAAAAAAATATAATTGTTTTATCCTTAGCTAGCCTGGTTATTTCTACAGTGGGCACTCCACAGTCTTTATTCCTTTGCCTTCATCTGCCAAAACTCCTTTTCGGCAATATACCAGAGACTATGACCTTGAGCAACTTTCCAGGAAACTTTATGGATGCCTCAACCTGGGTCAAGGTCCCACTCAACCCCACAGTGCAGAGACTGTGTCGCTGTGGCCCTTATCACTGTCCTATAGACAGTCTCCTCTCTAGATAGCTCATGCCTAGGAGCAGCGATCAACGGTTATGTCCAACCTGACTTTGGACTTATAAAGGAAGCCAATAAAAGCTTGTTGGGTTCATAGGTTCTTCCAGGTCCTGGACTTTGCTCTGTGAACAGTGAGACAGAGACTTGGGGACTTGGAAGTCTTCTTGCCTAGGAAGAGACTCCTTGAGCTATCAGAAACAGCTGAGTCTCAGGCATCTGGGTTGAACGGCACAGATGCTGCTGAGAATAGCCTTCTCCCTCTCCTCTGGTCCTTCTCAATGCCACCTTTGATCACCATGCCAATGATCTATCACTCCAAATGGAGACAAATAAAACTCCATTTTATTGGCCTGTAGACACATCTCTGAATCTCTCCTCTTTCTGCTGCCTCCAAACATTTTTTTTTCAGAGATGTTCTGACACCACTGTGCCTTTGTCTCAGAGGACAGCATGCTCTGTCTTTCTTCATGGACCCTGACTGAGAATTCTGGCTTCATTTTGACTTCTCTCAAACCATTCACACAAGTCATTTGTGGGTAGCAGATTCTAAGGAAAAGCTGGGAGGAAATGAGTTTCAACAGGAACATAGTGTAAAACTGAATTCCGACTGACCTGCCTTCTGTTTGGAAAGAGGTCTTAGGTAGATCAGGCTGGCCGCAAACTTACTAGGCAGCAAAAGATGACCTTTTGTGTGTATGCAAGCATATGTATGGAAATGGAAGCTTCTTTCCCATCCGCCAGTTCCCAAATAAACACTCAGAGGCTTAATATTAATTATAATTGTTTGGCCAATGGCTCAGGCTTATTACTGGCTACATCTCACAATTAGATGAACCCATTTTTATTAATCTATGTCTTGCCCCCTGGCTGTAGCTTACCAGTAATATCCTGGTATATTACTCCTTTGAAGGTACATGGCGTCTCTACCTCCCTTCTCTCTGTATCTATGTTTGGATTTCCCATGTAGTTATATTCTGCCCCACCATAGACCAAAACAGCATATTAATCAACCAATAAAAACAGCACATACTTGCAGCATACAGGAGGACATTCCACATCATATGTAATGTGTTCTTGTTCATGTATGTATGTGTAAACACATGCATGTGGACACCAGAGGTGGGTATTTATATTTTAGCCATGGTCTCTTAATGAACCTGGAGGCATGTGCTACATGCTGCAGCCGCAAACTTGCCACGCTTACGTGCTCTGTGCTGGTCTCCTCACTCCCAGCTAGAGATCGGAACTGAAGTGATCAGTGGCAGGTGTGACGGGCAGGGTGGCCTGGAACCTCAGAGTGACACTGCTGTAGAGGTGGCACAGCCTGCTGCTGAAGTAATTGGTGAGGATGGGGCAAAATAGAAGAATGAGAACTGGAACTGGACTTTGGAGGGAGGAGTGGAATCTTCGAGAAGTTGTACAAAGTGAAAGGTCAGCATGTGCAAAGTTCAAGCGTATATACTAGGCTCCCATAAAATAGGGGTCGCAGCCACTCATTCGTGAATACGGACTCAGTTTTTCCTTAGAGTCAGGCTTCCTTTTGGTATCTGTCTGGTAAAGCAGAGCGGGGGATTGACTGATGAAGAACAGGAGAGAATGGGTATCTGGCAAGTGGAGCGGAGGCTGACAGTGCTTCTCTGGGTGTTCGCGAGTTATGTTTACTATGGCTTCCTTTTCAGAGCTGCTGCAACTTTCCTGTGACCATTTTCTGGTAGTAGAAAGGTTCTGAGTGACTACCGATGCTGAGAGTTAGCTAATCTACCTGGTTCAGACCCGTTCCCATAGTGAAGAGGACACCAGTATCCAGCACAGCTGAGAGTTAGCTAACACACCTGGTGCAGCCCTGACTCCAAGGTGAACAGGACACTGCTATACTCAAGCGACACAGTTTAGCCACTGATTTGTTCTAAATCATCTTGCAAAGGTTCTCAGGTGGTTGGGTCCTGAACACAGCATCCGCATGCCCATCCACATAACTGCAAATGTCCCTCTCCCTTCCTGTCTCATCTTTCTACTTCCTCAGATACCTTCCCAAGAAACTCCTAGAACCTAATCTAGGAGCATACTGGAAAACCAAATCAAGTGTCTTTTAGGAAGAAATCAATCTTTTCCAGGTTTTTGTCCCTGTACACACGTGCGTGCACACACATACACACACAGAAGAAGTAAAGCTCGTCCACTATCAAGTCTCCGCTCCACTTCTAGCCACATGGAGGGTGCTGGGGAGAAGGTGCCAGACAAAAGAAAGAGAACAATAACAACAACAAAATACCTTTGAGGTGGCCTCTGGTTGCAAGGTTTTATAATGCATATTTCTCCTGTCTTGCTACCAACCGATAAGATAACCTGCAATAGGCGCTGGCCCTCTTCTACGTGGAAGGTGCACTAAGTTGGTCTTTCTGTGTACCTTACTCTTCATCTGGACTCTTGAGAACCAGGACATCTCTACTTGAGCTGTAATAATGGAATACGGGGCAGTGAAAAGGCAAGAGTCACATGTTGGAATCAGGGTATCTGTGTTCTGCTCCCAGAGCCCCAGATCTGAATACATAAAAGAGAACTCCAAGAACTGCTTGTTTATGGGATAGTGAGGTCGTGAGTGGAGATAGGGTCAGAGGCAAACAATGAAATGGTGTGGGTAGAAGCTTACAGTTGAGGGGAAGGTCAGGGAAAAATAGAGCCTTCCAGGGAAATGTGGGACATATTTAAGATCCTACAGGGTGTCATCAGTTACGGTTCCTTGAAAGAAAAGCTGCTGCAGAGGTGATGAGCAAGCCAGCTTTGACATTGGTGGGGCTGGAGGAAAGTGGACATTTGGAATCCTGTGTCCATCCCAAGGTCTTTAGTGGGTCTATCATGGGCATACAAATTGCCCCTGTGTATGCATCTGCCTGCCTGTCTGTGTGTGTGCGTGTCTGTGTCTATATGTGTGTGTGTCTATGTGGTACATGTTTGCCTCACTTTCGCCATCTAGAGGAGACTAGAGGTCCTCCCACAGTTGTCCTTCCTCTGTCTTAACTTGTTTATGTGGCTCCCTCTGCCTGGAATACTCAGCTCCCGACCTTTTCCTCTGGGCCTCCTAGCTCCTGCACATCTCAGGAACCTTCTCTTCCAATGACTTCCTGATGCCTCTCACCTGGTGGTCTGTGTCCCTCTGAGTCCCCATATGCGGTACTCAATCATGAAAAGCTCATGCTGGCTTTACAATTTCTTTTCATGTCTTCTTTGGCATAGATCAATGCACTTTAAGGGTGTTCACTAGGTTCATTCAGAGATTACATATGCTAGGAAACTTACTAAATGCTCAAAAAAAATCCAGTGAATGAGTGAATATTAAAATATGGGGTATATTTAAATTAATTCATGAATTCACTACATAGTATTTTACCCTCTGTTAATTCTCTGATTCCTAACTATAACTAAGAGAAATAATTAGAAGCAGCTGTCTATACAGCATTTTTGGGTTCCACAATCCTGCTGGGCATGAAGTCTTATTAAATTCCTACAACTCCTAGGGAAGGTAGACAAGCATTACCACCTTTCCAGAGAGGACGACCACTCCCATGTGAGCTGCAGGACAGCATGAGATAAAGGAAGGGCACATTCATATTCAGAATGCCAATAATTTGGAGGCACATCAGCTACAAACGAAAGACTTTCCAAAGGTGATGGGTGAGACAGCTATGATAAAGGTAGGGCTGGAGGAAAGGCCATGTGGAATCCGGTATCCACCCCAAGGTCCTGGGTAAGTCTATCATGGGCACACAAATCACCCTCACATGTCCATCATTTGTAGATCAGTCTCCAAAGTGATACGGCAGCCTCCCGCACAGCTGTGCTCCTGTGTAACCTTTGCAATTATGCTACCTTGCCGTATGCTTTGCTCTTCTAGCAAGGTTTCATTATCAGTGTCAGGTTCAGGCTCTGTCTGTTTATGTGTGAGTGGACAAGAAGTCACTTAGCCTATATTATAAGGTATTTCAGCACTATTCTCGCCTTCGTTATGTTCTCTCTCTCCTCTCTCTCTCTCTCTCTCTCTCTCTCTCTCTCTCTCTCTCTCTCTCTCTCTCTCTCTCTCCATGTGTGTGTGTGTGTGTGTGTGTGTGTGTATTGAAAAATGATAGAACACTCTACCATTCTACTTGAAAGGAAACTGCTTGTCCATTGTGCCAGCTGGCAGCTCTCCTTGCAGCCATGTAGGGGTCCTTGATTCAATTCACCTGGTCTCACTGCCAGAGAAGAGGTACAAGTCCAGGGGTCAACGCTGGCCTCCTATGTGTCTGTGTTATTTGCTTTGTGGTGCTCCTGCTGTGCTTCAATATCCCCATCTCTTCAGTGAGGTGAGCATAAAGGTTTGATGTTTTCTATCTTGATACCAAGTATTTCTGACTCCATTCTACACAT
Source organism: Microtus pennsylvanicus (assembly GCF_037038515.1). NCBI lineage: Eukaryota > Metazoa > Chordata > Mammalia > Rodentia > Cricetidae > Microtus > Microtus pennsylvanicus. Next base: position 47,510,596 of record NC_134591.1, on the reverse strand, counting down.
AAATGGAGCTGAGCCCATGGTGGATTGGTGGCTGGGAGGTGATGGGGGGACTGAGCCCCATGACAGCCTGAGTGGTATCCGCACAAGCAGCATCACTGGGGAGTCATTTGAAGTCAAAATGGCTTTGCCACAAGCAATAAGAACATTAAGCAGAAACTCTGCACTGGGAAGAGACAGTTTCAAAACAAATAGTGTGCTTTAAAGTATCCAGAAAAAATGTTTTTTAAAGTGATTGCGCCACAAAAAGCACTTGGTTTAACATGGGAGACTTACAGCGCTGTCCCCAAGTGTGAGAGTTCCTATCAGTCACAAGAGGGTAGAAGCTGCTGCAAGGCCAGGCGAAAGCAGTGTAGCTTTTCCATTAACCTAGAAGGAAAGCCGCTCCAGACTTCCAGCAGGGAGATGACTATAATTTCCTCCTTTCTCCAGGGTAAAAAGTTGGGAGAACTTTAAAGGTTATATATAAATATAAATCCTGGTGACTTAAATTGAGGTAGTTACAGTTTATGTTCATATTTCAAAATCAAATCTCAGCTTTAGCCCAGATTCACAGAGAAGAAATGTCAGACTTTTACTGTGATCTTATATTAAATCTACCGCTTTCACTGAAAGGGAGAAAGGAACACTCGATGCCTTGCCTCTTGAATGGAATGCCAAGTCTGAGCCATCTCTTAGTGTGGTCTGCACGTAAATTTCAGAATTACAGACGGCTGGAATAGGAGGACTCCCTAGAGATCCCTGCTATAGCCCTCCTGTGCTCCTAGCCTGGGTCAGAGGTTTTCTGACATCTTCCCTGTTCTGTTCCAACCCTCTATTGACACAGCTCCCATGAAGAGGGCTGATAGCCTCCTAAGGCTCAGCATCCATCATTCGGATCATACCGTCTGTGGAAAGTTCTTCATTTTTATCAGTAAATTTGCAATTTCCAACCAAAACGAACAATAGGAAAAGAGCTCAAGCAAATGATCTATTCCAAAAGCAGAGCAAACTCTTGGTGACTTCTTCTTGAAGAAATAACCCAGGAATCTGGAAACCTGTTGCAGAAGTACACATTTCCCTGAGATTAGAAGTATGGGCCCAGAAAGAAAACCAATCACTCAAAACTCTCCTTCCTTACTCTACAGCAAGCATCTCCACACTGCCCTTTCATGTCGCTCAGCCTCATTAAGAGCTGCTGTCTTTTGCAAGGAAGCAGAGCCAGAGAGCTGAGGGGATGCATCTTGCCAAGCCCACTTCCGAGTTGCCATGCCTTGAGCTGGGGTTGCTCCCCGCACACTCAGTCCATTCCCCAGGGTTGTGTCCACTCTCGGCACATCCTTTGTGGATGCTCTTCTTTGCCAGGCTTATGTGATAAGTATGGGAGGCATACAGTGAAGGGGTCAAGGCGGCAACTGTTTGTATGAACTTTCCCTGGGAAAGGCACAACCAGGCCCACACTTAACTCTGGAACTGCAGCTCTTTAAGGAAGAGGTGATGATGTCTTTTGATGTAGTAATCTGAAGAATGGAGCAATACCTCAGACATCCTCCTGGGGAGGAAATTAGAAAAGGAGGCGGTGGAGATTTTCTGTGTCCAGCCACACTTCCAAGGGGTTTCTATCACAAGCACTATGGTAACACTTGGTGAGGAGTGGGGGTCATGAGGGCACTAGGGGCACGTCACCAGATTCTCCAAGATCTGGAGGGGCTGCAGAGATAGCTCAGCTCCTAAGAGCCCTGGCTACTCCTCCAGACAATGCTAGTTCAATTCTTAGCACTCAGTACAATCTAGAACTTCAGTTCCAGAGGATCCAGCGCCCTCTTCTGGCCCTTTTCGGTACTGCATGCATGTGATGTACATTCATAAAGCAGGTAAAATGCTCATCTACATAAAATTAAATTTAATTTAAAAGGAAAAGAGAAGACCTGGAGCCATGGGTACAGTCTGCTCTACACAGGGGCAGCCGTCATCTACCAGCCTGGTCATGAGCTGCCTCAGTTGTAGAGACTCCTTATAGAGGCTTCACCATAAGGAAGGTAGCCCAAATTCTAGAGGCCTCACAAAGCAACTGAGATGTGCCAGAGATCTGGGCGGTTTTATCAAGACCCCCGTCAGACCTGGAGTTTGACATCACTGCCCATTTCTTTACTCTTCTCTCGCCGACACCGGAAATGATCCTGAACTATTCCCTAGTCAGCATCCTTTACACCCGCCGCAGCCTCAGTCTGGGATGGGACCAGAATGGGAAACCAGGCGCCTTTATCTTTTCATCTGCCTATGTGTAAAACGTGTGGTCATCCAGGCTATCCTCCTGCTGTGTCTGAAGACAGGCTCTAGCTGAACCACAAACCTCTTCATTTCCTTCACATCATAGGGAGTAGCTAATGGCTATTTTCTGGTTTTCAAGCCCGAGTAGTAAGAGGCTTCAATTAACCCAGTCAGACAAATAGCAAAAAGATCATCATGTGTTCAACACATAACTCCTTCCAACTTGCCCTACAGACTGCCACAGCAGAACCCATTAGGACCTGTGTGTTTTATTTTCTATCTGCTGTACCCCTGAAGTGTTTGCTGATATTTGAAGCCTGGTAATAATTGTTGTCCCCTAGCTATGTTTCTGAATCTTCAGCCAAGTTCATGGTCATCCCATTTTCTGAGTCAGACAGTCTAATCAACTAACTGGCTCTAAACAGCCTTGCTTCTAGACATAAAGGAGGATGGGTAAAAACACCTCTTTAAAGCTTCAGGGTCTCAAAATTGTTAAGAAAATGTACCCAGTGAAAACAGTGCATGGTCACAGAAGAGAGGTGTCACCAATCAAAATAAATATATTTGGGACCTCTCTGTGAGAGCAGGCATAGATAAAATGAGCCAAGAATGAGGAAGGGGGAGCTCCCATTCAGATTGGTTTAGGGGAATTTAATCTTCTCTGTTTTAATTTTCTTTGGCTTGTTTCTGTCTTTGAAGCTCAGTAAGACAAGCACAGTCTATCTTTTAATCTTATCTCATGTATCTTAAGAAAAGTAAAGATGCACAAACTCTCATAAATAGGAGAAATTCAAATTAATTAAGAACTTATAGTTGTAGCTATATGATTAACAGAGACCCAAGTCCACTGGGCACTTCCTGTGTGGCAGTCACCATATGAAACATGTTCCGTGTGAATCCCCATGTTTGATCGCCTCCATGACATGCAGGGCCTCAGCACACAGTAGGAGTGGGGCTCCCTGGAGTTTGTTTCCTCTTTCTTAGCTCAGGGACAGGAGAAAGAGAGCAGTTGGCCAACAACTCGCACTGTCTGTAGAAATCTGAAGGTTTCTGATGAAGCCTGTCTTTACTACATTCCTATATAGCTATAAGAAAAAAGAATTCAATGGTTATGGCCAGATATATAGGACTGGATTTATAACCTGACTCTGAAGCTGCTCTATAACAGACACAAAAAATTGGAGAGGAAAGTGAAGTTCTGAAATAATATGCACCATCATCCAGGGGAAAAGATGAACACCAAAGATATGAATGGGAAAAATAAAACCTATATACAAAACTCTTATTTGGATCCCTCTAAAACTGTAAAATATGATAAAATAAACCAATAACAACAATAACAATGAAGAGAGACCCAAACTGAAGCAAGCTAGCTTAGAGGCCACACTACCGATACAAAGGACTTGTCCCTACCCCAGTAGCCATACTTTTACCGGCTGCTTCAAGAACTGATGCTCATATGGGCAAGCCAGGATTGCCCACTGATACATGTATCAAAGGATCACATGGCATGCCTTAAACATATGCAATTTTCAATAAACCTGAAAACACGAAATATGTTCAGTATGTTTAAGGAGAGCGGACTGAATCAGTTACAAGAGCAAATAAAACCTAACTCGAGTATTTCAGAACTCACTCATTAGAGCTCACAGCAGACACCTTGGTGATTAGTGAATTTATATTACACAGAGTACAAGACTTACTTTGACTAATAATTTTCCTTAAAGGTAAGAAAGCCTTCTGATGTAGCTAGCAGTGCTTTCTCCAATCCAGATTCAACACAAACATCAGCGCTTTTCAGCTAGCTCAGAGTCTCTTAGTTCCCCCCAGCTGAGGTATAACAGCTTTGCTCAAAAACGTTTGTGATGGTGTGGATGAGCATGCAGAGGCTTTCGGAGACCATGATGAGAGATGCATCACTGCTGAGAAGAAAGGGCGGATCTATTTTTACGCTCTCCAAGCCCCAGTCTGGGTTTTAATAGTTATATTAAAGAACTGCAATCGCTACCACGTGTGTTGTCGTTAAGCCCAACCAAGTAGTCTCCTCATTGTAACCATGCACATGGACCAGGAATTCAGGTGTCCCTGGACGCATTGCCCCCACACATTAGGAGTTTCAGAAAGGCCACAGCCTCCCCTGATCCCACCAAGCGTATTGATGTGTTCTGCCGTGTCTCCAGTCTGCTTTCCCACCACCTGACAAAGCTTCACAAAAGAGAAGGGAACAAAAAGAACGGGCGCTGAGTACAAGATGCTGCCTCCATAAACACCAGAAAGGGAAACAAAATGAACAGCCGGGACATATGGCTGTGAGCTGACAGCATACAGAGACTAGTTCCGCACGAACAACAAGGAACATCTTGAAATGCTCCAGACATATGTGTTTTTGGGAGAAGACTGGAGTGTTTCATAATAAAAACAGGACAAAGTGAACTGGGAGTGCTGAGTAAAGTCTTAATTAAAAATGGGTTTCTAGCCTTCAGTGTGAATATGCAATATGGTTCACAGATGGTTTTTATATTTAAGCCTTCTCCAAACCCCAAAATAGGAATGTGAGGCAAATCAAGCTTCTGAAAATGGCAGTGAGGCTAAAATGTATGTAAACAGTAGAAAGTTCTGGAACAAACAAACAAGGAAGGAAGAGCAACCCTTCTGTCAGCCACTTTGTGCTTCAACACTACATAAACTGATCACATGACTTACCTTTGGTGCAAACACGCTTTTTCCATACTGGACAAACCAGGAAACAACCTAATATTCAACAATGGGGAATTGTTAAACTACTTTGTGATATTTGGAGGCAATAGCAGAGAGCCAATACAAAATTCCCGTATCAAATTAGAAAAAAAAGTAGAGTATTACATTAAATTGTAAGATGCAGTACCTGCAAAAGGAAAAGTAAATTTTGTAACAATAAATAGAATTTTACAGTAAAATGCACAAAAATATCTCCAAATTACTCTCCCTCGTGTTTGTTTGTTCCTTTGTTTTCATTTATACCAGGCTCTGCACTGACCCTGATTGGTCTTTTTATTTTACTCATTCTTGTTATTATGAGACTCTACAATACATCAATAAGTTGTTGATTTAAGATCTCCCGGGGTCTACTTTTTCTTTTTAAAAAAATATAAGTGCTAATAGGTATGGATTTCCACCTTAGTACTGCTTTCATTGTGAGAATATGTGAGTGTTTCCTGAAAGGATTAATGAACACAGGAAGACTCTACCCAGGGTTCACAGTACCTTAGGACGGTAGCTCAGACAGAAAGAGGTCTGAGGAAGAGCAGAACTGGTTTGCCTGCCTTTGTTCTTTGCTGCTGAGTCCCTCGCCTTTGTTCCTAGCACTACTGCCTTCCTTTGTTGACATAAGAATAGAGTTTCTTTGGCTTTCCTGCAGAGGCTCAAGGTCAGCCACAATCCAGAAGTCCTTCAGAATCAGACCGACATTGGTGATGCACCTAGCCTTGTAGGCTGAGCAGTTACTGAATTCTCAGCCTTCTCTGTGTGCAGATACTTTCAGACTATTCAACCTGTATTATGTAAGCCAATCTAATAAATACCTTTGTATCAGATTCATCTGTTAGTTCTGCCCTTCTAGAGAACCCACACTAATAAGGTTTGTGTGTAGGAGGAATATTATAGAGTACATCTTTATAGTAGTTTCCTCAGAGGCTAAGCCTTCCATCTCAGAGGGAAACATCTTAAGACATAGGATGTAAAGGGAAAGTAAACTAAGAGGGTATTTTAGGATATCATATTTACAAGGAGGTGAAACAATAGGATATTTATCCTGCAGGAAATTTTCATTAAAACAAAACAACTTGATATGCCCTCAGGAAATACCTGAAACTGAGCAGATTCAGTAGCCTTCTCCATTCTGCAATACATTATACAAGCAGTAAGTCTGCTGAGTCACTCCACACTCTGATGAGCCTAGCTGCAGATTTTCAGACCAGTCAAGCAGCCTGAAAGATGCAGAGACAAGCCAAACTGCCCAGAAAAGCAAAGCGCTGCCAAGCTGCCTGGGAGGGAATGACACTCCCCAACCTGTCGAACTGCTTCAGGTTTCTAGCTTGGTGAGCTGTCACTCATGCTGGGGTGGACTTCAGTGATGCAGATGTCTTTGAGTCAGTTCTGCTGCTGAAAGTAAACTGCCGTCCATGTTCCTGTAAGCAACCCCAATAAAACCCTCTCTTGTCCTCAGTAGATGGGCATATGTTACATCTCTTCAGGACAAGTCTGTCACAATAAGTACTCCATAGTAGAATGTGGGAACCAGACCGAACAGTCATACAGCCCAAAGGAGTACCACACATAACAACTCAAGAACACTGCAAGGGGAAATATTCCAAAGATACATACAAAATTTAAAGATTAGATTTTAAAAGTTAAATCAACATTTCTTCCTTGGTGGAATAGGTTTTTCCTTCTCTCCTTGTGCCTTTTTATATAGTGAACTGTGCTGGTGGAGGTATGCATATAATTTTACATTGCACCTCAAACCAAGTACAAGATATTTGGGGGTACATGTTGCAACAGTAGAGTTTAGACTGGCTACCTTCTGGGTTGTACCAGGACTGCACTGAATCAGCAGTGTAGCTCTCAGCTCCCTCCTCAATCTGTCTAGTTCAGCCACACTGTAGAAGAAAGCCCTTCTAGAGGGAGGGTTCCCGCTTGCCTCTGCAGTGGTCTTAGGAGGAAGCCTTCCCCAGCGTTCCTGTGTCATACTCAAGGTATAGAGGTGTTTAGGGCCTTTGGTTCCACAGCTCAGGGTTCATAGCTCTTCATCAGTCCGTTCTGTCATCCTGGTGTTGGGGGATGAGAGGGTTGCTACTGTTGGGTGACTCCTACTGACATGAAATACATACACCTCAAGCTCTGCTTTAAGTCTTCAGCTCCCAGAAATCCCACCAAGGGCATATCCATCCTTGGTGGTCCAGCTGACTGTTCTGCAGCTCTGCCATGCAGATGTGGGAAGGGAAGCACTTCTCACTGGTCTCCATTGACTCCACAGGCAGACATTTTGCTGGCTTCCACACACCAGTTCCCAGCTTCCCTGACTGCTTTCCTGGACAGATCTCACTATTGGATACATTCATTCACAGAGATCATGGTTTGCAGGAACAGAGACTGGGCAGACTATCCAGAGAGTTTCAGTCACTGAGTCAAATCAGTGAGAGTTCTCATCTGCCATCTTACTTGGAAGTCCACTTAGTGAATTACTTATACGAGAACTTTTAGCATTGAAAATGGTTGCTGTAAAACCCAGCTCAGTCATTCATGAAGGCCTGTCTTCTCCATCCTCAGAACTGCATCTTCAGAACCGTGAGCTACTCACAAACAGCAGATCACCACACAATGCATCGCAAATAATGGCCTCATGGAAGCTGCACCAGGAAATTCCTCAAAGTACAACTAAAGAGCAAATATTTATTTAGAAAATATGGACACACGATTATCATAAAATATTTTTTATTAATTTGGGGGTGTCTAAGAAATTGTGCCTATTTTCTATACAATTTCATTCTTGGTCCAAAACAAGAATTATACCCAAAGTCTGCAGTACATACTCAATGAAAGATACGTTCTGTTCATTAGAAATACAGACACCTTATAGATCATAACGTGACAAGATCCTGGTATGCTATTCTTTTTCTTCTTTAAAGAAAAACTTTTAGGGGCTGGAGAGATGGCTCAGTGGTTAAGAGCATTGCCTGCTCTTCCAAAGGTACTGAGTTCAATTCCCAGCAACCACATGGTGGCTCACAACCATCTGTAATGAGGTCTGGCGCCCTCTTCTGGCCTGTAGGCATACAGACAGAACATTGTATACTAAATAAATAAATAAATATTTTTTAAAAAAAAAGAAAAAATTTTAAACCAAAAATTATAATCTTTCTAAAGCCTTTCCTGTGCATTTAAACAGAAGGGGTTTAAACTGAAAAATCTTTGACAATAAGTTCAGGGTTTACTGCCAGAAAAATATGTTTATATTACCAATATTTATTCTTAAAAGTAGATCACCTGATGCTTGAGGGTTTGTTTGATTTTTAGACTTTTAAAGATGGATTAAAAGTCAATTCAGGAAGTATTTATTACAAGGTTTTTGGAAGTTCCATTTAATTCAGAAACCATATTTATTGTGAATAATTTCTGGTGGCTTCCTTCATCTGGAACTTCAGATAAGGGATCGCCTTCTCAGTTAAGTGCACAGAGCACAAAATGCCTAACCTTGGCCTTAATTTGTGCTGTGGGATGTCAGATACACCTGCATAATGATACTATGAGAATCAAATTTTTTAAATAAATGCCCAAAGTTGTTTTTGAAAAGAAGGCAAAGCTTGAATGTTATAGACATCAGAAAAACTTGGATGAAATTCAACATATATTTCAACCTTGTCTTGGACCCAGTATCACCATTTACTTTTATCTTCTTACTATACTGTACTTTCTCAGTGCCTAAATACACTGGTTTTTTTTTTTTTTTTGTGACTCTAAGAAAACTAAAACCCTGTCTCTCCTCTCTGATAAAAAGAATCATTTCGATCAAAATAAAGAACTAAATATCTGTGATTTCTTCATTCATTAAGGAAGTGGCAGCATCCATGGTCCTGGCCTAAAGTATCCACCTAAGCATCTTCAACATACATTTCTCATGTTGTAAAGATCCATAGTGCATTTAACCTTTATAAAATCATCTATTCCTTGAAAATTTCATACATTTACATAATACATTATGGTCATACTCAGTTCCATTCATTATCCTTCTCCCTAATGCACCAACCTCCCTACCTCTCTCCCCAAGTCTCCGTCCCACTACTTTATCTTTGTTTTTGTTTTGTGACCTGCTAAATTTAATCAGTGACTCCTTTGTGGGCATGGGTGTGGAACTACCGCTGGAGCATGGACAAACTGCCTCGCTACATCACTGGTGATATGGGGAAAGTGGGGTCTCTGAGAGTGATTGAAGCTTTGTCTCTCACTCAGATGTGCTAGAGTTGGGGCAGATTGTAGTGTAGCTTCCTGACTGCAGGTGCAATGTGGCCAGCAACCTCAAGCTTCTGCCACCATGCTTCCCCCATGATGAACTGTGTCCCTTAGAAGTGTCACCCAATAAAAACTTTTATCTTTCCCATTAAGTTGTGTCAGGTATTCAGTCACAATTACGAGTAATGAATGCACAGACTATATAAAATCTAAGTTGTTACATATTATAAACTTTAAGTGGAAATAGAACTTCCAAGGTTTTCAGTCTTTGATGGGCAAGAATCCAATAGAGTCGGTTGTTCTCTTTGTTTCCGCATTCCCATCATAAACATGTAAAAATACTTCCTAACTCGAAAATTGGTATCTTTCATCTTTTTTAGCAGGAAAAAAGATTATCAACAAAACCTCTCCAAATTTTGCAGCCACCGTGCCAACATACATTCCTTACGCAGTACAACTGTAGGAATTAGCAATATGTGAGCCATTGCTAGGGCATAGAAGAGGAAATCATAGTTTTTTCTACTTTAGGAGAAATTTTTAAATATTGTCAACATAACTTTCTGTTTAACAACCTAATTTATTTATGAGTGGTGGAAGGAGTTATAGAAAGTGTTTGTTTTAAAAATAAGCATTTTGAATTAATCCAATAAATTTCCAGTTAGATGATGATCATTTTTTGTACAGCTCTTAGTATTGCACAGCATTGTTTATGCACTTGGTAATTAATGAGCAATCTTAAAAATTACCACACTCTAGTGGTGGTGTCTTCATTTTGCAAATAAAAGTGTTAATCAAAGACATTTGTCTGAGGACTTGCAGCTGAACAATTGAAGGAAGATTTGAATTCATCAGTATGATTCCAGAAGCCACATGCATGACAACTGTGCTGCTTCTTTTGGCCAGTGGTAATTCATAAGTAGTAAGATATGATAGCTAAATATAATACATGTACACTCATATACATAACACACATATGGACACACAGTAATCTCCCAAAACTGAGGACTGTCCAGTCACACTCACTGAAATAATTTAGAAACCTCAGTCTGAACCATAGTGAATGGCTGAGTCCCTCTGCTCTCTCCAGCATCCTCCACATCAGGGCTCTATGGTAAATCTTACAAAACTTAATTGTGTTGAATCCCTGTGATGTTTACTCTTGGTTGTCAAGTTGACTATATCTGGAATTAACTAAAATGCAAGCTGCTGAGGACACCTGTGAGGGAGTTTTCTCATTTGAGGTGAGAAGACCCACCCTAAATCTGGGCCACAGCTTCTGGTGGCAGCCTATATAAAGGACATGGAAGGAGGAAGTGCTTGCTCTTTGCCTAATTGCCTTCATTCTCACTGGCAAGTTCATTCCTTCATCTGTATTAGAAACTACTTCTTTGAGATTCCAATGTATATTGAACACTAGCTGAGACATTCAGCCTCATAAAGCAAACAACTATTAGATTGCTGGACTAGTCAAACCACAGCCTGAATGATTCTCTAATAAATAATGTGTGTGTGTGTGTGTGTGTGTGCGTGCGTGTGTGTGTGTATAGATATACACACACATACATGTGCACACACATACATCTTCCTTATTATTGGAACATGCATGACTTAGGCTAACAAACACAGCAATGACACATTCATGGGAAAACCTGAGTCTTCTCAGTCTTAAAAGCCACAGTAGTCCTATTAAGACAGATGGAATCCATTCAGACTGTAGTTTCTTTTTCCAACCATTCATACAACAAAGTATTAATCCCTAACATGTCAGAAAAAAGTCTACAAATATTTCACCACTTAATTCTAATACCTGTATGAAAAATTAAGGATGGAGTTTATTCACATCCTAGTTCATAAATAGATGAAAATTGGGTTCAGAAATGCTGTAAGTGGTCGCCTTGCTATTGGTGAGAAATTAGTTTCCTTGATGTATTTGGCAGCCTCAGCAGATTCACCTGTTTTTAATTCTCTTAATCTATGTTCTAAGATACTGTCTTTCATTAAAATTTTTCTCTGAACTATATCAAAGCCAGGAAAATTAAACTTGTATGAGTTCTTATATTAACAGAAACACAGCAATGCTTGATGTATTGTCACTCGGTTGATGAGTATGGCTGAGTGTCCCAGGAAGTGGCCCCTGTCCGTGCCCCTGTCCGTTATCACTGCAGCTTTCTGTGAACTCTCGGGTCAGTTAAAGTCTGTCTCTGCTCACATTCCTTACAGATATTTTTCCTTCTCTGGCTGGTGATATGATCTCTTCTGAGCATTTAAATGTTAGAAATTTGTCCAAGATTTTAACATATTCCTGAATTTGCTTCCAAATTCTGGATCTACTGAAGAATTACTGGATCTACTATTCGAAGAACAGGAAGGGGAACAAGCTGAGGCTAGAGTCTAAGGTTTGCTGTATAGTGGATGGACTGACACTGAGGAGCTGCAGGACTTGTATCCTTAATTTCTAATCTATAAGGCTGAGATAACACATCTCCCTTAGCTCACAGACATGGAAAAATGTCGTTGTGTATGCAAATACCAAGTATAGAGAGGGACCCTTATTATAAGCTTGATATTCTTGGTTTCAGAACTTTCAATAATATGCGAGGATGGACAGGGAGTAAAAAAAAAATATGCACACACCTCACACTTCTTCCTTTCCCCGAGGCCTTCAAAGGGATCAGATGTTGATGGGGAGTAAAGAGGGATGAGGAAGGGAGAAGAGGGAGAGACCGCTAAAACTCAGAGCCATTTGAGAGGTATTATGAAAACCTAATACAGTAGAAACTTCCCAAAATATACAAATATATGAAAGCAATCCAATCACCAAATAATGGAGAAAACAGGTCTCCAACTGGAAATCTCTTGTCACCAAATGAAGCATTCAGTACTGGGATTGGGTTACATATAATTGGTCAAAGGGGTCCCTCTCATGGAGACACCCAAACAACTCAAACTATTGCCAAGGTTACTGGTTGATCTTCACAAAGTGACTGCAAGGCCCTATTGCTGAAGACAATACCTACACAATTCATTAAAGAAATTCAATTCATTGAAGTTGAACTGTTGCCTATCTAGAGCCTTTACCTTTATGCCCCCATCCCTAGCCCAGAAGCTATCGCCAATTATAGCTGTTTACAAATGAAAACCTAGTTTTTTTCAAGGGAGTCTCACTGGGGAAGCAAACTCTTATGTGTAGGCCCAATGCCCAGCAGTCCATGGCCAACAGAAAACAAGCTAAATGGTATCCTTGGAGCTTCTTTCTCTCATAATGTTAAGTCTTCTGATATCTTCATTTTTTTCTTTGATGTCTTAAAGTTTTATCATACAAGTTCTTCATTTACTTGGTTAGAGTTACCCGAGATGTTTTATATTATTTGTGACTATTGTGAATGGTGTTATTTCCCCAACTTCTTTCTCAGTTTGTCATTTGTATATGGAGGGCTACTGATTTTTGTGACTTAATATTTTTATTTAGATATTTTGCTGAAAGTGTTTATCAGCTGTAGGAGTTTCCTGATTAAATTTTAGGTCACTTCTACATAGATTTATATTATCTGAAAGTATATGATGACTTCTTCCTTTTCAATTTGTATTGCCTTGATTTCATTAAATTGTTTTATTACTCTAGCTAAGAGCTCAAGTACTAATTATATAAAGAGAATTGAAAACCTTATCTTGCTCCTAATTTTAATGGAATTGCTTTGCGTTTCTCTTCATTTGAGTTGATGTTAGCTGTGGGCTTGCTACAAACTGCCTTTGTTATGTTTAGGTTATATCCTTAATCTTTTCAGGACTTATAACATGAAGGGGAGTTGGATTTTGTTAAAGTCCCTATCTTTGTTTTATGTCTTTCAGTTTGTTTATATAGTGAATCACATATGTTGACCAATTGCTGTATCTCTGGGATAAAGCCTACTTGATCATGGTAGATGACATTTTTGATGAGTTCTTGGATTCAGTTTGCAAGTATTTTATTGAGAATTATACATCTATATTCACAAGGGAAATTGGTCTTAATTTTCTGTTGGGTCTTTATGTGATTTGGGTATTAGGATAATTGTGACCTCATAAAATGAATTGGACAATGTTCCTTCTGTTTCTATTTTGTTCTATTTTGTGGAATAATTTGAAGAATATTGCCATTAATTCTTCTTTGAAAGTGGTGGAAAACTGTCTGGTCTTGGGATTTTTTATTTTTTAATTACTTTAAATTACTGCTTCTATTTCACTAGGGATTTTAGATATGTTTAAATTGCTTATCTGATCTTGGTTTAGCTTTGATAAATGGTTTATAGTAATAAAATCATCTATTATTTTTAGATATTTTCCAATTTGGTGGAGTGCAGGTTTTTAAAGTATGTCCTTAGGATTCTCTGGAATTCCTCAGTGTCTGTTATGTCCCCTCTTTCATCTTGAATTTTGTTAAGTTGAATCTTCTCTCTCTCCGTTTTATTTTATTTGGAAAATGATTTTTCTATTTTCATTAATTTTCTTAAAGAACCAATTATATATTTCACTGATTCTTTGTATTTTTTGTTTGTTTGAATTCTTTCATTTCAACCCTGAGTTTATTTATTACTATCTACTCCTTTTGGACACAATTTCTTCTTTTTGTTCTACAGATTTCCTGTCTGCTGTTAAGTTGCTAATATAAGATCTCTAATTTTTTGGTTTTTTAAACACTTGTGTTAACTTTTCTTGCCCACCTACCAGTTCCCAAATAACTGACATGGAGACTTAATATAAATTATAAATGCTTGGCCAATAGCTCAAGTTTATTACTAGTTAGCTCTTACACTTTGAATTAACCCATTTCTTCTCTTTCTTCTTCTTCTTCTTTTCTTCTTCTTCTTCTTCTTCTTCTTCTTCTTCTTCTTCTTCTTCTTCTTTTCTTCTTTTCTTCTTCTTTTCTTCTTTCTCTTCTTCTTCCTCTTCCTCTTCCTCTTCCTCTTCCTCTTCCTCTTCCTCTTCCTCTTCTTCTTCTTCTTCTTCTTCTTCTTCCTCTTCTCTCTCTCTCTCTCTTTCATTTTTTGTTTTGTTTTGTTCTTTTGAGACAAGGTTTCTCTGTAGCTTTGGAACCTGTTCTGGAACTGGAACTAGCTCTTGTAGACCAGGATGGCCTCAGACTCACAGAGATCTGCCTGCCTCTGCCTCCCTAGTGTTGGGATTAAAGGCATGTACCACCACTGCCCAGTGAATTAACCCATTTTTCTATTAATCTACATTCTGCCAAGTGGTATCACCTATCCTTCATTTTGTACCTCTTGCTTCCTCTCCTTGTCTCTTTGGAGACTCTGACTCCAGAGACACTTCCCATTGTCCTTAGTCTGGTTTTCCTGCCTAACCTTATGATATCCAGCTATTAGCCAATCATCTTCTTTATTAAGCCAATCACAGTATAATTTACAGTGTAAAGAAGAATTATTTATTTCAAAGCATTCCCCCCTTTTTTTAATAAGAAAGGTTTTAACTTTAATATAGTAAAATTATAGACAGCAACAGTTATAAAATAAGAATTACAGTTAAAATAACCAGTCCATTTGTATTTAGCAAATTTAGAGAAAATATTTTATTATTTATCTTATCTTGGTGAGTCTAAAATTTTATACATAATTTACTTTTTTATCACAAATAAGGAAAACTTCAAGTCTAATTATTTAGTCTTCAACTCCATCAAAGACCCCAGAATATGTAATGTTATCTAATGTCAGGGACATTTGACTGCCTGGACAGTTACCCGAAGTTTTTCTTCTATGTTGGGGCATCCACTTTGGCCTATAGGCCTAGTATACCTGACAGACTTTCTTGAGAAGCAGGGAATTTTGAAGGACTGGCCTACCTTGTCTTGGCAAAATTTGACCAACACTTGTTTTTTGCATCCTGCTGATCCAGTTTAGAGCATATATAGCAATTGAAGCAAGGACAGTCTTGCCCAAATGACCATACATAGTTTCTTTGATGCCCATCATCTTCTCTGAAGTAGATTGGTTGGTGCAACCAGAAGTAGATGTGCCTCACTGTCATGAAAAGCCTTAGGCTATTAAAATATTTTAAATGCCATATTCTGTAGGTCTTTAAAGTGTTTAAAGACCATCTACCTATCTAAATATATCTGCTTAAACTTGAAAACATATCTAATATTACAAATTTAACTATTATAGATGACCATTAATCTGTATTTCTTAATTATACATTACCTTTTAAAATGAGTTGCATAAGCATAATACCCCACACAAGAGTATAAACAGACATATAGTAAAGTAAAAATAACTTTAAATTTGTAATAAATTAAAATCCATAATAATGTAAAATATTTTAAGATTAGTACTTGTTTTTGCATTTAAAAAGATTAATAATATACCTTTTTATCCTATAATTTTTATATTCCCCTTTTTCTTTTCAGAACAAGATTCCTAAATCTAATCTTTTTTGTTCAGCTTTTTTCCTGATCATTACTAATAGCAACTTAATATCAACTCTCCTTAAATGATAGCAACCATCCATAATCAATATTTTGGAAATGTGGGCATCATTCTGTAGACTATTTCCTGTTGCCTGGGGGCATTGGTGTCTTAGGGGGGAACCTGAGAAAACTGGGATAATAATGACATCCTGACTGGAGTAGTCTGTGAGGTTGGACCATCTCGACCAACAACCATGAAGTTGTTTTAGATGTAGAATTTTGAGAAGATGTAACAGAGGTATTCTGAGATTCTATATCACCTGAGCCAATCATTTTCATTGATGTTTAGTTCCCTTATTATGAAAATACATAAACTTTTAGAGATAATATGCATTATAAGTATGGAATTTGTGGTATACAAGCTAGTTAAAGATATTTTTTGTGTTATGTTTGGGCAGGTAAAATGTATATTACAAGTCTTATAGTGTTTCTAGGTTTCTATTTTTTTTATGTTTGTAGTTAGGATTTTAGGGAGTCTTTCCCAATCAAACCTGATCATCTTTAACCTAGAATGAATCCATAGCTTCTCTATTCCTGTGAAAATAAAAGCATAATCTCTTTCTTGCAGTTACATATCTTTTGACATCCATTTTGAATTTAAACATTTTTTAAATGTATAGGTTGGTTTACCTCTTTCTCAAAGTAACATATCTTTTGACTTCCATTTTGAAGTTAAGATATTTTTCAAATAAATAGGTTGGTTTATTTAGCAGTTTTCATAATCTAGTGTGTCTTAGCAGCTCTTGTTTCTTCACTAGCAATCAGAAAATCTAAAGACAACACAAAAACATGCAGAATCCAGATTCTGTGTATTTCCCATCTTTACTATATTTTTATTATTCTATTTTTAAAAACTTTCCCAAGCCTATGTGTATTTTTACACATACTGTAACCCATTTAGAGGTGGTTTTTTTTTTGGTCGGAATCTGTTTTTAATGCATATTTGTAATATTTTACTTACTATATGAGCCTTTAAACTGTTAAGTGACATGGCTAGGACTACTGTCCCTGTTTTGGCAGCCACCTCTGCCCCACTTGGTTTCTTGAGAGCCTAACTTCATGGTCAGAGCATCTAGTGAGTGAGTGATTCATATTAATCATTGTGCTAACTTTTCATTCTGACTGTTTTCTTTGCTATTGGAGTGTCATAGTTTGGTACAATCCCTACTATTTATTTTTGTTCCTTTATCCCTTTTGGATTCTTGACATCTTTGCTGAAGGTTAGCCAAATCTGTATGGTTTACTTCTGAGCTCGCCATTCTGTTCTGTTTGCCCATGTGTTTGATTCTGTGCCAGTGCCGTGGTGTTATACTACAGCTTTGAAATGTAATTTGAAATCAGAAAGTGTAAGTACTTCCAGCTTTCTCCTTACTCAGTTGCTTTGGCTATTTGAAGAGTGTAATGGTTCCATATGAAAATTATATTTAAACATTGCCATTGAAATTCTGAGTAAGCTTCCTTTGACTATGGAATGTTAATTCATATGTCTTTGGATTCAAGTCTTCAAATTTATCAATATTTTATAATTTTCATGTCATTTTTCATCTCTTTAGTTTCTGTGTACTTTATTCTTGTTTCAAATATAAGTCGTTTTGCTTTTTAAAGTTCCCTATTTATTTAGGTCATTGTGGTGTCTAAAATAATACAGATTTTTGTATTTTGATTTTGCAAATCCGTTGAACTAATGATTAGTTCCATCTACCAGTTTCTGAATAGATCTTTATAAATCCCTATTTATGTTATCACATCATTTTAGACATAATTTACATCTCGCTCTCACATTGGATACCTTTAATTTTTGACTAGGACTTCCAGGAACATGCTGATCATAACAGAGCAGATATTTTACCTCATTCCAGATCTTACAGAATATGTTCTCAGTTTTATCCTCTGGTTACAACATTCTTACACTTTGTGTCTTAAGTGTCTCCAAAAGTGCTACAGTTTTAAAGGGCTGTTTCCCAGAACTGAACTCTTGGGAACAAGAACTCAGATCTAATGAGATGTGTTAGCTCCTTAGAGGGACTGTGGGATACTTGTCTCTTGCCTTGTCTTTCTCCATCCTGGGCTGTCATCACAAGCTGTCCCACACAAGTGAGCTGCCTTATCACTGGGTCAAAAGCAAAAAATCAGTCTCCCGTAGCCTGGGACCTCTAAAGCCATAGGCTAACGTGAACCTTTCTTCTTTTTTGAAGTTATTGCCCATACTTTGTTTTAGAAATAGGAGATGGCTTCTCACGGACACATGTTCCTTGTATCTCTATTTTATTATGAAAGTCTGCTGAATTTTGGCAAACACCGTGCATCTATTGAGTGATCATGTACTTTTGCATTCCTTTCTGATTCTGTGGTCTATTGTGGTGGCTGATTTTTTCCCATACTGAATTAGCATTGTATCCAAGGGATGTATATTATTTGGTCCTAATGTGCGATTCTTTTAATATCCTCAAGCACAAAGTTTGCCACAAGCATAAGAATGGTAGACAATTAGGACAGTAGTGGGGCACTTCCCAGTGGCAGGCATACATTCAGTGCACTGGAAAACAGGTTTGAGTAGTTCCAGTGAGGGAGTACAGGAGCCCAGGCATCTGGAGTCCATAAAGGTTAATACCCAGGACCACATATAAGTCCATGGGACTCAACAATTAGGGGAAATTTTGAGGGTCTCTGTGGCAAAGACTAACGGACTCCTCTTAAGAGTAGGTGACTGTACAATATGGTGTCTGTAGCTGTATGGCAGCAATTCAAACCCTAACTGTCTACAAAAATAAGTAAATCATATATCTACAAAAACATGTACATATTCAAAATATATCAAAAGCTGGAAAACAGATGTCAACAGAAGGGATAAAAATTTGGTGGTCACTGGTAATAAAAGGAATACACACTGAAACATGTTACACACATGGAAAGATCTTGGAAACAGCATGCTACTTGAAAGAATCCAGACAAGGTAAATATAATTCAAAGGTTCTATATCAATAAAGCTATTATTAATAATTAAGTACATTATCAGATCTCAGCATTTACTACTGATTTTTAATCTCTGAAGTCAGACTACAACTCTCCAGGGACTTCCTGATCATTCATGTTAATCCATTAAACAATTACAGAGAGCTGAAGAGCATTTTATATTAATCCCTTTATCACCATAAATGGCCAAAAATCAAATTCAACAAGAAAAACATGACTGGAAATTATAACAAGTTTTTCTTTCAGATTAAGTCTAATGATTAATTTAAAAGAAACACAGTAAAATGAGAGGAGAATAAACCATTTTAACTTGTTTATATGAATGATAAAGTACTCTAAGTTCTTTAGGCATTCCTCTGTAAACATGATACAGCACAAGGACCCATAGTAATGGAGCAATGGAGAACTGTCCTTCCCCCAGGGAACAAGCAACAGACAGACGGATCGCCTATGCTACATACCTAGCTATTTGCTCTCATCTTTCATAGAAGCCAAATCCAACCCTCAGCAAATGTTGTAGTAGGAGCGGCAGGGCTGCGTCCCCAGCACCCCCGCCGCTTGGCTAGCTTATGCCCCGAAATAACAACACAGAAACTGTATTCATTTAAACACTGCTTGGCCCATTTCTATCTAGCCTCTTCTAGGCTAACTTTCACACCTGGACTAGCCCATTTCTAATAATCTGCTGTAGCCCATGAGGTGGCTTACCAGAGAGATTCTAGCCTACGTCCATCCTGGGTCGGAGCTTCATCGCGTGTGTCCCAGAGAGCAGAGCTATCACATCCGCCCAGGAGAGGGGAGCATGGCGTCTCTGCTCCAGAGAGCAGAGCTGTCGAGTCTGAGCTCAGTTCCTCTTCCTCCCAGCATTCTGTTCTGTTTACTCCACCCACCTATGTTTTAACCTATGAGGGCCAAGCAGTTTCTTTATTGCTTAACCAATGAAATCAACAGATTGATATATGACACTCCCACATCAAGCAAATGCATTCCAGAATACCAGTTTCTGAAACTGTGTTTGGAACATTACCTTTGGCGGTCTTCATATCCAATGGTAGTCACAAGGACAGCAGGTGCTTATTTATTCAGATTTTTCTGTGAGAAAACTTTTTAATGGAATATATATATATATATATATATATATATATATATATATATTCTGTTCATCAAAACTTTTTCTGCTGTTTCCCCCTTTTTAAGACAGTCTCACCATGTAGTTCAGATGGTCTGGCCCTTACAATATAGACCAGGCCGTCCTTAAGCTTACAGCCTTTGTCTAAACTCGGTGATTATGGGTGTGCATCACAATGTTGGCCAAGGGGCAATTTTTTTTAATTAATTTATTTATTAAGAATTTCTGCCTCCTCCCCGCAACCGCCTCCCATTTCCCTCCCCCTCCCCCGATCAAGTCACCCTCCCTCATCTGCTCGAAGAGCAATCAGGGTTCCCTGACCTGTGGGAAGCCCAAGGACCGCCCACCTCTATCCAGGTCTCCTAAGGTGAGCATCCAAACTGCCTAGGCTCCCCCAAAGCCAGTACGTGCAGTAGGATCAAAAACCCACTGCGATTGTTCTTGAGTTCTCAGTATTCCTCATTGTCCTCTATGTTCAGCTAGTCCGGATTTATCCCATGCTTTTTCAGACCCAGGCCAGCTGGCCTTGGTGAGTTCCCGATAGAACATCCCCATTGTCTCAATTTTAGCTTTTTTTTTTTTAAAGTAAAATACAGCAATTTCCATTCAGAATATGGGGTGTATGTGTACATGTTTGTGTGGTTTTGTGTGTGTGTGTCAAGGTCACCATTGACTAAATATGTTCTCTAGTTGCTATCTCTAGTTATTAGCTTTTGAATGTTTCACTCAACCTAGAGCTCGCTGATTCTGCTGTGTTACTCAGCCAGTGAGCTCCTGGGCTCTTTCTTTTCCTTCAGGAAGGGAGGGAGAGCCACCTCCCCAGCACTGGGATGATAGAGGAGTGCTGCTGTACCCAGATTTCACCTGGGGAAATTGGTCTCAGTCCTACTCACGTGACAAACACTCTACCAATTGATTTCTCCAGTTACCAGACATGGATCTAAAAAAAGAGCATTAGTTACATCAACCTTTGAAAACACATTGTGCAAACCATTATAATATAGAACCTGCATTAGGGAACTCAGTGCTCACAAATTGCAACATTTTGTTAGCCTGTATCCAAACGCATCTCAGAAAGTCATGTGGGAGTGTGGTATAGAACAGCAGAGCTGGAGAGACAGAGTGGTGGCTACAATGACAAATGTGCTTAAGTGAGAAGACTATGGGAACATATGCCGACGGCCAGTTTACCAGGGCTGTTCCCACATCTGCAGCACTGTCTGTTCCTAGCATCAACCAATGGCTCTCCGAGCTGTGTGTGTGTGTGTGTGTGTGTGTGTGTTCCTACACGCATTTCATAGAATGGTATTTCTCATCCACAGGACATGGTTTGGAGGATACTCCACACTCTTTCTGTGGCAGCTGAGGAAACAGAACTCAAGAGACTCAGCTAGAAAATTGCAGAGATGAAATGGAATCTCAGACCCGTGCTCTTAGCCATGATGCTCATTTTGATATAGCACAGGTTGGCAACCTGAGATGCTTTGTCATATTTAAAAGTTCAGTTATGACATAACATAAAGGTATGTCATCTAATGTCATAATTTAGTGTCAAATTTAAATGGAGTATGAGTTAAAGTTTTTTCTTTTAAGGTAAGAAATGTGGAATTAGTAAATGGGGGAGCAGACGAAAACCATTCCCCTGTAGTCAACCCCTCAAGCTGCCAG
The DNA here is from genome assembly GCF_037038515.1 of Microtus pennsylvanicus. NCBI lineage: Eukaryota > Metazoa > Chordata > Mammalia > Rodentia > Cricetidae > Microtus > Microtus pennsylvanicus. The sequence continues at coordinate 47,489,135 of NC_134591.1, read as the reverse complement.
CAGCTTCACCTCTCAGTGCCACTTTACCTCCCGCCCCTCATGCTGGTAGATGGCAATCAATTTTTTTACACTTTCAAAGCATCACTGGCCGCATGGGTATGTGGGGTGGAAAGAGACACATTTTATCAGTGCACCGCTAGGTTTATGAGTGTCTACTGAAAGACACTTGCTGAGTTATTTTAATCCCACCATAGTCCCTCTCATGTGTGAATGCTAGTTGCCTGGGTGATGTGATGCCTATGACAATACCAGAGGTAAAATCACAATATAGTTCTTTTATTTTGTTTATTTGGAGGTTCTACATGCTTACCAACACAGGATGCTTTATTTATTCTGCAAATAATCCAACACTAAAATATTAACTACATTGGAACCATCCATGGTCTCTTCTAGTAAACTAATCTAGCTGTAGACATTCGGATAACTCAGCTGGTCCGCCAGTGAATGCATGTGGACGTTTTACAAAGAAAGCTAGATTTTAGGACCTAAGAAATACAAAAGCCTCTTATAAAGGGGAAAAAATAGATAATATTGATTAAAACAGGTTCAAATTTATGAAATTAGTTTTTGCAGAGAACATCTTTTTGCTCATTACGGATAACAGGGAGCTAATATTAATTAAATCTTACCCAGATAAGATAACCAGCCAAGTAGGTGAAAAGAAAGTTAAAAGGCAATAAAAATGGAAGAACATTCTAGAGAGAATCTACTCTTCAGTTTGTCAGCAATGACAGGAGCACAAGTGACAAGACAGCCTTGTCACAAACTGGAACTGGAACTTTGTTCCAGGGTTTTGACACTGGAAACAGCACATTCTTCTTTAATAAAGGCGAGACTGTGATAATTTACCATTTGAAGGAATACGCTGGGGTCAAGTCTACCTGCTACTCAGTGGACACCTGTTTTAAAGAAAGGCATACAAATCCAGATCATATTAAACACTTTCATTGAGAGGTTGACACGGAAACTCATACAGTTTATGGTGGACGGTCTCAGAAGCTTTCCTGTGTGTGAGAAGCAGAACTACAGGCCTTTTTGTATAAGTTCCTGTACATCTTGTCCATGCTGTTCTCAAAGGCGGGTCGGTGAGATTTCCCCTTAAAAGAGGCTGCTCTGTTGGGCCAGTATTCACCATCATCCAAATGGACAGAACCATGTGGCCGCTGATAGCAGCTATGAGAAAAGATTGTTTTTGAAAAAAAGGTTAAAACAACGGTGGAATTAAGTTCCAGGTACTATGGTGAGTTCAAATATTTACTGAGTACTTTATGGGTGTGTGATACTCTTAGGACTGTGCGAACTAAAATAGCAAGGCTTTTTGCCTTTGAGTACTGACTCTCTACAGGGGAAAGCTAACCTGTTCATGGCAAATTATGAAGAAGAAAAATACCTATGTTAGAGTTTAAAAGGAGCTTGGAGATGAGAGAGGGCTACAGCAAATAAAAATAGCACAAACCCCGGACATGGTGGAACATACGGTTAATCCTAGAACCTGGGAGGCAGAGGCAAGCAGATCTCTGTGTGTCTGAGGTTCGTCTGAGTTAGCAATGTCTAACATAAGAGATCTTGTCGCAAAAACAAAATCAAAACAGCACAGATAGCGTGCTATGGTCAGTGTATGAACAAGAGCCTCTAAAGTCAGAATCCTTTGTAAGCTCTTGGATAATTAACTTTTAGTTTAATCTTCCTTAATTATATTTTCATATAATTGTTTGTGCAATTCAAGAGAATATAAATAAAGTACATGCATGGTACAGTATTTACCGGGGACAAAGAAGTGATTACAAAAATATGTATTTATATATAAGTATTATATTATTATATATAAGTATATTATTATATATATTATAATTATATATAATTATTATATATATTATATATAAGTATTATATTATATTATATATGAGTTTAAAGAGAAGTGGATTGCATGAATTATTAAATGAAAATTTCAATGCCAAGCATCTCCCCACAAGTTATTGGTTACAAAGGCTCCGGAGGCACCCAGAAGAACCTAGGCCTTTGCTCTTGGATGCCCACATAACAAGATAGTAAGACTTAGGATATCAGCAAATCTATGTCAGCTGACTAGAGAAACCCCTTCTTTGATGGTTCATTTATTGCAGGAGATGGAGATGAATACAGACCTCCGTAACTGGTCAACACCCAGAAAATAAGAGACTGTGGCGTGCTTAGCTCTAAATAGGACATCTAACTCATACTTCTTCCTCAGGTTCAGGGATCACTGAAGAAGCAGCAGATTATAAGATCCAGAGGTAGTAAGCGAAAATCTACAGTGAAACAGAATTTGCCACACACGACAAGGCCATCACATGCAGGAACTCACAGCAGCTATAACTGCCTGTGAGAGTCTTGTACCAGATTAGGACAGCCACAATTCCAGCATGGATGAGGGTCCTCATGGAGTCCCGCCCATAGCTGAAGAGCTCCTGCCAGTTTGTGAGTGCTGGAGAGGGGAGTAGGCTGTCTTCAGGGTATGCCCCTAGAGGCTAAAAATGCTGCAGTAGACGCCCCACACCCCTGAACACACAAATTAATCACTTGGTGGATTTATAAAACACAGTATATGATGTTAAGAAGAAAAAGTGGTGATGGGGATAGGGACTGGGAGGGGAGAGAGGGAAATGAGAGTGGATTTGTTCAAAATACATTATATGTATGTATGAATTTCCAAAAATTTACAACAGAGGAACAGTAAAAAGTCTGAATTGTAAAATACAGATCTGAGCACAATGAGTCCTAAAATAAAGTCTTAGAGAGGTACAAATACAAACATTAGAATCCTAAACACAGTATTGTTTACTTCCAGGCATTCTGGAATCTCTAATAAATTTTGAAGAGCTGGATTATTTTTTTAATTGCTGTGTATTACTAAGTTTCGAATGTAGGTATAGCATTAAAAATTCATAAAATAAAAATGAGCTTTCTAAACCAATTTCACTTCTCATTTTAACAATATTTTCAGCACTTGTTCACAAATCATTTAATAAATTCCTGTTACATGTTACAAAATATTTTATCAGCTAGCTTTAAAGCAGGAATAATGTTGTAGTTTTAAATATAGCAATATTTCCAAAAACTTATGACTATTTACTTGGATAGAAAGCTCTTTATTGAACTGTAACATTGCTATGCAGAAAAAAAGACAAAATTAGAACAGAGGTAATCTAAGAAAACCAATCAGCTTCAAATTCTATTAATGTATAAAGTATAAATTTATATACATGTTTTATTAAAGTCTATAATATACACACAAAGGAGGAATATTTTAGGTAAGTTAGAATGGATTAGGAAACAAAAAGAAATTAATGGTGATTAATTTATAAAAAGGATGCAAACCATTTGAGGCCTGGAAGGTAGTGTGTGTGTGTGTGTGTGTGTGTGTGTGTGTGTGTGTGTGTTGGCAGTTCAAATGAAGGTCAGGCGAGTAGCTAATGACTGGGTTCTCATGAACAGCCTTCAGATAAAATAAACATAATTATATACACACATACACATATAATACATTTATATAAAATGGAGCTCTGAAGATGGATATATTAAGCAAACGATAGTAATTTTAAGGAGCATATGGTTTGAATGAGAAGTGTCCACCATACAACACTGAATACTTGGCCTCCAGCTGGTGTGCTGTTTGGGGAGATTTGGATGGTGCAGGCTGACTGGAGGAAATATGCCAGCTAGGGTGAGTTTTGAGAGCGCAGTCAAGCTACATCCAGTCTGCCCTCTTTACAGGTCATGACTTGCTGTGAGAAGGTACCTGCCTCTCAATCCCACTTAACAGGAAGCACATGAATTGGAAATAAAATTAAAGCAACACCCTGATCATTTGACGAGAAGCTTCCAGGGCAAAATGTTCAAAACCATCCTTTAACTAATTCTGAAGCCTGCCCATCCCATCCTGCTGGTCCAAAGATGTCCACAAATGCTGAGTACTGTAAAGGGACACAAAAAATGAGAACAGAGCTTTTTCAGTAGCTGCTCAACTCTCTTATTTAAAGCTTCCAAAGGTTAGCACAACAGTGGATTAACACAGTGTTAATCATTAACACTGATGAACAAGAAAAAGAATCACAGTGGTGAATCTCAAGTCAAGTCAAGAGCAGTGTTTGTCAAAGTGTTTTCTTTGCACTCCCTGCATTAGAACCATCCAGGGCATTTCCTAATGCACATTTTGGGTTTCATCTCCATTTAGAAACCACAACCTTTGGAGTTATCAGGTGGAAATCTGTAGAAACAGAAATCAGGTGGAAATTTCGAAGAAACAACACAGGCAATGATTATTTATTTAAAAACTTCAAAGATCAGACCCTTTCTATACTGTCAAACTGATCTCTTATATTGATTTATCCCCCTAAACTGTTAGGGTTTCTATTGCTGTGATAATGACCATAACTGAAACACACTGCAGAGGAAAGGGTTTATTTCTTATTACACTTCCAGTAACAGTCCATCAGTGATGGAAGTCAGGACAGAAACTCAACAGGGAAGGAACCTGGGGGCAGGAGCTGAATGAAGCAGAGGCTATGGAGGAGTGCTGCTTACTGGCTTGCTCAGACTTTTTTTTTTCATACACACCAGGACCATCAGCCCAGGAGCAGCACCTCTCACAAATAGTATGCTGGGTGCTCCCCCATCGATCACTAATTAAGAAAACATTCCACAGGCTTGCCTACAGGCTAATCTTACAGAGGCATCTTCTCAATTGAGGTTCCCTCCTCTTGTGTGACTCTAGTATGTAACAAGTTTGCAAAATGTTAGTTGGTACAGCAATCTAGGAAAGAGACTTTTTAAGAAAGAATAACAAAGAAGAGAAAAGAACTTTGCATAAATTGTGTGCTCTCTGAACTTTTTTCTTTTTTCACTGTTTCCCTTTCAAATTCATCTATAATAGTCAACCCACTTTCATAAGAGGCCCAAGCTGCCTCCTGATTGGGAGGCAGAGACTCACACTCATGGTAGGCTCTCACGTGGCCATAGAGGTTCCAGCCAAGGTGACCATTTTTGTGCAAACTCTGCTAGAAAAAAAATAAATTCCACTTCATGGAGCATCTATATAAGTCTCTAAGAAATTTCTTGGTGAAAAACTAATACAGTACTCCATGGTATAGCAGAACGGCTGTAACTACCCATGATTCACAGTCTTTAATTCTACATCTCATGGCCATTAGAATAGAATTTTCAAATGAAATCTGCTAGCATAAGCTTTCAAAAATATTTTTATTAATATCCCTGAAATTTTAGAAGAATGGATTTTTTTCTTACATTAGTTGAAAAAATTTACTTATCTAATTATGGAAAGTACTTTTAGTTTAGGATAAATGTATCATAAAACATATGGGTTTGCTGGGCAGTCAAATAAATTCTAAACAGGAGGAAACACATCATTGTGAGCTGGCTGTTTATGTGGGGGGTGCAGACACATACGCACACACGTGCATGTGTACATAGAGGAGGAAGTCAATGTTTGCTGTCTTTCTCAGTTATCCAACACCTTATTTTTGGAGACAGGGTCCCACACAATCTGGAGTTCACCAATTCAGTCATGGTCAACAAGCTCCAGGGATCCTCTGTCTCTGCTTCCACAGTGCTGGATAAACAAACACAACTGCACCGATGGGACGTGGAAGCTCAGGCCCTCATGCTTGCTCTACAAGCGCTTTACTAAGCATCTCCCAATCTTATGTGAGTGTGTGTGTGTGTGTGTGTGTGTGTGAGTGTGTGTGTGTATGTGTGTGTATGTGTGTGTGTGTGTGCTGTTTTTTTTTTTTGAGACGGAATTTCTTTGTGTTACAGTCCTAGCTGTCCTGGGTCCTGGAACTAGCTCTGGTAGACCAGGTTGGCCTTGAACTCACAAAGATCCACCAGGCTCTGCCTCTGCCTCCCGAGAGCTGGGGTTAAAGGCATGTGCCAGCACTGCCTGGCTTATGTTTGTTTTTTTGTTTTTGTTTTATTATCAAAAAGCTTCAGTAACAAAAAGAAATTTAACTGGGCTGGAAAGATGACTCAGTGGTTAAGAGTGCTACTCTTCTCTCAGAGGACTCAAGTTTAATCAGTTCTCAGCACCAACAGTGGCTCACAGCCTCTGTAACTCCAGCTCCAGGGAGATCCCTTGTCTCCAAGCTCCATAGGCATCTGCACTCACATCCACATATCCATACAGACACACATACCTATAGTTAGAAGAATGAAATTAAGATTAAAATCTAGAAAAAAGATAAATGTCTCATTTTTATGCTGTCTATGAGAAAGGTCTCCGCATACAGAAGCAAGTCCATACCTATATTCAGGGTCACTGTCATAGGAAGAGTCTCTATATAAAAGACCCCTTTTCAGTTCCAGTTCTTCTTCTTTCTCTGGGTCTCTCTCATCCTGAAAAATGAAAAGATTTCTAGTAACTAATTTTCTCATTGCTTCCAATACGGTAGTTAGGATGCTGTGGGAAAGGTTTCTTTCCATCCTCACTGTAAGAGTCGAATGCTTAGATTCTGAGGACAGAAGCAAACTGTCGAGGATGCATTAGCTCTCAATAACATTTTAAAAACTATTTCTCCTATTTGGGAATTATATCATTTCCCTTTCCCCCCTCCCAGGTCCTCCCACATACTCCACCTTGCTCTCTTTCAAATTCATGCCCTTTTTTCATTAATTATTGCTACATGCATATATGTATAGGCATAAATATTCCTAAATATAACCTGCTCAATCTGCATAATATTATTTTCATGAATATTTTCAAAAGAGCACATTATTTTTATTATAATTTGGTTAGTACTGGTTAGAAAAGACTAGACATTCAGTAAATATTTTATGAAAAAGGAATAAATAGTAGTGGATGTGTCAAGATATTTAAACTAATAAAGGCATATATATTTTATGTGAAATTCAAAAAGATTATTCTTGCCTTCTGAGAAATAAGCACTAATTCCCTCAAAAATTACACAGATGCAAGCATGCACTCATGACTTACAAAGAAAATGATTTACTGAGAATGATAAGCCAAAAAAAAACCCCACAATAAAACCAGAAATGTGAGTCAATTGATATAAACATACATAGCCAAAGTTCCCATTCTTAACTTCTACTAGATACACACAGGGGAATTGGAAACGGGGTCCTCTGAGCTAGTTTTCCAAGCTGCACTGTCTTAGTAAGTTGGCATGTGTTTTCCGTAATGTCAGTATAAGTATTGTCCATCACTGCTCCCTCCTTAATCAGCACAAACACAGGTGAAGAGAGTAGGTAACAGGAACACACAGGGAATAGCATTAATAGAATACGGGCCCATCTACTTCAGGTAAGAAAACATATCAACACAGACTGTGAAGAAAATATACTTTTTTTTAATTTGTTGATGGTGTGATACTGCAAAGGACACATTCATTGTCAAAGTGTCTGTAAATAATAAACAAGTTAAAACATTTTGGAAGATGTAAATACAATGTTAGCTGTCAAGACTGTTAGGCCTTACCATTATGAATAATTCCATGTATTTCTTTTGGTCCTTTCTCTTCTCTTTAAGATTTTTGTTGGTTATTAAAATAGTTTTCTTTTAGTTAATACCAAATGATAAGTATTTAATAATTTATTTTCAAATTTTCCATTGGGTTTTTTCTTGATGGACATTCAACCAAGTGAGAAAGACTAACAAGTAAAGAAATAAGTGGGAGGGTTGTCTTAGGGAGTGTAACAACACATCACTGGTACCACTAACATAGAACACTGCCCATCTGGATCAAGGATGGCATAATGGGAAATTCTGACCCAAGAAACCAAACAGACCCCATTACCACACAGTTCTCATCTAGAATAATCATGCATGTATATACACACAGCCAGATGGATCTAAAGAAAGAGTGTTCAGAAAGATCATTTACAGATAGAGTGCCTATGACTGAGACGGGGAAGGGAGATGAGCATAGAAGAGTTAAGTTACTTAGAATTTAGCTGGGTATTGCCCTTTGCCAGACCTCTAATCCACAAAAATATAAGATGGCCAATTTGAGCCAATGAAGTTATGATACGATGTGGTAGCAAGAGAAAGCAAACACAACAATACAAACTCCCTCAAAAAACAAACAGAAATTACTTTGAGGCTGGATGGGATAATGTATTGCAAACTAGGAAAGCTGACAAAATAAATACTTTTTAGGATATCAAGAGCAAACCTAATAAAGACTACAGATGTTCAGCCATCAGAGAGGCAATCCTTTCAAAAATAGACTCCGAGTTTGCCTCTGTTTTCATTGAGCAGGGAGACTGCTGCCCGGACTGCAGGCTGCAAACCACAGCTGACGACTGCAGGAAGGCCAGCGCTGCAAACCACAGCTAACGGCTGAAGGAAGGCCAGCGCTAGGCACAGAGAAACCACAGAGGCTTTTCATGACTGTGCAAGAGTGCAAGATAAATTTAAATTCTGTAACATCTTATAAATCCAACCATTTCCCAAACCATGGCATGTATTGATTCACAAAGTTTCCTGGGACATCAGGGATTAATCTTAGCTGAAACATCTGGAATCCAGAGGGCAGTTTCCCACAGTCTAAAAGTGTTTAGAGACAGGGATCATCTACCAGGTCAAGGGCACCACAGACACCAGAAACATGTCCCAGAAGTACTGCTGACACTCAGTGTCCCCACTGAAGCTGTTTATAGACTGCAGACACTGGTTAGCTAAGATAAAAATCCAGCCCTGGCTATGGAAGCAGAGACTAATTTCTACAGATAGGATAATAAGCAGAATGTTTTATACATTCCACAAGCATCAAGAATTAAAATGGAAGCCTACAAAGTCTTCACACATACAATGTGAATGTATTTGCTGACTTCTGAAGCTGGGCAGGCTGGTGACAAATGGGCTAACCCCAACATGTCTGAAGAGCAAAGAGACCTTGCCCTACAATCATGGTACCTAAAAAGAAACATTCACCAGAGAGATCGATAGAAAACAGATGGTCACTGGAGTCCTGAAAAGGATGGTGATTATGTGCCCACGGGCACCTGAATTCTGAGAGCAGCCAGAATGGCCTCAGTCAGAGTAGCTGCAGAATAGAGAAGATGGAAAGTATTAAAGTAGCCATGCAAACGGTGTCACAAAAAAACAGAGACAGGGGGACTCAAATATAGTCATGTGTCACTTAGCATTATCTTGAGAAATGCATCGATATAGTGTGTATACTTAAACTAAAATAGTTATGACATCACCAGATGAAATACTCTCTGTGGCCCACCGTCACATCTGCAGGGCGACCCTGGCTGAAAAAATGCCATGTAAATTGTGTCCTAATGTGGAAATGCACAGAACGAAGCCTTCTGTTCTCTGAAGTCAAGGATCCTCTGGGTATGTATTTCTCTCAAAAAGTCAAAGGTCAGTTCACCACATCTGACAAACAGGAAAGAAATGCCTCTCTCATTTATTGGTAAAGGCCTGAAGGCTGTACTTGAAGTGGGGCCAATGCCGTAAGTGAGAGCTGAACTGGGGTTGATCAGGACTCCAAGGAAAGATGAACTGGGATTATTAAACTCAGGGTAGCCAGTAACAGATCTCTCCCTTTTGGATCAGAGTTATTAGCCCTGAATGTCACCTGCCTGGGAGAGGAAAACAAAACATGTTCTTTATGTAGAAAGTCAAAAGCATTTTAAACATACAGAACTTAACAATAATAAAAGTCCCTAGAGCTGGGACACATTCACCACTAAAAAAAAAAAAATGTCAAAAAGACAAAGATGCAGCTGGGCGGTGGTGGCGCACGCCTTTAATCCTAGCACTCGGGAGGCAAAGGCAGGTGGATCTCTGTGAGTTCGAGGCCAGCCTGGTCTACAAGAGCTAGTTTCAGGACAGGAACCAAAAAAGCTATGGAGAAACCCTGTCTCGAAAAATCCACACACACACACTAAAAAGACAAAGATGCAAATACAAACACATTCAAAATACTGAATTTTAGGAAATAAGCATTTTATATTATTGTGATTGATAGGATATGATCAAGAAAATTGATGGAAAGTTGGACAACTGGACATATATGTAACAATTTCAGAAATGAGCCCATGAAGATGAATAGAAGATTTAAAACTAACAATATAGTCACTGAAATAAGCAACTTGATAGGCAGGGCTAATAGTAGCACATTAGAATTAGAAATAAACAAAATTAAGTTTCAAAATAAATAGTCATAATAAGAACAAGCAGAATGATAAATACAGACAAAGAATCCAGGACAAAGAATCTGCTGCAGTCAGATTGATTGACAATCTTAAATGGCATCATAGAACCTACATCCATCAACTGAAAGAAGCAGGTACAGAGATCCACAGTGGAGCACGGGGCTGAGCTCCCAAAGTCCAGTCCAAGAGTGGGAGGAGCAAGAATATGAAAAAAGAGGTCAAGACCATGATGGGGTCACCTGAGCTAATGGGAGCCCACCACCTCTGGCCTAACAGTGAAGGAACCAGCTTAGGACCAAACTAGGCCCTCTGAATGTAGGTATCAGTTGTATGGCTGAGGAAAATTATGGGGCACTGGCAGTGAGACCAGGATTTATTCCTACTGCTTGTACTGGCTTTTTAGAATCCATTTTCTTAGGAGGGATACCTTACTCAGTCTAGATATAGTGGGCAGGGCCTTGGCCCTGCATCAAAGCAATGTGCTGGACTTTGCTGACTCCCCATGGGAAGCCTTACCCTGAGGAGGAAGGGATGGGATGGGGAAGGAAGCAAGAGGAGTGAAGGAGTGGGAACTGGATTTGGCATGTAAAATGAGAAGAGAAAGCTTTTAAAAAAATAAATTAAAAAATAAAATAAAATGAATCATAAAAATCAAAGAATTCAGATGGAGAGATGCCTCAGCCGTTAAGTGCACTGACTGCTCTTCCAGAGGACCCAGGTTTAGTTCTCGACACACACCACAATGGTTCAGAAATATTGGAAACTCCAGTTCCAGGGCATCAGCACACAATGGTACACAGACATTCATGCAGGCAAAACATTCATATAAAAAACATAATATATTAATATTGAAACTTAAAAAATTTTCAAGATACTTGTGAGGCAGACTCAAAACATCTAAAAGTATAGCTCAACATTCAAACAGTAAAAATGTAGAAATACTTCTAAGGCATTCTTGAATAGACAGTGGGCTAGGACTCCTAATAAGTCCTGAATGAGCATGCTGAGTTGGTTTAACACCTATCCTCATACCTTTTAAAAAATGGATAAGAAAACCTTAGTAATTCAGAATCAAAAAAACATTGTAAATTAAGTATCCCTAATCCAAATTCAATATGCTTCAATATTCAAATTATTTGAGTGTCAACAAAGATATCAAAAATGGAAAATTCCAGAGTGACCTCATAAAATGGATCAAATCAAAATAGGGGTCAAGATTTTAAAAGTACTTAAATTCTTTTATATAATAACCTTTAGGTGTTAGGTATATTAAGTGTATGTGGAACACAAATGAAATTCATGTCAAGTGTATCTCGTCCCCAAGATCCTTCCCTTCTCCACTCCTCTCCTGTTTTCTCATTTTTCTCTCCCTTTCTTCATATTAAATACATGTTCATGTACCTTTATATATATGAATGTGCATGGAATACTGTATCCAACACATGAATACCCAAATTTCTTGTCCCCCTCAGTCCTTAGTTACATTTCAAATTAGTGTGTGTGCACGGAAGGACACGCACAAAACTGTGTATGTGTAAATCAGCCTCAAGTTAGAGATACAGTAGACTGATGTGGTATCTTTTGTAAAATGTCAATTCTCACTTCTATTATTGTGGCCATAGATAACATACAATCAAGATTCCAAGAATTTTTTTGTGGAACACAATTTGCTGAATCTATCTACACAGAAAAAGTTGAAGCAGGCATGTTACACACACACACACACACACACACACACACACACACACACACACACACACACAATGATCCACTAAAGAAACCAGACATGAAATCATAATACTATGTAATTTTGAATGTTTAAAACCTCATCAAACTAATTTACATATTATCATATATTAGAATACTGCAGCATCTGTGGAAAGAAGGCCCATAAGGCATTACCCAGGATAATTGTGGGTACCAATAATGTTGCAACTGACCTGGATGCTGTTTTATACATGTACACTTTGCTTGTATTAATTCTATTGCACAAAGGATTAAACTACTTAAATAATGAGATAAAAATGCAAAACTACCCAAATAGCAGTACCAAAAATCCTCAGAAAACACGTGCAATGAAATGAACTGACAGACAGCTCGTTAGTGTGGACCTAATTAACAAAGTAGGCTGGTCTACAACCTATGGAAGAACACGCAGGGGCAAACCACAGGGCGTTCCCCTGGTAACTCCACCAGTCTCAGAAGCTCAGTGCATCCGCTTAAGGACAGTCACTAAGCAGATGCTTTCAACTTCCCTTGTGGTGAACACAAATAGTTTACAGGAAATTCCATAGGAGCTAGAACCACCTGGGGTCTATTAACTCCAAACTACCAGTCAAAATTGCTTTTCTCCATAAACCACACAGTAAAATAACACCTGGGAACAGAATCCAAATTAAACAGAGAAATACAAGGAAAGAAAAAAAAGTCTATGCAAATGGGAAGAGAAAGAAAGCCAGGAGATTCCAGAGACCATTCTGTGCATATTTGAAGAAAAAAAAATTTTAAAAAAGGTATTCTCAAAAAAATATTCTTAAAAAAGATATGTTTTACAAATTACACTGAATTGTATTTTGCTTCTAAAGACATAGAAAAGTATTGGTAAAAATGTAGGTGGTAGAGTGCTTACCAAGCATGCGTGAGGTCCACAAAGTTTAGGAAAAATAATTTCACAAAGCAAGATCATGAGTTAATTAAAGAGAAAAAGACACAAAACAAAAAGCTAGACAGCATCCTTTCAAACCTGGGTCTGCAGTGCAACTGAGGCCGTACCATCCCTACTGGCCTCCTGGCCTCTGGAAGAGACACTGACCCTGCCAGTGTTTCAAGCTGCTCTCCGAGACCCTTCATGCCCTCCTTCAAAACCAGGAGCAGGTGGGAGACTCAAGTTCAGCTGTTGGCTTGATATGTAGCCTTGGTCCCCCTCAGGACCACAGGTTCTGTGCACTGACTCTGAGGAAAGGTTCCTAGATGATTTAACATCAGTGATGCTAGGCTCTTTCTAAAATCACAGCTGATTATAATCTTTTAGGCCCAGCTCACTAGCATCAATTGTCCCATTAAAACAATGATTTTACTTCCTCAATTTCTTATTCAAAATATCACACAATCAGCCCAATATATTTCCTCTGAAAGATCACAAGCCAGGCCTCATTTCTCTCAGGATAATCTTCTAAGTTACCACACCAGTTCATTAGGTTTGGACCACTCAATTGTTTTCAGAATCCAGCTCTTCAAAATCCTCTGCCTCCTCCCACAAAATAGACCAAAGCAAAAGCACCACCTGATCACGTCCATTACAGCAAAATCCCCTTCTCCGCTATCAGTTTGTGTCCCATGTTGCTTCTCTTTTGCTGGGTTAAAACACTGACCAAAAACAACTTGGAGAGAAAAGAGTTTATTTGCTGTACAGGTTGCAGTCTGTCCTTGATGGAAGCCAAGACAGGAATTCGCAGTCCGCAGTAGGCTGGGTGCTCCCACATCAATTAGCACCCCCAAAATGCCCTTACAGACATGTTCAGGCCAATCTGATGAGAAATGCCTCAGCTGAGATTCCTCCTTCCCAGAGAAGCCTTGATTTTGTGTTAAGTCGGCAAAAGCTAAGCAGCATATGTGCAAACTAAACCCAATATACATATAACAGAAGTTCCTGGAGAAGTTAAAAGACCAGACAACAGAACTAATACTTAAGAAATAAAACATATTCACAACAATTTAAGATATACTTAAAAACCATCAAATCATTCACAGTAAGCAAAGCCACAATGTATTTGAGTATGATTAATAAACTTCAAAGAAACACACATGTGCACACACACACACACTAAATTTTTTCAAAAAAAAAATACAAGGGGTAAAACTCTTCTCAGCAAATTTAATAGGATTCTCTGTGGAGATAATCATGTTTTAAAAGTAACCAAAGCATTTTACACCTAAACAAATCAGTGGCATAAAGGCTGAAGATAAAAGTATTAGAACTCACACCGACCCAGTGAATCTGTCTGTAGGCATCTCTTAAAGCACGTTAGGCAACTAAAATGACTGGAAAAGACACCAAAATAAAACTAAGTTGTGAAAACTAATATTTACACTTGGCACTCAAAATGAGGATAACAAAGGAGAGTGTTTAGCATTTTCTGGTACATACCTGAAGAACACACAGAACACCAAAACCATGAAAAAAATGGAGAATGAGAAAATGTGGAATACACTTATAAGAAAATGAACTATTCTCAACAATTTCTTCTTTGGTGATAGCTTGATTTTTTTTTCCTGAGAGTATTTTACTAACAAAATGAGTAAGGACTTGGGTGTTATACCATTACTCCAACCACTGTTTGTGCCCTTGAGAAATGAGTAAGGAAATACTCCAGATGAGCTTAAAAGACTTGGAGAACAGCCTAAAGAGGTTCCCACCTTGGATGGAGTCTTAACAGGAAGTAGCTCACATAAAAGGACCCCCAGGAGTAAGTTGTATTAGGGGACCACTGTGGACACTATGGTCAGTCCTTGTGGTGGGAGAGCATTAAAAGAGACAGCACATTATTTCTGAGACAACACGATGGGGTCTTAAAGGGAAGGAGAGACTTGGCAGTTAATGAGTACTTGCTGTTCATGCAGAGAACTCGAGTTTTATTCCCAGGACCTATTCAGCAGCTCAAAACTGTCTCTAATTCCAGTTTCAGTGAACCCAATACCCAATTCTAGCATCCAAGGGCACCAGGCATGTGCACAGACTAACATGCAGGTAAAACACCCATAAACATGAACAAAAAATGGAAGATATTCATTAAGAGGAACAATTTAAAGTTAAAAATGACAGTAGTCCCAAAGAAGGGCCTTTACACAGTTGGGTGTGGACAGCTAGTGACCACCATCTTAAAGGAACAAGCCCATGATCTAAGACTGTAATAACTAGAGAGTGAAAGAAAGGTTTTTTTTTTTTCCTGTTCAGATCTGGTCAGTGCCACTGAAAACAGAAAATTTGTATAGATTTGTAATCTACTTAATATGTCTTGGCAATGTAATGAGGGAGGGAAGAAGACTGGGAAGGAGAGAGTGGGGAGGAGGGGAAGAAGAGAGGAGGGAGGACAGAGGAGAGAAAAAGAGGATATTATGCTAAAAAGAAGAGCACCAACTTGACCTCCTACAAACAGAAAGTGTCCTGAAAATGACATAAAATAAATGGACTTCCACAGAAGGTGGGCAAACACGCACGGGTGACTTCTCCTCCAGGGAGGCCACACTACAGGGCATACTCAAGTGAACGATGATCACGTAAGTACTGACCACAGAGAAGGTGGGGGTGACTGCGGAGCTGCAGTAGGACAGTGTGGCTCCACCTAGAGAGGTTCCTGCTGCAAAGATACTGATAAAGGATGGTGCTTCAGATGTGCCGGCTATGAAAACGGGTTAGCACAGCATGCCATAGCAAGGGAAGTGAGGGCAATAGGACGGCTCACTGAGAAATGGACCTGCCGACAAGCCTGAAGGCCTGGGTTGATCCTGGGAACTAACATGGAGGAAGAAAAACCAGTGCTTGCTACCTGTCTTCTGATCTCCATGCATACCCCCAACAATGCCCTCACACTCACACGCACTCACACGCACTCACACTCACACGCACTCACACTCACACGCACTCACACTCATGTGCACTCACACGCACTCACACGCACTCACACGCACTCACACGCACTCACACACACTCACACTCACACACACTCACACACTCACACACACTCACACACACTCACACTCACACCCACACACTCACACTCACACACTCACACTCACACACACTCACACTCACACACACTCACACTCACACACTCACACACACACTCACACTCACACACATTCACACTCACACACACTCACACACTCACACACTCACACTCACACACACTCACACTCACACACACTCACACTCACACACACTCACACTCACACACTCACACTCACACACTCACACACACTCACACTCACACACTCACACACACTCACACTCACACACACTCACACACACTCACACACACTCACACACTCACACACTCACACTCACACACACTCACACACTCACACACTCACACATACTCACACACACTCGTGTGCACTCACACTCACATGTACTCGCATGCACACATACATAAAACTTAAAAAAAATGTACGAAAAGGACGACTCACCGAGCAGCGGTGGTGCACTCCTTTAATCCTAGCACTTGGGAGGCAGAGTCAGGCAGATCTCCGAGTTTGGGGCCAGCCTGGTCTACAAAGTGAGTTCCAGGACAACCAAGATTGTTACACCGAAAAAATCTTTCTCAAAACAAAAACAAAAACCACCTCTACGCCTCTACTTTTAAAGAGAGCTTGGTACTCAAACATATTCTTAAGTAACCCAAGGGTAAAGAAAAACTTACAATAGAAAGTTTAAGAGTATGATGAACCAAATGTAGAAACAGCATCAAAGCTTAAACAATTGTCAGGTGGTGGTGGCACCTGCCTTTAAATCCAGCACTCAGGAAGCAGAGGGAGGTGGATTTCTGTGAACTCAAGGCCAACCTGGTCTACAGAGCTAATTCCAGGACAGGGTCCAAAGCTTTGGAAAAATCCTGTCTCAAAAAACCAAAAATATAAAAAACAAAACAACAACAACAAAAACTTACACAATCAAGCTAATGGAGCACTTCCAGGGAAATCTGGGAGTCTTTACAAACAATCAGGGAAAGGTATTTTCCCCATATCGGGCAGGCTTGGGAGACATTCTCTTAGTGACATATGTCATCCTCCCAAAATAATGAATGAAATATTCTTTGGGCTAAAAGAGCTTTACAACACCAAATTCTGCATCTTTATAAAGCTTGATAAAATGGTGTTTCAAATTGCACTGTGTATGAGTTCAGCTATAAAATCTGCACCTTCCCCTTGGCATCTGCAGTACTCCACCTGTCTGTGCCTGCTCTGTTTCGGCAGCTCTGTGTTCTGTGGGAATTTTTTCTTTCCTCTCTTCAGGAATCTTTCCTCCCTTCTTTGCACTTAGTTCAGGGCCTTTTGGGGCTTTAGCTCCTCCTTGAAGGCTCAGGGTTAGCAGACAGCATTGTGGATCTTCTGGAGATTTACACTTTACCTTGGAGATCTCTCTTTCTCCCTCCTCTCTCTCTTCATCCATTTCCCCTTTCCCAACGATTTTAAGACTTATTTTATCATATGTGCATGTTTTGCCTGCCTGCATGTATGTATGTATATATGCTATGTGTGTCCCTGGTACCCTTGGAGGTCAAAAGAAGGCATTGGATCCACCCTGGAACAGGAGTTACAAATGGATGTGAACTATGATGTGGGTGCTGACAACTGAACCAAAGTCATCTTCAAGAGCAACAAATTCTCTTAGCCATTGAGCCAACTCTCCAGCTATATGTTTATATCTTTTAGCCTCTACCTCAGGCTTCCTTTGGGTATGGAGGGGAAGGGACATAGGTGTCAAATGAGAGAATGCAGAGGCAACGGCAGGGTTTGGACCATCTGGGGAACATCACTGCTTCACACTGCTGTGCTTCAGAGGGCCTGAGTTTATGTAGCACTGAAAGTTGCAGACCAGTTAGGAGGTGTATGATTTTAAAGAACAAGGTTTACTAAATTCTTAATGCATGGCTGTCCTTCTAAACATGTTACATATACTAAATATACAAAACCTATAGCATCTATGAAGGAATTATAGAAATATCTTTGACAAAAGTCTGGTTTCAAAGTTGGCATAAAATATCACTTAGTTCACTGCCTGGCATAAAGTGGCGATACAATAAATTCCAACTCAACGGGTATTTGAATTTCAGACTATCAGATCTAAACTACAATCTTTCCTGGCAAATCACACATCTTTTCCGATTGACTCCTCCATCACACTGCTTTGGTAGGTCTCGTTCAAAACTTTAATTCTTGCCCTAAACCAACATCCCACTCACTGTTACCAACCTAATTTCCTTACCGAAAAAGGGGGAGAAAATGCTGATACAACAAGCAATCGGCAGCCATGTCTGCTGTGATCACACTGACTTCCTGAGCATGAACACATCGATGACTCCTAACAGGATATATTTTCATGTGCTTACGTGTAACCACATCTCTGGGCTCATGTGTATATGGCTGTACTTAGAACTCATCACCAACTAATGGAGTAGTTAAAATTAAGGATGTCTCCTGAATTCAAATCCTGGTTAAAAGTATCTACAGTGGCTGTGTAACCTTATCCACGTCACTAATCTTCCTGAGTGTCAGCTTCCTTGTCTTTGAAATACTACATATTGCCTAATAATGATTTACAAGATTCCTGAAAGGAAAAATAGACCAATGTAGGCACAGTGCCTAGACTCTAATAAACATTGTTTTCTGTTTGCCAACTTCAGTTTTTCTCTGAGAGTACAATAATCCATGATTATGCTTTTTATTCAAACACTTAACTGCATGCTCTAGCACACTGTTGTTTTACTGTTCCATATTCATTCGGTGGTTTTATTAAAATACTCTATGCTCCTTACAGGCAGAAAATGTGATTTCACGAGAAAAGCCTCTGAGCTTTGTACAGTGCTGTGCAGAGCACACAGCCGCTCGGGGAGAGGACGCTGTACGAATGGATGCAGGCAGGACACGTTGCCTAATTATAAGTTTGTGCTCCATTTGTTATTGGACTCTATTGAAGTTAAAGCCTAGCATACGCCAACATGAGCAACATTATTTTATGTCCCAGTAAGTCAAGCCAGAGGCAAATAAAAATTAATTTTAAGAAGTGGAGTGATAGTCTCCTACTTCTGAATAGGAGGATGAAGTAGACTGATTACATTAACTCTTCTGCTACTTAAAAGCACCAGAAAGCTGCTCAAACAACAGGAATTGTGGTGACAAGAGTCTCCAGAGGAGATCACCCCAAAGAGGTGAACTAATACTGGTCCACAGCCGGCTTTCTGCTGGGAGCATCTGTGGCTTTTGAGCACAGAACAAAAGCCGAGACTCTCAACAGTTCCACCTCTGGAGACAGAGAAACCCCTGTGCTAGACAGACAAAATTAAAGACCTAAGACGCAAACTGCAGTGAGACTCCATGGTGCAACATGGAGCTTACTGCCCCCTCCATGATGAGCACTGGAAATTGCAGAATGAGGGAGGCACTAAAGCAGAAATCCTGCCCAAGGAGAAGGAAGTGAGCGAGTTCCATGCTGAGCAAGCAGAAGAATTTCCTTCTTGTGAGAAAAAAGGAAACCTGGAATCACACCAACTCTTGTTAAAATTGAGAGGACTGAAATGAAACTCTCAATAACGTTTTGCAGTTTAAAATTTGGAATACAATTTTAAATTCATTGAAAAGTTGCAAAGAGGATACAGAAGCAGATACAGAAGTGCCCCCTTTCATTGAGAGTCTCTTGGCATGCACATCTGTGATGACCAGGGTATGCTCAGCAAAGCTAAGACTCTCTCATCAGCACAGCACCGGCACACTAGCTGCCAGCTGTATTTGGACCTCTAGTCTTCTCGACAATGCCCTTCTGCTCTTACAGGGTTCAGTACAGAATACGCATAGCATTTAGTCAGCATGTCTCTTTATCTATGACCAATTACTTGCCAATTGTAAGAATGTTGCTCAAGTAGTTTATATTTGGGTTGTGAGACTAGTCTGCTGAACCACTCTCTGACCCAGGGCATGCATGTTTTAAAAGCAGTCTTTCAGTACAGATGTGTTTTCTCAAGTTAGACTGAGGTCACAACATCACCGAGAACCCTTCATGCCACGTGACACTAAAGAAAACATGATGATCACTTGTGAAGTGAACTTGGGCTACTTCCTACTCCTCCACTCCACACCACATGGGTCTGGGGATCAAATCCAGACCCTGTTGAAAATTTTTCACCCAGACTAAGGCTTTCCATTCTTCTAGCAGTGCCATTCATGAGGCAAACATCTATAAACTTTATGAGATCAAATTTAATTTGCTTTTATTTGGTATGGGTTGTGTCATGTCAAAAAAATTCCTTGCCAAATTTGAATTGTCCATATTTTCTCCATGCTTTCCTTTGAAGGTGTTGTAATAATAAGGTCCTTTTATCTGTTGTGAAACATGGACCAAGGGAACTTTCTTTTTTGTTGCTGTTGGGTTGCTTTGGTTTTATTTTCTTTGTTTCAAAGACAAAAATACAAGGCATTGGGTGGGGAGATTGCCTGCCTTGATAGCCAGAGGACACAAGTTCAACCCCACTACCAGTGTAAGCAACACCAGGAGTGGTGGCACACCTGTAATCTCAACACTGGGGAGCAGGGACAAGAACTTTCTGGGGCTCTATTGAATTGGTTTTGCACCTTTTCACATACAAGCGAAAGCATTTGTGTGGGTCAGTTTGTGGAATCTCTGTTCTACTCATTTGATGTCTGTGGCTTTAGTGAATGCTACACTATCCTCAACACAGCAAACTGCTGAGGCCAGACGGCAAGGCTTACACATTTGTTCTTTTCAGAAAAATTTTTCATTGGTCATGGAGAGTTGTTGGGGAATCAATATTCTTTGAAGATGTAGCCACGAGAAGGTTTTCCACGCTCCAATGCAGAGCACACACAAAAGTAGACTTAGTGAGTTATTTTTTTAAGGCATAGACAAGAGATTGGAAGGAGTTGTGTTGGAGACATGTGGTAGTCTTAAGAGGGGGAATAAGAGGCAGATATGACCATATTTCATTGTATACATGTGCAAGATTGTTAAAAATAATTTAAATGCATGTATGCATGTGCCTATGTATGTATATGTGTGCTCATGTACACATGTGCCACAACACATGTCTGGAATAGGTTGTCACCTTCAACTATATGAGTTCCCAGGGATGGAACTTGGGCCATCAGTTTGGCAGCAAGCACCTTTACATTCTGAGTCATCTTACTGATTCTTCTTCTGATTTTATAAGTTCTCTTTTCTATGTGTCTTTTAGAATATGCTTGTCAATATTTGGTTTTTAAAAGTATGCTGGGGCTTTAAGACATTAAAAATTAGCTGGTAGATGGCTCAACAGTTAAAACACTTGCTCCTCTCAGAGAGGGCCAAGCTCAGTTCCCAGCACCCAAACAGTGGCTTACAACCATCTGGAACTCTAGTTCCAGGGTATTCGGTGCCCTTTCCTGCTCTCTGTGGGCACCAGACACATACATGATATAAATGCATACATTCAGGCAAATGCTCTTACATATAAAATAGAAATAAAACATTTTAAAAGTTAACCACAAATGGACTGGGAACACAGCTCACTGGCAGAGCATCTGCCCGATATGCACAAGATTCAGCACAAAAAAAAAAAAAGAAAAAGAAATCATTACATCATGGGTTCTAAAGCTCACGAGGGTTCAAATACTTAATCTTGCACTCTGTCAGAGTCGCACATTTCTCTGCTCTACTCTTCTTCATCCACGTTTGCCCCTTCACACCACACCCAGACCACATAGATTTTGGTAGGATTAAACGTTCAATCTGATACTGCCGGAAATACTATAGATTCCAATTTAAAGTCTGTTTCTCGCTGCTCGCAGATGAAGAACAGGATAGATATGAACCTAAAGCAGATAATTGCTACCTTACAGACAGCAATGAATTCTTGTGTTTTAGCAATGTAGAAATGTACATTTTTAGATAGTACTACATTTTAGGGTATAGCAAATTATTAGGGAATGTAGAAATAACGTGTTATAATAAACATACAAAAAGTTCAACATTTCCCGTCGCAACACTATTAGAGAAGTCAGCAAACAAATAATACGTCCTAAGTGCATGTTAGAGCAATAGCCAAAAAACAATAGTTTTTAAAAACTGAAGTGGTAAAAAGGAAAAAGAAATATAAATTTTAATCTAAACAAAAGCTACAACAATCCTAATTAAAATGCAAGATTTTTACTTTTGTAAAAGAAAACTGATATGACTTTTTTGAAAAATACAAACTACAACAAGTAGTAGTAGATTAATGAATGAAATCCAAAAACCTAACACAAAAATATTATACTGTTATGACTCCAAGTTACCACAAATATAAACACATTTGTGTACTTTATCTCGGAAAATATTGTATCCTGCTTTCCCCTAAAATGAAGCCAAACCCTGATCTGTTCTTCTTTCTTTGTATATTTATTGACGTGTAGGTCAACTCAAGAACTGATTTGAACGAGGTACTCCACACGTCCCCTTTCTCCCTTGTCTGCCTAGAGAACCAAATACACCTTCCCCAGATGGAATCTTCTCACTGGGTCACAAAACAAGACTTCCAACAATATGAGAACTTTGAAATGATTATTATGAAGTAACTCTTCTGTGATGTTTTATAAGATAATAATGGCTAAAAATGCTTATAGTTCAGAAGATCAATGTTAAATATCTAGTATAATAGTAAACCATGAAACAAAAAAAATTCTTAAGTCCCCAAGATGACTTGGCCAGTAAAGGCACTCACTCCCAGCCCTGATGACCTCACTCTGACCTGGACAAAATCAGGACACACATGGTTCAAGGAGAGAATTGATGGATGTGATTCCACCAAAGTTGTTCTCTGACCTCACGTGTATCACAGTTCATGTATGCATGTGAGCATGCACACACACACATACACACACTCACTAAAGAAATAGATAAATAAATGTAATAAAATACATAAAGATAATAATCAAAAGGCATTCTGCATGACTCTGGCCAAGCAGGAAGTTAGTTATGTGGCTTCTAGTAAACCCAGCAATTCCTTCAGAGAATGTATTTTCCTTCCGCATAACTAAGAATCACAACCTGTAAGCACCTTGACTGGTTTGGGGAGCCTATTAAATAAAATAAGAACTATATTATTAAAAAGAGAAAACACTAGGAACTAACGCAGATATGCCTTGAGTGATCCTGATGAGATTTCAGGACGTCCTTGACCCGGTCGTGGATCTCATCACAGTTTGAAGGTGAACACCAGTCAGAGTGGAACCTGTGGGTACAAAGAAGAGTAGCTATTAAAGAGAGGAAAGAAACAAAACTTTCCCCAAACTTTATAACCTCCAAATAATATAGTTTCTCCCTGTGGCCAGCAATGAGGAGAAAGAGCTCATTCACGCACTCATTCCCAGCTGCCCTATCAATTTCCTGCAAGGTCTAAAAATAGTCTTAATAATTAACTTTAACATGTATTTGGGAGACGGGACCTACATATCTGATCACTATAATGATTTTGACACATCACTCTTCAGCACTTATCTCTACATAAAGATGTAGATGTTCGCATCAGAAGAATAATTCCATGTACAATGTCTTTATAATTAGCACTTATTTTCTAATAATTGATATCCCCTAAAACTATGTGGAAGAAACAGGAAGTTACAACCCACAAATTTTATGAAATAAGTAACGTGTGTGTGTGTGTGTGTGTGTGTGTGTGTGTATGAAATGAAAAAATCCCTAGAATCCACTCACATTTCCATTTCCACTCAGAATGGGAATTATTCTGAAATATTCCATTTCCGAATAGGAACAAAATGGTCCCATCTCAACAAAGGTATATCACCTCTCTATCCGCTATGAGAATCAAACTTGTAAAGGAATGAAGTATTTAAATATAGATGAGAAAATTATAAATTTAATTAAAGTCTGCACACTGGGATTTAAAATGTCAGAGAAGAAATAAAACATCTTTTCATTCTGCTCTTCTTTAATTCAAAATTGACATTCATATAATTAAGCTATTTTATTTTATTCAGGTCATCCTGAAAAGTTCCTGATTTCCTTATTTATAATGCATGTATTTAAAGTGTTATTGATAATTCCCCTATAAAAAATAATGTGTTAATATATTACTTAAATCTGGTTCCCTTTTTGTTCTCAGCTTGTTCTTACTTACAAAATTTGAATATTACACTATTAAACAAAGTATAGGTTATTAAATAGGTGGATGTTGAAATGATATACTTTAAATGGCATAATCAATAGACAATTTAATAGATAATCCCAAACAATCTCTTACATAGACAAAAGGAAAACTAGTTTCACCTATGCCAGTGGATTGGTAGAACAATTATTTGAGTACATGAAGCTCATTGTGGAAAGCTAAGATCCAACTGTGCAACTCCAGAGCCTCCCAATGGGACTATGAGCATCTAGATCCACTAGTCTGTGCTATGGCGTAAGGAATGCTTGCCTCACAATCTTTAATATGATTTACAAAAGAAAAAAACTTAGCATGATTTAAAAGGGCACCAATTCCCTTTTAATTAGGTATGCTAATATCTAAGTCTGATTTTAGCAACATTGTAAAGTGTAAAACAAATCTGGGTCATAATATTAATATTTATACTTAGAGAAAATGTGCTCCTGAAATACAATAAAAATTGAAACCATTTTATGGCGTGGAAATTTCTGGAGGTATTTTTTAAGTGGGTGAAAAGAAAAAAGCATTTGGACTAAAACAAGGATTCAGTGGCATAAACTGATAACATTTTTAAAATCTGTTTATTATAAACCATGATCAAAGAGTTAGCATCTTATACCGTAATCTTAGAGAAAATGTAATTTTAATGAGTACTATACATAGAAACTTCTGACGCTGTGCCTCTGACACACAACTTCTAGACAAGACTTTGACCTGGGATACACAATACACATGGGTTTCGGTTTCACTTACAATGTGTCATGACTACAGTGGATGGTGTAGACACCTGCAAATGCATCGCTAGTGACCTAGAAACACCAAACCTGAGAGTGCCGTCCATTTAAAGAGGGCTACTGAGTCCTGGAAAGAATAAAACGATTTGCTCCTAGTAATATGAATTGAATGCTAGGGGTATGTCCTTCTTTATAGATTAAATACATGAGTTCAAACTAATTTACTATTTATTTTAAATGTGCCTTATTTTCACTGAATCAAAAGTAAAACAGTCAATTTTGAATATTAAGAGCACTCATTTTATTTTAGCAAAAAGCTTAACCACATTTATTTGGCATGAAAAGTAAATTATCCTAACTCTCCTTCGGCAGACACAGGAGGATCAGTACAAGGTGAGGCCAGTCTTGTCTACATAGCAATTTCCAAGACAGCTGAGGTTACAGAGTGAAACCAGGTTTCAATAAGACTCAATAAGACTTGAGGGAAGATGGAAGAGAAAGAATGTAAACAGTTACATTTATTATTAAGATATTTCTTCCACTGAAATATAATTGGACAGCTAATTTTAGCTATATTCAATAAAAAAATTTACAGTTAACATTGTATACACAAATAAAATAACTCAGGTCCCTGTGTGTGTGTGTGTGTGTGTGTGTGTGTGTGTGTGCGTGTATGCATGCAAACACACACCATGTGAGAACTCTCCTATATCACAATACCATTCCTCTTAGACATGATTCTAATGAACTAGAAATGGCATCGATCAAAATTCATCAAAATGTAGAGAACAAGTGATAGCAAGGTGGCTGGCTCCAATTGGTACATCTACAACACAGCCCCTACACTTAAGCTCAGGGAATAAGACTGAAGAGGGAGTGAGAAGAGTCAGAGCACCAGGATGCCTACTGCAAGATAGTGTCTTCTAGACATGAAGGGATGATGCACACATGAAATCTCAGAAAAAAGGCTGCATAAACAAGACCTACATAATGACAGCACTGGGAAACATGAACATGAAAGCGGGACATTTCCAGAGGCTCCAACCCTAGATGACAGTTACAGGAAATCAGTGGCTACTAAGGGAAAGGAAAATCAGATTACACTAGGAAAGAGACCCTTATAGATTACATAATTCCAAGCCCTAAACACATGTATACATGAGCAATACTAAACGGATCCAGTACGTATGTGTACGTGTGTGTGTGTGTGTGTGTGTAACAATATTGATTATAGAAGATGAGGTCATGAATTTAAGAGGGGGTAGGGAAAGACATGGGAGGAGCCTAACGGAGGGAGGAAAGGGGAATGATATAAATTTAACACTCATGCATGAAATTCTAAAAAACAAAGTAAATTAAAAAATATTCTGCATCTCACTACCAAGAGGCCAGCATCACACTATACTCACATTCTCTCCCTCCCCTTTTCCCTCTCCCAGTCAAAATGTTTACAAAGCTAATGAAGAAACAGATAAATCTATCTGTTCAGAACAGAATGTTTTAATGCAGCAGCCGTAATCTTGTTCAAGATAGCTTGTTCATCCAGACTATCGATATTGTCTCTACAGCTAATTAAATAATTGTGATTATGCCTGGTGAATGAACGTAATATGTTTTAAGAATTCACTGGCTACTTTTTTATGCCATCTCTAACCATGGAACGTGAGAGTCACAGTGTTGAAAATGTTTCTCCCAAGTTTCAATTTTTCTGTAAAAGTTTTTTAAATAACCTAGAATTTTTAAATGGGTAAAGAATTGTCTTATATAAAAATGGTGGGGTTTTTTCTGTGCCAACATATAACCACCCTTCTGACTTGGATGCAAGCATTCCTAGAGGGAGTGCTTTACTCTTCCCATGGTTTATATTCTACTGGATTGCTGGCAGGAGGTAAATGAGAAGCCAGATGCCACACAACAATGCATGCTTCACCACTGAGACTAATCAGAAAATTCAGCCTAGGTTATTTCTATACTTAGGGTTAATCAATAATAATAAATCACTACGGGTCTGATAAGGGAGGTGATGTATGCTGTGAACATCTTTTATTGCCATTGGTTAATAAAGAAGCTGCTTTCAGGCAATGGTTTAACAGAATAAAGACAGGCTGAAAAAGATATAGAGAGAGAGTAGGCAGAGTCAGAGAGAAGCCATGTAGCTGCCACAGGAGACAGATGCCTCTGCTGGAGCCTGCTGAAACTTTGCCAGTAGGCCACAACCTTGCGGTGATGCACAGATTAATGGAGATGAGTTAGTTTAGGGTATAAGAGCTAGATAAAAAGATGCTTAAGCTTTGACCAAACAATATTGCAAATAATATAGTTTCTGTGTGATTATTTCGGGTCTAAGCAACCAAAAACTAACAAGCAGCTTCCGCCAAAATGAGTCTACTAAAACAACCTATCACAATTCAGATTTTCACTTTAGGAATTACATTAACTAATTAGGAATAGAGTCCAGATCTGGCTAACAAACTCACTTCAAGTGAACTGTGGTAGGGAGAAATATCAACATAATATACAATCTATTCCAAGCAAACAATTTTAGTAAGCCTCAAAATTAAAATTTAATTTTATAAATAATTACATTATATGAATATGCTGGTCCCTGTTTCTAATGCCAAACATTCTAAAGATGAAAAGTATATCCCAGACTGGCCTTGAACTCATAGTCTTTCTGTTCGGAAAGAAAAGAAAAATGAAGAAAAACAGAAACTACACTTACCTTTCCCTGAGAGAGCCTCTATTTAGCATAGGGCTTTGACAATGCTTTGGTGCTGTTGAGGGTGCTGAATGGACTAGTAAGGTCCTTGCAGAATGCTGGGGCTTGGTACACGGCCCTGGGCTCAGATATTCCTCACACCTTTCGAAGGGATCCTCAAAGTCTCTCCCATGTGGTGTCCTGATAACCTGTTTTAAAAAATACATGTGTATCTATCTATATGTGCATACACACACACACATACACTTGCACTATAAAATGAATACAATATATTTTTGATTTTTAATTATTTATTTTCTTTTTGGAAATTGTAATTATATCCTATTTCCACCATTTTCCTCCCACTAAATTTGCCTATACATCCCTCGCCTTGCTCTTTTTCAAATTTATGATCTCAATTTTCATTAATTGTTGTTCCATGTGTTTCCTAAATACATGAAATCATCAGTCAGTCTATTGATCACTGGTCTGGATAATTAATTGGTGTGTTTGTCACTGGATAAGACTATTTCTCCTACTCTGAGCATTATTTAGTTGCCTGAAGTTTTTTGTGTAGAGGTTGAAGCCTCCTGGGCTTTCCCCCATCCACTTGAGTGGGGGTGTGATGAGTATCTAGACTGGTCTATATAAAATAAAGAACACAAATGACTAAACCACCGATTGCTTAGTTTAGCTATTAGGGTCAAGCAGGTACAATTCAAGTTCTCCCTCTAACCTGCACTCACTGCTTCTGGAAACAGCCAGATACACCAATCAAGACAGAAAAATTAACAAATGTGTACAACTGTGGAACTTATACACAAGTAGATTTCTATTAAGGATAAATAGCTTTAAGACATAAACACAGAGCAAGATACATAAATAAAATATGAATCATTCCAAGGAGTATAACATTCCACCAGGCGAAGTAAAACAAGAAAGGAGATCAGAAATGCTGATGAGTGGAATGGGAATAGATGAAAAAGAATCCTTTTAAAGAATGGTCAACAGGGACCTAACATTGAGGAAAAACAGAAATAGAGACCTGGAGACACAAGGGCCATGTTAGGGAATCAGTCCTGTCCTTAACAGATGAGAGGATGAATAAAGAAGATGTGGTGCATATACACAATAAAGTTTTATTCAGACATAAAGACACAAAATTACAAGAGTTGAAAAAAATGGATGCAATTGGCGTTTGTCATGTTTAGTTCAATAGATCTCACAATGTGCAACATATTAAGGGGGAAACATATAACTTAGTGAAATAGGAGAACCTAGAACAATTGCATCCATATGGCTTAACTACATGAAGAACTATGGCCCACCTCCATTCCATATAACCTTCTCCTGACTCTCTCAAACTTTTAGCCAGAAAAACAAGGCTGTAAACCTGTGAATAGCTTCAGAATTTACCCCAGGACCTTCCCATAATAATCTTCCTGAAAAGCAAAAGGCTTAATCATCAATTGCGTACCCTTCTCAAAATAATACTGATTCTTCTCTTTGCCTGGACAAGCAATGCCCTTCTCAGAACAGATGAATCCTTTCCTTCACTACTCATCTATTATGACTGGTAAACCTCTACCCTGTGTTTATTAACCCTAAAATTTTATATACAAACTTTACCAATTAGATTCTCCACTGAATGCTCTCCATTAAAATGTCCATGACTCCAAACCCTGTAAGTATCAACCCTTAACTTTTTATTTCCAGAGATATTACAGTCAAGGCAGTATCCTCCCTTTCTATATCATGTCCCAAAAAACTTCCCTTGAGGTCATCAGAGCATACAGCTATTGGGGAGACATCTGGTGACAACCCTAATGGCCACTAAAGTCTATAATTCAAGATAAAGTTAAAAGTGCAGAGATAGAACCTTCCTCTAAGATCCTCCGGATCCTTCAGCCCCCTTCTCAGAGGTCTTTGTAACTGCCATGGTGAAATAAGCCTTGTAGTGGGTTTGTTAAACTAAGTCCAAAATTAAGCACAGGCTTCTAGGACTGCATAACCATTTTAGTAATATTTTCATGTGTTGGTGGTGCATTGCTGATGGTTCTACAATGTATCTCCCTGGTATTTTTCTATGAGTCTATAGGAGAAGGTTACATTTATGTAAACAAATACAAATTACTAAACTCATCTTTGAGCCAGGCCCAGAGAACCACAATGTAGGCTGTTTTCATTGCAATAGGAATGAGTTACTAAATTACTTCTCAGATTGTTGCTGGATCTAGGCTTGTTGTTTAGATTTGGTTGTTGTTTGCCTGCTTGCTTTCTTTGCAGGCAAACTGCCTCCTAAAGAGCTCACCTCAGAACTTTTAGCATCATAAATCTAAGTCCTAAATTTAAAACAACCAATAATCTGAATCAATGTGCAGTATAATCAGTCAACACTGACAGACTTTCATGCGCTACATGCTCCTTCTAAGCCAGATTTAAACATTTCCTATGTAATAAGGCTTTTAGGTTGCAGGCTATTTATAGAACATTAATATTCTTCAATTGTCTGCTCATTTTTAAATCACATAATTTCATCAATGACACATTAGGACCACAGAGCTCAATGTTACTGAGATGCTTTTTCAGTTCTCCTTGATCATGTCAAAAATCTTTAGTTTTTAGTTGCTATAATCTGACTCTCAAAAGCTGTGCAAAAACCCATGTGATAAAAGGTTAAGCCTCAAAAAAAAGTCAGGAGGTGGTAAAACTATTAAGGGTGGGGCCTACTGGGAAGTCTTTAGGAGATGGCAGAATCCAGTGCACCTCTCTCATGCACCCTGCTTCCTGATGGGGGTGGATTTTCCCTGCCATGTGCTTCCACCATATGCCACCTTGCCAAAGCAATGGGACCAATAAACTTTTAACTGTGAGTCATATGTTTCTTTATAAGTAGTTGCCTCTGGTGTCTGCTATAATAATCAAAGCTGGGAACTGGAGAGATGTTCAGGGATTTATCTTACTTGTTGCTCTTACAGAGGGCCCAAGTTTGGTTCCCAGCATCCACATGGTGGTTTACAACCACTACTAACTCCAGTGCCATGGGATCTGATGCTCTTCTGACTTTCATGAGCACAACACATGCAAATGGTGTACAGGAAGGCAAAACATTCATATCAGATAAAGTCCAAAAAAGTTTAAACTAACAGAAAATTGATGAGCAGAATGTCAAAAACATTATGTATATTGTTCCTAATAATTATTATAGTCAAAATACACAGGAATTCTCTTAATATCCACATTACTATGAAATAGCAACAAGAGTAGAGATGATTTCTAGTTTTGTTACATGATAGTTTCAGTCACAAAATCCTTGTCAAAGGGGAGAGAAGTTCATAGCTAGAATGCCACAGAAGCCACTTAACATTTGCTGCAACTCATGCTCATGTCCAGAATGCAACAGAAGCCACCTGACATCTGCCACAACACGTGTTCATGTCTAGAATGCAACAGAAGCCACTTGACATCTGCCACAACACGTGTTCATGTCCAGAATGCAACAGAAGCCACTTGACATCTGCCACAACACGTGTTCATGTCTAGAATGCAATGGAAGCCACTAGGCATCTGCCACAACACGTGTTCATGTCTAGAATGCAACAGAAGCCACTTGACATCTGCCACAACACGTGTTCATGTCCAGAATGCAACAGAAGCCACCTGACATCTGCCACAACACGTGTTCATGTCCAGAATGCAACAGAAGCCACTAGGCATCTGCCACAACACGTGTTCATGTCCAGAATGCAACAGAAGCCACTAGGCATCTGCCACAACACGTGTTCATGTCCAGAATGCAACAGAAGCCACTTGACATCTGCCACAACACGTGTTCATGTCCAGAATGCAACAGAAGCCACCTGACATCTGCCACAACACGTGCTCATGTCTAGAATGCAACAGAAGCCACTTGACATCTGCCACAACACGTGCTCATGTCCAGAATGCAACAGAAGCCACCTGACATCTGCCACAACACGTGCTCATGTCTAGAATGCAACAGAAGCCACTTGACATCTGCCACAACACGTGCTCATGTCTAGAATGCAACAGAAGCCACTTGACATCTGCCACAACACGTGCTCATGTCCAGAATGCAACAGAAGCCACTTGACATCTGCCACAACACGTGCTCATGTCTAGAATGCAACAGAAGCCACTTGACATCTGCCACAACACGTGTTCATGTCTAGAATGCAACAGAAGCCACTTGACATCTGCCACAACACGTGCTCATGTCTAGAATGCAACAGAAGCCACTTGACATCTGCCACAACACGTGCTCATGTCCAGAATGCAACAGAAGCCACTTGACATCTGCCACAACACGTGTTCATGTCCAGAATGCAACAGAAGCCACTTGACATCTGCCACAACACGTGTTCATGTCCAGAATGCAACAGAAGCCACTTGACATCTGCCACAACACGTGCTCATGTCTAGAATGCAACAGAAGCCACTTGACATCTGCCACAACACGTGTTCATGTCCAGAATGCAACAGAAGCCACTTGACATCTGCCACAACACGTGTTCATGTCTAGAATGCAACAGAAGCCACTTGACATCTGCCACAACACGTGTTCATGTCGAGAATGCAATGGAAGCCACTAGGCATCTGCCACAACACGTGTTCATGTCTAGAATGCAATGGAAGCCACTAGGCATGTGCCACGTGTTCATGTCTAGAATGCAATGGAAGCCACTAAACACACATCCACTATAACTCGTGTTCATATCTAAAATGCAACAGAAGCCACTAGGCACCTGTCACAACTCCTTTTCATATCTTAAATGCAAAGAACGTGACTAGACATCGACTCCAACTCATCTTGCCCTCCTCAAGAGTAGGGACATTGCTAAGAAGCATCTTTGCATCAGTGGAGGAACTGTGACCAATTGTTGTCAGCAAAACACAGACAAATGTCCATTTCAAGAAAGGCTCTCAGAAAACAGAGCCTTCTCTCTGTTTACAAAGGGGCCTGTGAGGCCCCAGAGTAAGGGAGACCCAAAATGAGTTATTGCATAAAACAAAGCAGAAGTTTAGAAGGACCTTCTATTTGTTAAGATTTAAAATTAAATCTCTACTATATTTAGCTTCTGAAGTTAGGGCCTTATTTGTACAACAAATAGCATTACTCTGAGCAATTTAGAAGTTGATATTTTAATATACTGGCCTTAACATAAAGCTAAATATTCATTTTATGTATTCCTTGGGAACAGGCAGCAAGGGAACAGATGTTTGCAGATAGAAAAGTTAAGATTAATGTAAAATAGCAGAAAAATTAATAAAACTCTTGCCCATGATAAATTGGAAAATAGACCACATAACTTCCAAGCTTATGTCTCTAAGGAAACAGCTGGCAAGAAACATGGGTTGCACTTACTTTTATCTGCATTTATCAAAGGCTCCTAAGAAGTAATGAGCTTGTACACAATTTGTTTCCATCAACAGATGAGGATTGGGAAAATATGATAAATATAATGGAATATTATGTGATCTTAAAAAGTAATGAACTCCTGATACTTGCAACAAAATGCATGATTCTAGAAGCCATCTATCTAAGGAAGCCAGATGCAGAAAGACAAAAGACTCTAACCTCACTTATCTCTAGAGTCTGAAAAGCAGAACTCATAAAAGGAGTGTATGGATTGGAAATTGTCAAGGGCTATGGTGGGAAAGCCTTCAATCAAAAGGATGGAGTTTCTTTTTTATTACTTGTTTTTATTTCTTTTATTATATTTAAAAAACAATCCAAATTTCAACTCCCTCCTCTCCTCCCACTGCCTCCAAACATCCTCCTGCCCCACCCCCTCCAATCCTAAGAGAGAGCAAGGTACCTTGCCCTGTGAAAGGTTGAAGGCCCTTCCCACTACATCTAGGCTGAACAAAGTATACATCCGAAGAAATTAGGATCCCAGAAAGCTAGTACATGCAGCAGAGACAAATCCCAGTGCCACTGTCAGTGGCCCCGCAGTCTACCCCAGCTATACAACTGTCAACCACATTCAGAGGGACTAGCTTGGTCCTATGCTTGTTCCTTCCCAGTCCAGTTGTAGTTGGTGAGTTCCCTGCTTCAGTGGATGAACCCCTCATGGTCTTGACCTCTTTGCTCATATTCTCATTTCTTCTACTCTTCAACTGGACTTTGGGAGCTCAGTCCAGCGTTCTGATGTAGGACTCTGCCTCTGTTTCCATCTGTTGGATGAAGGTTCTATGGTGATATTTAAGATACTCATCAATCTGAATACAGGGTAATGCTATTTCGGGCACCCTCCCCACTATTGCCTAGGTCTTCTCTGGGGCCAAAAAGGATGCAGTTTCAAGTAGAGAAGATGATGAATACACACAGGTCTGTTGCACAGCATGGTGATTATAGGTAACTGTATACTTAATATGTAAAAAGTGCTAGGATCTTATACATTCTATCAAGAAGGTAGATGAAGTGATAGATGTTAAGTAGATTTAATCATGTCTGTACATGTATATGCATATATGCTGTATTATAAATCAAGTTCAATACTAAAAATAAATAAATTTTATCATTCACATCTTATAAACTAAGGGGTGGTAAAAAGAAAGCAATGTCCTCAGGAAAGACCTGTTTTGAGAACAGAAATTAAAACATACAGAATCAGGAAAAAAGTAAAAAACACAAAAGATATAAGGTCAAAATGGAAAAATACTTTGTCAGTCTAAGAAACAAGACAGTAAGAGTGACTAAAAGAAAGGCCAGATGAAGGGGCTGATCTACAGGGAAAAGCTTTCTGAACAGAATACTGTTAGCACTGGAAGTAAGAACAATTAATAAACAGGACTTCACGAAATTGAAAGGCTTCTTTATAGCAAAGGACACTGTCATTCAGGAGAAGTGGCTACAGAACAGTAAAAGATTTTTACCAACTACACATCAGATAGAGGGCTAATATCAAAAATATATAAAGATCTTGGGGCTGGAGAGGTGGATCAGAGGTTAAGAGCACTGGCTGCTCTTCCAGAGGTCCTGAGATCAGTTTCCAGCAACTATATGATGACTCACAGTTATCTGTAATGAGATCTTGTACTCTCTTCTGGTCTGCAGGCATACATGCATTCAGAACACTGGATAGATAGATAGATAGATAGATAGATAGATAGATAGATAGATAGATAGATAGATAGATAGATGATAGATAGATAGATAGGTAAATAAATCTTTAAAAAATATATAAAGAGCTAAAAAGAACTAGACATCAAGAAAACAACCTGATTAAAAACGGGGACCAGATCTAAACAGAATTCTCAAAAGAGGAAACATGAATGGCCAAGAAATCTTTAAAATGTTCAACTTCCTTAGTCAGAAAAATGAAAATTAAAACTATTTTGAGATGTCACCTTATACTAGCCAGAATGCCCAAAATCAATAAGACAAGTAACATCTCATGCTGGAGAGGATGTGGAGTAAGAACAACACTCGTCCATTGCTGGTGGAAGTGCAAACTTGTACAACTACTGTGAAAATCAATGTGATTTTTCCTCAGGAAAATGGGAATATATCTCCTCACGATCCAGCTATACCACTATTGGACATATACCCAAAGGACACTTCATCCTGCTACAGAGACACTTACTCAACCATGTTCATTGCTGCTCTAATAATAGCCAGAAATTGCAAACAACTTAGATGCCCATCCATGAATAAATGGATAAAAAACATAGGACATTTACATAACAGAATATTATTCAACCATTAAAAACTGAAAAATCATAAAATTTGGAGGTAAATGGGTGGAACTAGACAAAAGTCAATATGGTATATGGAAAGACAAAAATTCACTTGTATGTAGATATTAGTTGGTAAGTCATTGATAAGAAAGTTATAATCTGAGCCGGGCAGTGGTGGCGCATGCTTTTAATCCCAGCACTCGGGAGGCAGAGGCAGGCAGATCTCTGAGTTCGAGGCCAGCCTGGTCTAGAAGAGCTAGTTCCAGGACAGGAACCAAAAAGCTATGGAGAAACCCTGTTTCAAAAATCAAACAAAAGTTATAATCTATATAACCATTAAAATATGTTTAATGTTTAAAGACAGAGGGAGGGAGGCGGTGGGAGAGGAATGAATTTTCTAAGAAAGGATTTAGATCAGTGGTTCTTAACCTTCCTTATGCTGCAACCCTTTAATACTTATATTGTTCCTCATATTGTTGTGACCCCCAAACATATAATTATTTCATTGCTACATCATAACTTTATTTTGCTACCATTATGAATTGTAATGTAAATATCCTAACTCTGAAGAAGAGGATGAAAAGGAGTTTAGGAGTAATAGGTGATAGAGGACACCGAGGAATCAATGTCTAGACAAAACAGAACTGCTTTACACATGAAGTCACAGAGAGACTGAGGCAGTATGCATAGGGCCTGCCAGGGACTGCACCAGATGGGGTTCTA
The DNA here is from genome assembly GCF_037038515.1 of Microtus pennsylvanicus. NCBI lineage: Eukaryota > Metazoa > Chordata > Mammalia > Rodentia > Cricetidae > Microtus > Microtus pennsylvanicus. The sequence goes on along the minus strand of NC_134591.1, from coordinate 47,453,184 downwards.
GAATGAAAATGAGTAGACACATGCCCCCATCCCAAACCCTGAAGCTCTTTCCAATTGATAGACACTTAAATAAGGAGAGATTAGTTTTCTCTAAGGGAGTCTCATTGGGCAACAAAGCACTCTTCAGGGCAGGCCCCATGCCCAGCAGCAGATGATCAACACACACACACACAAAAAAAAAAAAAAACAAAAAAAAAAAAACCTCCATGTTATCTTTGGAGGTCTTTCTCTCATACTGTTGAGTCAGGGCATTTTCTTTCTTTTATTCTAATTGGGATGCTTCTCAATTTCAGTATGAATGCATCCTATTTATGTTATTTAAGGAGACATAAAGACTCCTTAGTTCTGAAATTCTCAAAGAATTCATTTCCCCCAAATACTTCCAGAATGGTGGTAAGGAGAGGCAGCATTTTTCTGAGTCTCATGATGAAAGGAGGAAGAGATGAAGTATCAGGAAGTGCTTGTGGTGTCACACACACACACAAGCACGTGCAGGCATGCTTGTGCACATGTGTGTACGTGTGTTTTGGAACTTTCCATAGTCAACAAAGACAATTTAAGTACAAGACATTTAACATACACTTTAGAGAAAAGCAATATATTGTACCACCACTAATTAAAAGAATAGAAATCACAGTATATTTTTTTAAAGAAACAAATTATATTATACCTATTACTCCTAAACTCCTTTTCATCCTCTTCTTCAGAGTTCAGATATTTACATCACAATTCATGATGGTAGCAAAATTAAAGTTATGATGTAGCAATGAAACTATGTACTCCTATGACACAATAAACCTTAAAACAATATAAAAATCTCACTGGTTCTGTGAAAATATACAACTCTAGGTTCTGATAATTACCAATCTGCTTTTCTCCTGTTTAATATCCTGTAAGGGTCCTAAATGCCATGTGTGATATGAAATAAATCTTCATTATTTCAAATCATCCTACTCTTTGTAGAACCAGTAGACACAAAGCCACTTTCCCTATACAACAGTAATAATACCACTTTCCCCTCTGAAAGTGCACTTCAATGAGAACAAATGTATTAAATAAGAGCTTACAAGACACAAGGGAGGTGCTACTGCACACAGAAAGGACGAGGACACTGGTTCAGGATGGAGTAGACAGTAAGACAGAAATGGGGATAAAAGGAGAGGATTTATGAGAAAAGCTAATTACTATGTATCCATAGAAGAGAGAATTTCATTTGTCTAGAAGAGCAGATCAAGACTGATAATCCAGAAACTGTCAGAGGAGACACAAGCTGTACTGGCGATAATTTCTCTTTTCTCCAAGAACATTGCACTTACTCCAACACCCACCATGCTTTTTTCCCTCTGCAAACTCACTCTCTCTCTTCCTGTATGCCACCAGGGGCCTCAAAGCAGCGCCCTTCCTATAAACCCTTTGCACACTCCACACGGCATAACTCTCTTCTTGTTGAAATCCTGTTTTTCTACTACCTGAGTATTTATCGGTCAATCACTATTTACCCATAAAAATAATCTTTTATTCTTTCTATATTGATATGATAGATGCATTTCTGTGAAAATCTCCATCCTGGATACAGAAATAGTCTGTGAATTTATTCATCACTCACTGTCTCCAAGGAAAGCTCTGAGAGTAATGAATCTAGGCGAGAGCCGGAGACTACAGACGCTTTGAGGTGCAGTTCAGTTCATTATTGATTTAAATGAGATAAAGATTTTTTTCTCTGCTTCCCTCTCTTCCTCTCCCCTCCCCTTCTACCCTTTCCTATGGTCCCCATGCTCCCAATTTACTCAGGAGATCTTGTCTTTTTCTAATTCCCATGTAGGTTAGACCCATGTATGTCTCTCTCAGGGTCCTCATTGTTGTCTAGGTTCTCTGGGATTTATAAATTATAGGGGAATTTTTTTTTTTTTGCTTTATGTCTAAAAGCCACTTATTGGTGTAGAAGGTCTTTCTGTCTATGTGTTGCTTTCACTGGTTGAATAAAGAAACTGCCTTGGCCTTTTGATAGGGCAGAGCTTACGTAGGTGGAGTAGACAACTGAATGCTGGGAAGAAGGGCAGAGTGACAGATGCCATGAATCTCCTGCCTGAGACAGATGTAAGTTAGAATCTTGCCGGTAAGCCAGAGTCACATGGTGATAAACAGATTTAATAGAACTGGGTTAATCAAAATGTGAGAGTTAGCCAATAAGAGGCTAGAGCTAATGGGCCAGGCAGTGATTTAATTAATACAATTTCTGTGTGATTATTTCAGGTGTAAGCTAGGTGGCTGGGACCAAAAGCAGGCCTGCTTGCTCCTGTTACAACTTATGAGTGAGTACATATGATATTTATCTTTCTGTGTCTGGGTTACCTCACTCAATATGATGCTCTCTAGATCCATCTATTTGCTGAATTTGAGGTGCAGTTCTTAGCACAACACATCGGGAAAAGAGCCTTCGCATCTATCTTTAAATGAACTAGCCAACTTACAGCCAGATTAGTGCCATGAAAATCTTAACCTGTTCTCTCCATATTTGATTGTTTAATCAAACTACTCATACAATTTGCATACCATATCAATATAACAGGTAATAGCAATTATTAAAAAGCAAATCAATAAAACACTTGATAGCCTGATACTTATTGATTAGTAAAAAAAGAAAAAGAAGAGGAATGTAAACAAAGATGAAAACAAATTAATTATAAACTGAGGATTATTTAAAGGAAATTAACAAAGTCTGCCTTTAGAATAACTCCATGTAGGATATTGGACATGATGATATCTCACTTGTGTGTGCATGTATGGGTGCAAAGATATATATGTGTATGTGTGTATACCTGTAGACAATTTATCACATATGTATTAAACACACACTCCAATCACAGACAAATGCATGTATGTGTATGCATATATTATATATATATGCATTAAATACACATACTTATATTACACAAATCAATGTTGTGTGCACACACACACAATGTCTCCACCCCCCCCCCCCACACACACAGACACACACACATTCAACAATTGGTCAAAATGGATAATGAAACCCATAGCGTAACTGTAGGAAGATATTCAGAGAAGGCATATTGTACCCCTTGGTACAGCCACCAAAACCATAGCATTCCATGCTGGGTCAATTATTGCTTTTAAATTATTTTGTAAAATAAATCATAGTTTCCATAAGAATTTCTATAGCAGAAAAATGTAGGAGGAGGGCCTGCTTGTTCATCCCAGATGCCCAGAAACAAAATAACCACATAGAAACTGTATTAATTAAATCACTGCTTGGTCCATTAGCTCTAACATCTTATTGAGCGACTCTTACATCTTAATTTAACCCATTTCTAGTAATTTGTGTATCACCATGTGGCAGTGGCTTACCGGGTAAAATTCACAGCTTCTGTCTCTGGCAGTTCCATGGCATTGATCTGACTCCGCCCTTCTTCCTCCCAGCATTCAGGTCCATCTTCCCCACCTACCTAAGTTCTGTCCTATCAACAGGCCAAGGCAGTTTCTTTAATCATTAATGCTAATCACAGCACACAGAGGAGACTCCCACAGCAGAAATATCCTCATGCTGTTTGAAAACCAGAGCACTTGTCATAATATATTGGTTTGACACACCTTATAATCCTTGGATCTGCAGCAGCCAAAGTGATGGTGATCTGGAAAAGGTTGCACAGGATAAAGGATCACTACACAGCATCAGAAAGATAAAAAATCGGCTTCACCTGTAATTTTCAGTATCATCAACATTTCTCAAACCCAAGCCAGACAGCAGATTTCAAAACCACGGTGCGAGAGCAGCAAAACAACACCAACCCAGCAGTTTAACATGTCAGTTCTTCCGCGGGTCAACGACTTTAAGAGGCTCTTTCATTAGATTGCAAGTATCTGACTTTACAGACACACAAGAATAATTAATTTTGGTAAACCAATGAGTCTTCGAGAAATGTGTGATTTCAGTGACTAAGCCAGTTTATCAAGAAATGTGCTTTATATCTATGGTGGGGCACAGGGAACTCACAGACTCCAACACTGACTCTATGGTACTAATCATTTTCCTTAAACTGTTAGGTCAAGATTTCAAATTTGTCTGCTGTCAATGTATTATAACATTGTCTAAAAGTTGCATATTACTGCAATTGCTAATGATTAAAGTAAAATTAAAAGCACAAAGATAACTAACTTCAACATCAAATTCTAATTCAAGCAAATTTAAACTCAATTTCTAATTATGTCCCTTTTGATATATTTTTCCAGCCAAATTACATACTCCAACTCTGTTCTAGTCCTCATTTCAGGGCATGAAAGCAGTACTTACCTATGTCTGAGTCAAAGGCTGGCTTACATTCTATGACTCATGAGAGGGGACAGTATAGTAGCTACATCATAGCTTTGAAGAATCCTATTCTCTCTCCAAATAACAATATCATAATGTAATGTATATTTGATGCTCTATATATTACTCAAAAGGCTTACAATTTCAAGATCCAAGTTTCAAGCATTATAAACTGTTAGATTTTTAGTAAGCAAGTCAGAATCCTAATTTGTTATTCTGTAATCATGTTCTAATTCACACACACACACACACAATCTAGTTTTAAGAATTGAGATAATAATCTTTCACAACTAATATATACCAACAGTTTCCATATATGAACATACTGGTATATCTTCTGCTTTTCACAAACCATTTGTAAATTCAATATAATTTGACAGTTATATAATTTTCTTTCATATTTTACAGATGAAGCTTTTAACTTTGATTTTCAGTTTCCCAACATTCACATTTAATAATTCTCACTAACAATTAGGAACCAATTAAGCTCTAAATGCAACAGAAGATAAAAGTCACAGCCTATAGTCATAAAGGACTCAGAATCTACTTTAGTTACACTGTACAATGTTGACTAACAGAAACAAAAGAACAGGCTAGATACAGGAATGGTACAAGTAATTAATATTTTAAAATGTATCCCTCAAGGTTGAAGACAATCAAAAAGCTTTGTAAACCTGGTGAAACTTGAACAAGACATAATAAGCATGATTCTACTTCGGGAAAGTTTGAAGGAATAGGAAACAGCTGGCTCAGATACTGTGAGTGATCTCAAACAACTTCAAACCTCAGGTAAGAGCTGGTTCTCAGAATCAGAAACCACAGCTCCCTGGAGGATCTGGCCCTAGGCTATTACTCCCTCTGCCAAGCATGTTCCTGGTATTACAAATGAGCTGTGTTCCTTTCCATGCATCAGGGCCTCAGGGAAAGCCTCAGATCATCTGTCCAGCCCTCAACATCTCTCCAGGGATGCACCATGCTAAAAGGGAGAGGCCAGCAGCGTTTCACATCTCTTCCTTGTCTGGGCTTTATTCACCTGACACTGCTGCTTCTGACCTTTGGATCAGGCTCCTTCAGTACCCAGCAGAGAACAGTGCCAAGACCATTATCACTGCCAAACTTCATGAATTCTTGAATTTCTTAGATTCACATGGCATGATATTTTCATAGAACCTATGTTCCACACTCTTGAATACTTAGCACAGCCTTAAGATTTTATCTAATATGAATGTAATGTAGATGCTATGTGAATGGCTCCCATACTGTTTTAGAAATAGTAACAATAAAGGAGGGTCTGTACATATTTAGCATGGTCACATTTTTTTGTGAAATATTTTAGATCTGTGGTTTGTTAAACTGTGAATGCAGAGCCTGTATATACAGAAGGTCAACTATCTATTTTTATTGTTTTCATTTTTAGGACTGCAATGTACACCTGAACAGCATAGGTACAAAGAAAACAGCATGCACTGTCAAGGAGGTGGTGAAACTGGAAATGCCATATACTAATGGTGAGACTATAAAATAGTGTAGCCACTTTGGAAAGTATTAGAAATTTAAAAAAAGATTAGTAGGTTCACCATATGAATCAGGAATTCCATCCCTACAGACCCAAGAGAAGTGGAAGCATTGGTCTACGTGAAAGGGTCAAAGCACATTCTCACAGTGGCCTTACTAGTAATAACCAAAATGTGTGGATACCACAGGAGCTGACGATGAGAACTGGGTGACTACAAACGGTGTAAGGGAGGTTTTGACACAATGGGAATGTTCTATAAATGGGTTATAGTGGCAATTTCATATGTATGAAAGTATTAAAATATCTTTGCACTAAAATATAAATTTTATGGTATATAATATATAATCAGATAATGTGAAGATATTAAATAAAAAAGAAAGAGACCAAGTAAAAACTCCTAGAAATGACTGCTCAGTTGCTATAGCTCTATGAGAAAGCAAAGGAAGAGATGGAGTTAACTTAAAGCTAAAACATTTAAAATAAAGCATTTTGCTAATAAGTACCTGATGCCTTCATGCTATTTAATTTACATGTGTTTCCATCTGTTACTGTTAAATTGACATGAAATTCTAGGATTCATAATGCCTTAAAAACAATAGATATCAAGCAAACTTGAAAATGAGTAAATGACTATATAGGATTGCAATCTCATGTGGAACTGACTCTTATAAAAGAGACTTCCAAGTTATCAATCTCACCCAGCTATGACCTCTAGGATCTATAACAATGATCTGACAAGAATTGCTCCTTGGTGTAACAGTGGCATGAATGTTGTTTGAGGAAAAAATTACATTTTAAATTGAAATTAAGTCCTGATCCATGATATGGAAACCAGACCTAGCACTGTCAGTGAGACCAACAACCTGTGGATAGACATTTTTATAGGATGATTTTTTTTCTAAGACAACAGTGACACAGCTCATCCTCAAAATAATCATGTAAAGATGGGCTTAACTAAATTTTGTTGAGAAAAATGGCAAAGGCTTCAAAAACATAAATCAAATGGCTTATAAGACATAACTATGTCTGCATCTGTCTACTTGGTCCACCATAACAAAGTACTAAAGGCTGAGTGGCTCAAATAATAAATTATTCCTTATAGTTCAGGAGACTGGACATGGGAGACCAAATTCTGGTACCATTGATCTTTCTGGGTTGAAGATGTCGCCTTCCAGCTGAGTCCTAATATAACAGTAAGAAAAGACTGATCTTTTCCTTTCTTACAGGGCATTTTTTATATCATATGGTATCCCAGGGCCCCACTCTCACAATCTCTTCTAAACCTAACCACCAAAAGCCCCACTGCTAACTGCTGTCTGTGGTGTTTGGGCACCAACATACAGCGTGTCGTTTATTTGATTTTTTTGTCTGTTTTTGTTTATTGAGGCAAGGTTCCATGTAACCCAAGATGAACTCAAATTTGCTATGCAGCAAGGCTGGCTTTGGACCCCTGATCCTCCTGCAATTGCTTCTCAAGTCCTGGGATTCCAAGCATGCACCACTCAAGATACAAATTTTTAGGGGCTACAGTTAAGTCTATAGCAATGTTCTTGCTGAGACTATTTATGTAAAGACACATTTGGGGGTGAGGAGAAGTAGAGAAGAAAGAAAAATAGGAGAGAATGAAAGCAAATGTTATCTGTGGGTGCTGAGCAAGATAGGGACTCTTTGTACTGTTTCTACTCTCATGTATGAAAAGACATCAAAATAAAACCTAAAAGAAAAGAAACTCATGTTGATAGGCTCAATGTACTTCTACAGAGACAGCTGATGGCTTCAGCTGGATCATTAGAATAGCCATCTTGCTAACAAATAAGATCAAGTGTGTAGTATTACAAATGAATCTTCCCAACGCACACCAACGTGGAAGTTACTTCCCTTTGCTTCATTCACACAGCCCATTTTCTATGTCAGGTTTCTTCTAAGAGGGGGAACAGACAGCAGAACTATTTAGAGAGACCCTGTCTAAAACACAATACAAATGGAAGAAGGAAGGAAGAAAGGAAGAAAGGGAGGGAAGGCAGGAGGCAGGAAGGAGGGAGAGAGGGGGAAGGAAGGGGAAGGGAGGTAAAGAAGGAAAGAAATAAAAGAAAGATTCAAGAAACTATGACTATATTAAGACAGTCTTCCATCAAATATTCTGCTGTAAACATTCAAGTTTAACCAAAGTCCATTTTCTTTAGCAATGCTTAAACAATAGAGTATATTTTCTAAAAAGAGCATTTTATTTTTTCATTAAAAAGGTATATAATACAGCCAGCAATGGAAGGCATCCAAGCTCACTGCATGTTATGATTCCATTTTTCTTCCTCTTATATCATTTTTCTTCTACCAAGATTCCTCAGTGTGTAGGAAATTAATGTTAAAGGTTGCCAGTGAACACTTGCTGAGCTACCACCACTGTCTACTGATATTAATATTCAAATACTCTTTACTATATGATGACATCTAAGCATCTTAAAAAAACAACAAAAACACCTTCACATTGAACTTTATCTCACCAAAGAGACTAGGGATAACAAAACATTTTCTTATAAATTAAATCTAAAGATTTCGTTATTTCAGAAATATCATTTTAGCTGATATTTGCTAAGTGTGTGTGTTTACATACTTTTCATGGTAACATTTGCCATGTTATCTCATATCCTTATTGATTAATTATTGTGGGGTTTAAAATTACTTTTCAAGAATGCTATATGTATATAAATAAGTGGATATATGTATTCCAAAACTATAAACCTGAGTTATTTCACTATGGTATTTCTCAAAATCTGTTCTATAAATTAACACATGTTAAAGTGAGAAATGTGTTTCATAGTCAAATAAGTGTAGAAAATGTTGAGTAAAACACAGGTTATTTTTACTAAAAGGAACTATAGCATTTAATATGCTAAAATTATGTAATATTCATTTTAATCTAAAAGAATAGTATGCTTTTAACAGCACAAAGATCCAATTCTTTCTAATTGCAAAAAGCTTTATCACAATATATAATAATGCAGCAAAAACTGTGCTTTCCTTAATCAGTGTCAGGGAAGGCTTGACAGTAGCTCCAGCAACAAGAGTAGGAGAAAGAACTTCCCCTTACCATTGTGCATCCTGGCCCATCCATCTCTTTCACAGTCTCTGCCAGGTGGTCCATAGAAAGTATCAGCCCTGGGACTTGGGGGATCCACCTAGAAGAAAGAGAACTTGCACTGTGAAAGAGCACTTCAACCTTCCGTTCCCATTCTCAATCTTACAGCATGGCCAAGCAACTACAGAGCAGATGCCACACAGCAGGTGAATTCCACATGGCTTCTCTGTTCCAAAGTCAGAGTTTAATCACTTGTTTATTATGCACTTGTCAACAGAGCTAAAATTAAATGCCAGCAAAAAAGAACAAATTTGAAGCTAAGTAATACCCTGTTTCCTAGTTTGATTTTGACTACAAAGTTACAAAAATAGAGACAAAAACATCCTTGAGCAACCTACCTTGCCTTACTTAGAAAAAGCCTACCCTTTAGCACATACATGGAATTCAATAAGGGTCTTTGCTTTACTGAACACTTTATAGTGGACAAATAAGAAAGGTCAACTACATTTTCCAACTAAAAATGAAAATGGCTTAAGTGATATAAGTGTATCGAAAAGATGCCCTGACTGATCAAAACTAAAACCTTTTGTGAATCAAAGAAAAACAAAAACAAAAAGTTAACTCAGGATAACAAAAATGAAGATTTGTATCTGATAAGAGATTATTAACTGTTAGATCATATGAAGAATTCCTACAAGTCAATAATAGCAATAAAGAAAAGATTGCAAAATGAGCAAATGGCTTAAGTAGATATCTTCGCTTATTTGTTTCTGTTTTTGTTTTTCGAGACAGGGTTTCTCTGTAGCTTTGGAGCCTGCCCTAGAACTCACTCTGTAGACCAGGCTGCCTCCAACGCACAGAGATCCACCTGCCTCTGTCTCCCAAGTGCCCCACTGCCTGGTTTAAGTAGACACTTTAAAGGATATTTAGTAACACATAAGGAGATGCTTAACATCATTAGTCACTAAAGAAATGCTAATGAAACCACGAGGAGATGCTACTCACACTAAGAAGACTACAGAGAAAATTAAGCAGGTCTGTATCCAAGAGGCCCTGGCTTTAACCCTAACTACCATAGGGCAGGGATGCTTAGGTGCTTGTGAAAATGAAGGGAAATTGCAACCCTCTTGCACAGCTGACAGAGTGCAAATTGTACAGCCACTCTGAAGAACACTTTGGCAAGTGTTCCAGTTAAATATAAGGTTGTCAAATGATAAAACAGAACTACTCCTAGGTCTTTACCCAAGAGCATTGAGAACAAAGGTTTATTCAAACACTTGTACACACATTGCTCATTAGAGCATTGTTTATAGTAGCCAAGGGTGTAAGCAACATGAACATCTATCAACAGACATCATATATACACAGAAAGGGACAGATGTCCACACGATGTAATGTTATCCAGTAATATAATTTAGGTGCAAACACATGCAACATCAGTGAGTTGTGCTAAAATAAGTTGACTATTTAATCAGGCAGAACAGGCAGCCTCAGAGAGAAAAGATCAGGAGTTTCAGTGGGACAGGTAGATTGGGGAGCACTTCATGAGTACATGGTTCCAAATGGGGAAGTTCTTGAGGTACATGGGAATCTCCTTTGTATAGCTGAAATGATAAAAATCTCTCTTTCCTCTCTCTCTCTCTCTCTCATTCTGTGTGTCTGTGTCTGTCTGTCACTGTTTGTTTTCGTAAGGTTTTTGCATATGTGTGTATTAAACTCCTTTTGCCTCCAGTTTCCCAAGTACTTCTGAAACCATGAATGATTTTTTTGTCCCCAAATTCCCTCTAAATCCAAAGCCTCCTCAACAATATAGACAATTTTTACATGCACTTAAAATGGTGCATTTCTGTTCACAGAAAAGGTGAGGGGTAGACCTCTTAAGTAAAAATTATAAAGTTTTTTGGGGGATTTGGTTTTATATGTTTGTTTTTGAGAATTGTATTATTGACGTCTTGGAACTTGCTATATAGACTAGGCTAGCTTTATACTCACTGAGACCCACTTGTCTCTGCCTCTCAAATACTGGGATTAAATGTGTATACCACCTCATTCCGCCCTTGATATCTCAACAGCATGGTTACATAAACAAGACCTGGGTAATCACAACACAGTTAACATGCAAACATGGATGGAGAAAAATTCACCAAGTTCTGATCATGACTTTAGATGAAGAGCCACAGACAACCTGAGGCAGCGGAGAGGGAGAATCAGTCTTCTCCAGAGACAAGCCCCCCAGAAGGTTATATAATCCAAGTGTCAGCCCTAATTATTTGTACATATGAGCAGCATTAATGGAACCCGTAGGTGTGTGTGTGTGTGTGTGTGTGTGTGTGTGTGTATACATATATATATATGTATAAAACAATGGTAATTATGGAAGAAATTATGGATTTGGGAGGCATAAAGGAGGGAAGGAAGGGGTATAAGTGATGTAACTACAGTATTCATATATGAAATACTCAAAACTTTAAAAAATGTAACTTAGAAAACATCCTATTGTTTTCTAAAACACGGACAAAGTTTACACTTTTAATCACTGCCATGATTAGCACTTCAAGAGCAGTTCTTTCCACAACATTTATGTGTCTAACTCCTATGATCCTTCTGAGCTTTTATATACAAGCATTTTAATTAAGAAGCAACTGATTATTCTCTCAAATTAGAAGACAGTATATCTTTTCTTTTACATTCAATTTTTAATTATGAGTAGTATTAAAGTTAAAGACATTCTCAAATTTTCATCAGTGATACAAGCAAACTATTGTCTGAATTACGTCCAATAGGACCAAACCTGTGATCAAATAAGAGAAACAAGAAAATAATTAATAAATGTTACCATATGTATGTAGCTAATACTCTATACTTTTATTAGTAAAAATTTTATAGTTAGTAGTTTGTTTTTGTTTGTTTGTTTGTTTGGTTGGTTGGTTGATTGGTTTTGGTTTTCTAAGACAGACTTTCTCTGTAGCTTTGTAACCTGTCCTGGAAATCACTCTGTAGACAAGCTGGCCTCAAGCTCATAGAAACACACCTGCCTCTTCCTAGCTCATAGCAATATACCTGTCTCTTCCTCCCCAGTGCTGGGATTCAAGGCGTGTGCCACCACCACCTGGCTAATTAGTAGTTTTTAATTTAAAAATCACTAATTTAGTTTGAAAGAATAAATTAATTTATAAGAAAAACACAAAAATGGTGTGAAATATTGCATAACTTAAATTGGTTTTAAAGGATATCAGAGAGAAAACTCATAACTTTTGGAGTACCTGGCTATATCCAAAAAATTATTTGACTTCCAAAGGAATGTATTTAAAATAATAGTTCTAAAATAAGTAGCTATTTTAGAATTTAGAAGAAGTAAACACTTGCTTCCACAGGCATTTAAACACAGGTTTATTATTAGTATGTATGCAAATACATAGTGTTTCTGTTAATAAGGAAGCTTTTGGCAGAGTGCCTTTTAAAGTAAAAGTACTTTGTAAAACTTTAAGAAACTGAGACAGCCTGTGATGAGTGTTCTGAATGCAGGCACTCCAGTTTAACCAAAGTCAGTCTATGAAGGACACAGCTCTAACTCCCATCATAGCGTAAGGCTGTGCACAGAAAGATTAGAGCTATGCTACCATTAATCCAAAGGCCCGCCTGTGCATGCCCACCAAACGAGGGCTGGCTTCAAAGATTCAGAATCCAAAGCTTTCCCAAAGGACTTGCTCTCAAAGGACATCTACTTCCACTATCATTTTCTGTTTCCTCTTTTAAAATCCTACTTTGGCATTTTAGCATCACTGCCAATTGCAACCACGTTCAGCTGTAGAGTTAGAACACTGCCGGCTGTGTCAGCTAAGAGGGAGTGGGAACTTTGACGTCTCAGGAAGGCGTCGTAATGGAGTTGATCTCTGTCAGCATTAAAGACTTTGTAAAAGGGAACAAAAAGCATGTTCTTTGGTTTTAAGTTAATTTTCTACCTTTAGCTCCTGGCTAAGAGTTCAAGAAAGAAAATTATCCATATGGGCTGCTTATTGAAATCCATTTCAGCATAATATTTTAGTGACAGAATAAATTTGACAAGTTTCCAATGGAAATGCTTATGAGCACATACATGTCTAATCACAAATGGAGGCTTATCTGTTTCCTTTTTGAATTCATAGGGTCCCAGATTTAAATGGGCCAGCCGCCGCCTGGTGTCTTCCGAGAGCTCACACATTCGTCTCTTTGTGTAGGGAGAAGGAGAGTGTGACTTTGATGATATTGTAGGCTGTTCGTAGTTCTTGGCGTTTACGCAGTATTTATTCCTCTCGGGTGACTTGGACTTCTTCTTCTGTGATCTCGATGTTCTGCATTGCGGTCTGCCGTGGGATTTTTCAACTGGAGCTGAATGGTAATTAAATTTATCCTAAACATAAAAAATAAACGTTCATGTGGGCAAAAGGTATTTTTTAGAAAACTCTACAGAAAGGAAAGAACTTTTAGGACTTGAATTACGTAAGATATATAGGAGTCCAAGTCATAATTTAACTATTCAGTGACAGATAAAAGTACCATCTTATTTCTGGCCCTACATTTTTTATAAAACTAAATATACATAAAAGATTGCAAGGAGAGAGGCTGCTTGGTCCATCCAAGCTGCTCAGCCCCGAAAAAAATCATATAGAAACTGCATTAATTAAATCACTGCTTGGCCCATTAGCTCTAGCTTCTTATTGGCTAACTCTTACATATTAATTTAACCCATTTCCATTAACCTGTATATTACCACAAGGTCGTGGCCTACCAGCAAAGTTTCATCACGTCTATCTACGGCAGATAGATTATAAACTTAACTAGTACCTCCATCTTATAAATATGGTAGTAGTCTAAAATTTTTTTAAATACAAAATAAATTTGAGCTGGGATTAGCAGCATCTAACTACATATCTAGTTACATGGGATTCATGGGAAACTGAGGCAAGGTGGCTTCTGGAGACCCAGATTTTTCAGTCAAGGCTGGACACCATGAATGAGGCCCTGTCTAAAATAAAATACAATAAAAATGAAAACATATGTGACAGCTCCAACTTTGCTGCTACTTAAATAATCCTTCATTCTACTACACTCTGCCTCATAAATGCCTTAACAGTGAGACTGGAAGTTAATAATACATTTCTTCTCTAGAGTTGTATGGTTAGAGAAAAACAGCTAAAGATCTCTGTCTTCCTCATTTCAATCCCTTGGAAAACCACCAATCCAAATTCCTCTCCACTTTCTCTACCCCTTTAGTACAAGGACTAAGTGCTTAAAATACAAATATGAAGCAAAATGAGAGTCATTGTATCAAGTGAATGATAGATAGGAAAAAAGAAGGATGTTTCTAATGAGAACAGTCTCACGGCAGGTCATTTTCTCTTCTGTGCCTCTTGGTATGCTCCAGGACCTTCTCCCACGCAGTTCAGAGCTGCCACTGGTATGTCAGAGCTCTCCTCTCCCCTCACCCACCTCTATGACATCACAGTGACTCTCAGAGAGACATTCTAGAATCACAAAGTTTCTCTGAGGATGCCTAAGCCTGACACCTCTTTAGCATCAAAGCCCTTTCGACTCAGTTTTAATTACCTCTGTCAACCACATCTCGTGCTTTCCCTACAGATACACTGCATCTACAGAATCTCCTGTTCACAAAAATCTCCTTTCCTCAACTTATTTCTTCTACTCTGTATCTATTAGAAAGTACATTCACATCGCACCAATCCCTGGACTTCCAGCACCTTGACCTTTATACATTGTTGGTTTCTGGACACAGCTAACTCCTAAAGTGATGCTTAAGTTTTTTTATACACAGCCACCTCTGATTATACCAAATCTTAAGGGGCCACCCCACCCCCTTTCTGAGAGATACCACCCCACCCTCTTTCCTCAGAAAGTTTTTGAATGATGCATATTTTCTAAGTTACAAACTTCACGGCATTCATTACAGATGCACAGGGGGCAAACATGCCCATTCCTTAGTGGCCCCTATTTTCTATATTGAAATATTAGCTATGTGTATTCTTGCCAAAAATGATTGCCATACTTAATTCCCTTTCCTACATCTACACAGTGTTAGTTTCTGGCCCAGGACCAAGCCAAATTGACTATGCAACTTTATTTGATCAATAGAACACTGTCAGAAGGCCAGGTTGTTGAAAAGACTGTTGACTCTTCCTTAGAATCTTCCTACAGCGAGAAGGCACAATTATTAGCCTGCTAGAAGAGGAGTCTTATGATTTTCATCCTCTCCAAATACAACTGCAAAACACCATGTTTAAGCAAAAATATCCCAGATCCTTCAGCCTTAGCCAGCCAATATAGTCCAAAGGAATCATCCTTTAACCCCAGAACTGAGAAGCACTTGTGACTATAAACCATTCTGGGGGGAACTGTTATACAGTAAAACCTAAGGGATACTGCACTTTAACAGTGTTTAACAACATACTAAAATGTCTGTCAATATGTAACAATAAATTCTCCTTGATATGGGTAAAAAGAATTAGCAGAAGAGAAAATTAGTTTTCTTTTGGAAAGTCGCATCAATACCCTTAATTTTTCAAACCATTGAATTGCTAACAAACATAAATAATTTGGAAACGGTACTTCCCTTCTCCTTTGCCTTCCTCCCTTTCATTCTTCTCTCATCCTTTCCTCCACACTTTTCTTTCCTTCTCTCTCCTCCCCTCCCCTCTCTTCACCCATCTCCTCTCAGCCTTGGCAGGGAATTGAACCAAGGACCTCATGCTTGGTAGGACAAGTGACTCATTGAGTCACAACAAGAAACATCTGTAAACCTAAAGCATAGTTTTAAGTGCTGTCTAATATAAAATCTTACTCTCTTACATCTCTGTTAGTAAAGATCAAATGACAATTCCAAACGAGTAAAAGGAAGAGTATTTTTCAGAAAATGTTAAATCCTAAGTCCATAAAGTGGAATGACTGTAACTGAGGGCAGGGCCTTACAATTACAAGGGCTCTTGTATTGAGATGTACACTAGAAATGTTTTCTGTGTGCATTAAGAAATAAAAATACTTTTCTATTTATTCATTAAGTTAATAAACTCCAGAGAGAACAACTAAATACTGGGCAAAGCATTTTTCACAATTTACAAATGCTCACAGTTGAGTACATCAGAAACCAGTCAGTCAGGTTCCCCACACACGGTGAGCATGGCTGGTCAGACTTCCAACATCTGGGTCAAAATGATAAATAGATACAGCCTGACTTTGGAATCCTAAATATTTTGGTGTCAAAATAAAATTTTCTCCAATTCTCTGGAAACTTTCTTAGCTTAGGTTATTTACTGTCTTCAGAAAATTAGTTCTAAAACTATAATTCAGTTAATTCTTTCCACCACTGGCCCGGTCTGGTCCCTGTTGAATCCCCCAGCCTTTATATGTTACTGGCCCTTCATCAGAATATGGCCATTATGGAACTGCACATGGTTGATACCAGCATTGATGGGGAAGGACACTTGAACATCAGAAGGCTGACGGCCCTGTGGCCCAGTAAGAATTAAAATACAAGGAACAATAGGTGCCGAAGTTTGTTAAAGGAAATCTTCACAAATACAAGTTATTTAGGCTGGAATGCCCAAACTTGCTTTGATCTGACAGAACAAGTATGATCACTGCACTGAGCAACAGCTCTCTAGGAATCAGACAAATCCAAAAAAGCCACACTCTAAACATCAAGTCCCCAGTCTGAAAACTCGGCCACATTCGCTTGAAGGTATCCTTGACTTCCCTGCAGTCACTATAACTCCTGGAAGATACATGGAGGTCTCCAGCTGAGTTTCCTCCGGCAGTTCTCCATCTCACCCTCTTTCTGGCAGTTGACTACTGCTTGTATTAAAAATTCCACAACATAAGATAAATAACCCAGCAAACATATCGTGGTACCCTCTACCATGGGGCTAAACTTCATGCTCTCCTGTTTACGAAGAAGCAATCAAACTGTTGGGTACTTGGTTACTTTAAGTCAAAGACTGATGGGGGAGGTGAGAAGAAATGCAGACGAAATGGGGATAAGGCCTGTCACACACGCATCCACATGAATCACACGATCATTACATAGTTTAACCCTTTTAACCTGAGTGCGGCACTTCCTTGAGCTTATCAGACATTCCGTGATCACTGAAGTTGTAGAAAATTCCAGCTTTGGAGCAATTCCCTGCGAGATTAAAAAAATGGTATCATTACATATTAAAAAGATACAGTCAGTAGTAAAAATGGAATCTAAAATAACAAATGCTATTAAAGATGGAGCTCTTTATTTATTAGTCTGATATTTTTATTATCATGAAGAACACAGTAATGATAAATGTTATTAATTAGCAGTTTCATTTTTAATGATTTGGTTTGGAACAATTATATTTCTTTTATGGAATAATTTAAAATTGTTTTCATTTTCAAGTGTCTCTCTGTCAAAGTGTCTGAAGATTTTAAATTATGACATATTAGTCATAAATATCTGAACGTATTCGATTTTAATTTTCTTTACATTTACAATTTAAGACATTTAACTATATAATCAAAACATAATTATTAGTTCTATTTAGCCATTCCAGAAACATTACATACATTAAAACACCATTGTCTATTATAAATATATATAATATTTAACTATCCATTAAATTTTTATCTTATTATATTTTAACACATTTTAATTAAAATAGAATTCTATTACTTTCCTATTCCATTTCATCCCTCTAGTTCATCCCAAAATACACCCCTCCACTCTATTAATTTTTTAATAGAATAGTTTGAAAGTAGAATTCTGAAAATATCATAACTCCCAGTTGTGCCATCTTGAAACAGAAGTCTCTGAAAAATTTTTATAGCCTTTTTCTTACAATATATCTTATATTCAAGTATGGGTATTAATCTGGGTTCTATTTCTACCAATGTTTCAAATATCAGCTTGAACAGTTTTGAGATAAATGGAGAAAAGGAGACAGTTCAAGGGGACAGTTACAAAGCACCCATGGAAACATCTGGAACCTTAAGTTCTACATGCACCAACTGTTAACCATGTCAGCCAGCCCTTGGGTAGCTTCTCCCCAAAGCAATGGAAGTCAGACACTGACAATGCCTTCTGCAAACCCTGTCTGTGACCAACTAAGTTTATAATTTAAAACATATCCATTACAAAAGGTACATCTGAATCACCTAAGAATCAATATCAATAGTATCTACTATACCCACTCATTAGATATTTTACTCTATACATAATGTATTTCTCTAAAATATGCTAAGTGTGGTCCATATTCAACAACGCAGAGCTAGGCTACTTTTTAATAATCTCCAAAATCTCCAAAAAGATCTCTAAAATAATGCAGATTTCCTTATGACTATAAATTTATTCCTCTTACAAGCAAAATATACTCACGTTCCCAAAAGAAAAAAGGAAGCAAAGCATCCTGACCTTTTACAACCTTATACTAAACTCAGTTTAAAAACCAGTACTAGCATGTAAGAATCCTCCTATGGGTAAGGTTCTTTGGTTATAGCTCAACTTTGCTTCTAGACTACAGTTCTTCACCGTCAGAAGACATAGAACTAAGAAGACATCTATATGACAGCACCCACTGTACACCCGTGCAGCAAGCACAGGGCAGTCTATGCACACATTCCCATTCAAGTGAGGACCAAAAGCCAGAACCACTGATGCCTAACAATCCCAAAATCCAGATGGGGAGGAGTACCAAAGAATTTCTAGAAATGCAGTCACGTGTAACTTAGTGATGAGGATGTGGACTGAAAACCGTGTCAGGAGGCAATCCATCATCAGGTATACTTCCAGACACCTACCTAGTGTGGCCTGTTTCCTAACTAAATACATGCGTAGTGACCATTGTATGTGTACTCCAACTCCGCTATCACCGCCTGGCCTGCAGCTTTCCACGTTAAACTTCCCTGCGGATTGCTCATCACACTGTGAGATCCCAATAGTTAAGATAATATATTTCCAGCCTTTCGGAGCCTACTATGTAGTAGGGCTGTTCATATGCATAGAGAGATTTGTCTTAGGGAATTAATTCACACAACTGTGGGAAAGGACAATTCGGAAATTTAAAGAGCACTTTAATAAGAAGGTGGAAATGAAGAAATAAGTTGGCACACTATTTTTTTAGCATGAAAGCCTGTGGGGTAGGTTGAACTATTAGAAATAGGATTTCTACTGCTTCCATGAGCCAGAATTCTTCCTTCCTCCGAAAAACTCAGTGTTTTGCTGTTGCAATCTCCAACTTGATGAGATGAAGGCCAATTGCACAGCCAAGTAGTAATCTCTATTTAAAGTCAGTTGTATATAAATCTTCATCACATCATTGAATTGCTTTACAGTAACATCCAGATTGCTGCATGGGCACTAGGGCCTAGCCAAACTGTCAAAATCACACCATCTCAAACCTGAGTTTCTCCACTGAGACTATGGCAAGAAGGAATTCGTTCACTGAGTTCAGTCAAGAGGCATCTGTTAAATACTACTTCATAAGATGCTGAGTAAGACTATCATTCAAAGATGAAAATGTTGTGGAGTTCAGAGTCTGCATAGAAATACTCACCACAAAGATGACCCCAGCTAAGACCCTAAGCAATAGTGGAGAGGATGCCCGAACTGGCCTTGCCCTGTAGTCAGATTGATGAGTATTTTAAATGTCACCATAGAACCTTCATCCAGCAACTGATGGAAACAGAGGCAGAGACCCACAGCAGAGCACTGGGCTGAGCTCCCAAAGTCCAGCTGAAGAGTGGGAGGACTGAGAATACAAGCAATGAGGTCAAGACCATGATGAGAACACCCACTGAAACAGTCTACCTGAGCTAATGGGAGTTCACCAACTCCAGCCAGATAAGGAAGGAACCAGCATGGGACCAAACTAGACCCACTGAATGTGGGTGACAGCTGCATGGCTGGGACAGACTGTGGGACCATTGGCAGTGACAACAGGATTTATCCTTACTGCTTGCACTGGCTTTTTGGGAACCCATTCTCTTTGGATGGATACCTTGCTCAATCTAGATACAGTTGGGAAGGCCTTGGGCCTTCCCCAAAGCAATGTGCCTTACCCTCTCTGAGGAGTGGATGGTGGGGGTGGTGGAGAGGGAGCTAGAACTGGGGTTGATATGTAAAACAGTTTGTTTTCTTTTAAAAAAAGATTTAATAGGATTTTTCTGAATTTTTACGTGTGAGAATATGGATAAAATACAGGGCTTTGTGCATGCTAGCCACATACTGTACCTTCCCCACACCATCCAAACAGAATCTACAGTAAGACGAGCTGTCCCCTGTATAAACCACTATCAGTCCCCAGAAAATCCCTTCAGCATTTAATGCTTTCATCTCATGCCAGTTTTATAACCCTTGATTTTCTGCTTATGCTGTACATCCCATCAACCCACCTTAACTCAACCAATATTTTTGGTTTAAATAAAGTACTCACATTATCATTTTATATATACCAGAAAAAAAGAAAGAAAGAAAATACCCACCACCACTGAGGGAGCCACAGTTCAAACATATGATCCTCTCAATGACAAATCAGCCCACCCAAGGGCCCTGGCTTGCTCCAGGTCACTGCGTTTTGTCCAAGCTTACTAAGCAAGTTCATAAAAGTACCATGATTTAATTCCGGATAATGGTTTGAATCCTTATCACAGTAGTGGGACTCACAGAAGGTAGCTCAGAATCACAAGAATTCTGAAGATGAGTCATTGTTGCTCACCAGGACTACAAAAAACTGACTAGAGCGTTTATTTTTACTAATAGGTAAATACAATAATTAATATTGCTGGATTTATAACCCAATTTTGATGTTCAGTTTATATTCTGCCAATGTCTTTTCTATTATTCAGTTTCTCAAAGCAGCCACTCTGGGTTCCCTTTCCACTGTCTCAGTGATAGATAGGAGAGGAAACAAATTCACAGCTACAGCTAGTTTCCCAGGGCTTCTTTGCATCTCTCCCTGCCTCCCCTGTGATTACCTTTCAAAGAGAGACAGGAAAGAGAGACAGCATCTCTCTCTCTCTCTTCTTCTTGTCCCTTTGTTTCTGGACCTCCCTGTCAACCTTCTAGAAGGTGACCCCAGTCAGAATGGCAATGGGCCTTGCACAGCTATAAGGTTTCTTCATCAGCTACCAACAGGGTCCACTATGTTTAGCTGGCAGAGTCAAACTATTCATCCCACTTCTCAACCCCATGGTGCCAAAACTCTTGATCTTTGTGCCCAGTCTCAGCTGGTAAAGATACAGTTGTCACTGAGAGGCAGGGCATGGAAATCATCCCAGGCAAAGGAGCCCCAAATTCTTCCTATATTACCTAAAACTTGAGCCAATTTCCAAGCATAAAAACATGACCGGCTTGCTACACTTGTTGGTCAGTGTTCACTACCTAGTGTTGACTATAGTAACATTGCCCAGTTTCACACTTGCCTAACATACAGAGGAGATCTGTCAAACTCTTCACATGGTGTTACTGGAAGTCCTGATCTTTACATATCTTTGCCTCAGTAAACAAACACCTTCCAAATATATGCAAAAGGAACAAGTGATGAAAGAAAATTCCTGTGAGCAGTCCACACAGTTGACTTTTTACGCTGTCTTCAAAGAGAGTTAAATTACCTTAACGAGAACATAAACTAAATATATTTTTTCTTAAAATACTCTTTGAAGATAGGGATCATATAAAAGCTAACTAACAACATAAAGATCATTCCAGAGAAGAAAGGTTTTCATTTGTTACATAGTCAGCTTTTACACTTTCAGCAAACTGAACTTGCTATTTCTTTGGACACTTCTTATCATAAACTTAAACATAGAAAAAATCTATTTAATTCACTAAATAACTCATATACCACCCACTTTATTTATATTAGGATTCCATAAAATTAGTTTAAAAACTGTTTGCCTAGATAATTTCAAGCCAAACAGCTTTTACTGCGCTGCTTTTGGGATGAAGGGGACATCCCTGAGTTCTTCTGAGTAGCAGGCTGATTTTCAGGAATCAAGCTGTTTTCAAACAAGAGGAGTTACATGAAAGAATGGGAGAGAGTGTGGAAGCACTATCAAGTCTAATGATGTTTATTTGTTACTCAATTACTGCTGATCAGAAAGAAAGACTCTCTTAATACAGCATTTACACTTAGGTCTACAATCTATGACCACTTTGTAATCTATCTATCCAAGCTTTATCCACACTGGAAGATTCAACCATTTCCATTGCTTAGCACTGGTAACAGCACTATGAGAAAACATCTTAACCTGTGGTGCAGCTCAGTGGTAAATTGATGACGAACATACAGAAGGCCTGGGGTCTCATTCCTACGACCAGGGGTAAAAACAACATAAAAGGGTTCATAGCATTCCAATGAGTATATGCTAAAGACATATACCTGGAAAATAATACACTAGAGAAAACTTGATCTTTGTTAAAGAATTTTGACATTGATTGTTCCAACTTGTACAGCATACAAAAGTTTTCAACTTATAAATATTTAAACTTGTTAATATTTTTCAATAAATCACTTATGTCTAAAAAGTCATATTTTAAATTTAGGTTTCCATAAATGTTGACACTGGTTATTGCTCAAATGTCTGTGAACTTTCCCTAGACAGAAACAGAAAATGTGACAGACATGGAGGTCTGGGGCTGATCAGTGCAGAGGAACTTCACAAGTTGTGAAGAATGTCAGCCAATATGATGTGTGTTAGTTTTGAATAAATGCCTTAGCTTTTGCTAAATTCTTTTTATTACTTTCAGGACACTTAAAATAGCACAATTATACAAAATAAGCTTGAAAACAAATTTTGAGTCAGTTCTACACAGTCAAGATACTGAGGCCTGCACCTAGTTCTCACCTATGACCCTACATCAAGAGCTGACTTGGAAAACCATAATCACTTACTCTTAGTCCAGAAATCCTCCTCATGGTAACCTGGCGGTTTGAATCATGGTGTCCAGAAATTTGGTTTGGACCCGGGAACATGAAATCTCGTGTATTTTCATCATAGGTAGACAGTGTTTCTCCCACTATAAGAAAGATATCCTATGATTCAAATTATAACAAAACATTCTATTTAGAAACAAAATCATCAAGTATAAAAAATATATATTGCCTGATGCCTTATTGTATACCTGCTTGAAGGCAATGTTTATCTTCTTCAAAAGGAAAATTAAAATAAGGATAGATTAAATACTTTAACACTTTTTTTTCCAATTTCAGAAGTATGGTATATAGTAGTAATTCTCTGCCTCACACTTTGCAGAATAGGGGTATTCATGTACACTCAGTGAGAACCTATGAACTCTTAGAAAAAGAAAGTCTTTAGAAATAAAAAGTTGCGTTAAATTTATACATCAAAAACTTATTACCATCCCCAGCATCTTCCCTATCTTCTATCTTATCTGTCTGCCCTCATGCAATGTAAGGTTGGACATTAAAAATTGTGGAGACCCTTTGTAGATTTTGTGGCTAGTGAATTAAGTCAGTGTGTAGTGCTGAAAATTCTGAGATTACTTGTACTTAATAAAATATAGGTATCTGTTGCATAAAATAAAGATTTAAATAAAATTTCTTTGACAGTCCTAGAAATCAAAAACCATACTAAAGCTAGTTTCTATATTTTAATAGGTGACCTCGCTCCTCAGAAACCCATGTTTAACTTGTAAATAGGTAAGACTATCACCCTCTGCATTCCCAATAACAACATTCAAAGAGCAAAAAAAGATATCCTGTTTAATTAGAAATATATGTAATTTTAATTTTTAAATCTCAAAAACTGAAAAATCACTTTGCATTACTGTCAAAAATCCTAAATTTTTAAAGATATTATTTTGCATTTTTAATTATTTTAAGATATTTAATTTCAGAACAATGCATTCAGAATCAATTGGCATTTATGCTTGTTGTTTTGACATATACATAATGAATCAATGGTTCAGAAAATAAGCACTGCTGTTATTTGGTAGGAAGAGGAGAGAAGAGATTTTTAGAAATATTTAATTGGGGCTAGAGGAATGGCTCAGTGGTTAAGAGCACTGGTGGCTCTTCCAAAGGTCCCAAAATCAATTCCCAGCAAACACTTGGTGGCTTACAACCATCTGTAATGAAATCTGGTGCCTTCTGCCTGCAAGCATACATGCATATGTAACAGTATATACTAATATAAATAAATAAATGCATAAATACATAAATAAAAATAATATTTCATTGATGAGTTGCCTTATCAATAAGTAATACAATACCTGGTGGAACTAGCTGTATCAACTCGAACACTGCTGTATCATCTGAAAGTTTGAAGGAAAAATCTCGTTAAGTCAAAGAGTCAATGACGATGAGTTAATCTACTTCTGAGAACTCAGAACAAAGACATAATTGCTTCATCCATTCTTTTAGCTTCTGCAGTTTTCCATGAATGGAAGTCTCATTTGATCTTCCATCCATGTAATCCATCTATGAAGAAATATTACTTTCTCCATTTATGCCATAACTTGTAGTTTCAATGAAAAAATAAATATGGCTCCTTTTTCTTATATCCTTCTTCTTTGTTTTCCAAAATGCATCCCAAAAGATGGATCAGTGTGCATGGGCATTTGCTGCCATGTCTGAGGACCCAAGTCTGATACCTGGGACCCACATAATAGAAAAAGGAAAACAACTATCCTAAAGCTCTGACTTCCACACGTGCCATAACATAAGAACAAGTGATCCACATACAATAAATAAATATAAAAGGTTAAAAGTCAAAATAATTACTGACTAGACTACATGTTTGTTTATCTCCTAGTAGTCTGTACATGTTTTTATAAATATGTTATATATATTTATTAATCTGAATGATAACAAGTTATGTGCATTATAAAATACCTTCTGAAATATTTTAGATAAATTTTTAAAACTAAGAAAAGAAATAAATCATCTTTGTCCTCTGGGAATGCATTGAAAGGCTAACTGCTTCCTTCCTTTAACTTCTGCTATTTTCCATGGAGTCTCATTCTACCCTTCATACATATATTCCACCTATAAAGAAATTCTAAATTTTCCACTTAATGCATAGCTGGGAGCTATTATGAAAAATATAGATGTGGCTCTTCTCTTACACCTTTCTTTACTGTTCACCTGCTTGAGGCGGGGCTTCACCGTGTGCCCTGGGTTGGCCTAGAGTGTGTCATCTTTCTGTCTTAGATCCTTGAGTACTGAGACCACAGATTTTTTTCTAAGAGTCGTAAATTCCACAAAGGAGATAAAAATTAGGTGAAATAAAATCATCAGTGAGTATGTAGTCATAATACACAGTACACTGAAAGCATGGAAGAGTCATGAGATACTGTAATAAAAATATCTAAGCCAGTCAGGAGGGCAGGGAAAGTTCTATGTCGTCTTCAGCACTCATATATAGCCAGAGTTAAGTGATATGAACTGGGAATTGAGAAGCAAGGGGCATAGAGTTTTTCAAAGCAGAAGGAACAGAATATGCAAAGGCTAAAAATACAGCAGAGCTAAAAATACAGCAGTCTGGGAGATAAATAATCCAAGAACAAGGTCCCTTCTAGAATCAACTGGAAAAGGCAGACAACTAAAATGAATAAATAAATAATAAATGCTAACACCTAAGCACAAAAACTGTGTAAAACAGAAGCTTGGTGTAAAAAGGAAATTCAGAGAGATGAGCCTGGTTTTAGGGGATATTTTTTCTTTCTTGTATATGATAAATCTGACAGGCAGCTAAGAGGCAATAAATCTTGACGTGTGACTTTTGATAGGCTCATACATAACATGAACCTTAGAGTACATAATCAAACTGGGAAAGTAAAATACTCAACTACAGCCCCATATAAAACCACAGCCTGAGGGAGTCCGGAAGTAGGCCTGAGGGAGTCCAGAAGTAGGTGTTAGGAAATCAAGGCAAGAACCTGAAAACTTGGCTGATGAACAGACTTGGTTCGTAGAAGATCAAACCTGTGGTGGTTTGAATGAGAATGTCACCCCAAAGCTTATATATTTGAAGATTAGGAGGTGTGGCCTTATTGGAACAGGACTGTGACTAAGGGTGAGCTTTGAGATTTCAAAATCCCATGCCATTATAGTTGGCTCTCTCTCCTCTCCTCTCTCTCTCTCTCTCTCTCTCTCTCTCTCTCTCTCTCTCTCTCTCTCCCCTCTCCCCTCTCCCCTCCCCCCCCCCTCTCTCTGCCATGGTTCTGCTGCCATGTCCCCTTCCATGACAGACATAGACTCACTCTCTGAAACTGTAATAAGCCTCCAATTAAATCCTTTCTTTCATAAGTAGCTGTGGTCATGAAACCTCTCCACAGAAGTAGAAAAGTAACTAAGACAAAACCTTTACTTTTATAAAGGATAAACTAAAATATAGTCAGTTTTGAAATAATTCAAATTCAGCCTGAATTAAGATAATTCAAGTAATTATTTCAACATGTTTATAGCATTTGCAATTCAAAATAAATCAAAGGGGTATATAGAAAGATAGATCATTGGGATTTAAAAACTAAGGAAATAAATTAGAAGATGGAGAAACTAAGTCTTCGACATACTCATGCCACCAATGACAGGAACTTAACGTCATTTAAGACACAGCCTTAAAATTTGCTATAGGACTTACAGTCTGGTGTGTGGGGGGCTTAAAAGGATTTAGTCTAGCCTAAAAACTGGAGATAAGCAACCCTTCCAGTGTACCCCGGGAAGGTGACCTCATAGGACAAGATGGATGGATACAAGGAATCACAATAGAATAGAAATACATAAGCAGAGGTCTCTGTAGGAGATTTGCGGGGAGGAGTTTTGCATTCTACCTCAGGATCCTCACTATGAATGCTGGAGAAAAGTTTTCTCTGGCTCCTAGAGAAAAGAAAACATCTGGAAGTATGCCAGAGCATTCTATTCTTTCTAACAAGGCCTTCTCTTGGAAAAAATCTTTTCCCTTGGGTTCTATCTATTTTTTTCTTTTAAAAGGCCTAACTGACCCAGCAAAAAGGGAGTCCCTCTCTAGCCAACTCCAGGCTTTACCAGGAGTAGGTGACACTCTCGACTACAGCATCACCATTTTTGTCCGTGACAGAAAAGAGATGCTCAGCTATCCAGCCATCCCGTCCGAGGGAGACGTGGGGCCTAGAAGCACTGGTAGAGTTCACATGGGCTCATCAAAGAATAGCTCCACTCACAAAAGACAGAACAGTGTCTCCTCAGACCTTGTCAACCCATTAATGTGGACAGCTACAAAAGTTTTTCCTCAGTTCACCATGACTGGCTTTCAACAAAGAGCATGGCAAACTAAACATGAAGGAACAAGAGACCTGGGTCACACAAATGAGGACAGTGAAGTGACAGAATCAAAACCTTTAAAAAAAAAAGAAGACAAAAGAAAAGAAAAGAAAAACCTCAAAGGCTATAGAGTAAAGAACTTGCCAAGCATGTACAAGACTCATGGGGGAAGTCCTTCTGTATATCTGTTGCTTTTATTGGTTAGTAAAGAAGCTGCTTTTGGTCAGTGGTTTAACAGAGTAAAGCCAAGTGGGAAATCTGAACAGAGATAAGAGAGAGAGTAGACAGAGTCAGTAAGACGCCATGTAGCCTCCAGAGGAGAAAGATGCAAGCTGTCAGTCCAAAACTTGCTGGTAGGCCATGACCCTTGTGGTAAAATATAAGCTAATAGAAATGGGTTAATTTAAGATGTAAAAGCTAGTGAGAAATATGTTTAAGCTATTGGCCAAACAGTAATGCAAATAATATCGTCTCTGAGTGGTTATTTCAGGTCTTGGCAGCTGGGAACGAACAAGCAGCCTCCCCCAACAAATTGGCACCCCATATTACCAAAAAAGCTCCACAAATTTTAAAAGCTATAAAATTCAAAGAGATGTAGTAGAAAACGTAAGCAGTATGCAAAAACAGAAAGGTTATAAAAGCATGTTAGCGAAGATGGAAATTCTAAGAAAGGAACAAACAGAAATGCTAGAGACCAGAACACGAGAACTGAAGGAAGAATGCCCTGTGGGTTTATTGGTAGGGGCACAGGTCTAGAAAACAATCTCAAAGCTTTATGAGTATAATAATAGAGACTTTCAAATCATCAAAGAGAGAAAAACAAAACCAAGAGCACTATCTAAGAAGAGTGGGACAACTACAAAAGATGTCACACCAGAAGACATACAAGAAACCCTGATCCATACAAGGATGGAAAAGCAGGGACAGGATGGAGTGCTGGAGTTACTGGCAGGTTACTCAGGAAATCAAAACATAAAGACCACTTGCCAAAGATAAAATATGCTAGAAGATAAGCAAAAAGAGGGCAGTGAGAAGATTACAAATTCCCAAATTTCATGAATTACATTCATATAAACACCCAAGGAGCTCAATTAACTAGAAGAAAAAGTCTTTGAAGCAGCATGAGAAAAGCAACTTAGCATTTTGAAATCAAGTTTTAAAGATCCTTGCAGTAGACAGGGTTACTAGAAAGTCAGATGCTGACATGTACAAAATGCTAAAGGAAATTTGTCTTTAATAATGATATTTCACAACAGTGAAGAATCCCCTAAGAAATAAAGACCTGATATATTTCACTATCTTTCTCAAGTTTGTTAGAATAAGTGGAAGAAGAGATGGCATTTGGTCTTATTATATAAGAGATATATTTCCCTAAAACCAGAGTCAAACACACAAGAAAATTACAGAAAAGAAATCCTTTATGCTAAAACTCTCAATACATACGAGAAGCAAAATTCAGCAACACATTAGCAGAATACACAGTGGATGCTGTGGTTTGAATGAGAAATGTCGTCCATAAGCTCACATTAGCAGAATACACAGTGGATGCTGTGGTTTGAATGAGAAATGTCCTCCAGAAGCTCATATATTTGAACACTTGGTCCCCTTTGGGGAAAGGCTATGGAACCTTTTGGGGACGGGTCCTTGCTGGAGGATCTACATCACTGGGGACAGGCTTTCCCAGTACAGAAACCACTAATAATCAAGCCTGCAAGCTTCTCCTCTAAGATCAAGAACAAAGCAAGGATGCTCTGTATCTATTCAACAACAGCATAGAGCACGGAGGCCAGAAAAATATAACAAAGGCATTCAAATTGGAAAACAAGATGAGCTGTGCTTACATGGCGTGAAACTACCTTTAAGGCAGGTATATAGACCAGTGAGATAAAAGAGAGAACTCAGAAATAAATCCTTAAGTGGGCAATTCTGATAAGGTGCAATGCCGACGGTAAGGAAAGAACTTTTTCAATAAGTAGCAATGGGAAAAGTGTGCATATACACAAGAGAATGAGTTTACACCACTCCCTAGAATACCACATATAAAAATTAGCTTAAAATGACCAAGGACTAAATCTAAGCCTTAAAACTTTAAAACTCATAGAAGAAAATGTAAGACAAAAGCTTTATCATATTGGATTTGGTATGATTTTTTTAGGTAAGACACCAAAGACATAGAAGACTTTAGATTTCTCTATCTGTCACAACGTGATGCCAGCAGACCAGAGTCAACACGAAGTTGACAATATTAGCAAATTCAATATTCTTAAGAAATTTAATATCCAGAATAAATAGAAACAGAAATCTCCTAAAATTTAACAATTAAAAGGAAACAGCCCAATTAAAACATGGCCAAGGGGTTGGAGAGACAGCACAATGGTCACAAGCCCTGGCTTTTCTTCCTGAGAAGCTGCTTCAATTCCCAACACCCAATAGCAGCTCAAACCTCAGTAATTCAAGTCCCAGGGGCTCCAGTGTCTTCATCTGGCCTCTACAAGCACTGCACACAGGTAGATCACAGACATACACACATGCAAAACACCTGCACACACAAAAAATATAGATAAATAATTTTAAATGGTTATAAGACTTGAATAGGCATTGCGCCAGAAGGAATACATATGAATGATATGCACATAAAAAGTTTTATCACATGACTAACAACAAAGGAAATTTAAATCAGAACTAAAATGATCTCACATCCATTATGAGGCTCCTGCAGTAGTTGAGGATGTAAAATGTTATAGCTGCTATGAAATGGTATATTGATTTCTCCAAAAATGCTCAAGAAAATAGAATACAGATATTCCACATATAGAAATATACAAAACCAAACTGAAAACACTCATATTTACACATCCATTTTCATAGCAACATTATTCACAATATTTAAACAACCCAAATACCCATCAATAGAGAAAGCAGCAAATGTCTTATAAACATACAGTGGAATATTACTCAACCTTAGGAGGAAGAAACTTCTGACATTCTATGGCATGCACCTTGAAGGTACCATTGATAAACGGCATTTCTCTATTGTCATATAAACAAAGTAGAATGGATGGTGAAGGGGAATAAAGCCACTGCTTCACGCTGCAGTTTTTTTTTTTAATATTTATTTATTTATTATGTATACAGTATACAATATTCTGTCTGTGTGTATGTCTGCAGGCCAGAAGAGGGCACCAGACCTCATTACAGATGGTTGTGAGCCACCATGTGGTTGCTGGGAATTGAACTCATGACCTTTGGAAGAACAGGCAATGCTCTTAACCACTGAGCCATCTCTCCAGCCCTCATAGCTCTCCTTCTTTTATTCAGTGGAACAGTGTCTATGTAACTAAGCTGAGCCTGCTCTTTCAGGTGGAGAAATCTCCTCCATGACCATGCCTTAAATTTGGTGAATGATAAATTAGGGAGTTAGAGGAATGCATGGTGGCGATTGTCACACAAAATTATAAATGCATTTAATACAACTAAACTGTACACTTAGATGATTGAGTTGGTAAATTTTATGTTATGTATATTTTACTACAATTAAAAATACTTTGGGGAGAAAGATATTAAATTATTAAAGGAAAGCTTTATATGGAACTGATCTGCTGGAAGCCAACAGTAAGTTAAAGTAAACAAATCTCCTAGACCATGCAGGACAATTAGTCTCATTTTCTAGCTGCCCTTTATTATATAACAGTATGGGATCTTCCTCTGTAAAAGTTGTCATTTACACATGTATTGTTAGCGTGAGTTACACATTAAATGCACTACAATACCCCAGAAATTCTGATCACGCGCAGTAAATAAAAAACGTGCACTAAGTACATCATGCAGAAGAG
This sequence comes from Microtus pennsylvanicus, assembly GCF_037038515.1. Lineage (NCBI taxonomy): Eukaryota > Metazoa > Chordata > Mammalia > Rodentia > Cricetidae > Microtus > Microtus pennsylvanicus. The sequence continues at coordinate 47,422,151 of NC_134591.1, read as the reverse complement.
CCAGAATGCTGTTAGCCTCTGCTCCAGGACACAAACCACCATGATAATTAACTCGAAATGCCTACCTCTAGGATCTAAATTTTTAGGATGTACATTTATATTTATAGCAAACCTCCTCAAAGTTTCAGGAAAAATTTTAGAAAAGGCTAGGTGGCAAGAATATAAGAGCCAGAAGATATAGGGAAGGGTTGTGAAGCTGTGTATTATTGTCCGGATACAATGAATGCAATCATGGTTGAATAGGAGCTGCCACTGCCATCAATGGGCATGCACAAGACTGAACCTGTCAACAGCCAATCACGGATTGAGGAGGGGCTCATAGGTCCCTCTCACTCCCTGGTAAACTATTGTCTCCTAATGAATTAAGCTGTCTCAAGTTCAAACCCACGGATAACACCACCACTCTCCTATAAGTTTCAAATTCATAGCCACATAGATGACCCTAGTTAAACTCAGTGAGCCACAGAGCAAAACAAATCAAGATGACCTGGAGAAAAGGCCATATGGGTGGGGCAGAGGAGACAAAGGGAATTGGGGTGGCTGGGAGAGTGGGGGTAACAGTAACTAGAATGCACTATATGTATATTTCCCTAAAGTCCACAGTGATTTGGAGTCTCTGGAAACTCCCCAAAGGAGCAGATGGGTGTGAAATGGAAGTGGTTAGTTCTAAAGTAAAACCAATCATAATAATAGTAGAGTAATAATAAGTCACAATCAATGATAACAAAGACCATTTAAGTAATTCCTATGTCCAAGGACTACTGGAATCTCTTGATCTAACGTCAGTATGGGATCTGCCCATTTATTTGACAGCCTGTGAAAAGGCTTGGGATCCTCTTCAGTATTTGGACAATGTTCAAATTGATTTTAGATAACATATTCTTACTAATGGATTTTAGATTGGCAAGCACACAATAGTTTTGCATTCTTACACAACTGGGAATGATAGGTGTTGCCACTCTGTTTGGCCATGTGAACATGAGAGTGTGAAGCCTAAAAGTGAGGTGGACTTAAGTCTTATGCCATAGCCATTTTTATTCAGGGCATCAGACAGTTTTTATTCTGAGGGCATTCTGAGGGTTAAACAGGGTCACGTGAGCAAAGTTCACTCGAGTTCAAGTTGTATACAGTCACAAGGGCAAAACCACCTGAGTTTAGGCTGTATACAGCTGGGAGAAACATCATTCTAATAATGGGTAAGGTGATGGCAATCTAAAGTAATCCCACTATTTGCTACACCTGAGAGGGACATTAAAGCATATTCCAAGAACAAATCCCTGTTATAGAACAACAGAGGTTACAAGACTCTTGCCTTGTTTACTTTGAGTTTTCTCACAAGCTCTCAGAAATCTCACACAGCTTCATCATGGCCCATATTCTGACAAAATGTAACTCGCCATCCCAGTAGTAAAATAAGTAGGTGCAAATTCTGAAAGATCCCACATTAGTCCAGCAACGTTCCTTTTCGCAGATTTTGTCTTTGTTAGGGAGATTCGATTTTACATTTCATTGAAGTGAACAGTTCTGTCACTTGTTATGATGCTGTGTTGAAGCTTAAAGGCTGGCTCCAATGGAAGCTCACTGTAGAGATAGGTGTTGGCTGCCCCCACACTACCCATCCTTTCTACTTACTCCCTTCCATTAGAAATCTTTGTGGTTCTTAAAACTGTAAAGCATATATAGGCCAATCTAACAACAAATTACATCCCCCTTCATATTTTGATGATGTCTCACAACATGAGGTAAAACATGGAATACAAGCCATTTACTTATTCTTTAAAATGACAGCTACTTTCCTAATATAAATGAAGCCAAGATTCGGGAAGATATATGACATAACAAAGGGGAAAGCAACTACATTAGTCTCAAAATAAATATATCAGTCTAAATCTGATCATAAGAGATCAGGCTAAGTTTAATATAAAAATCCTTTTAACTCTAACAGAGTACTTAAGAAATAAGGGGGACTGCCTAAGCAGATATAAAGATAGCTTAAAAGAACATGGTGATAAGAGATGACATGCAGTCAGTAACCCTAGGGGCTCAGACAAAACACCCAAAGAAAGCCTTCCCAAGCCCTCCATCCCAATGATGGTATCTAGATACTGTGGAATGGGTACCACCTTGGTCCACCCAAGAAGTCACTCTAGGTAGCTCGAATCTGCCCTCTAAAATTTGCTAGAATTCCTCTTCTAGGGTACCAAGGAGGCAACTCACAGGGAGACTCTTCTCCAGAAGCAATTCACTGAAAAGCATATCCAGCAAGGACGGCTTGGGAAGTGGTGATTGGCTACCGTGTGCTGAAATTACTGAGCACTGAGAAATACAAAGGCCTGAGAAACTTGCTTCCAAAGAAAATGTCTAGTGAGTTCACCATACTTGGAAGTAGTATTTCCCCTGTAATATTTCTCCAGGGCCTTCTAATGAACACATCAAAAAGAAATATTTAAGGGACCCAAATCAGTTTCTACAGAATAAGGAAAAGGATTGAATTTAGTAACTGAGGGGCAATAAACTGACAATCGGCTTGTTCCATGACACAAACGAAATATTTATTCCTTCTACACACTTGGCATATCAAAAGTTGACAGAGACATAATATACATAGTTAGGAAAATCAAAGAGTGTCATAAATGCAATTAGGCCTTCACATAACCATTGCTTCGTCTTCAAAGAACCAAGCTTTTTTTACCACTAAAAAAAAAAAAAGTCTAAAATGAAGTCAGAATATAGAAGACCTGAACGCTAGGGGCCTACCTGAACTAAAATGTAGAAATATAGGCATGTGTCACATAAAAAATGCTTCTGTTGATAACAAACCTCATATAAGATTGTGTGATATCACTGATGTAACTGATGTAACACAGGATTATAGACAGCTGAAATACTTATATCTCAGCAATAGTTGTTGTGATTTTCTATGTTTAGAGAAGCTTAGATATAAATATTTACCAAGATTCTACAGTTGTCTGATACTTAGAATAATGAAATACTACATGAGTCTGTAGCCAATGGGTCTACTGGACGGACTTTGCCCTAGAGTGTCTAAGCACACTTATGATGTTTACAAAATGATGATTTCAGAATGTCCCCTTGCTGTGAGTGATGTGTGACTGCAGATAGATACAGCTTATTCAATGCCAGCAAATACACAGTGTTGGGGGAACATTTCCAAAGACAGGCTTTAACGACAAGTAAACAACTCACAATGAATTTGAAAGGACTGAAATCGTATAAATTAAATTCTCAGTATCAATATCAGAAAGAAATATAGGATGTTCCCAAATGTTTGGAAATAAAATAATATTTCAAAGAACTAAAGATAAGAGAGATAACACCAAAATAGACATACTTATTAATAATAATATTAGTTAATAAAAGCTACAAAAAACAATCAGTGGGTATATTGAAATTCACAATTTTAAATCTTATTTCATAAGGAAAGAAGTTACTAAAGTCAGTCATTTAAGCTTCTGCCTCAAGGACCTAGAAAAGAGAAAATCCTACAAAATGTAGATATAAGGGACAGTGAACATCAACATGACGATCAACGCAACAGTAAAGAAAAATGAAAGGAAATCATTAAAACTGATAACTTGATTCTTAAATGTATCCACATAATTAATAAACTGTTAGACCAGTGGTTCTCAACTTTTCTAAGGCTGCAACCCTTTATTAGTACAATTCCTTATGTGTTCCTCTTTTTGGGTCTGGCTTACCTCACTCAGGATAGTGTTTTCTATTTCCATCCATTTGTATGCAAAATTCAAGAAGTCCTTGTTTTTTACTGCTGAGTAGTACTCTAATATGTATACATTCCATACTTTCTTCATCCATTCTTCCATTGAAGGGCATATAGGTTGTTTCCAGGTTCTGGCTATTACAAACAACGCTGCTATGAACATAGTTGAGCATATACTTTTGTTGTATGATAGGGCCTCTCTTGGGTATATTCCCAAGAGTGGTATTGCTGGGTCCAGGGGTAGGTTGATCCCGAATTTCCTGAGAAACCGCCACACTGCTTTCCAAAGTGGTTGCACAGTTTGCATTCCCACCAGCAATGGATGAGTGTACCCCTTTCTCCACAACCTCTCCAGCAAAGGGATGTACTCACTCATATTTGGTTTCTAGCCATAAACAAAGAACATTGAGCCTATAATTAGTGATCCTAGAGAAGCTAAATAAGGAGAACCCAAAGAAAAACATACAGGCATCCTCCTGAATATTAACCTTCATCAGGCGATGAAAGGAGACAGAGACAGAGACCCACATTGGAGCACCGAACAAAAATCTCAAGGTCCAAATCAGGAGCAGAAGGAGAGAGAGCACGAGCAAGGAACTCAGGACCGCGAGGGGTACACCCACACACTGAGACAATGGGAATGTACTATAGGGAACTCACGAAGGCCAGCTGGCCTGGGTCTGAAAAAACCTGGGATAAAACCAGACTCGCTGAACATAGCGGACAATGAGGACTACTGAGAACTCAAGAACAATGGCAATGGGTTTTTGATACTACTGCACGCACTGGCTTTGTGGGAACCTAGGCAGTTTGGATGCTCACCTTACTAGACCTGGATGGAGGTGGGTAGTCTTTGGACTTCCCACAGGGCAGGGAACCCTGATAGCTCTATGGGCTGATGAGGGAGGGGAACTTGATTGGAGGAAGGGGAGGGAAATGGGAGGCGGTGGCAGGTAAGAGACAGAAATCTTTAATAAATAAATAAACGGAAAAAAAATAAAAAATTAAAAAAAAAACAGTTCCTTATGTGTGATGACCCACAACCATAAAATGATTTTTGTTGCTACTTCCTAACTGTTATGAATCATAATGTAAATATCTGTGCTTTCCAATGTTCTTAGGAGACATCTATGAAAATAATCATCCAAGCCCCAAAAAGGTCTCAACCCACAGGTTGAGAACAATGGTTCTCATTAACTGTTGTTAACCCAGCAAAGAAAGAACAGAGAAAATCAATGAACAAAATCTAGAGTGGAAAAAAAGAAGGAACATCACTGTTATATCAAAATTACGAGGATTCTAAAGAGAAACTGAGAAAGTAAACAGCCAGCCTAGAATGGTCGGTGGGGGTCCCAAGAACACAAGCACCAGCACTGACTCTGAAGGTAATGAGAACTCGGAGGACAGCCTAAAGCATTCCCACTGTGAAAAGCCTGGTGTCGGGTGGCTCCTGATGAATTCTGACTGCTGACGTTAAAATAGCATAAACTCTACCCAGTCTTCCCAGAAAAGGGAGAGGACATTTTCAATTCATTTTGTGAAGCCAGTGATGCCTGAACAGCTATAACAAATAAAGCAGAACAAAAAAGAATAAGAAATTACAAGCAGGCTAGTGCCCCTCACAGACATGAAATCATAAAAATGCATTAGCAAACTGAATCCACAAATATATAAGAAGGCTCTCTAGCATCACCAGGTGTGAGTTGTATAAGAACAGGAAAGGTTGGGTTGGCACTGGAAAACCTGTTAATACAATAAGCCATATTAAAACAATAATAGAGGAAAAATACATTGTCATCTTAACTGGAAAAGGCATTTGACAAGCAAGACCTGTTCACGATAAAAATTCTAAACCGTTTTCTCAGTTTCTAAATGTGACAGAACTTCAGATGAGGCTGGACAGCAAAACCTGGAGCCAGCATCACATCTTGTGGAAGACTGGATGTTTCCCTCAGCATCAGAATAAAGAAAAGACCTTTTGCTTCTGTGTCACCACTGTGCTACAGGGGAAGAAACAACATTATAAAACTAGAAATTAATAGAACACTTTTTAATCTATTTTTAGACAATAAAAATTAGTCTATAAACTGTTTTGTTTTTGTTTTTCAAGACAAGGTTTTGCTATAGCTTTGAGCCTGTCCTAGCACTAGCCCCTGTAGACCAGGCTGATCTTGAACTCACATAGATCTATCTGCCTGCCTCTCAGGTGCTGGGATTAAAGGCATGTGCCACCACCGCCTGGTTCAGTCTATAAATTTTAACTGACAAAAATATAAAGAATGATAAAAAAATTAACTGAAGTAAAAAACAAGTTTATCTGACATGGGACTGAAAGTATATAAAATCTGAAAACTGGTTAACTACAAGGGATAAATTCCATGATGTTTAAGTTTTGCTAAAACTATTTAACAAGAAAAAAGATATTTGGTGTGGGAGGTCCTTCTGTTTATGTGTTGATTTTATTGGTTAATGAATAAAGAAAACTGGCTTGGCCTACAGCATGAGAGGAGGAAGGTGGAGTTAGGAGAAGCCATGGATCTGCCACCTGAGACAGATGCTGGGAACTTTAGCTGGTTAGCCACAGCCACATGGCAATATGCAGAATAATAGAGATGGGTTAGTTTAGGATATGAGTTTAGCTAGAAAAATGCGTAAGCTATTGGCCAAACAGTATTGCAAATAACATGGTTTTCTAAGAGATTATTTTGGGTGGCTGAGCATCAATAAGCAGCCCCCTCTTACAACAAATTAATACACCAATGTAGTAGACTAAATCCATGTAAAACCTGAGAGGGCTTGAAAAGAAATTCTAGACACTAAAAAACAAAGTTTAGTCACATTTTCCCCCCGAATGGGCTTTGCTTGAGGCGGCATGCTATGGCTCCTTTAAGAGAGGTCTTACTGATTCAGGGATAGCAGCCACGTGGCTTCAAAATGGAAGCTTCCTGGCCATGGGCCATGCTGCTAGCATGAACTCTGACTCTTTCAGGAAAAATGAGCATTTGGATAGAGTTTGTGAACAATGTGCTAGTGCTTACTTGGTAGCAATGTGGACCATGGTCGGCTGTGTGCCTGGAAGTGGGGCACTGCGCATGACTCAGAGGCACAAGTGGCTCCACCATGCTGGACTGGGCAGGGCAAACAGGTACTTCCATATTTCCCCTAATAATGGTGCAGCATAAGTTTTAGGCAGGGTGGGGCAAGCAGGAAGTATCGTATATACCATAGTAATGGCACAGCTTGAGTTTTAAGAAGAGCTTAGCATTTTAAAAAGTGCTCCTGGACAGTAAAGAATTACAGATATGCAATAAAGACAAATCCAGAATAATATGGTTTTTCTGAGTCATTATTTCAGGTCTAAGCTAGCCAGTCAGCCAGGCACCAACAAGCAGTTCCCTCTTCCAAAAGATATGATAAAGACTTGCCCTGCATTTTCTATAGGAACTGTATTTCAGAAGAGCTGAACCTCTGAGAAGAAAAAATTATAAAGAGTCCCAGGTAGATGTGTTTCTAGGAATTGAAGACATTTATGTGTTTCTGCTTTTTCTTTATTTTTGTTCTTTTTTATTTTTAAATTTTTAATTTTATTTGGGGAGGTATCTATTTGTTTAAAGGCTTAGAGTTAGAGAGGTAGAGAGGATGGGAAATGTGGTCAGAATTTATTATATAAAAATTATTTTCAATTAAAACAATAAAAAGAAAATTTTCACAGTCTGGAGAGATGGTTCAGCAGGCAAAGCACTTTTCATATAAGCTAATGACCACAGTTCAGTTCCCCAGAACCCAGGCAATACCTTTGGGGAAAATGGTACCCACCTATAATCCCAGCATGCAGAAGGCAAAGACATGGGATTTCCCAGAGTAAACTGGCTAGAAGATTAGCCTTAAGTACAAGCTCCAGGTTCAGTGACAGGAAGGACCTCTCTCAATATATAAGGTGGAGAATGGTCCAGAAGGACACCAGACATCCACTTTAGGCCTATGTGAGCACACGCACACACCACCACCACTACCACAATATACAAAAACCTCTTGTTAAAAAATACAAAAGAATGACAGCATTATAAAAAATAAGAATTTTACAAACCCCGAGTAAAAACAAAGTTCTCAGTGAATGCTAAAGCTAGCAGATCAAAAGCTGATTAGAAAGTTATAATAAGTTTCAGGATGGTGCTACCTAGTGTCAAATGACCAGTCTCTGTATCACTAAGGACAAGATAGTCATGTCACTTGATATGGTGCAATAAGCACACAACACCGACTATCAAGGATTCTTTCCAAACAATAAAATGGAGTGAAATAAGCCTGAATCCAAACACTTCCAGGTTCATTAGCACCTTATATAATACAAGCGATAAGCAAGCCAGACAGATCTTCGGTAAGGAAGCAATTAGCCAATATAAAATACAGGGCATTCTGAATGGCCTAGTTAATCATTCACAGCATTAAAAACAAACAGAAAAATGTGGAATACCATTATAGATAAAAAGAAACTAAAGAAATAAATAGCCACATTATGTCGGAGCTAAAGTCTGAGAAGATCCTCATTTTAAGAAGCTATCTTAGACATTTGGGGGACAGATGAAGAAATGTTTGACTCTACTGAGGGACTGTTCATTTTCTTAAGTGTGACACAGCACAGGGACCATTCTTTTATAGAGCTCCCATCTGCTCCATACCTGGAGTAAAATAATACAATGTATAAAATACACATGAAAACAGCCCAACTATATTGGAACAAGAGATAAGATTAATGAAACCTCAATAATTCGTGAAGCAAGGTGATAGGCACATGGCGTCACTCCACTGAATATTGTCTCCACTCAGTGTAGTTTTTATTTTTCATATTAGAAATCATTAGGGAACAAAAAAGACTGTACAAGAAGGAAGACCAAAAGAAAATAGTTCGTGAAGGTTGCTGTTGCTAAAGACAAACCACATGCCATAAGGACAGAGCAAAGTAAAGTAAAGAGATAAGAACAATGGACTCTCAACACCTGAAGACATGTGAGAGGGTGGAAAGCAAAATTCACTGCATGAGTAGGGGCTCAAGGGAAAAAACTGATTCAGGGAAATCAAGACACATTTCAAAAACAATCATCAGTAATTAGTAATCTGATAGCCTTAAAATTTCTAACCAAATATTGGAGAAACAGTTTCTGTCAATTGGGAAAAATCTCAAAATGAGAGAAATAATCACCCTCAATACTTGTAAGATATGCTTTCCCACATAATAAACAAGATGTCCAGGGAATAGTAAATACAGAGGCCTACAGGCAACAGTTGCCACCAAGCTTATTTTAGCACAGTGGAAAATACAGTGGCAGGTCCTAGAAGAGTAAGGAAGTAAGATACTGGCCCCTGGTGCAAAGCATTGTCTGGATAAGCCACTGGCCCAAAATCCCATGAAAGAAAGCAGGGTGCTTTGTTTGCACCATCTGTCCTAAATTTTATCTTGCTGCCTGGTTCCGTGTTTCTAAGTTGTTGCATTGCCTCAGGGGTGGGGAGTGAGGGGAAGCATGAGGGGACACACATACTGATGCCCAGCATCGCTGGCCTTTTGAGATGTGAAGATCAGTCTGTGATCTCAGACCCTTGCTACTTTGAAGCATAAATGCCAGCCTTTCATTTTAAAACCAGAGGCTGATGGGTTCTTCCCAAGTGTACACCTAGCACTGCTGTCTGGGTAGCTGTTTCCAGCTGAGCCCTATGGGTAGTGTGTACTGTCATTTTGAGCTTTGAAAAATAACTGTTACTTACTGAACTTGAGGCACAGATATTTTCAGCCAGGCCATGTTGAGCTTCTTTGAGTCTCTTGCCTTTCTCTACCCACACATTAAACAGTATTATTTTCAAGACATTGCTCCACCTGTCAAGAAACTCTATCGAAACACTCCCCACCATCTTGACCAAAACTATGTAAGTAACTCTTAATGTGTCATAGACCACAACAGAAAGAGGAAAAAGTCTCAGTTTATCTACAGCAAAAAGATAAGTGTTTTTCTAGCTCATGTTTATTTTAAAATATTTTAAATTATGAAAATATCTCAGTTCAACATTTTTTTAAAATCTACTAAACCTTTTAAACTTTTACTTAACCTCAAATCAAATATCATAGGATGATACTTCTAAAGAGCTTTTCAAGAAGTAATTAAAAGTTAAAGACTTACACTCGAGCTGGGCAACCACATCTCCAGGGTCTACTGCTTCGGGGAACACCTGCAGGAAGAGGGCCCGGGCACAGCAGGGCAGGGAGGGAGAGGAAGCCAAGAAGATGTAAGACAGACTCTTTCCCATTCCCATTCCCAAAGTGTCTTTTCTTTCCCAATCGAAGAAAAATCTTGGTTTGTTTGGGGTTTTTTGTTGTTTTGGTTTGGTTTGGGTTTGGTTCCTGAGAAGATTCATTAAGTAGCCCAGTTTGGTCTTGATTTCTCAATTCTTCTGCCAAAGTCCCTCAAATCCTGGGGTTACAGAAGTAAATCACTATGCCAGGCCTCCAAACAAATCTCCAGAAATTTCTCTCTACTTCCCATTATTTCACAAAATACATTTGTAACTGGATGTGCTTTCCTCTCCAGGATCACCCACTGGAATTCTTACCTGTGCTCGTTGGGATCATCTTATCTAAGTACCCCACCTCAGCAGGCTAACTCCTCACAAGAAACCTCTGTCTGTGAGCTCTCCACTTAGAATTCTCTCCTCCTAGACCTTCAAGTAACTCAGTTTCATTCAAACTTTGTATAAATATATTGTCTTCTTTGGCATTAAAAAAATCTCCCCTAATCTTTCATCCTTCCTTTCTGCATTTATTAAGCTCCAGGAAGAGATGGCCTTGCCTTGTTTATTATGTGTCATCAGTACCTACCACAGTACCTGCAGTGGGCTATTTTATTCTTGAAGAAAGCAAGAAAGAGGGTGGGAGGAAAGGGAAGGAGGAGGGAGGGAAAACTGGAAGACAAGATAAGCCTGGAAGGAAGGGGTTGTGGTTGGTCATAGCTACCAGAAGCACCCCTTTTAAGGGAAATGAACTCACTCAGTATAACAGAAAAGCACAGATATTCCTAGGAAAAACTCAACATGTGCTCACCTATTTGGGCCTTAGTTTGTACAGAAGTAATTATTTATTCAGTGTTCAAGATGCCATGCTTTGTACAAAGCCCACTAAGGTGTTGTAGAAACAGGCTGAGTCACATAAAGAACAGGCAACCGACTCAATGCATAATACAAAGAATATTTTCAAAAAGTCTAAATGTGTTACAGCTTTCCTAGTCAGTGATAATGTTTATGTTGCAGGATTTTATTCAAAACTGGAATCACTGATCTCTGTTTGTTAATACTTGACCTGATTGTTGACTCACCTTTTCAAACACCATTCTGGCATTGAAGACCAGTGGAAAAGTGGCTGGGACACATTGTGTCTTCTTGTATTGGCCAAACACGCAGACACTAAGATAGATGTCCTCCTTGTCTTTCAGCACCACTCCTGGACAAGTGACCTGGAAGCAATCAGACAAGCAGCTGTAACAGCACTGGAATGCACTGAGCTATCCCACAAATGAACGTGGTGGGGAAAAGTTGCTGTCCACTGGGACAGGAACCTCAAATGCTCAGAGTTCAGTGAGGTACCCTTTTTATTTCCTTCTCTCTTAGAAACCTGTCACTTTATTTTTTAAAATTGATTTTATTGAGCTCTACATTTTTCTCTGCTCCCCTCCCTGTCTCTCTCCTCTCCCCTTCAACCCACCCCCAAGGTCTCCATGCTCCCAATTTACTCAGGAGATCTTGTCTTTTTCTACTTCTTATGTAAATTAGATCTATGTAAGTCTCTCTTAGTGTCCTCATTGTTGTCTAAGTTCTCTGGGATTGTGGCTTGTAGGCTGGTTTTCTTTGCTTTATGTTAAAAATAAAAAAAAAAAACACCTATGAGTGAGTACATGTGATAATCATCTTTCTGTGTCTGGGTTACCTCACTCAAAATAGTGTTTTCTAGCTCTGTCCATTTTCCTGCAAAATGCAATATACCATATTGTTTTTTGCTATGTAGTACTCCATTGTGTAAATGTGCCACATTTTCCTTATCCATTCTTCAGTCGAGGGGCATTTAGGTTGTTTCCAGGTTCTGGCTATGACAAACAAAGCTGCTATGAACATAGTTAAGCACGTGTCCTTGTGGCACGATTGAGCATCCTTTGGATATATACCCAAAAGTGGTATTACTGGGTCTTGAGGAAGGTTGTTTCCTAATTATCTGAGAAATCACCACAGTGACATCCAAAGGGGCTATTCCCACCAGCAATGCAGAAGTGTTCCCTTTTCCCCACAACCTCTCCAGCATAAGTTGTCATTAGTGGTTTTGATCTTGGCCATTCTTACAGGTATAAGATGGAATCTCAGAGTTGTTTTGATTTGCATTTCTCTGATGACTAAGGATGTTGAACATTTCCTTAAGTGTCTTTCAGACATTTTAGATTCCTCTGGGTTTTTTTTGTTTGTTTGTTTGTTTTTTTTTAGAGTTCTCTGTTTAGGTCTGTACTCCATTTTTTTACGGGATTATTTGTTCTTTTGATGACCAATTTCTTGAGTTCTTTGTATATTTTGGAGCTCAGACCTCTGTCTGATATGGGGTTAGTGAAGATCTTTCCCCATTCTGTAGGCTGTCATTTTGTCTTATTGACCGTGTCCTTTGCTTTACAGAAGCTTTTCAGTTTTAGGAGGCCCCATTTATTAATTGTTTCTCAGTGTCTGTGCTGCTGGAGTTATATTTAGGAAGTGATCTCCTGTCCAATGCATTCAAGTGTACTTCCCACTTTCTCTTTTATAAGGTTCATTGTGGCTGACTTTATGTTGAAGTCTTTGATCCATTTGGACTTGAGTTTTGTGCATGGTGATAGATATGGGTCTATTTTCATTCTTCTACATGTTGATATCCAGTTATGCCAGCACCATTTGTTAAATATGCTTTCTTTTTTCCATTTGATTTTTATTTGCTTCTTTGTCAAAAATTAGGTGTTTGAAGATGTGTGGATTAATATCTGGGTCTTCTATTCAGTTCCATTGGTCCTCCTGTCTGTTCTTATGCCAATACCAGGCTGTTTTCAGTACTGTAGCTCTGTAGCAGAGTTTGAAGACAGGGATTGTGATGCCTCCAGAAGTTCTTTTATTGTACAGGATTGTTTTGGCTATCCTGAGTTTTTTGCTTTTCCATATGAAGTTGAGTACTGTTTTTTCTTATTATTTATTATGTATACAATATTCTGTCTGTGTGTATGCCTGCAGGCCAGAAGAGGGCACCAGACCTCATTACAGATGGTTGTGGGAATTGAACTCAGGACCTTTGGAAGAGCAGGCAGTGCTCTTAACCACTGAGCCATCTCTCCAGCCTTTTGAGTACTGTTTTTTCACATCACTTGGGACAGTGCCAACAATTCATCTATGCGAGTCACCAATACCATTCTTACCAGAGTGAAACCCTAATGGTTTTCCATGTCAACGCTGGCTGTGATACTGAACAGAGGATTGGAACTTCATGGTCCTCGGCACACAGAAGTTGAGGATATTTGTGTCGGATAGTTTTACTCCATTTCTTCTCTACTACTCTGTTTTTTACTTTCACCCTAGTAATTCACAACCAAGTTTCTCAGCAAATCTCATTCTGTTGGCTTCATTTCCTAATCTGATTAAAGCAAATTTGTCACATTGTCTCACTGGAGTCCCTTCCAATTTGTAACACACACAAAAGTGATGGCCACAAGAGGGCTCATGGGTAAAGAAGCCTGGGGACCTGAATATGAGCCAAAGGATAATCATAAACAAATTTTCAGTTAAAAAAAAAAGAAGGCAGCAATGGACATTCAAGAAGACAAATCTTAAAAGCAAAAGGAGAAAAATATATCATAAAGCCAGGGAAAAAAAGTGAAATGGCTTAGCTAAAAGAAGAATACTTTCAAAAAATGATTTAATAAACAGAAAAATTATTCACAAAGAAAGGGAAATAAAGAGATTGCCAGATCAAAATAAGGAAAGTAATCCATCCCCACTAGAGCTCTGGTACAGAAGAGGAGCTTGCCAGGACCTCAGATCGACATGCAAAGAAATACAGCGTCATTAGCTGAACTATGCGCTTGTGGTTTCTCTGTCATTTAACAATGGCAAGGCTGGAACAGTAGCTCAGTGGCAGAGCAATGCCTGGTGTGCGTGAGGCCCTAGTTTTGACCCCAAGTACTGACAGGAAAACAAGCAAAAAAAGATCATCTCAGAAAGCAACAGTTATGATACTGCTGCAAATCAGACTACATAGTGATTTAAAGAAAAAGAGGACACCAAAGTCAGGAGAGGTGGGGAGGTGGGGTGGATCTGGGAGGAGTTAGGGGAAACTGGAAATGTAGGGGTAAATATGATCAAAATATACTCTATCCATGTGTGAAGTTCTCAAAGAAGTAATTTGTATATGTTCAAAGATGTAATTTTATGACAATAATATTATAATGAGGGGAAGAAACAACAAAACAGAAACAAAAAATTTAGGTGTGTTGCTGAAATTAAACTTACATTAATCTACGATATACTAATATAAGTTAAGATAACAATTGTAAACCTTATATCAATTAGTAGCAAAATGAAACCATCAAAAAGTAATTGGCAAATTACAGTTGACACCAACTTGCAAAGGCAAACTTAGTTTTCCCCAATGGCATCTAAGTGCACAAACCACATGTAAGCACAGGCCCCATGCCCAGCAGTGGATGGCCAATCCAAAACAAATCTAGGGCTATTTTTGGAAACCTTTTATCCCATATTGCTTTGTCTTTTGCTTGTACATTATAGTTTCCAATTTAGTGTTTGTGGGGTTTTTGTTTTGTTTTCTGTGTGTTTCTTGTAGGGTTTTTTTCTTGGTGGAGGGTTGTTTTGTGCCTGTTTCTTAGGAGAGAGAGAAAGAAAAGGCATGGAATTGGATGGGTGGGAGGGTGGGGAGGATCTGGGAGGACCTGGGGAAGATAAAAGATTGATCAGAATTTATTGTACTACAAAGAAATTTTCAAAAACAAAATTCTGCTATACGCATAGATTGCCTATAGTTCAGTTATCATCAGAGAGGCTTCATCCAGCAACTGATGAAAACAGAGACCCACAGCCAGACACTAGGCTGAGCTTGGTAATCCTACCGAAGAGAGGGAGAAAGGACTGTAGGAACTAGAGGAGTCAAGGACATTACAAGAAAACCCACAGAATCAACTAACCTGGGCTCATAAGGGGTCACAGAAACTGAATTGACCACCAGGGAGCCTACACGGGACTGAACTTGGCCCTCTGCTGTGACTCTTGCCGGCTCTTGGGACCCTGCTCCTCATATTGGGTCCCTTACCCAGCCTTAATATATGGGGTGGTGCTTAGTCTTAGTGCAACTTGCTATGCCGTGTTTTGCTGATATCTACGGGAAGCATGCCCTTTATTGAACAAAAATGGAGGAGGGTGAGGTGGACAAAGGGGGAGTTGGGAGGAGGACTGGGAGGAGAGGAGAGGAAACTACAGCTGAGATATAAAATAAGTAAATAAATAAATAGAAAAGATTTCGAAGTAAATGAACCTAAAGGAAACAGTTAAAATCATAATAAACTGGATGTAAACAAGTGGAATAAACTTAGTTAACAAATATTTAAAATGTTAATTGTGTGATGGAGGAAGGCCCTCATATCAATCACTCACTAAAATAAAACAATAAGAAAATCAGAACAAAAGGAAGAGGCGGTGGTGGTTTGAATGAAAATGGCCCCCAAAGGCTCATAAGGATTAGAGGATGCGTGCCCTTGTTGGAGGAAGTATTTCACTGGGGGTGGGTGGACATTGAAGTTTCAAAGCTCAAGCCATGCAGAGTGACACGCTGTCTCTCTCTCTCTCTCTCTCTCTCTCTCTCTCTCTCTCTCTCTTTCTCTCTCCTCTGCCTGCCAGAACTCTCAGCTACCTCTCCAGTACCATGTCTGTCTGCACGCCGCCATGCTTCCCTCCATGATGATAATGGACTGAACCTCTGAAACTGTAAGCAAACCAAACTAAATGCTTTCCTGAGGGTTCATGGTCATGGTGTCTCTTCACAGCAATAGAACAAGACACAGACTAAGACAGAGGCAATAACAGAGAGAAACAAAGTCCCACGACTCAGAGAACGAAAAACAAAGTGACAGCGGTAAATCTATCTTTACCGCAATTATAGTAAAGGAAAATTCATTAAGCACACCCATCAAGAGGCAAATGCAGAATGAATTAAAAACAATTGCCCAGCTTCATATTGCAGGAGGTAACCAGATGAAAACTGCTGGATTAAAAGATGTCTGACTCCAAAGCCCTTCCCAGTGGCGAATCCTCAGGGAAAATTAACTGTTTACTTCGAAACGTGGAGGGTGTGAGCATCCTGCTTAATAAGCACCCACAGCCAGATCCACTTAGAGAAACGGCCTCGAGAATGAGCATAAACCCAACAGCACAGCAGTTGCAATTTAAGAACCACAAAGTAAAACTGAAAGAAGTAAATGCAAGCTTATTCAGAAGCTGCACAGAAAACCCTGAGGATACAACAAATCTTGAGGCAAGATACATACACCACAGACTCCTGACAGCACATGCTACCCCCAGTTTCCCCACACCGTGTGAAGACCTCATCCCAACTCCAGGTGTTCCTCTGTTTAAGACCTCTAGAGAGGGGCAGGGAGAGGCTCTGTGGAAAAGAGCACACATTGCTCCTCTAGTTCAGTTGCCACCCCCCATGGCCTCCACAGCACCCACACAATGCAGTGTACACACACACACACACACACACACACACACATGAAAACTTTTTTAAAAAATCCCAGGAGAACAGATTGGGGCCAGAAAGAAGTTATTTTCAGCTTCAGTCAAAAGCCAACTACATATGACCTCCATTCCACTTTATTAATTCAATTCTGTTTCTTCTGATTATGTGTACTAGACAAAGAGGGAAAGCTAGGCACCAAAGGCTTGCACGTTGGAATGATGTGTAAGGTTTCTATTCCAGGAATACATTCCAGCAGTAAGAAGAAGAGAGACAAATGCAGCAACGTGGGCAGATTTCCAAAGAACCATGTTGAGGGGAAGAAAGAAGACATGATCCTACAGCTAGGATCGGATAACAGTACTACAAATGTATTTTGCAGATATATTCTGTCACATGGAGAAATTTGATCTAAAGACAATTCAAAGCCCTATAACTTCCTTGGATCCCATGATTTTCCCTTCTTTCTAGCTCTGATAGGACACAGGCAGTTTCAACAGATCTCTCTAGTCTGTCTGAAGCTGAAACCTACCAAGGAGAAACACTAACCAGAGTCCCAAACCCCGGGACCTCAAACACTGAGCTGTTTACTCTATGACTTTGCTCTGTTCTTATTGTAACTACCGTGGTTCTTCTCACTTGGTGAAGAATGTATATAACTTATTTGGTTTTGTTCTGTTTTTCCGTTTTGTTTTTGTTTTTTAATTTTACAGAAGCCCACAGTTAGAAGAGAATACATTTTTAAATACATTTTTAAAACAGTGGTAATTTTAAAGTTGTACTGTATTCCATATTATATAATACTGATACGAAATCTTAGGCAAGAGAAAAAGGGAAAAGCTATGGTTTAAAGTGCCATACTGGCATAGCAAGTTGACAAGGAGTCTCAACTGTTAACCGGACACAGCCCTAAGTTATCTGAGGCAGTCCCAGTTGGAGGACCACCTCAGTCAGATTGGCCTGTGGGCATATCTGTGGGACATTTCTCGATTACTAGTTGATAGAGGAGGACTCAGTTCACTGTAGGTGGTCCTATTCCTCGCAGGTGGGCCTGGACTGTATGAGGAAGCAGGCAGAGCCAAGGAGAGGAGGCAGTAAAGCAGCAATCCTTGGTGGTTGCTACCTACAGGGTTCCTGGCTTGCGCTCCTGCCCCAGTTTCCTCAAAGATGGACTTGATCTGAAAGTGTGAGGTGAAATAGCATCCTCCCCGGCTGCTTTTGCTCATGTTGTTTATCTCAGCATCAGAAAGCAAACTAGAACACCTTGAGTCTGAACAATGCTAAGCTTACAGTGACACTTAAATTTTGACGGAGCATATTTTTCATCATGAGACTTTTTGACCTTTAAGTGGGATGTCATGGTGTAGACTATCCCCTACAACTTCCTGCTTTGAGCACTTCATTTCCGGTTAGGCACGCGTGATATTTTGGAAGAAGTTTTAAAATCTCAGATTTAGGTCAGTGGGGCAGACCTTTGAAGGGGAATCACACCTCCGACTCCCATCCAGCTGCTGGTTCCTGGTCTGCTGCCATGTGAGGAACCTTGTTCCCACTGCCATGAACACTGCCAGGCCTTTCCTGCCTGTCATGATGAACTAAAGCTGTGAGCCAACATAAACATTTTCTTGCTTACTTTGGTCCTGAATGTGAGTACCAGAAAGACTCATTTACTATCCATCTGTTCTGTGGGCCAACCAGAATCTTCTCAAGGACTTGGCGTATTCTCCAAACCTACTGTTTTCCCTGAACTTTCTAGTCTCCCTCTTCCCTATGGTAAAACAGGGCATATAAATTTATGAATTACACTAAGTTTTAAATACTCCCACTTCTTTGAAACATTCCTCCTTTGTCCATTAAGAAAACTGTATGACTTTAATGAGGACTATGTGCATTTAGTCCTTCCTCACCCCTACAGTTAGCCTTTCTTGTTCTCTTTTCTTCACGCTATCTTGTACCCACATGGACATTCAATTGTTCACATATATGCATAGATGTAACTGGCTAGATTCTGCATATCAGAGAGAACAGGAGAACACTCCAGAATATGGAGTGTTTCTAGACGAGAATTTACTTGGCTGATCAATTATGGTCTGCACTCTTGGTGAAGTCTGGCCCGTTTCTGAAATGTCCTCAAAGCATGTTTCCCATATGTATAGCTGTATTGTTTCTTTTCAGTGCCACTGAAACCACCCCCTTCTGGTCTGTAACTATTTTAATTCTAGGTGTTTTACTGAATTATATCAAATGTGCAAATGTCTTCCCACTCTAATCCCAGCTCTTGGAAGATGAAGAAGTAGTAAAATATCTGTGAAGTTAAGGCTAACCTGGTCTACACAGTGAGTTTGGGCCAGTCAGGACAAAATGGTGAAAACCTGTCTCAAAAAATAATACAAGCATGTATGTGTTCATGTAAGCATGCATATGTGATTTGTGTATGTGATGGGTAGAAATGTGTGAATAACACACATGTAAATGCTATGCACTTGGAAATTAAACGGTAAACAGATCATAAAGTATAGTGGGAAACAAAGCAAGAATTATAAACTATTCGAAGCCAAGTGCTTTCAGAGTTATACTATCAGCAGTCTGAAATGGTGGCAGGCATCACTGGGAAGTAACCACGTCCCTCAGGCAGAGAAGACAATGTGAGGAATGCAGAGGGCTGCGAAAGGCTCAGGATGGTGCTTAGCCCCAAGAAGGGAAGCAGCTATTTCCTCAGAGAGATAAATACAGGGATTCTTATCTGTGGAGTTTATTTCTTAAGCTGGGAGCAGGTGGAAGCTTTTCATTGCTATTGGTTGTAAAGTTTCATATATCTAAAATGCTTCAAACAAAGTGGGTTTTTTTGAAAATTGATATTTCGTTTTATTGAGGATTTTCAGATAATAATAAATGAAAAAGACAAAAGAGAGGAACATCTCTGACATGCCTTTCCTGTCCTTTATTTCCCAGGCTTTTTTCTTTGGGTTTCTGTCTGTCTAAGATAAAGATAAATATTCATGTAACTCAAAGGCCTAAACCTCTCAAATAAAAACACAAATGATAACAAATTTAAAAACTGTCCAGTCCAACCCAGAAAAGAAAATGGGATCTTGGGGGTGGGGTGGGATGGGGGTTAGGGGAGATGGGGAGAGAAAAGGTAGAAGGGAAGGAGGGTGGACTTGGGGAAACAGGAGGATCGGGATAAAGGAAGGTTGGATAGGGGAGCACGGAACCACAATTCTTAGTTAAGGGACCCACTTTAGGGTGGGCAGGAGACTTGACCCTAGAGGGGCTCCCAGGTGCCCAAGCTGAGGTCCCCAGTTAGTTCCCTGGGCAGCTGAGGATAGGGAACCTGAAATGACCCTACCCTAGAGCAATACTGACGAATATATTGCATACCATCCTAGAACTTGCATCTGGCGATGGATGGAGATAGAGACAGAGACCCACACTGGAGCACTGGACTGAGCTCCCAAGGTCCCAATGAGGAGCAGAAGGAGTGAGAACATGAGCAAAGATGTCGGGACCACGAGGAGTGCACCCACCCACTGAGACAGTGGAGATGATCTACTGCGAGCTCACCAAGGCCAGCTGGAATGTTACCAGAAAAAGCATGGGATAAAACTGGACTCTCGGAACATGGCGAACAACGAGGGCTAATGAGACGCCAAGGACAATGGCACGCGGTTTTGATCCTATGCCATGTGCTGGCTTGGTGGGAGCCTAGCCAGTCTGGATGTTCACCTTCCTAGATATGGATGGAGGGGGGAGGACCTAGGACGTACCACAGGGCAGGGAACCCTGACAGCTCTCTGGACTGGAAAGGGAGGGGGGAGAGGAGTGGGGGGAAGGGGAGAGGGGTGGGAGGAGGGGGAGAAGAGTGGGAGGAGGGGGAGAAGAGTGGTAAAATTAAAAAAATAAAAATATAAAAAAAAAAAAATGTGAATCAAAATAAATCTTTTTCCCTCAAAAAAAAAAAAAAAAAAAAAAAAAAAAAAAAAAAGAAAATGCAACCAGTATGTTCTAAAAATAATTTATCACATTATCACATATTGACAAAGAGTTCAACGTCAAAAAATACGTATCAGGGTTGGAGAGGGGGCTCAGTGGTTGGAGCACTTATTGCTCTTGCAGAGAAACCACACTCCTGTTAGGTAGTTCATAATTCCAGTTCCAAGAGATATTACACCCTCCTCTGGCTTGTGCAGACTCCTGCACTCAAATTCACATACACACACACACACACACACACACACACACGCATGTAACTAAAAAGATAAATGAAAAAAATAAAATCTTTTTAATGTCCAGTTTTACAGGCATTGGGACAATATATAATTTCCTTAAAGTTTAAAATCATTAAAAAATAATTTGACTATGATAATTTTAAAATTAGAAATAAAAGAATTCTAAAATAATTCAACAAATAAAAGCCTTACAATCTTATATTGGATTGCCTATACATGAAATTTAAAGTGGGAGATGGTATTAAACAAAAAGTCTATTAATAGCAATCTCAATAGATTCAATCTAATCTCATGTGTAAAATTTCAGAATCTTAACTTCAGCTCAAGACTAGATCATGTGACATTACAGAGAGGATTCTAAGCAATAACATAAATAAAGGCAAGAAAAAAATTAGACCAAGAATCAGTTGGTAGTAAACAGGCTGCCTTTATTTGCAAATAAAATGGTTTTCCATATGAAACCCTAAGTAGTCATGCAACCGATATGGTATAGTAGCAATGCTGCTGAACCCAAAGTTAAAAACCTGAAAGCATCACAAAGAGACATATGGGACTTCACAGCCGCATTGCTTATAGGATCTCTCACTGGGAACAACGAAATGCCCATCAGTAACAGGACGAATACAGAAAAAGTGGCAGGTTCACAGAAAGGAGCCAAAATCACTCCATTTTACAAAGAAGTTAGGCATAAAGAGTTCACAGTGTACAGACAGAGCAAGAGAACTGGATTTCTGAAGGCCCAGCTATGGTGTGATGTGACAGGAGGAAGGGATGTGAGCGGAGGGGAACGGAGGGCAGCTGGGGTGGCAACCACCTCTATTACACACTTGGGTTTGTAAACTTTCTGGATGTGTGCTGCAGCCACATAAACTGATTTTAAAAACCAACAATACATGATAAATACGTGAAACTTTTAAGTCTACAACATTTCTTTACCAGCAACAAAACAAATTACAAAAATAAAAAAAAATATTACTAAAGGGAAACAACAAAGCTTTCCCTAGGAGACCACTGAAGAGTGTGTCACATGCCACCAGCAAATGTCTACTATTCAAGATATGTTTAACAAGGGAGAATAAATATAAAACCTTGATACTCATTCCTTGGGGCAGAAGCTGTGAATAGGACCAGTCACGGAAAAGTAAACTGCTAAGGTCAGACTCCACTGGCACAGCTACAACCCAAAACATAGCCTAGAGCCACCATATTGGCACCACCTTTACTTTATGGTTTTGGCCTCCAGAAATGTGAGGGAAAAGACCATTTCAAGGTATACTTTATAACAGACATCCTAGGAAACTAATACGTATGATACCATAAGACTCAAAGTTCCAGTTCGACATCTACTCCCCTGTAAGTACTTCCAGGGCCTCCATTCTAAAATATATAAAAGCACTGAGGGCAGGGCTCTGTCACAGAGCATGTCCCTAGCATGCCCACAGTCCTCAGCTCAACAACAACAACTAATAATAATAATAATAACAATAATAATAGCCAATAAACAAAACTAAACGTTCCAAAAGTTTCTGCTTAACAGGAGCATTTTGCAATTGACCTACATATGTAACAAATAAATCAATTATTCTAGCAAGAGAGAAAAATAATTGCATAACCAAGAAATTTATTCTACATGTAAATGCTTGGCCAAGGCTAAACTAAAAGGTATGGTTGCACCTGTTTCAGAATCTGTGGGTATTTGTTACCTTAACTCACAGGCAGAAGGGAGAAAAATAAGATCAAAGGAAGTAGGAGACCTTAATTTCATTTGTGGCATTTGATTTTTTTAAATGCATCAAAATTAACAAGAATCAATTGTTAGATGGGGGAGGCCATAGGATCTACCACTTATACTTTTCCTGCTGTTAAATGGGGGAAGTTGTCATTATCTTCTATCTATATTTTTTCCTGTTAGTCTCAAATATTTTGCAATCAAAAGTTTTTAATGGCAGCATGGCAGTGCCTGGTTGAATAAGGATCACAACTATGAAGGATCCAGATGGAGGCAGTCCCTGGAAAGACACAGCACTGTCCGCCGCATGGTGTCATTAGCTTGAGTTAAGTAATGAGGTGAAGTAAATATAGAAATGAAAAACTTAGAATTTCATAAAATTAACCAAAACAAGCCTTAAAGAAAGTTCTCCACTCCCCATGCTGATCTATTTAAGCTCTACATTGTTTTCCTCCTTCTCATAAAAGATGTGAGCATTGAAATACTCAACATAAGAAGGAATTACCAAGTCCAAACAGCAAGAGCAGTCCTTTCCTGTCAAGGAGAAGTGTCCAATACTAAATACAAAAACCTTTGCAAGGATAATTCTTTAGATGATCTTTTAAAATGTGTGACTTGGCATAACATGTCATTCCTGAAAGATTCCTTAGGAAAGTCACACTTTTCTCCCCAGCAATATATTTTCTCCCGAGTCACATGACTCTGTTGGACAACACAGAATGCTGTGTGACACGGCCCAGGCTTTGCTGCCTGCTGTGCTTCGCTTGCGTCTTAACCACAGCATCACACGTCACACCTCACAGTCACTCCTAATACCATACTGCAGCAGACAGCTGCTCGAGGGAGAGGGAGAGAGGAAGGTGCCACACCTTTAAGCCACAAGTAGAGATTTCAGGCTTATGTAAAACCTATTATAAAGGAAAATATTAAATTTCACCACAAGAGAAGAAAATTGGGCAACAATCCATCATGGAATGTTCTCTACCTGAGTCTGGTCTCTTCAGAAGATAGCACACAAGACAAACTTTGATAAGAATGACTCTCCATAGCACTACCCATGACAATCACAGGCAGGATACAATAAATAGCCCTCATAAGAGAACAGATGATATCAACTCGGAAAGCTTTTGTATATCAAAGGAAGCCATTAACAGAGTAAGAGAAGAGAATGGAATGGGAGAATATGTGTAAATCACACTAAACCAAATATTTAATACAGGGTTAGTATGAATATATGTAAGAATTAAAAGAACTCAACAGCAAGAAAACCAAAAAAAAAATCCCTAATTTTAGAATGGGGTAAAGAACTTGAATTGACAGTTCTCAAAAGGAGACATACAAACGGCCAACACACACATGCAAAGGGGCATATCTACCTCTAATCACAGGGATGCAAATCAAGTAACAAAGTATCAGCTCAAATTAGGCACAGCAGAAAAAGATATTTTCTGTAGACAAAAATGTGGATAAATGGGAGCCCTTGAATGCTGATGGTGGAAATTTAAATTAGTATTGCCATTATAAAAACAACATGAAGAATCCTCAAATAACTAAAAATATAGCTACCTTGTAACCCCACTTCCATATATATATCCAAAGGGACATCAGCGCACCTGTGATCGTTGCAGCATTATTTCCATTCAACAAGACAGGGAATCAACCTAAGTGGCCATCATGGATAAACATTGAATGTAAGATTAACTAAACATTTGAGACATAGTTAAAACAAAAAAAGAATCCTAGTATTTGCAATTTATGCGTGAACCTGGAGGGAATTACACTAACTGTTGTAAACCAGACACAGAAAGACAAACACTGTGATCTCAGTTGTAAATAATATCTTTTAAAAAGTCAAACTCACAGAAGCATAAAACCAAAGCTGGCTACCAGGACCTTGGGAATAGTGGAGGGGAATATAGAGATGTTGGCTAACTGCCAGGAACCTGGAAGTCATGGAGGAAAATATAGGGATGCTGATTTAAAGAAACAAAGCTTCAGACAGGATGAGTAACTTCTGGGGATACAGTACACGGCATGGCAATTACAGTTAGTAAAAATGTAATATAAACTTGAAACATCCTAAAACAATTTAAAAAAATGTTCTCATTACAAAATTCTGTGGGACGATAGATGTGTTAAATTGCTTGACCTAATCACTTCGTGAAATATACATACATCAAAATATCACTGTTATGGCTTAAATAAGAAATGTCCCCCACCAGCTCATGTTTCTAAATACGTGTTCCCCATTTGGGGATGCTGTTATAGCCTGGCCCTGCTTCCGGCCCTCTGTTTGCTTCTTGATCTGCCAAGTTGCGAACTGCCCTCAGGAAAGGTTTCTGTGCCATGGGCAAAGCCACCCTACTTCCATGCCTTACCCACCATGGTGGACTGATATCGTCTATACCATCAGCCAAAATAAACCTCTGGGTTGGCTTGAAAGAAAAATGTCTCTTATAAGCTCATGTGTTTGAACACGTGCTATCCAATTGGTAACAATGTTTGGAAGAAGGGTGATGGAACCTCTATGAGACAGAGCCCTGCTATAAGTGCACATCACTGGGGCAGATACGGAGAGTATATAGGCGCATCCCATTTCCTTGTCTCTCTCTGCTCATGCTTGCAGATAGAAATGTGATTGGCCAGTTTCCTGCTCTTACCACCATGCCATCCCCAACTGTTGCCATGCCTTCCACACCAGGATAGACTCAATCCATAACCTAAAATGAACTCTCTGTTCCTGAGGTTGGTTTTGAGCATGGCATTTTATTACAGCAACACAAAATAACTAATATGCCTCTCTAATCTCTCAATTGCTTCTGTCAGGTCAGGACAGAAAGAAAATACAACCACTTTGTACACAGCGAATATATATATATATATATATATATATATATATATATATATATATATGTTTTAATCCGATTTTTAATACGTATATTGTCATATGCATATACAAGAGAATACTACTCCATGATTTACAGGAACAACCCATCAAAACATGCAACATTATTGAATAGCAAAGTCACAGCACATGATATAAAATATGACACACTGTATGTCTCCAATATGACATTCCAGTGCTGTTGGACTGAGTGCCCAAAGTCCAACTGAATAGTGGGAGAATGAGAATATGAGCAAAGAGGTCAAGACCATGATGGGGACACCCACTGAAACAGTCTACCTGAGCTAATGGGAACTCACAAACTCCAGACTGGGAAGGACAAGCATAGGACCATACTAGTCCCTCTGAATGTGGTTGACAGTTGCATGGCTGGGACAGACTGAGGAGCTACTGGCAGTGGCACCAGAATTTATCCCTATGCATGTACTGGCTTTGGGGAACCTATTCTCTTTGGATGGATACCTTGCTCAGCCTAGATATAGTATGGAGGGCCTTGGGCCTTCCCCAAAGCAATGTGCCTTACCCTCTCTGAGGAGTGGATGGGGGTGGAGTAGGAGGGTATGTGGATGGAATGGAAGGAGGGGAGGGAGTGGGAACTTAGATTGGTATGTATAATGAAAAAAGATAGTTTGTTTTCTTTTAATAAATAAATAAATAGAAGTTGCTCCAGTGCTGGCAAACTAATCTAGAGAGACAAATCAGAAGGGCAGTTCCTTTCCATTGATGGGCATGAGGTAACTTTATAGTGATAGATATTTCTAAATATCGATCTGGGTAATGATGACATGAATGTGTGAACTTACCAAAATCCACCGATAGAAAGCAAAATAACACAGAAATAAAGAATTCTCTATAATGAAATTGATTATAAAACCTAACAATCAAATAGCTAATTTTAATATACAAACTTTTGATCTTGGTTTCAAAGTTAATTATAAAAAATATCTTTGTGATAACTGGGAAAACCT
Source organism: Microtus pennsylvanicus (assembly GCF_037038515.1). NCBI lineage: Eukaryota > Metazoa > Chordata > Mammalia > Rodentia > Cricetidae > Microtus > Microtus pennsylvanicus. Next base: position 47,395,794 of record NC_134591.1, on the reverse strand, counting down.
AAATGTGGACACAATATTAAGATATACTATTAATTATACCACTTATGATCATGGAATTGTGGTCATATACAGAATCCTCATATTTGAGTATGCATGTTGCAGTATTTAGGAATATTATGGTAACAGCAATTTACTTTCAGATTTTCAGCAAAATCAAATTAATGCAGATCATAAGCAAGAGTTATTCATTAAAATGCTCTTCCAATTATTCTGTATGATTGAAATCTGGAAGAAAACAAGATGGCACTCTTCACAGATGTAGAGTGATTCCAGGATATATTAAATAAAGTGCAGCTTAGTTTATGTATATTCTTCCTGCTACATAAGAAAATAAATATACTATGTATAAGAGTGTGTGTGTGTGTATTTATACACACACAATGACAATGGTTACTAAAGGTGAAAACCTTGTTTAACATAGATTTTACAGTTTTGATTTTTATGTACAGTAAATGTACAAAAATTTAAGATAAAATTACAATAAAAAGATATAAAAAATATTTGTGGTCCTATGATTCCTCTCTATTCAATTAAAGCCAAATTAATTTTATTTAACTTTTGTAGTTGCTAATCGCCATTTTCCCCCTTCTGAACATCAGAATCATTTAAAAGGCTCTTGCTGGTCAGAAAATACAGCATCTGTACAACAGCACACAGAATAGTTAAAGAGATGAAGGAATGTCTTAGAAAATTTGGGGAACTATAAAACACTGTAACTCAAATATTTATACATAAAAAAACAGCAATATTTGCAGCAGCATACTCCGGAGATATAGCTATCCATTTTCTTCAGTAAGAAAAGCTGCATAGTGAGATAAAATGTCTCTGACTCCCAGGGCTACAATCACAACAGAGTACTTCCTCCTAGCAAAGAACTGACAACAGAGGGCAGCCAGCCCGTCCTGCAGCAGCTTTCAGGCAAGCAGCTAAGCTATTGGTTACAAAGAGAGGAAGCGGCAGCCAATAATGAAGTCTACAGAGACTGTTCTTCAGAGTTTTGCTAACTGTTCGGGATCTAGCACATTTAGAAATCATTACGCAGTATTTCGGTAAACTAATCATTCTTTGCAAAACAAACGTTGCCAGAAAACCAACTTGTGATGCAAACACCGAAAGTTAGGGACAGCGTTTCTGAGTAAAAAACCTCGGCAACTGTAGCAGACTCTGGAGTCCCTGAAACTCGCTTGCCCTCCACCCCTGCTGCACTCTGCCCCACCCAAGCTCCTCCTTAAGGCTGAACAAAAGACCTGAAAGAACTTTGTGACTTCTGTGCTGGTTTAAATTCAGTGTCGCTGCGGCTTCAAGGAGAGAAAGGAAAGCTAGGAAAAAGGGAGCGCTCATAAGCGTAGGTAAGTGCAAAGAAAAGCTAGTTTCGGGGCCCATGGGAAGAAAATGCAAGAGGGCTCCTTGGGGCAGGCACAGAAAATGACAGAGAATGAGCTTACTGATGTTGGGATACCAACTAGAAGGCTGAGTTCTGTAATGAGAACAATTCACGGATGAAGGCACGAAAAGAAATGGAATAAGGAATTGGAGGGATTAGGAAACAAAACCAGAGTTCTCCTCTAAGGGAGGAAAAAGGGTCTCTCAGGATGACACGGAAGGACTTCAAAACTCTCGGAAGGAAACTCTTGCAGTTATCAAGCGGAGTGGGGGCTTCTCAACACCCGGAAAGCCCTTCTCTGGGCTCAGTTGGGTTTACCGAAACAGGCTGGACAGATCCCCTTGAAAGAATGTTCAGAGTAACTGGATGGGATTGCAAGCTTGAAGTAGAGCTAACCAGGTCTTTCATGGGACCCCTGGAAGGATGCAAGGAGAACCCTCTCCAAGTCGGGAGGGTTTGGGTACTGGAGGAAAGAGCTGAAGAGGCTTCTGAGGAGTTGGGTTTGTCCCGGGAGGAGAAGGCAAGAAACTTGGTGCACTAACGCCACAAAGTAAGTTGTTTTGAAAATTAGGAACTCCATCTTGATAAAAAGGGAGTTCCTACGCTAATAGGAAGCCTGGGAAAGAATCTGAAAACCTGCAGGATTTAGCGGAAATGCCACACACACCCCCAGACGAGCAAGGGTCTAAGAGTCCCTCACCAGAACAGGAGTAAAGAGGAATTCAAAGAGAACTACTGTCCTGAGAGCGCAACTCTGAAGTGGTGTAGAAGAAATCCGAAAGCACTCCAAAAGGAAGTTGGGGTGAGTTCCCCGCGAGGCTGGAGTGGGCGGGCACTCGACATTTCCAGGGGTGTCCAGGGTCGGGACAGGGGGACCCGGAGGCTGGGGTGGGACAGAGCCAATACTCACAGAGCGGATCTCCAGCGCCAGGGCGCATTGCAGCGCCTTCACCTTCGGCATCCGCGCTGGGTGGTGCGGCGGGGAAGGGACCCCGGCCTCCGGCCCGAGTGCAGCGGGAAGACGCGAGGCGGGATAGGGACAGGGAGGAGATGAGGTGGCGGCGGCGGTGGCAGCTGTGGCCCCCAGGCCGGGGCCCGCGGTCCAGCCTGGGTCCCGCCGGAGCAGCAGCTGAGCGCGGGGCGCGGACTTGTTGTCATGGCAGCCCGGAGGGGCGGGGCCGGAAGAACCGCGCAGGGGCGGGGCATGCCAGACTGAGAGGCAGAGGGCGGGGCTTCTGACGGGGCTGGGTGGCTCTTCTGTGATGTCAAGCTGGGAGGGCCAACCGGTAGAAAAGGGAACAATTTTGACCTGAGCTCAGGTCTGAGAGTCTTGGGTTTCAAAGTGGTGAGGGCACCATGGGGAAGTGGCGTCAATCTGGGGCCTCAGTTTCCCCAACTATATTACAGTTAGTAATCTTCCTTGAGTTTGAATTTTGTGATACAGTTTACAAAACCAATATAAGAAATAGGGAATGAGCAACCAAGACATAGGTTAAAAACAGGACTGGAACCCAAGATCTCTCAAGTCAACCTCCCGGGATCACTATCATAGTCCTCTTCTTAGTCACCTGTTCTGGGAATCTCTGTCAGTGTATCCCTAAATTTCACGTCAGGATTTCCTGTCCAATTCACTGAGTGAATCTCAATGCCTGTTGCTCAGATGGAACTCTCAATAACAGATCCACAGAAAAGATTTTGGCCACAGATCATCAAAGATAAAAAGATCCTAAAAGGCTATCTCTAGTTAAAGTCCATGTTAAAGATTTTTTTTTTAACTGCAAAATATGTTAACTATGTGCATATGAAAAGTATGTGTATATGAAGAGTACCGGACACATTCTGACAATGGAGGGGAAGTCCCTGAGTTTTTATAACCCAGTTAAGAAACAGAGTGTTATTAAGCCTTAAAAAAATGCCCTGGATATTGTCTTACAAACTGCCCTGGGAGTAAACCCTCCAATGATTTTGTTATGGTAAGTCTTCTACTGTCATGAATGCATCCCCAAACTTCATTACTGCACAATTTGTCTTGTTTTATGTTAAATAGAATTAATACTTATATATTTTTCTATGATTTGCTGGGACAGCTAGGCCATATTGATGTCATGTATTTGAAGTTTCTTCCATTATTAGACAATACTCCAACACAGAAATATAGACATTGACTTATAAATCAATGTATACATTTATAAATTCTTTACTGTATTTACTATCAATGGTCATTTTTGTTTATCTTTTATCTCCTATTAGCAATACTGTTATGAACATTCTAGAATATTTTAGCACTCAAGAAGTGGCTCAGCAGTTACAAGCACTTGCTGTTCCAGAGGAGCCGAGTTCAGTTCCCAGCACCCACTTTGAGCAGCTCACAACTGCCTGTAATTCCAGGGGCAGGAGCTTGGATGTGCTCTTCCAGAACCTTGGTACACACACGTGTACAAAGACATAGACACACATACGTAAATAATTTTAATCCTTTAGAAGAGGTCTATTAATGCAGGTGTGGTGGAATAGGGAGGGCCCTTGTGCAGTGTGCGTTTTGCACATATGGGATTTTAAAGTATACTATCATATCTTCTAAGGCTTCATCAATTCCTGCTTCATCAAGAGTAGCATGGGTGCTTTGGGCCACTCTTGCCAACACTGAGTTTGCATTTATTTATTTTTTGACTTTTATCGATTCTTTGTGGATTTCATATCATTCATCTGGACCCCACTTATCTTCCCATCCCTCTCATCCACCCTGAGTCCTTGGAACCTCCCCCAAAAAACAAAACCAAATTTAAAAGAAAAACAAACAAACAAACCAAAGCAAAAAAAATAAAAGGAGAAGAATCTTGTTGGGGGCGCTGTAGAGTGGCCTGTTGAGTCACACAGTTTACCTTTAGTCCATTCATCTTTATTTGCCAGTGTTCACTGGTCTGGCTTGAGGCCTCTGGCTTCTGCTACTCCACCGACAGTGGCTCTCACTGGGGCTCCTTTGGATAGCCTGTTGTTCCACTCTGTCATGGAGAGCCTGCCGTTTGGGATCTGTAGGTTCATCCCCTTCACGAGCTCCAACAATTCGAAGTTGGAGTGGATGTTAGGTTAAGCCAACTCATAACCCTGGTTCTGGCCCCAGGTGGTAGCTGAGTTGGTCAGCCTGTCAGCTCCCCCTCATTGTCACTCCAGGGGCGAGCTCTTCAGCACTGCCCAGGCTAGCTCACCAAGCACAGTCTGCAGCAAGGAGTGGGGCCAGTTCTTCTACTCTCAGATCCTCGGATCCGGGTCACCCTCACCCACTCCCGCACCACCAGAATCAGCTCTGTTTTGCCCAGGCTAGGTGCATGGCCCTTTCCTGACTGTAGAATCTAGATTATACCCGCCTGATCAAACAAAGAAGCGACTATGTGCTCTTAACCACACATCTCTGAAGCAAGAATCACTTTAACTTTTTTTTCTTATATTCTCCAGATGGTGTATGTTGTCCTGGCATATGAGTATCTGTCTTTTCTAGGGTCTCCAATTTGCTGATCAGTTCACTGAGTTAGTTTTCGTTCCGGTTAATGCGGCACTCAATTCAAGAATGTCCATTCGTTAGTTCCCACACATGGATTAAGATTCTCTGCCCTTTCATTCCCTGAGACCACTTTCCCCCTTAGTTTTCACACATATTTTCTCTTTACTTCTTAAGCATGTCAGACAAGGCAATACACACTGTTAATCCAAGAACTCAGAATGCAGAGGCAGGTAGATCTCTGTGAGTTCCAGGTCAGCCTAGTGTAAGTAACAAGTTCCAGACCAATCAGGGCTACCTAGGAAAACCCTGTCTCAATTTTTTTTTATCAAACTTGATTAAATTATCTGCAGCCTTAAATTCCTATGTGTGCACACACGCATGTATGTGTGCACGTGTATGTGTTAGTGCTCACCTGTGCAGGTACATGTGGAGGGGACCGATTGTCTACCTTGGTTTTTTGGTTTTTTTGTTTGGTTTGGTTTTTTGTTTGTTTGTTTTTGGACAGGGCCTCTCCTTGAACCTGGAGGCCTCTGTTTGGCTACACTACCTACCTAGTGGGCATCTAGGGTTCACCTGTCTCTTTCCTCCTATCCCATCCCACTGGGCAGGAGTTAAGGATATGCGATCACACCTCACCTTTATGTGGGTGCTGGGGACCTGAACTCATGTTCTCATGTTTGCTCACCAAGCACTTTATCCACTGGGCCATCTCTAGCCCACTCCCCCATGTTTTTAATGTCATAGTCTCACTAGGACGCCCAGGCTAGATCTTAAACTTATTACGGAGCCCAGGCTGTCTGAGAACTCACATTCCTCTTGCTTTTGCCTCCCAAGTAATGGGATTACAGGTACACACAAACACATTGAGCTGTTCTAAACTTTTATCATTAGACTTTCATGCCATGCCCAACATCTATGTTGTGTTGATGTGCACTTGCCACAGTGTGCACATGGTGTTCAGAGCACAGCTATGTAGATGGAGAATCAGTCAGCTCTCTCCTAACTTCACCTGGGTTCCAGAGAGCAAGCCTGGGTCGTCAGGCTCACACAGCATATGTGTTTACCTACTGAGTCATCTCGCTGGCTCCTGGATATTTTGGTAACACACTGCTTAACATAAAATTCTGCTTTTTTCTTTTTTAACTGTTGATCTTATGCTAGCAAGGAGTTTAATTACTGGCTGCCTACTTTAAAGCTGAGTGGACGTGATGGTGTGTTTTGCCAGTGCAGAACCTGTGGGGTTTCTAAAGCCCCACTAATAGATAGAATTTAACATGGCTTCTGAATTATGTTTCCCTCTGTGTTTTGTTATGCTTACTTATAGGCTTCGCTGAGATGAGTCTGCTATAGGCCATACCACGGGGCATGGTTCCCACTGCTAAAGTCAGCCTACTTGGCTTACTTACCAGCAGAATGCCAGTAGTAGTAACCGCAAAGTTTTCATAGATGGCCTTGGCTGGCTGTCTTACGAGTAATCCTCAGGCATAAAGAGAAAGACAATATACTGGACAAGGCGCAAGTGTTCTTCTTGTAACCCAGACCATGTCTTCCTTCCTCCTAGAACACTTGTTTTCGGGCCAGTGGCTCCTAGGCTGTATAAACTCAGAGCTGAGTGCTTTGTGGGGTTCTTTAACTGTAGTGTGTAGTAGGGTGCATGTTGATGAGACTCCGCCCTCTCTGGTGCAGCTTTCCTGGGTCCTGGAGGACAAACAACACAGATCATAGGCTTCTACTTCCTGCCCATTCGCAGGTAATAAGCTTGCTGTGCCTGGTGTCTTCTACAAACATTCTGTATCATTGATTGTAACTTTTTGTCTACGAACTTCGGCACATACAACGTATGAAGAGGGAATTATGTCTATTCGGGAAAGTTTGGAGTTCCTCTATGCCCAAGAACAGCTAATCCTAAGTATTTCTGTGCTGCCTCAATCCTGAAGCAGATGCTGCCTAGCAAGCCTCAAGTGGTCCCACTCCCTACAAATCAAATTTATCCCTCTGCCTTGAACTTTTGAGGAAATCTTTCATAGCTTTCTGGAGTTCTCTCTGCACAGTTCACTTTTTTCTCTAATTCCTTGAACTAAATATTCCAGTAGCCCCCGCTACCAACCTGACTTGGCCGCCTTATGTAGTGCTTGGATACCTTCTCTCTACACACGCTACTGCTGGGAAACTATTCCCATGCAGAGCCTGGACTCACCTTGTGATCAAACGTAGGCTGCCTGTCATCCAGTATTTAAAACCAATAGCTTTCTGTACTTCTACTTCTACCTTTATATAAAGCAGGGGAGCTTTATTCCAGTTATTCCAGTCTTGGGAGCTATACCAGAACACAGAACCATTATCTCTTAATATTAAGGATCTTTAGTCTGGGTTCATGTTAATGGGTGACTGGTAAAAATTAAACAAGTGGAATGTTTCAGAAGGAAGTTCAAAATCAGTGTTGGAATAAGATCTGTCTTGGATAATACACGCTATCAAGCACACTAAGAATTTACAATGTTAAACATCTCTAAGTGGTTGGACTTAGCCTTTTAACCCTTTCTAACTCATTTTGTAATTCAGCACCTCGTTTTGGACATTAAAGGAATCTATAAAGGGTTTCATCTAAGTTGGGTTGCATAATAAAGGAAAGCAAATTATTTTTAAATACCATGAATGTCCCTCCTACCAAGCATGATGGTGTAGGCCTTTAATACAGCATTTGGGATGAGAGGGTCAAGAACACCCTGAGTTCAAGGCCATCCTGGGCTATGTAGTGAGGTCCAAAGTAAAGACTTTAAGATTAAACCTCTGCTGGTCCAAGATCCCAGAATTCATGTTGTGTGTTTGTGATGGTCACTTGACACAAGCTGCAATCTCTAGGGACAAGTCTCAAGGAGTGACTGTCTGGATCAAGTTGGCTTATTGGCATGGCGTGTCTGTGGTTGATTGTCTAGATCATATGCACTGATATGGGTAGAGCTAGCTTAAAAGTGAGCAGCACCATCATAGGCTGTGGCTTCTCAGTTATGTGAAGAGCAGAGAAAGAGAGCTGAACTGCAAGCATGCATGCATTCTCTCCCTGCACCTGGCTAAGGATGTGCTTAGCTGCTTTAAGTCCCTGCCATCTTGACTTCCTGGCGATGTCGGACTGTGTCTTAGTTGGACTTTCTACTGCTGTGAAGAGACACCATGACCGCAGCGACTCTTATAAAGGAGAACATTTCATAGGGCCTGGCTTACAGGTTCAGAAGTTTAGCCCACTGTTATCAATGGTGAGAAATACAGTGATGTGCAGGCAGACATGGTGTGTCAGAGCCCAGGTCAGAGGATTAGCAGGTGGCAGTTGACTTCAGGGGATTGGCCCACCAGGAAGTAAAGCTCTGGTAACTGAATCTCAGATAGGCAAGACCCCGATAGCCTTGACCTCAAATTGTCTCTTGCTACTGCTGTGTCTTTGCATGTTTGCCACTGCCATTTGTCTCTGATATCTGACATGACCTGAATGGGTGGGGGGAGATCCTCACTGGCCATAATGCAATATAATTTTTTCATGGAAATACCCCATTCTATTGTGTAAGCTCCTCAAGCCACACGAATGGCCAGACCTCTCCAAGGACCTCTAACTGCCAGGTTCCACCCACAGAATACTCTTAACTGCCCTAACTGTTGAACCCTGCCCCCATCCTACAGAGTAAAAAGCCCAATCTATGGAGATGAAATCCCACCTTGGAAAGCTCCACCCTGAAAAGTTACACACACACACACATACCCCAAGAAACTCTATATAAGCCCTATATCCTGTTCAGTTGACTGCTGTTTCTCGCCTGAGCAGAGGCAGTTCACCCGCCTGTTTTTCCCCTCCTAATAAATCTCTTGTATGAGGTTTGTTGTGTGGTGTGACCTTGTCATACTCCCTAGCTCCTGACTGCCAGGATACCTCTCTATCCGAGTTGCAATGCTTACATTTGGTGTTGTGACTCTGATAGGCTCTCCTAGTGCCAGTATTTTCCCTCATGGTCTATCCCTCTATTCCAGTGCACCCACAACAGACATGCCTTTCAGTTCACTGATCGCTCAGTACCCCACCCACCAGCAATTACATAAGTTTATCCTTGGCTTAGTGTAAATGTTAGTGTGAAAGCGACCTTTGAGTGTCCAGGCACCACTCTGATGCTCTTGGAGGCAGAGGCACTCCCAGCCAAGATATGTAAGGCAGCTGCAGCTGATGCTCTTCACTTGACCTCACCCCAACCCTTGGAGCTGCATTCTTGCAGTTTCCTTGGGCCAAACCAGGCTATTTTGTCCCTTTGTGCCCTCTTCTCCCACCATCTCCCTGGAGCTGCCTGTATCCCCCAGCTCTTTTAGGCCTTCATGGCTTTAGTGACACATTTCCTGCCTCTTTCCTGTGGAGAAGACTCCTCCTCTTAGAGTTCTGTTTTTCTTCTTGCCTTCTCACCTCTAAGAATGCACTGGTACCAAGAACTGAGTCTCTCTGCTGGCTTAGCCAGACTAATTAAACCCCTGATCTCTGTTGAGTCAACCAGGTCTGGTCTGGTCCGGTCTCGTCTTGTCTGTACCAGTCAAAACAAATCTGGTCCTGTTTGTTCTGGCAGATACTCGTCTGGTCTGGCAGAATCCGGTCAAGTGCAGTCTGCTCCAGTCTAGACTGTTCAGGTCCGTTTTTGTTTGTTTGTTTGTTTTTTCCTGTCTTGTCCAGTCTGGACCGATCTTGACCAGTATTTCCTGTCTGGTCCAGTCTAGTCTTGTCTCTTCCAGTTGAGACTGGTTTGCTCTGGTCTTGTCTGGTCGAGACCTAAGGACAGACAGCTATGACCTCAGGACAGACAGCAGTGACCTCAGAACAGACAGAAGTGACCTCAGGACAGACAGCAGTGACCTCAGAACAGACAGCAGTGACCTCAGAACAGATAGCAGTGACCTCAGGACAGACAGCAGTGACCTAAGGACAGACAGCTATGACCTCAGGACAGACAGCAGTGACCTCAGGACAGACAGCAGTGACCTCAGGACAGACAGCAGTGACCTCAGGACAGACATCAGTGACCTCAGGACAGACAGCAGTGACCTCAGGACAGACAGCAGTGACCTCAGGACAGCAGTGACCTCAGAACAGAGAGCAGTGACCTCAGGACAGACAGCAGTGACCTCAGAACAGACAGCAGTGACCTCAGGACAGACAGCAGTGACCTCAGAACAGACAGCAGTGACCTCAGAACAGACAGCAGTGACCTCAGGACAGACAGCAGTGACCTCAGAACAGACAGCAGTGACCTCAGGACAGACAGCTGTGACCTAGGACACCAGTCCGAGTTCAGGGGCAGTCATCTTCTTCCTACAGAATGATGATTCTGTATTATTTCTTGTTTTAGTATTATCAGTAAAAATTATGCCAATTAAATGAGGCAAAATACACCAAATACTCTCGACAACCATGGTTGTTGTTATATTATTATCACAAAAAAGGATGTTATAAAAATAATTGTGTGGCCAGAAAGTGGTGGTACATGCTTTTAATCCTAGCATTTGGGAGGCAGAGGCAGATGGATATCTGTGAGTTCGAGGTCAGCCTGGTCTATAGAGTGAGTTCTAGAATAGCTAGGACCATACAGAGAAACCCTGTCTCAGGAAAAAAAAATGTTATGATCTTCCCTTGAGTTGATTTATGTTGTTAAATGCATGAAAAAAAGTTATGATCTTCCCTTGAGTCAAGTTACGTTGTTAAATGCATGAAAAAAAAGTTATGATCTTCCCTTGAGTCAAGTTACGTTGTTAAATGCATGTTCCTGTCATCTAAGTTGATCATTATGTGCACCTTATAGGAGAACCATTTCTAACCCTGTAACTCTATACTTAGTTATTACCAGGAATACTACAAAAGGCTTAACAGAAATGATACAGTTTGTGATGAGAGATGAACAGAGCCTGGGGAGATGTAAAGTGTGCTTGTCATGTAAACACAAGAACCTAAGTCATCACAAGGACCCTAGCACCCACATAAAAAGCTGGGTGTAGTAATGCACTTGAACCCCAATGCTGAGGACGCCCAAACAGGAGTCCAGGGAGCTTGCTGGTCAGCCAGCCTAGCCTAATCAGTGAGCTGCAGGTTCAGTGAGAGACCCTATCTCAAAACATAAGGTGGAAAGTGACCCAAACACCAGTGCTGACCTCTGGCCTCCACACACAGTGCAGACACATGCACGTGTGCCCCCCCCCCCCCCCCACTAACTGGTACAGACACATAAAACGCACTCAAGCCGAAATCACTGTGATGTAAGAATTTTATTGTACAGAGCAGTATGAATTGTATCCTTTGGAAAAATGCGTTTGGGCTTAAGATGTATTCTACAATTACAAGTAACAATAGATACCCAGAAGTATGCTTTGTTTTATTAACCTTGTCCCCTAAGTGATATGCTAGCTCAGTCAATAAGAATTAGAGTATCGTTCCTCTATCTGAGTTTTACAAAGTAATAAGCCAGTGAAGGATCACATCCACACTTTAATGTAACAAGCTCGGGGGTAAATGGACATGAGTAACGGGCCAGCAGGGGACCAGTGGGAGAGGAAGACCACACGATGAAATTCCAAGTCCTGGTTACAAACCACTTTCTAGAAGTGGCGATGACTTCTGACCTTGCAGAGGTCCTCTTGAGGCCCAGTCCTACTTTATTACAAAACACAGAGCCTGTCAGCACAGTTCTCATGGAGCTGTTAAAGAGGTCTACGTTATAATCACTGGAAACAATCAGTGTGAATCCCCGTTGTCTGCATGAGGTGAGATTAGAACTTTGACCTAAACTGCGCACAAACCTGTGAAGACACCAGGTGAAGACAGCAGGTGAAGACACCAGCTGAAGACAGCTGTCTGCACACTAAAGGAAGAGGCTTCTGTCGCTGTGATAAAACACCAACCAAAAATGACTTGGGGAGGAGAGGGTCTATTTGGGTTATTGATTACAGTCAGCCACCAAGGGGTGTCAACACAGGAGATGGAATCGGGAATTGAAGCAGAGACCATGGAAGAGTGCTGCTTACTGGCTTGCTCCCTGCATCTTGCTCAGCCTGCTTTCTCCTACAAACCAGGACCATTTGTCCAGGGATGGCACCTCCCACAGTGGGCTGGGCACTCCCACGTCAATCATTGATCAAGAAGCCCCCACAGACTCGCATACAGGCCAATCTGGCGGAGGCATTTTCTCAACTGAGGGTCCCTCTTCCCAGATGACTCTAGCTTGTCAAACTGAAGAAAAAAAGGAAGGAAGGAAGGAAGGAAGGAAGGAAGGGAGGGAGAGAGGGAGGGAGGGAGGGAGGGAGGGAGGGAGGGAGGGAGGGAGGAAGGGAGGAAGGGAAGAAGGAAAACTTAGTCAGTAGAACTGACCCTTTGTCAACTTGATACAAATACACCATTATTAAATCCTAACCTTTACTTTCTTGTCTCTCCCCAAGATCTCATGGTAATATCACAATAAAAGACACAGTATAGTTTTAAAAGTTTCACATTCTTTAGAAAAAAATCCTAACACTTTAAAATTTTAATCTCTTTAAAAGAGTCAATGCCTCTTTAAAGTACAAAGTCTCTCAACAGGTAGCTCCTGTAAAATAAAATAAATTTTTTTTTTTACAAACTTCTTACTCATGAATGAAGAATCAAGATACAGTCATAATTAAGACAAAGCAAAACTGAATCCCAACCATATAAATAGCTCAGTGTCCAACATATGGGACGTTCTCATGATCTCCTAGGCTATGAAGTATTTGGGAAGCTCTGCTCTAGCACATACAGCTCGTTGCAAGCTCAGGCTGGCTCCCCTGTACCCCTGGTACTGTCCTCAGTGACCATCCCACAGACCCAGCATCTCCAGTATCCTGGAGGCCCTACTGAAACTAAGCCTGCTTTCTTCAAGGGCTCTAACCTTGCCTCCTAGGGCCATGCCTGAGCTTCTCCCCATATCCTCTCCCAACCCTGGGCCTCCACTAGAGCATAGGCTGCACATTTTCCAGTAGCCTCTCTGGGCTTTTCACAGAGCCTCATCTGCTCTCCAGGACTGCTTTAATCCCTATGCCCTCAAGCCACCAAAACCAGTCATCTGGGAGACTCATACACATTACAACGTTCAGCCTCCAGCCCAAGATGCAACCTTGATCTCCTCTGGACCAGCTTCTGTGTGCTGAGCCTGAGGAAATACTTCCAGAAAATTTCAGCTCAGTGCTGCTGGTTTCTTATTAATCACAGTGGAATTTTCAACTCCAGCTAACCAGTATAGATTCTATCAGTAAAGCAAAGGTTTCTCTTTAGTGGCGCTGGCTTCTTGTTAATTACAGCTGAATATTGGGCACCAGCTGACTAGAAACCAGAATTTTTCAGTTCGAAACATCTCGCAAACAGCCTAATACAGTCTGTACTTCACTCTGGAGTGTCAAAAGCCAGAAATGCAGTTGTCTGCCTTTCTCTCGGGATTCTTATCTTCAGAGTTTCCACCAAACACCCACTAAGCTGTAAGCACTCAAGGGTCTTTCCAGCCCAACATTCCAAAGTCCTTCCACAATCCTCCTAAGAACAACACATGTCTGTCACAGCAGCACTCCACAAACTTGCTACAGATTTTTGTATGAATTTGCTTTCAATAGCTGTGATAAATACCACAGCCAAAGCAGCTTGGGAATAAAAGGATTTATTTCAATTTACAGATTACAGTCCATGGTGAAGAGAAGACACGGCAAGAATTCAGGAACCTGGAGGCAGGAATAGTTACGGAGAAACACTGTTTGCTGGCTTGCACCCCAAGGCTTGTTCAGCCTGCTTTCTTCTACATCCCAGAAACACATGTCCGGGAGTGGCTCCCAGTGGCCTCGGGCCTCCCACATCAATAATTAGTCAAGAAAGTACCCCCACAGACTGTCACAGGCCAGTCTGATGGAGACATTTTCACAACTGAAGTTAACAAATACCAACCAGAATAGGGTGTCAGAAGAAAATAACTTGACTTCTTTGATATAAGACTTCCACTAAACTTCCCAGTCTGCAGTAATTTGGGTGACAGTCCTGGAGGCCTAGTAGAATATTAGCCTTTTTTAAAAGTTCATTGAGTATTGTCACCCTAGACTTACTCATCCTCTGAACGCCAAACATCACGGACTACACGGTAATGGCATGGAACCTAACAAAATACCAAAACTCAGATAAAATGCTCTTACCGGCAAAGAGAAAATTCGGTTACCTTTCACTTACAACATAAAGATTCAATTTTCTCATAAACAAGCCTGAGGTTAGTTGGTAGCAGGCTACTGCAGAAGTTTATTATATTTGGAAACTTGGCCCTTTTCCATCTCCTCATTTTATGAACTGTAGTACTCTTTTTTTATATTAAGTTATTCTTTGACAATTCATATACACATGTAATTCGTCCTGGTTACTCCCGCCCCCACACTCTCTCACCTCTCTTCTGCTTCCTATCAGTTCCCTCTTCCCTCTTTCGGTCCCCTCTCCAGATTTATGACTTCTGCTTTTACTTTCTATCAATTTAATTTAACCATGACTACCTGCCTGGCCACTGGATTGAGACTATCCACTGGAGCCTGATGGGGTCAACAGTAGAGACATAGCTTAAGACAAGGACTCTCCCTTTCCCTGAATCAGACAGTAGGAAACAGTTCATCAGTGAGGGTGGACTCCCTGAGTTCCTACCCAGCCAAGCCTCACTGTTGTTGGGCCCTTTCTTGTGCAGACATGGTGCAGTCGTCTGCAGCTGTTGAGTGCGGCACACGTTTTGAAGAACGGCTTGTTCATTTGGAGTTCACTTTTGGTTATTAATTTTTTCTTTACAGGGGATAGGGTGGCGTTACGCTGGTGATCTCTAGGCTGCTTGTCTACTTATGCACCAGGAAAAGGGAGAACGGATACCCTAAGTTTGGTGAAAAACCACATCGATGCTCTGCAGGCTTCTGCAGACCACACAGCACCCTAATGTAATGTAACCCATGCGTGCCATCACACACACGGGGCTAAAGGGGACTAGAGGGGTGGTGCTTCAGAAATAAGAAAAGGTAGCTATGTCTGACACAAACTGGGGGCCTCAATCCCAACAGGAATAAGGGGAAACTTTAAAAAACGTGTATAGATTCGATGCCTAGGCTTCATGTTCAAAATTTCTCTCTGTCTCTGTCTCTCTCTCCCTCTGTCTCTCTGTCTCTGTCTCTCTTTCTCTCTCTCTGTGTGTGTGAGACTATTAATTCTTGAAGTGATTTCACTATGGGAACAGGTTGAGAACCAAAGAAATCAAGTCTGATCACCTGAAACAAAGCTGAGATTCAAATAGCAAGCAAGACAGGAAAAGTAATGGGTAGTTACAGGAAGTGCATGCTGTGGCAGAAACAGCTGGAAGTCATTTGCTCAGGGCAGTATGACCCAGCTGCGTTGCAGCATATTTAAATACAAGGTTAAAGTGGCAAAGCAATCCCTTTCTTATCTGTATCTTTCATTTTCCGTTTCCTCCTCTTCCATCGTTCTTAGTCTTTCTCTTCCTATCTATCTCCCTCCCTCACACTCCATGTTTCTACCATTTGTCTCCTTCTCCGTCAGTCCAGCACATCTTCAGAATCCGATCGTATACAGGACCAGAAGTGTTGTCTCAGACTGGACAGATGACTCGGTGGCTGAGTGCAGCTGCTACTCGAGCGTGAAGAGGTTATGTTACCTTAGCTCTTCTGTTACCAGTAAAGACTTAGGAGTCGTATATTGGGGGAAAACTTGATAGATCAAAGAAGTGGAGGGGCAAGCAGCTGTGACATTCATGCAGTTTCATCATGCAGGGTTGTGGTAGGTTCTGGTTTAAATTCCCCTGCCTGTGTCTGAACATTTTTTTTCTTATTTTCATTAGTAGGTCTTTCTAAGGCTTGTATCTTATCATTCAATATTTCATATTTGACACAGTTACTAAACCACTTCTTAAGGATAAAATATGAATTATCAAACTGATAGCAATTTGGTGTAGGAGGGCCATCTGTCAATGAGTTACTTTCATTGATTAATAAAGAAACTGCCTTGGCCTTTTGATAGGTCAGCCCTTAGGTGGGTGGAGTAGACAGAACAGAATGCTGGGAAAAAGAAAGCAGAGTCAGGCAGATGCCATGCTTCTCCTACCCAAGATGGACGCTGGTTAGACTCATGCTAATAAGCCACAGTCAAGTGGCGATACACATTAATAGAAATGGGTTAATCAAGATGTGAGAATTAGCCAACAATAGGCTAGAATTAATGGGCCAGGCAATGTTTAAATGAATACAGTTTCCGTGCAATTATTTTGGGAAAAGCTAGCCGGTGGCCGGGAGCTGGGCAGCGGGAAGTGGCCCGCTGCTTCTTTTATAGCAATTATAATTGACATTATGTCAATTCCACCTAAGTAGAATTTTTTTTCCATTTTCAAGTCTTCCATTGCGTTAAAAAATCCTAACTCCCTGCATTGTGATACATTCTAGTCTTAAAGGGGGAAAGATTTTTCTTTAGACTCCAAATCTGCAACTATTCAGTTTGCCCACTCAACAGCAACAACCGTGACAACAGTGGTCGGTGACACAGATGTTAGGGTAAAAACCTGATAGGTCAAATAAGCAGCAAAGGAGTGGCTAGCTGACCCTCTCTCCACACTTCTAGACCAAAAAGAAAGTCCCAAAAGTCCGTGAGTCTCCAAGTCTCTCCTTATTCTTTCCTATGCCTCTCTATCCATATCCTGGATCCTCCATGTACTCTATGACTGGCTCTTGTCAACTAATCACTGGCTCCACCCCCTGATTAAAGGTGGACTTTTCTAACACAGTCTCAGGGTGTCGCTGTGCGATCAAATATCCTACAATATGAAGATCTGAGTTCAGATCCCAGCTCCCACCTAAAAATCTGCATGCTTGTAATTTCTGTGCTGTGAGGGACAGAGACAGGAGGATCTGCTGGAATTTGCTGCTCAGCCAGAGTCACTGAACAAATGTTGAATTATAGGTTCAATAAACGTCCCCATCTCAAGATAATAAGGCATAGAACAGTGGATCAGGAATACAGATGGCCTCTTCTGGCCTCTGTATTCACACAGGCATGGGTACTGTCACACACAAGCACATATACTACCCCATATCTACACACAGAAGTATTCTGTCTAACCAAAACATTTTACTACATCATTAGTTTAACATTCCCACTAACAACCTATTGCCCATTGCTTAGCTTCTGTGTAAGACAGTGCAGGGGCATTTTGTGGAGCTCACACACCTGCCTTTGATGGTAAGTGCATGAGGCCTGAGCATTAGCTATGTTTTGACTTGTTTGAGAAGGAAGTACCCTTTTTGAAATTCACATGATGATGCCTCAGAGACTTCTGGGGCCCTGGCAGTATATGGCCTCCTTTTCTGCTCTAATATTGTTGTGACTGTTACAATGTTCTCTTCCACAATGAGGCAAAAACTTGATCCAGTGGTCATTACAATGGTTTGGAGCCATTTGGAACTCATTTGTTCCTTCCTCTTCACTTTCCACAATACCCCTTTTCCTCCATGTTTTGTGAAGCCTTGGTTTTGTCAGCTTGGTTCAACTTCTCAGCCACTTTGATTCATCCATGATCAGTGGACCTCTGCAGTAAGAGCACCACTATGTAGCCCAAACAGTGTAATAGAGACAGCCTTCTTAGATAGAGGTGGTTTATTTTTCATGGAAAATAAAAGCCTGTGTTTCCAAAATCACCTTGCCATGAGAAAGGCATGAGTAGGCACAAGAAATAGCCAGTTTGGGAAGTGGATTAATGCCCCCCACCAGTGCCTTAGGCTATCATGAGTTTGATTGGGAAAACACCAAAAATGCATGATACGTTTAGAAATTGGTCACTGGTGACCTCCAGCAGCTAAGTTTCAAGAAATGGATAAACATAAACAAATGCCAATTTCAGATAGCTAAGATAGCATGAGCAAGTATAGGAGAAAGGCAAGCTCCTAGACCTGTGAGAGTGTGGGTATGTGAGTCTGTGTGTGTGTCAGTGTGTATGAGTGTGTGTGAGAAAGTCTGGATATCAGAATGTGTTTGTGTTTGTGTGTATGTGTGTGAGAGAGAGAGATAGTATGGGTGTAAATAAGAGACACCTGAGTAGGCTTATTGCCCAAGTAAATTCATGCTCTAGACAGTCTGAGGGCAAGGCTCTGCAATCAAATGCCTTCCGTCACAACTAGTTCTCCTTTTAATTTGAAACAACAGAAATGCGCCCAACCTTTCTTCTAGCATGATGATCGGGGCTGAGGTTTTATTGTGTAGTTTATTTTAGCGCCACAGCTCCGTTAGTTATGCTCCATGGTTTTCATGCTGTTATCTTTTCCAACTTCTGTTGAGTTTTGCTTATTGTGACCTTTCAGGGCATTCTAACGTCCGAGCGCAGAGCTAAGCTCACACAGTCTGAATTTACTGCATCACCTAAGTAAGCCATTGGCTTTCCCTTGTCTTTATTGCAGCGGTTTCCCTGTCTATGGGTCACAGTGCTGTACCAGCCAGCAGAGCGGGTGTATCTGCATTTGAGGAAGACACTTCTACTTTCAGGAGGGCTTTCAACAGCTGAGTTTTACCTGGCAAGGGACTGGAAATCACGTGAACATAGCTCACTAAACCCAATCTTCAACACAACTTCCCCTCTGCTGGATCCCCACAGAGTTCAGGGTCACTCCGTTGTCACCTTCCAAGAAAGAGGCTGAAGGGAAGTTAGCTAGGCAATGTCTGCAGAGGACTACCACCCCAATAGTGTCTTTTACAGCTTTCACAAACTGTATCAGGGGACACCTTGTAGAGAAGGCTAGTGAAGGTCAGGAGCCTGGGGACTCCTTGAATCTACAGTAAATCTGCTGATCTCTCCTGTAGTGGGTACTGCCACTTAGCAGGAACTCCAGCAGTGTCTGAATAGATAGGTATGAAAGCCACCGGGGGAAAGGTAGGAGGAGGGGAGGGAGCTGAACAACCCCACCAGAGCCTGTAAAGAAGACACCAGATGCTGTCAGCAGTTGGTCAAGTACCTGTCAG
This sequence comes from Microtus pennsylvanicus, assembly GCF_037038515.1. Taxonomy (NCBI): domain Eukaryota; kingdom Metazoa; phylum Chordata; class Mammalia; order Rodentia; family Cricetidae; genus Microtus; species Microtus pennsylvanicus. Next base: position 47,376,870 of record NC_134591.1, on the reverse strand, counting down.
CACCCGCCTGACCTCAGTCAGGCAGTGTGTTCTGCTCATAGCTGGTGCTTTGGACCCCTGGATAAGCAGCCTGTGTTCTTCCTCCTGCTCACCTCTAGCTGGTCTAGGCACACAAAGGGCTATATTCTCATCACCATGTTGGGAAGATTGCCAATCACCCAGCCTCCCCGTGTGCCTCTTTGATTTGCTACTTTTAAAGGGCATGAAGGCAGGCATTCAGAGGCAAGCTTTTAAAGCTGACATTACCCTAGTGCGAGTCCCTACTGCAACATCTTCGCTGGCACAGCTGGGCGGGTAGCAGCGCTTGCCCTATAAAATGTTTGATACTTTGCCAGTAAACTGTAAAGAGGAGAAGAAAGCCCATGTCTACTTTGCAGTCACAGGGCAGCTTTGGAATGTGCTTGCTGAAGCAAAGCATGACCCTTGCTCTGTCGGATTACAGACCCCCAGCCCTGCTCAGAGGAGGTGTAAAGTTTCAGAACTGCAACTTCACTTTCCAGTCTTCACTTGGCAACCTAGGAAATTTAGTGCCTGTCCCCCGACCCCTGCCTCCCTGGTAGTTTTGATAGTTAAGTGTGTCCTTGTGACCCACTGAAACCATCTTGTCACAGGGCCAATGACATTTCCATTCACCTTGTTTGTCAAGCTACTATTTGTACATCAATCAGAACTGCACCTCCCCTGACCCACGTAGTCCTCTTTACAGGTGGCCCCACTCCACTGTCCCTAGGGCAGAGAATCTTGGCAGCCCTTCAAACCATCCCTCTAGTCACACTTCAGAGTCTGGGTTGTCTACTGAAAACTGAAAATAACTAGGACTTGAACCAAAACTGCTCCCAAGCCTGCTGAGTAATCCACTTGCTTGTAACCCTAAAAGGGAGCTTGTGTTAAGAAACTTGTAAGTTCAAGGTCAGCCTGAAATAGCTACTTAGTAAAATCCAGTCTCCAAAACACAGACAACCAACCGAAAGCTTACTAAAGGTTAATGCTTTTCCAAATTTCATATCCATTTTCAAATAATAGAAAGTCAAGCATTTATGTTCATCTGTCTCTCTCGCTTCCTCCTTCCTCCCCCTCTCTGTATCTCTCTCTACCCCAACAAACCCCAGTTGTGTGCTTAGGCACACATACCAGAGAACAGCCTTGAATGAAGTTCTTTAAGCACCGTTTACCTTTTATTTTGCGGGGAGTACATGATGCCCACATTCCTAAGAAGTGGGGTGGGTGGATTTGGTCCCTCAATAGATTATGGATGTTTATCATTGTTTAGAGAGGTTTGTTGCAAATTGTTATTGGTCATAGTTATGGAGGAAACTAAGCAAAGGAGATTAGATTCAGGGATCTTGTTCTGAAAAGACAAAAGGGATATAGGATAAAAGGGTAAATTATTGAATCTGTTTTTAAACTTAAAAAGCAACTGCTAGTCTTACATAGAATTTTTGTATACTGATACAAATTTAGGGTTATTTTTGTTATACTACATATATGTGTATATATGTGTGTGTGTGTGTGTGTGTGTGTGTGTGTGTTTCTACTCTTGTTTAAGGTATTCTACCTATGCAACACATTTGAAAATGTAAAGTTCTACTCCTTGAAATCTATTATTACAAACTATTTAGTATAATTAAAAAATACAAGTTAGTAGTTATTCATTTATAACAATCAAGTTTGTAACCAAGGATTTGTCATAGAGCAGGCTTCTCCATGGGCAGCTGGAACTTTACCTCTCTGAAAAGTGGTGAGAGCTAAGTGTAGGATGTGCCCCCTCAGAGTTACTTTGCCCCAGGATCAAAGAATCTAGGCCTTTACCCATCCATCTTGTCAGCCACAGGTAAGGATTAGTTCAGGCCCTTCTAGCCTACCATTGTTAGATAAGGCATTAGCTCTGGGAGGAACTGACCAATGACTGGAAGAAAAGATTTAAAGAACAAAAGATGGTAATGATTTCTCTATCTAGGCCAGATCAGGGCTTTCAACAGGGTATAAAGATGTTGGTGGTCAAAGAAATAGGATAAAAACAAAACAAGAAAATGTGTTGATTGGCTAGGAAAATTCTTAAGAGCATCAGAGCACCCCTGCTAGCGGAGGTATGCACACAGAACAGTGGCCTTTCCCCTGGAAAACGTATCTACTCTAGGCATACTTTAACGTCTCTATATATTCTTATATTTTATACATATGCAGGTAAAAGATTGAATTCTGCTTAAAATAGGCTTCCAAGAAAAGTGCACCCCTTCCTGTGAAAGTTCCCGCCCCTGGGGAGGAGCCAGGGAATTGATAACCAGAAAGCAGAACTGTAAGACACCCATGCCTGCTAAGCTTAGGTCCTGCTGTTCTGTCCAGGCGGCTCTTTTCTTAAGGAATATATTCTATTCAGTACTTTCTTTAATTAAACTTTTGGCTGCTTGAACTATGACTGTGCCCCAGATAAACTCCTCTCTATTGGGAGCATAGGAATGGAAGTTTCTGGTGGGGTAGAGACAAGAAGAAATTGTAGGTCTCCCCATAGCACCTCTGGGAAGTATGCTCCTGAAGGTACAGAAGACAGAGAATTATGGGTACTATATGTTAGAAGTCTGGCTGGTGAGCCCAGATATGGTGTCATGATACTGAGCTGGGACACTAGTCTCATGGGATACAGTAGTCCATGGGGCTACTATTCCCCACATGATCTGCTGACGTCAGAAGTTTGCACTATCTATGGAGAGAGAGGATACCCTGGATGATCCAGATATCCAGATAATCTGTCTCGACAGGACCCTCTGGGGGTATACAACAGGACCCGTCCTCCAGTGACTGTGGACACTGGTGTGAGTAAGGTGGGATGTTGGGGGCCATGACAGAAATTCTTGGAACTGGAGCTCTAAGGAAGGGAAGTAAAAACACAATTTGGTATTGCTCTGGGGAAGTGAATTCATGAGGCTGATTTGACCCTGTTGGCATTTCAGAAATGAATGGGCCATTTGGAAGTGGTGGACATGATAGCTTCTTGATGCTTGTGAAACATCCTTGCTGTCAGGGCAATCCCATGCACCCATGCAGCCAAGAATAATGCAGCACCCCCAAACTCTGTCCCTTTACTTTTAAGTGAAATACTGGCTTATAAAATACCTGAGTGGGTAGCCTACATTACACGCAAACACATGTGTGTATGCACACACGTGCGTACACACACACACACGTGCGTACACACACACACACACACACAGAGTCTTCTCTCCATGGTTAATAAAAGTGTTTTCCAGAAATACTGCTTCCTTCTAAATCAAGAGGAGACATATTTTGAGATGCCTTCTCAATATCAAAACTGAGATACTGTTTTGCTCAGAGCTCTATCAAGAGCTGCTCTACAGTTCAGAATGTTTAGCACAGAGTCAGCAGCATCTACAGTTCTCAATCAGGAAATCAGAGGAAGAGGCGAAAGTGTGTGCACTACTTCCTTAAGTCTACTTAATGTTTTCCAGTGTGTCTGTGTGTGATCATACACATGTGCACAAATCATAGGATGGTTAAAAAATACTGGATCCACGAGATCTTCCCGTCTCAGCAGAGACAACAGGTTTCATTATATCTTTTTTTAATTTTTAAATAATTAATTAATTTTTAAAAAAAATATCTTTTCTCATTTTACATAGCAATTCCAATTCCCACTCTCTCCCCTCCTCCTGCCCCCTTCACCTTCCTTCCAGTCCTACCCCCAATCCACTCCTCAGAGTCGGTAAGGTTTCCCATGAGGAGTTAACAAAGTCTAGCACATTGCTTTGAGGCAGGAAAATTGAAGAACAGGCAGAGATCCACAGCGGAGCATTGGGCTGAGTCCCCAAAGTCCAGTCGAAGAGTAGGAGGAGTGGGAATATGAGCAAAGAGGTCAAGACCATGATGGGGATACTCACTGAAACAGTTTAACCTGTTTGCCTGAGCTAATGGGGAGCCCACCAACTCTGGCCTGACAGAAAGGGAACCAGCATAGGAACAAACGAGACCCTCTGAATGTGTGTGACAGTTGTATGGCTGGGGCAGACTATGGGGCCATAGTGAGTTGTATGGCAGTGAGACTAGGATTTATCCCTACTGCTCATTATATCTTTTTAAGCCATCTTGTCGTGTGATTTAGATGCAGACATGTAAATTATTCTCTTGCATATTACACTCAGTTTATTTCTCCTGTGTATTAGTTAGAATATTGTATGTCTTGAAAGTTTATTATACAAACAAGTATTTATTTTTGTGTGACTTTCATGTAGAATAGAGTGCTCAAAATCCCTTCCTATAAAAAAGGATGGGCCTGGGAGTGCTTAGTTCCTGCTCTAAGTCTACAGGAGAAAAGAGCTATCATGAGCAGAAGTTGCGAGCGCCCCCTGCTGGTAACAGGGACTCCTGCCAGCCTTCTGTCTTTGGTCCTCTAGATTGTAGCGTCTGAGAGCTTCCAGACCAGAGTGGGTTTAGTGGGAAGAGGGTGGGAAACGTGAAAAGAAATCTGACTTAAATTTGACTTAGTAATATGGAATGTGGAACATGTGCTTTTCTTTCCTAAGAGCTGACATGGACTAACTGGTCTGAACTAGAGAGACAAGAACGCTTTCAAAATATAAGGGGGGGGGGGGAGGATGTGTTCCTTTTTGAAAGTTTTTTTTCTTATTTAATTAACAAAGTCACCCTTCTCTTATTCCTCATTGAATGGCCCTGGCAGCTATTGCTTCTTTTTTGAGTCGGCACTACATTGGTTTTATTGTCTAAATAAAATCCAAAAGGACGTATTCGTTCCTCTCCTGCAGTTTCATCTTGATTCCACGAGGTGGCACTGTGCTAGTCTAGAGACGGCACAGCTGAACACTAGAGAAAAAGAGAGCGTGTGTTTGTGCTGAGAACAAGCGACCAGGGTGGTTTGCCGAGACTGAGACTGAGGGAGGACAGGAGAAGCCTGCCCCGAGGCTCAGACATTTTCAGCATTTGCTCTTTTGCAGGTTTTCGGAATTCTGCTTCCCGGAAGAAACATAGAGAACTCTCAAAGCATAAGCCTGATTCATTTGCCCTGTGACGCTGTCGGACCTCACACAGCCGATTTTACCCTACACTTTCTTTAGTGTACCCCGTTTGTCTGCTTATTCCTGTTGAATTCCTAAGACCGCTTCAATCTCCCCATCTCTAGAAAATATGAACTGGTCAAATTATCACTTCTATCCCTGTGTCATTCTCTGACATAGCTACCCGCTTCTCTTAGGACACTGCTATAATTATACCGCTAGAAAACACCTTTCCTACCAGGAAATGGCTATAACTGTCTTTAGGAGAGGGACAGAGTTTGTGTTATGTAAAACAAACAAAAAAAACAAAAAAACCTTAGCAGTCCGTAATGTCTGCCTCAGGAGGCAGTGAGTTCCTTGTCTTTAGGAATACTTGGAGCAGATGGTCGGAATACCCCGCACACCAGCCTCCCAAACAGGTACGCGCTGCAAGCCACCCTTACTATCACTTCCGGGTAGCTCTTAAGGACCTGAGCCGCAGTCTCTCCAGCGCAGTTTCTCCCTCTTTTGTTGAAACTAATGAGTCACGATCAGAGGAATGTTTTTCTGTGACTCCAAAACCATTTTGCTTAATGAGGTACTAAGTCTTTATAATTAGGCCCAGAAGGAAATGAGGACGTGGCCCTTAAGAGCAATAATTATTTCAGTTATTTATGGTAATAAAAAATTGAAAATAGGAATTCTTCCTCAGAATGCGACTATTTATTCTTTTACATATTGCCTAACAGGCAATTACCCTATTAAGGCAGCGTTTTGTTGCTAAAGACATTAATTGAAATGTAAATTAAATGTAAATCAGCTAATTAAATTGATATGTAATGAACTTGTCAGGCGGGCCTCTCTGATCAGATGCCCTTCACTAATAAACAAGAACCGTGGCCCGCCCAACACACAACTGGGGCAGAGAAGCCCTAGCCGAACTGCACCTGGACAGCCAAGAACAGAGGGCAGGCTCTTCAGAACTTCCGGAGCTGAGAACATTAGGTCATTGCTCTTGGGAACACTATTTTGGGGTACCTATCTGGGCTTTTCTTCAGATACAGAGCTTCACATGTAGACACTAGAAAATTCCGTGCAAACTGGGACGTGTAAATGGTCTGCCTGGAAGTCGGGTGTATCTTGGGGGTAACCATTCATGGGGGCACCACCAGTGCTTTCTGATTCCCTTAGCTGCGCGCTCCTCTCTGGGATGCGCCGTCCTTGGGTTGATGTCTTATGGACCCCCCCCCCCCATTCTATACAGCCACAGCGGAGCAGAGTTAAATGAAGTTAAGTGTTGAGGCTTTTGTCACTTGACCTAGGACATTTTTGCCGCTAGCATGAGCTGGCGCAGCTGAGCCAGTTGTTCAAATATTGAAACACTCCATTGGCAAATAGCTACTTTTCTACCTCAAGGCTATTTGTGTCTCAGATGTATGTGTCTCCTTTGTCCTGGCCTCTCAAGATCCTTTCCCAGCGCCCTCAGCATGGAAAGCGTCCATGTCTAGTATGAGAAAGGCCCCTCAAGGCACTGGGTTAGCACCCATTCTGATTAGCTAATACCCCTGTACACCCTGGAGTGGATTACTCCTAAACCAATCCTTGTGATGGAGAAATCCCATTCCATTGTAGCAAACTGAAAGATGCTTCCTTGGTTGCTGGGTGTGTCCACCTGTGGTCGACAGGCCACAGTCGTCCCAGGACAGCTACAGATGCAGCCCAACGTACTGTAAATGATCAGCTTTCACAATGGCAAAAGTTTGGACACCCAGGCCTGCTAGAGTTGGTTAACAGTGATCCTCAAAGTTGAATACACATCGAAATCACCTGAAGGGATTCTCAGAGCAGAGGGCTGAGCTCCACTCCCAAAGCTTCTGATTCGGGGATGTGTCCTGAGCCTCTGTGTCGCTGTCAGGTTGCTAGGTAACAGGGATGCTGCAGGGCTGGAGACCACACTTAGAGCCACCCTTCAGAGCACTGAGAACATCATCACTCAGGTTGAGTTATGGTGAGCAATACAGTTGAGGAACCGGAGGAAAGAAAACTGTAGGCAGAGCCACGGATTTGGATAAAAGAAATCGTTTCAGTGCTCAGCTGTGTTCGTATATGTTACCCCTCTGGTCACTGATTAAATACTTCTCTAAAGGAACTCAAGAGAGGAAAGGTTTGCTTTGGCTCAGAGTTTTAAGGACTTAAATCTGTTATGGCAGGAGAGAAGACCTGGTAGTGGGTGTTTCTATGACATCTGGATATGCAGCAGCTTCCTGCTTATTTTTCAGTGGACCAGAATGCAAAGACACGACAAGAAGAAGGGTCAGCTGTCAACTGTGCCACCAACCTCCAGTGATGACTTCCTCCAATGAGGCGCCACCTACTCATCATTCCATAACCTCCCCACACAGCATCCCCAGGGGCACCAAGTATTCGAACACGAGGGCTTACGAGGGACATTTTACATCCTGAGTGTCACAACTATTTATAGCTGTCTTCCTGTTACAATTGGGTGAATGGGACAAGCACCTAATGGCTTTTGAGACCTAAAATCTTTACTGTTTTTTAGTTGTTGTTTTAGGTGCTTGCCCCAACTCTGATGACCTGCATTTGATCCTTGGAACCCACATGATGGAGAGATAAAACCAACTCTTGCAGTTTGTACTATGGTCTCTGCTTGTATGCTACGGCATGCTCACCACCACCCCACCCCACCTCCCATACACAAAATAATGTTAATGTAATAATAAAAAGAGATTTATGTATCTTAGTAGGATTCCCTACTGACTAGCTGACTGAATCCCCAGTTGGGTCTCTAAATCTGGAGAGGCTCCAAGATCCAGGGAGCCCAAGACCTTCTCTCAGCTTTCTTAACACGTTCCTCTTTGGCTAGGGAAGCACAGATGGTTCCCGTATCTGAGAAGATCCATTCATTAGGAAAACTGCCGAACACGGTTCAAGAGGCTAAGGACTTAGCAGTGAACAAAGCCGCTCGTTCCCCAGCCAAGGTCGCCAATGGATGAGTCTTAGCGCACCCTTCAAGCTTCTAACCAGAGTATCGGCACCCATGGATTGTGAGTGTTTCCCTAGTTGATAAAACATGACATATCCTCACAAAGAAATAGATCATGTATAGCCATGGTTCTCATCCTTCCTAAGGCATCGACCCTTTAATACAGGTCCTCATGTTGTGCTGACCCTCCATCATAAAATTACTTCATTGCTACTTCATAACTGTAACTTTGCTACTGTTGTGAATCATAATGTAAGTGTCTGATATGCTATGCAATCTCCAAAGGGGTCACGACCCACAGGTTGAGAACCACTGATTTGCAGTCTCCTGGTACCATCCCCAGGACTCTGACTATGTGATCCTTTCATCAACATTCTCCTCTCCAAAAAAGCAACTTCGGCCTTGGCTCTTATGAAATTAGTATCATGATGCCCAAGCAGAAGGTCCTAAGCTGGGATCCTCAACACCCACATAAACATTGGGTATGACTGCACACACCTGTGATCCTAGTGCTGGGGAGACGGAGACAGGTGAATTCCCGAACTCATCTGTCAACAGGCCTAACCAATTGGTGAACTCTGGGTTCAGAGGTCCTTCCTTTCAAAACACAAGGTGAGAACAATAGAAGACACCCAGCATCAACTATAGGCCTTCACACATGCACACATACCCACACATACATATGTATCAGCTGCTGAAATACACACACACACACACATACACACAGTGTCTCAACTGCTTTAGCTAATACCAGCTTGCTCTCCAAAACCACACCAAGTGATATACGTAGCAAGAAAGCATCGGCATTGTGCCATAGCCTTACTCTTACTACCTTCAGACTTTTAAGTTCTAATTTTTAAATAAAATTGAATTATAGTAAAAAGAATTATCTACTCTATTAACTAATTTATAGTTCTGGGGATTAAGCCCAGCTAGGCAAGAACTCTACCACTGCGCTATATGGCAATGCATCCTTACTGATCTTTAACTGTATGCTATTATTGATGATATGGGCGATGTTGGACAGCAAATCTCTAGAGCTTATGCATCCTGGTGGAAACCATATGCCTCTATAGTAATAGGTAACCACTCCTTCCTCCCCCTAAACCCTGGTACTAACCATTCTGCTCTCATCCTATGAACATGATCAGTTCAAATACCTTGTGTATTTAGACTTATGGAGTCTTTCTGTGTTGACCTTATTTCCCTCAGCAGGATGTCTTCAAGGTTCATCCATATTACTGTGTGTGCAGAATTTCCTGGTGGGTACTCCACGGGGCATTTAAGCTACATGTTGTGTATATAATCACTTCTTGGAGTACACTTAGGGCACTCCTACACTGTGACCCTTGTGAGTGGTATAGCAATGAACATGAGAGCCACATGGCTTCTTTGTCAGAATGGAGCCTAGAGAAACTGGGAATAAATTCATTCTTAGTCCATGTTCATTGATGCGTATAGACTTTGGGGATGGTTAATTTTAGTGGGTGAACTTTTTATTTGAAAATTCTTTATAATACATTTTTAATGAAAGATAAGAAGTATTGAAAAACTTGACATAACAGTTTGGGAATTGGTTTTGCCTATACTGTCAAGGGGACAGTGTGTGTTTCCTGAGTCTAGGCAGAGCATCATGAGGTAGGAAAACATTGTGGAGGTTATTCCTTACTTCTTGGTGGATAGAAAGCTGGAAACAGGAGACAGAGAAATTTAATAAGGTAAGAAATAGCCCCCAAGGACATGCCCCAGTGTCTTACTTTTTCCAATCCAGCCCACCTCCTGGCCTTCACCATATCTTATATTTCATCACAGTCTCATCCATCAAAGGGCTAATCCACTCATGAGGTCAGAGCCCTCATGATCCACTGTCACAGTGAATGCCACCAGACAACCTAGAGAGGTCTACTTCACTAGGCATTGGTCGATCGGATCGAATCGGCAATCAAAACTAATCGCCAGGAAACGTTAGTGTCTCAGCATAAGCCTGTTAATTTATAGATCCAAATCTTCATGATATTAACTCATTTCATATTACCAAAGAAACTGGATAAATGTGTACGCATGCATGGACCAGAGCGGGCCCGCTGTTGAAATCTGGCTCCGGGGAGCTGTCACTTGGGAATGACTCTGTACAGTCAAGTCACCCTTGCTTTTCCAACGTTCAGCATGGTGACTCATGTCTGTAACCTCAGCACTTGGGAGACTGAGGCAGGATTGCCTCATGTATGAAGCAAGCCAGCTCGGGCTACAGTGAGAACCTGTCTCAAAAACACAAACAAAAAATATTTGTTTACCAGGGATTGATAAAATTTTAGAACATTTTCAGGGGGAGAGAACACAGAGGTGGATGACCTTGGAGAATAAGCATGGATTCTGTAGTTAGTCCACACCCCTGTTGAATACCCAGCTTGCTTTGAGCTTACCCTTTCCCGTGACCTTAAGTTGGGTGGGAGGGCTGCGGGAGAGCGGGTTCCATCTGCAGCCTCACTGGCAAGAGCAACCCACATTGACTTCTTCAGAATCTGCATATTTGATAAATGTGTCACTTGCTATCTTTGTCATTTTTACTTTCATGCAGTTCGGCAGGAGCTTAGCACCGAGGAGCCCTTGAATGGGAAGCTTATGGAGCAATTAAGCCCTTTCCTTGGGGACTCCAGACCTGACGACGGCCGGTGCATAGAGATGAGCAATTGTATGTTTGTCTCTCTCTTGCCAGAGGGGGAAAAAAATGAAATACTCCAAAATTCATCAAGGACTTTTGCTGTATTTCAATGAGCCGTGTGTATCTTGTATATTGTGTAATTAATCTGAAAAACCTCATCTCATACTTAGGGAACAGGCCCATTTTCTATTTCATTTCTTTTAATTAGCTGTTCCCAAGAAAGCGCCACGTGTCTGCCAGATAATTCCCACCCACCTGATGGGAATGGTCAGTAATGCTGAACCACTGATGGCTTTTCACTTAACCCAAATGCCCAGAGACCCACTCCGCGGCCCCTCGTGACCAAGCTTCCAGTCAGACATTGTCAGAAGTGTTATCCTCATCAGATCCTGGAGCTCTGACAGAGGAGCGAGACTTGCCCAAGGTCACAGGGAGGCTTTCACTGTGCAAAGCCAGGTCGCCAAAGTCCTGGGATCTCCAGTAAAGCCCTTCTGCGTTTGAATCTCAGGCTGAAGGTGGCTAGCTGCGTGACTCTCTCTGCAGGTCTCCAGGCTCACCTTGAACTCACTGCTGTTGAGAACACTGCCCCACTTCTGATGCCCTACACTGATGTGGCCACCAGGGCCCGCTCTCACCCTACACACCACATCTGTCTCTATGCCACAGAAAGGAAATGATAGACATTAACACCCTGAAAGCTCAGACTGGGCTTGGGAAAACATACCCAGGTCTGCAGCTGGCTAACACTGAGATATGAACTCTGCACTGGCCCAGCGGAATTAAGCTTTGGCTATTAACGTGCTTGACGGTGAACACTTCAGTGGTTTTCCTCCCTACCGCAGGTTTACGTTTTCCTGCAGAGCACGTCTTGAGAACTCTTAAATATCTTCCGCTTGGATCCTCATCCAAGTTCTGTTCCAGGGAATTCAAACTAGAGCAGTGATCTTTTAAAACATCCTCTCTTGTTCTTGGTTTCCTCATTTGTTGAAAGAGGGTATGTGTAAGAAATTACCTCACAGATTGGTAGAGAAATGTGAAGGAAATATGCCACATAAAGGGTGTTAATTCTGTCCATGTCATTCTAATTTATAATAGTGAACAAAGGAAGAATGATATACATGCCCAACAAGAAGAGAATGGATAGATAAGCTAGGATCTATCTGTATGGAAGACTATTTCACTGTAAGTAAAAATCAGTATTTTTTCAAAGCATTTTCCACAATGAAGAAATGTGTTTAGAGGCTACAATCGTGCAGTCTAACCAGGGGACACCACAAAGAAAAGCATGGAAAAGTGCAAATGCAAAATTAACTGGCTTTGTGGAAAATACAAAAATACACAAAAGCCATTTATCTCTTTATAGTGAGAAGTTATTTATGTTTTTATCTGATTTTGAAATTTTAAAGTTTTCTAAAATCACCTTTTAATGAGAAGGTAAATGTTATCTAGAGAAATTCATTTTAAAATTTCAACTACAATTTAAAAAAAAAAAGATGCTGAAACATAAACTCCGCCCCAGATCTCTAATGGTGTGTTTTTTACTTGCCTTGTTTTCTGATGAGAGGCTCTGGCCAGGCAGAAGCCCAGCCTCCTGCTCAGTGACATCAGCAGGGCGAGCTTTGCAGAGGCCTAAGAAGTGTCTAAGTCGGAGTAATTCTGAGTGCTGGCTTCCGGCTCCTGGTCCTTCTGGGCTCTCCCCTCTCCGACTGCACTCAGGGGTGATTTTTCTCCACAGTGTCACCTCTGCTGCTCTTCTGGGTCCTATTTGTGATATTGATTCCAAGCTGGAGCACCGTATCTGCCAAGTTTTCAGCAGGCCCAGTATTGATGGTTCCTTTGACCCGGGTCCAGATTAATGTCTCCCGAGAACTATCTGACTTACCTGCTCCTACCCCAAATCGATTACGCTAGGTAAAAATTCATATGCGCTCAACCTTCATGCATCACCTCCCCATTTATAGACACACTTCGTTCTTACACCGTGAAGGAGAAAGTCTACTGCCCATCCATATGCCTGCCCATCCACATCTGCCCATTCACCCATTCTTTCTTTTACTAAGTAAATATGTACACGGTGCTTAGCTCTGCAGGGGTGTGCCTGATTCTTGGGTTCAATGTTGACTCCGACACTGACCCTATTAAATTTCCCAGCCATCGCATGGCAAAAGCAAGAAGCTCATGCTCCCTGATCCCCCCCCCCCCATTCCCAAGAATAGCAAATACTGCCCACACAACAATCTACCTGTCTTCAGCACAGCATTGTGGACAGTTCCATGCATTTGGTCAGTACCACTGACCTAATGGATCATCAGCTATACCAGAGATCAGCTTTGCAGAAAAGTAATTTATACCAAGGAGGTAACCCTCAATTATAAGGAGCACTTTTCCATATTGTTGCTAAGAGCATCCCTAAAGGGTCTTGAGATCCCTATCCTCTAGTGGTGATTAGCTAGTAGCACACACTTTACTGGATTCCCTCTCTGTTCTTACTTCTGCCTCTCTGTTGTTTCTGTTTCCTGATGACGCTTAACAAATAATTACTTGTCCCAGTGCCTTGCCTCGCTGCCCACAGTTTGAGAAGAAGAAAAAAAAACGTTACTAATTACTATGGTAGACATCACTAGTGAATGTATGAATGCAACTGAATTATAATGAAAATATACTGCAGGTAAACCTGCTGTGGAAAAAGACTCCTCATTATCCATCTGTGATAAGGGACCACAAGTGTGTCAAGGTGTTGGTTTGGCTGACTCCACCAGAAATACTAAGTATTAGAATCATGAGACATGTTGTATATGGGGGACTTTATTTACATCATCCCATTTATTCCTTGCTACCTTCCCCTGACACAGGCAGTAATTAATCCTATTATATAAATGCAGGAAGGGAGGTCCATTAAGATAGCTCAAAAGCCACAAGATGACAGGAAGAACTCTCAACTGGTCTGTCAGACACACCAGCATCTACACCCTTGTGCCTACACTTCTATGTGAGTTCATTACAAGAGCCATTCAGTGTCCCAGTCTTTAACTTCTTGACAAGCAGTCTCTAATACACATCACTAAAATCAAGAGAAACCATCTTATCATTCTAGGGCAGCCACAGCAGGTCTGTACACAAAAATATGGCACATAATAAATGTTTCTTTTACTTTCTCCTGGCACTTAAGATTAAACTACTGCTTTATTTTTCCTGACAGGTCAAGTGAGCTCCACTTATACCATGGTGATGTTAATTAGGTCCATGGCATTGTTCCTCTAAAATGCAAAGTTTGTCAGGTCACCTTCTAGTCTCCTCCAGAGATGCTTGGGTCCGCAGCAAGTCAGAGGTCAGAGAATCTGTGGCTAAGTGGAAGCTGAAACTCAGTCTTTAGGAAAACAGAGGTAGAGAAGACTTTCATGCAGCTACACAAATCTAGGACCAGATTGGGAGTAGATTTCAGATATTTTTCCTTCTAGTTCAGCTATTGTTTGTGGTGCTGGGGATGAACCTAGGAAGCTCTGGTGTAGGCGTGTTCCCTATCACCGAGCTACCCCCCTGCCCTTAGTTCAGTCTCTTTCTAGTAATTCATTCCTGGGCTCCTGATGCCCCTACTTGCCCTACAGCAGGGACACATGCCAATGCCTGCTTCCAGTAGGAACTCAGAGAACAACAGTTGTTTCTCTTTATATGTTCATTTCCCCCCAAAGTTCCTTAGCCTGTGATTTAGGAAAGGCAATCATCCTTAATCCATTTCTATAATGGGGAAATGGAGGCTCAAAGAGGGGAGAGAGTCGGAGCTAAACAGGTTTCAGCCTACACTCCTGGGCTAGTTCTCTTTAACTTAAAAAGAATAAATTAGCACATACAGGCTAAACAAGGCTTAAGGTTTGTAGAGTCCCTGCCCCACACATTTGCTTTTTAATGAAGTTGAAGTCTCAAGTCTCCAGGAGCTGCTTTATGGGCCAGAACAACAAAGTATTTCACAGTTGTGCACACTCCACCTTAAACCACCTGCTAGGCATCACCCTTGTTTGAAGCAGCCTTGTTTAGAAGCACTGGGTGAGTGCTTCTAAAACCAGGCAAAACGAATGATCTGGAATTACCAGCCCCTTTGCTGGTACCCATTGTATCCCTGGTTGCTTTGCTTTGTTTGCTTGGGGTGGGGCACTGCTTTGGTTGGTTGTTGTTTAGTTGGTTTTGCCTTTGGAATTCCTCTTCTTAATAAGCCCACACAATTTATTTCTCCCAGAATGCAACAAGTCCAATTATAAATGGTACACTAACAGCTGATACCATTAGGATCAACAGAGACCACCTGTTTGACTGAGGAATTTCATGGAACCTCCTCAGTGGAACCCTGGGAACAACACGACTTTTGCAAAACATTGGAAAGACTATTTCTGTCTTACTTGTTCCTGTGGCCTGTCCCTGCAGGAAGCAGCTTTGAGAAGACGGACATCTTTCTTCAGAATTGAGGAGGGGGAGGGGAGGTGGGATTAGTAGTTCTCTTGACTTGAACTACACACACACACACACACACACACACACACACAGACAAAGGTACACACACATACAAACACACAAATACACACATATACAAACATACACTCATAAATACACAATACAAACATAGATACAAATATACAAACACACACACACACATACACACATTTGCAAATGTATACAAACACACACATCTTTTTCTTAACAAAGCACATAGGAACCCAGGATCCCCATCCACACTAAGCTGAGCACACCCTGCCCCAAACAATACAACAGATCCTTCCTCTCTTATCAACACCTTAGTAACTCTTCTTGGTAAACAAACACATCCTAAAAACATACCCTAAAATTAAGGATATGGGTAGATCCAGCCAAAATTGGGTTGGGGTATATGCACAATAAAACGAACCAAATTTTGCTCCTCTGAGCAAAATCCTGGGAGAAAACCTCCTATTTACCCTCTTACAGCTGTGCTTGATTAGGTGTGAAAATAGAATTGAAAATTCAAAGGACCTGCACAGGACTTATATAATCTCAACATATCCATTAACACCAGAAGACCATCTATCCCTGCCCCAGCACCTGACTCCAAGGAACGCGCAGGCTGTTAGCAAGGAGCTCAGGGAATCTCATGCTTTTGCAGTATCTCTAACTGGCACATTTTCTTTCTTCTGAACAAAACCCCTTTTCTGCATCGGCTTCTTTAATTCTTTGCACAAATTGCCAAGAACCTGAAAATATCCCTTCACGACAGATACCAGTGGTAGCAGCAGAATCAGGAAACGGGGCCCTTGGTGAGCTCCTCACCCCAGAGGGACTAGGCCAGCCAGGCTCAGCTTTTGCTGACATTGGGAAGGAGAGATGGCCCTGACATCCCGCTGGGCACAATCCCAAGGAGGCTGGGGCAGAGGAGGTGATCCATTAATATGGATGATATGTCAAGAAAGTAGACAGAATTTCAAACAGCAACTTAACCCAGGACCTCTGACTACAGGTTATGTAAAACTGTGCTTAGAATCAATAATAATCTGTCACCTCATACATGGTAATGGAGTTACACAAAATCACAGCTGCATGCACTCCTGCATTTCACACAGGAATGCGGAGGAGCGGCTGATACAAATGCGCACACAAAGCAAATTCCCTGGCACGTCTGCACCCCATGCAGAACCTGCGCAGTGAGGTCACCTGTCACCCCTCCCAGTGTTCCATGGGCACTCTTCAAATTTGACAATTTCCAATGTGGCCTTGGAAGCTAGGTCTCTTTCACTTTCCCTAAATTTGAGGTTTGCTTTCACTTGAGAACTTATGGAGGGAAGAGTGTTGTGGGTCTCGGAAATACCCTGCTCTGAGTGGACCACTTCCTTCTCATCTCCCTCCCCTTCCCCCCTATTGCCTTACTCTTCCTCCTTATCGTGGTCTTCCTCCTTATCACCTTCCTCTCCCTTCTTTTTGTCTTCCTCTTCCTCCTTACCTCCTTACCGCCTTCCTCTTCCTCCTTATCACCTTCCTCTTCCTCCTTATCGCCTTCCTCTTCCTCCTTATTGTCATCCTCTTCCTTGTTTTTATCTATTTTCTTTTATTGAAAGTAGAGTTTTTTTTTTTCAGATACTATATTCTGATTATGGTTTTCCCTCCCCTCCCATCCAAATCCATACCCTTTGTATCTGTCTTAGAAAACGTACAGGTATCTAAAGAAAGATAATGCAATAAGATAAAATAAAAAGCAAACAAATGGGAATAGGACAAAACAAACCAACTGAAGAGAAAGAGCCAAAGCAAAAGCACAAACCCACATATAGACACAGAGACACACTTTCGCACACATAGGAATCTCATAAAAACACGAAACCAGAATATATATATATATATATATATATATATATATATATATATGCAAAGACCTGTAAGATATAAAAATAAAATGCACCAACAACCCTTTTTAAGACAAGGAGCTAAGGATGCCATTGAGTTTGTTTGGTGTTAGCCACCTGCTGCTGCGCATGGAGCCTGCCCTTACAGTAATCTGCATACCCATCTAGACACCATTGGAGGAAAAACTGATTTTTCACTTGCAAGTGCCTATTAGAGATGGCTTCTGGGTTAGAGATGGGAGCTAGTGTCCACTCCTCCCTTCAGCACTGGGACACCATCAGGGTCACACTGCTGCAGGCCCTGTGCAGGCTGCCATGGCCTCCATGAAGGCCTGTGCTTCTGTCCTGTTGTGCTTAGAAGGCCTTGTTTCCCTAGCGTCCTCTACCCCGCTGGCTCTTACACACTTTCTGCCTTCTCTCCCAGAGTTCCCTGAGCCCCGAGGGGAGGGATTTGATGGAGACATTCCATTTGGAACTGAGTGTCCCAAGATCTCTCAACTCTCTGCAGTGTCTGGCGGTGGGTCTCTGTATTTGTTCCCCTCGGCTGCAGGAGGAAGCGTCTCTGCTCGTCCTCATTTTACCCTCTTCCTCCTCATCGTCCTCCTTCTCACCATCCTCATTTGCACCCTCTTCGTCCTGTGTCTTAGCTTGCTCTCTGTTGCTGTGATAAACACCATGACCGAAAGCCTGGGGAAGAGTTTATTCCATCTTACAGATTACAGTCTATCATCAAGGGAAGTCAGGGCAGAAACCCAAGCGAGGACCTAAAGCAGACACCATGAATGAATTGCTTACTGGCTTGCTCCTCACGGCCTTCTCACCCTGCTTTCTTACACAACTCAGGGTCAACTGACCCGGGCAGTCCCTCCTTCAGTAAGGCTCTCATATCAATCCTTAATCAAGAAAACGGCCCACAGACTTGCCTACAAGCCAATGTGATAAAGGTGTTTTCTCACCTGAAGGTCTCACTTCCCAGATGTACCTCATTCGTATTAGGCTAGCAACAAAACCAACCATCACCTCTTCATCTTCCTCCTCCTTCTCCTGTCCTCATCAGCAGCAAACACTTCTAACTCGGTGAACGGCT
This sequence comes from Microtus pennsylvanicus, assembly GCF_037038515.1. Classification (NCBI taxonomy): domain Eukaryota; kingdom Metazoa; phylum Chordata; class Mammalia; order Rodentia; family Cricetidae; genus Microtus; species Microtus pennsylvanicus. Next base: position 47,358,755 of record NC_134591.1, on the reverse strand, counting down.
GGCTACACACTCTCCGGCCTTGTAATAGACCCTGAAGTACCAGGAATGTGTAAAATTATGGACTTCGTCATTTCTGACAGTCCTAACCCTAGAATAATACGAAGTGGAGTTGGAACTCAGATCCGATATCCAGAGAGATAATAGCCGTCGTGAAGTGCTAGATGAAGTGTTTGAACAAGGGTTGTCTAGGAACTCAGCGGAGGGGCTATCTATAAAGATCAGGGGAGACTTCCTGCCGCAAAGCCTTGTGGGAGGAGAGAGGTGGTAATAAGCTGAGCAGGGAGGAATGGGTGTGACCCGCTAAACACCGGTGTCTCATGAATATCGTTGAGTTTCTTAATGGCAAAAAACGCTGGGTTAAAAGTGAAGTGTGAACACAGCAGAAGCCTTTCTGAGGTCTCAGGAGAAGGGGTGGGAGTGGTGGGAAATAGTCTTCAAAATGCTACACTTTCCCTTCCGTCTTTTCATTTGATCCTCGTCGTCCTCTTGGGGAATGTGTTGATTGAGAGCCACATTCTCATATCAAAGAATAAAACTGGAATCCGCTGAAGCACTAGGGTAACTCCGCCAGACAAGAGATGTATCACGTGCCACACAGCCAGCAGCTTCAGAGCTGGGAGCAGATCCCACTTTCCTAACATTTACATCTTTAAATCTGTTTGATTTCCTAATTTGAATCAGCGGAGTTTGCTCTGGGGAGCAGCTTGGGGTAGAAGAAGCGCAAGTCTTCAGGGTAGGTAGTGGGGAAACTCGCTGTGTCTTATCTGCTATATCGAATAAGTGAAGGGGACAGCTATAAGGAACTGCGCCTCCCCACGCTTCCCGATCCTGTCTCCTGGCACCACAGGCTTTCCTCTCCTTGCTACAGCTCTAGGGTGGCACCAAGTCTCCTCTTAAGACAGTCTTTGCAGCTGCTGTTTCAAAGGAAGAGACTCGGGCACGGAGGACAAGCAGCTGCAAAGGAGAATGCCTACAGCCAGGCTCAAGGGAATAAGGGAAAATGAGGTCGTGCGCAGAAACAAAAATGAACCAGTGAGCTCCCTGAGGCTGAGGCTTTTTATAACCAGCATTAAATATTTATTGTACTGTCAGTCTCGGGCTTGTATACAAAAGGATGGAGGAGAGGATGGAAAGAGCATGCACGCCAGAGAGTGATGGCATCCAGGCGCCTCCACAAAGCTGTGCGGGTTTAGACAGATCACCTGGTGGCCCTGCAGAAGCAGAATAGCGACAGTAATTGCGGGTGGGATCTCAGACCTTCTTGGGCAGCAGAGGGAAGAGGGTGGTTCGGCACAAATGACTCAGCAGCTGGTACTGGTTCAAAGTTTGGGAGTTTGACTCCAAGTGGACATATTTAAGCACAGCACAATCTAGTGAAAACCATTCTCGTGATGATTATCTCAATCCCGTGTGCACAACAAAGCATACTTGAATCTCTTTGAGGAACAAAGTAGGCTAAATACAGATCAGATGCAACTGCACCGAAACTCTTTGTAAAGTACACAGAACGCTGTGCTTAAAGACAGGTTCCATAAATTGACTGAGGGCCTGCGCCAGAGTCTCCAGTCACACAGATGGTGTGAAGGTCACCAGGCAAGAAACCACGTCTGCTGTCTGGTCTAGCCTTCTGCGTAGAAAATGGATTTTGTCCCTTGAGAAGGAACAGTCCTGTAGGCTTAACATCTCAGGTTCCCTTTAGAGCATGTCCGTCAGCACAAAGACCTCTGTGACCCCAATACGTAGTCTTGTGGGGGTTCAGTCAGCAGTAATGGTAGTGGGAGTAGATTAGCAGGAGTGCAGATGCAATGGCATTAGCATTAGAAGTCGTGCTGGCATCAGTGGCCTCAGACTTAATTTCTGAAGTAATAGTGAGGGCTGGGGTATGGCTCAGTCAGTAAAGCACTTGCCGCACAAGCATGAGGACCTGAGTTCGTATCCCCAGGACCCATGTAAAAGCTGGGTGTGACGGTGTGCCTGTGGCACCAGTGCTGTGGACGTAAAGACAGTAAGAACCCCCGTGTTCACTGGCCAGAGAGCCTAGATGAATCAGGGAGTTCCAGGTACAGTGAGAGGCATCGGCCCAGAAAATAAAAATATGGGACTGATCAATGGGATATATCCGCATGTATGAGGATATAATACACGTGCACCTGGTACACATACATGCCGTACACAAATAAATATATACAACACACACGTGCACGCCCCCTCCTACCCCCCCCCACACACACTGAGGAAGGGATGGTTAGGGGAGGGAGAGAGAGAAGGAGAGAGTCATAGTAGCAGCACTACTCCGCACCACTATCCGTGGTAGTGACCACAGCAGTGCCAGCACTGTTTGTAAATCATAGCAACAGCATCAGTACATGCGGACATACCAGCAAGGGTTGTTTTTCTTACTGATAGGGGAAACAAATGGCCTAATGGACTCTGAAAAGGAAGCATATGAGAAATCACTGAGAGATAAGTAAACCCCTCCTCTCCACTTCCCCACAAAGACTACAGCGTTGAAGGTCAAGCAGAACTCCTGACTCTGAGTCCGAAAGCACTGTACCAAACGATGCTGCGCGTTCTCCGCTGCATCGGAACTTGAGTCTGCAGGCTGAAGGAGCCTTGGCAGTAGCCTGAGCAGCAGGGTGTCTCAGTGAAGGCGTTGTGTGGGAAAGATCTGGTGACAGGGTGAGGTCATGATGGAGTATGAGACTAGAGGGCGTTTTATTCTTTCTTTGGTCCTGTTGCGTTTGTTGCAGTCTCTGTTTCTAGGGAACTCTTTTCAGGTGCTACAGAGTCCTGCAGATGAGAATAACAAACTCTACTCTCAAATGACCATGGAGGAGGTGACCGTCAGCCGAGAGAAACAATGGACATATTCAGAAGCAAAGGTTGGGCAGACAGCATAAAGTGGGGATGTTCAGGTTGAATCTGTTTAGAAACAAGGTCTTGATTACAGCAGAGACTAATGACATCATGACCAGCATAACCTAAGTCTTAAATACTGAAGATCTTCTCCCTTTTTTTGTTTTATATTTTATTCCTTTTCATTTGTTTTTGAGATTAATATAATTACATTATTCCTACCTTTCCTTTCTTTCCTTCAACCTTCCATAAACCCCCTCCTGACTGCCATTCAAATTCATGATCTCTTTTTCATTAATTGTTATTACATGCACATGTATAGATGATGTTCTTTGGTTAAGAGGAGTAAAGCTGGTGGGAGGAGAGAGTGAGCAGGCAGGACCAGCAGGCCCTGGTGATTGAACAGAATATGACAGACAGAAGAGAACGATATCTGGACTGAAAGATTGCTCTCAGAAAGGTATCATAAATATAAAGTCATGTTTTCTAGAGATCCTGGAAGCTTGCAACAAGATAGTAGGTTGGCGGGAATACATTCGGAGGCAGGAAGGTCAGTTAGATGCCATTCCAGCAATCAATTTAAGGATAATGATAAGAATGGATAGGGGGGAGAGCATGGAGGACACAGCAAAGCTGGAGGAAGGGAAATGGATGATAGTTCTCCTGACAGGTCCTAACTGCACCATGTAAAGTTGGGAAGGTTAACAGCTTTTACTGATTCAGCCAGCCAGCACGTGTTGGGGTTGAGAGTAAAACTCAGGACTGTCTGATATTGACACAATCCTACAACACTGTTTAAGGGCAGACACATCAAAATACAGAAGCGATGGGCCTTGGAAACTGGTCATCTGTGTGGGAAAAGATGGAGAATGAGAATTGAGACAGTAGCAGGCTTTGCAGCAGGGAGAACAAGGTAGAAAATGAGGACATTAGCCTCCCAGGTGATGCCAGGGTAAACAGCAAATCTGGATTTAAGACGGACATGAGGACAGCCAAAATTAACTCTCAGATAACTGGGGACAAGTGAATTTTAAGCAGTGGGGGCCATGTACAACCCCGATTTTCTGAATTGCCCAGGCTTTGTGTTGAGGTCTGGGGTGAAGTGGAAGACCTTGGGGTGTTGGCAGAGCCGAGTGTGTGCCTGGGGCCTGTCTTAGTAAGTATACTGGCCAAGGACCACAGGCATGGAACGTATTCCCATTGCACTGAGCCTTTTCCTCTGGAGCGGGGAAATCGCCCTGACCAACACACACACTGAGACTGGGGAGAGCTGTGAAGGCCCTTCAGGAATTCCTGAGTATGATATGGCCAATTCTGTGAGTCTAATTGCTCCACAGTATCCCTGAAACACTGTTTACGATCCCAAGAAGAGCCTGGTATGTGTCCTGCTAAGATCCGCTTGCTACTATTTTAATAAAACCTGGGATGTTACAGAGTGTAGCCTCTTTCTTTTCAGTCGATTCTGTACCCCATCTTACATTGCCTCTTCTCTCCTCTTCAGGAATCCAGGGTCTCTTGCCCATGACACTCCATCACTGTCCTTTAAACTCTGTGAGGTCGATGCTGCTATAGGACCTCTGCTAAGTGCTGAGGCCACAGGATGGACATAACGCAGTGAGGCATCTGCCCTGACTCTAATCCCACAGTGCACACTCACCATTTCCTCTGGGCACCTCGCTCATGCCTGTCCTTTCTTCAGAAGGTGTTCATACTTCTGTCTGCTCTTTGGCTTGAAGAAAAGAACTTCTAACTCTAGCAAGCAGGAGAGAGACACAAGAGGGGTGGGGACTCGGGAAAGGGGCTCTACTCTGTGTCAGATCCTGTATAGACATTATTATACTTAATCCCCAACCTAACTGTGGGAAATAGGTATTAATCACTCCTATTTTACAGATGATGATGATCCAAAAGCCTAAAGAAGCCAAATCCTTTGCCCAAAGCCACACAACGAGTAGAGACAAGCAGGGATTCACACTTACACTGATTTAATTTACTGTTCCTGCTAAGCTGTTTCTCCTTCATTCTCTCTGATCCTTCAGCCTTATCGGTTGGGCACGGGTTTTCGGGGGAAAGACTTCAGATGCTAATGCCCTTACGGTACTCAGGAGGCAGCAACTATGACACAGTAGGCTCAGTTCCTACTGTCCAGAAGGCTGGGCTGATAAGGAAACTGCTAGAATAGCTACCCCAGAGGCTTCTGGGAAGAGCCCTGTAAGACCACATTACTAAGCCTCCAAACGCCTGGAGAGAGCTGGAAGCATGTGCTGAATGGGCCCCATTCCCAGACCCTGGCTTTGAAGGACCCTGGAGTTCAAGATTTCACACAGGCATTCAGGAGTGAGAGATGGGAAGGGGCCCCTCTGCAGCAGCTGCTAGGAAGGTAGGTCTAGCATCTCTCCATGTCCCTCTATGCCTGGCAACCTACATGTTGGCCTCTTCTCTCAGTTTCTACCAGGCCTAAATAGTATCATGGTTTGCACTACTCTGTTTCCTGGTGTGACCAGACCTTACCTGCCGATCAGACAAGTGGAAGAAGTTCGTTGTGGAGTAGTGTGCATACCGGTTCATGCATCCAAGTGAATGCAAAGAAAGGATTTTGTCCCTGGAAAACGCAGCAAGTGCACTTACCTCGTGAGTCTTCCAAGTATATCCAATAAGGAAGTGGATTTGGAGGCATCTGGCCCCACACCTGGCACATGACATACATTCACCAAAGCATTTGGTGAATCTATGACTTCATGCCTAACAAGTGTTGATCTCCCACCTCCCTGCTTATTTCCGCTCTTTCTGTTTAGAACAATGAGCTGTGATTCTCCAGGGAAGGCCTTGCGTTTGTCACTGAGGCACACTGACAAGACACGAGCTTGTCTTATGCCCGGTCTGCTGTCCCTGTTGGAAAGGACAGGGAATGCGCCCAGCTAAAGGAGTCTCCTGTGCAAGGCAATGGCACCCTAAGACGGGTGATCTGCCTCCAGGGCTGTGGGCCCTGGCATCTGGGAAACTGGGAGTTTGCAGCTCGTTGGCTGCAACTTTGGAGAGCAAATGTGCATTCATTGCGGTTCGGTGCCTCTGAAATAGAGAACAAAGCTTCTCTTGCCTCCCACCCCTGCCCCATGACGAGTGGGTGAGAATCAGCAGACTAGCGCCCCTCCCTTTCTTTCCTGCATAGTTGTCTCATTTTCCTTGTCAGAAATGCACCAGATTGGGGTCGGGTCTATCCATGTGTGATTCTAACCTGGGACAGAAAAAGGCCAGGTTACTGGAGAAGATTGGCTAGATGTGATGGGTGGACTGGAAGTCTCGGTCTGGCTCACCTGTCTGTTTGGTGATATCTTCCTCTTCCACACTGAAAGCTTTTCTTCACCAACTTGATGGCATAGGTATGACCTTATCCAAGGGCACTGTGGAGGAAGTGATCATCTGGCCAAGACCTCAAGCAAGGACACTGACAACACCTGGACAGTCTTTTCTTACCTGTTTTGTCAACACAGAGACCCCTGAAAGCCTGTAGTCTACCTTATAAGTACCTTTTCCCCTCTAAGGAATGCTAGACATCAGTGTGGTAAACATGCTATAATTCACAGATACTTAAATTCCTGTGTCTGGTGTTTAATGATATTGAATAGTGTAAACTCCATTATCTGACAGAAATGTAATCTCCTGCCTCACGCTATTTCTTTCCAGAGCCCCAGATGAGGGATGATGCTGTCGAGCACCCAGCTTCAAATACAGCATCCCGCTAAAGACAGTGACGTGACCCTTCTTTCTCCATGAGAGGCGTCCATTCTTCCTCTGAATTCCGCTGATAATGAGGAGCTCACTACTGACTGATGAATGCTTAAGTTCATCAGATCTTCACCACCGTTAGAGTGAGATGAGTGTTGCTATTGCTATTTGACAAGTGCGAGAACTGAGCTCTACGGAGGTAAAATGACTGTTCCGTGTTACGCCGATGTTGAGACATAAAGCCAGGGTTTGAATTTGGAATTAGGACCTGGACTGCCTCTCTCCAAGTTTTAATCTGGGTTCTAATTAGCTGAGAGGCTTTTAAAGATACAGCAGTCATGTATGGTCACAAAACATGGACATGGAAGAAAGTAAGTCTAAGCTACAATCTTATTTTATGCCTCTTGTCCAAGTAGAACCCAGCCATAATAAGCTTAACAGGAGCCTAAGTCTTGGTAGTTTTCCCTGAGGCAATACCTGGTTTCAAGAAAGACCATAAACTGAGACTACCCAGGCACCACCCGGGAACAGACCATCCAAAGGAAATTCCTAATGTTCCAAATATTGTAGATAGGATCACCTGCCAGCACATACCCACCGCTTTTCACCAGGACATCCTTAGACAAGCAGGGTTGAACCTGTCACCCCAAAGCCTGCTAATGTAACTTTTCTAGATTTTGCCTTTAAATAGTGCTCTCTAGAAGGGTGGGGTACCTCCTCTGGCTGCTGTGCTGACCAGCTTGTACACATGCATGATAATAAACCTTGCTTTTGCATTTTGGTCAGTTGGTCTCCCTGCTGGTTTTTTTGGGGGGTCCCCATGGACTGGGTACAGCAGTTCACAATACCTAAAGTGATGCTATTATTTGCAAAACTGCCTGAAGGTGGTCATGTTGAGCCAGGTGCATTCTCAAGCTCCCCGGAATTCTGACAGAGGAACCAGAGAGAATTCAAGTCCTGACCATTCTTCTGCATCTTGACAGAGCCCCTGATCTCAAAAAGATTAGCTCTAAAATTGGGTTTGGCTGGTTGTCCTCCAAGAGTAGGAAACCAAAAGGGAAGGGCGCCAAGAACACGCAAAGGAACAGAGGTGCTGCACAAACCACTTTATTTGGGAAATAGAAACCCAGGAAGGTTGCTATATATACAATGGAACATTCATAGCAAACTAACATATGGTTCTTTGTTACCATTTCGGAAAACCAATATGCGAAAGAGAAAACAAGCTTTGCTCTTGATTTTTTGCAATAAACTTTGAAAACCTCCTTGGCAAACGCAAAGAATGTTTAACTGGAATTGTGTGCTGAAGGCCCCATCTCCCTGGAGCCTCCCTCCTTCTGCCTATCTCCTAATCCTCATTTCCGGGAGGTCATTTTAATTAGCAGGCTGCCATGGTGACTCAGCCTGCTGCTTCCCCAGACAGGAAGGGAGTGGACTCCCCTGGACCCATTCATCACACAAAGGCACTTTAAGCTTCAGGAAAATGCACACTATTTGGCTTGCACCGCCTTGGGGATTGCTTCTGCTGTCATTTTCTTTTATCACTCCTACCTGCCAGGGTGCATTGCTTTGTCTCTTGCAGTCCCCTTACCTGGAAGTCACCCTGTCCCCAGTGCAGATTATTACTGCTCACCTCACCTGATCCTTGTCAGCAGGGACTGCAGACCTTAGCCACAGTAGTCCTCTGGAAGGAGTGAGCAAGGCTTTTTGTCTGGGGAGCTAGAGTTTCGATTAAACTACCTGGGAAGTTGAGAAATGGCTTTTGGAACAGCTTTCTGAAGTTGCATGCTGGGGCTTAAGGGAGTGAGCGAGCGTGAGGCTTATAGATACGGTGACCATGCTTCTGAGACGACTCTGGGTTTAAACACTCTGCCCCATTGTTCACAACAGCCTGTTTGCCTCTGGCGTGCATGTGTGCAGCTGTTGCTTTGGCTCAGAAAATATGGAGACTGCATTCCTAACCTAGAAACAATGGCAGCCTGTTTTAAGTGAAGTCACCTGCGCAGTGACTCTACAACTTTAAAAGGTGAAGAGGGGCTTATGGGGAACCAACCTGAGACCTGTGGGACCTCTTGAGAGGAGTGTGTGGGTTTGCCTCTGTGCTGTGGAAGATAAAGTCTGTGCTCACTCCACTCTCCTACTCCACTCAGCCTTGAGTTGAGGGCTCACAATTGATTTCCCCTTTAGGAAAATGGAAAAATCAAAGATAAAATTCCTCTCTTTCCCCACTCCCTTTCACTAGCATGTGCAATGTGTTGAAAACTCCTATCTTGGAAACCAGGGAGTGGCACTGAATTTCGTGTCCCCACAGGAAATTCATTTTCCTGCCCTCACAGTGCTTCCAGGTGCCATGTCTTTAAAAGGGGGTTGAAGGGTCGTTGTGGTTCAATGAGCTCTTCTTGTCCCCCTTGCTGCTGGGGACATTGCTGGCTGAGCCCCGCAGGGACAGGTGCTTGTAAGGAGGGGGGTTTTCTTTCCTGCAAAAGGGAAACAACAGAAAGAGAAGACAGCCCATATACACACTGCAACCAGTCCACTTGTTAGCATGTCCATCTCCCATGCTGGACAGGGACCTCCTAGGTACAGCGGGCTTGCCATCTTTTTCTCTATGTCCCCAGAACCCAGTCCAGGTCTGGTATAAAGCAGGCATAGGAGCTCAATGAATGACTGTAGGATGGATGACTGGCTAGCCGATGGAAGGATGCATGCATGCATTGCTTCGTTTTAGGCCTAGAGAAATTTAACTCTCCTACAGCTCCAATCTGATTATCTTGCCACTTGGACTCCAACTAATTCAACATTACACATGAGAAGGGAGTGGGAACACAAAGAAAGCTATAATTTGGAAATTTGGAAGGAGGACTGTCTTGGTGTCCTATGGGCTTGGGAAATTCCTTTTGAATGAAGAGAGAGAGAGAGAGAGAGAGAGAGAGAGAGAGAGAGAGAGAGAGAGAGAGAGAGAGAGGAGAGGAAGAGGAGAGGGGAAGAGTAAAAGCACAGAGAGCACTTGGCAGGCTGGGCTGGGACATCATTCTCTCATCCCTGCATGACCACCAAGGACTTTAGAATCCCAGTTTTATTATTCAGCTTATCACAGCAACTCCTAATATCTGTCTTCCTAGCATGCTTGGAGATTTCAGCGAGTGGAAGTGTGTCTGTTTTACCTCTATGTCCCCACAGCCAGCACCCAACACAGTAATATTACTACCATCAGTCAGTGATTTTGTTCACATAAGAGATAATGAGCTCCCGTGGAGCAAGAACTGATTTTATTCACTGTTGCATTTTACCTTATTCCATACCTTATTTGTTATATTTTTGATGGACAAATTGATTTATGTAGTCACCGGATTTAAGATTTATTCCCAGTGGGAAGACTGGTGTTAATTTTAAGCCTCAAAGAACTGCTCTGAATTCCCAAGTTGACTGAATTCAAAAGTGTGGCCTTCGGCAAGAAATTGAACTTCTCTAAACTTCATTTGTACAACGAGGATAAACTATCCCAGTCTTCCAGCAGAGTGGTGAAGTTAAATTAGAGATTGTGAGTGAGTACCCCTAGAAGCTTCTCTTTCCTGCTATAATTTGTTGACTGTGGCCCCAGAGTCAACATGCCAAAGATACAGACACCAATGCTGTCCTCAACTTGTTTCGGCTTAGTGGAGCCCAGAACTGTGCAAAACAACTGATCAAATTGAAGATTATAGCATGAAGTCAGAGCGGTGACCACCAGAAACAGAAATGAAGCAGGCTGTTTGAATTAGGATTGAAGATGTGTCTTGTGGCCTTGTGCTCTGACCTTGGCACGATTGCTTTTATTCATGATTGATGAGTCACAAACCTAGTGAAATGGAGTCAGTGCCAGTTCACGTACAGTGGACACCCGGCCTTGACAAACCTCCCACCAGTCTCAGTGCCTGAAAACGGATGTTCCTTGAAGATCTGGCCAATGTCAGGAGACTGTTTACTGCAGGTGAGATGAGCCTAGATCCCTTTCTTCTTAACATTCTAGTCCTACAAAGCTCATGCTTGGACTGCTATCTACAGACATGTGATCTTTTCTGGTTGGTTTTGTTTGTTTGTTTGTTTTCAGCACTAGTGGCAGAAGTCAGGGTCTCACACATGGAACTCAGTTGCTATAACCATCTCCGCAGCCTGAGACAGTATGATGTTACAAGAGTCCCTGCCTAGAGGTAAGAATCTATTTTGTTCTTTTCCAAACAGCGGAAGAACACCTGTTCTTCCTGCCTCGTAGACTCTGGTGAAAGGAGAGCTGGAGAAGTGGTACCTAGATTACCAGGTGCCATCCATCCACAGATCATTGGGGAGAGTAGTTCTTCTCACCTCAGAGGGGCAGAGGACACAGGACAGATACGTTTTTATAGGACAAAGAAGATGGAAGGTCCCTAGAGAGACAAGCTTGGGTTTATTGTTACTGACACAGACACAGGCAGATGGGGTGACTGGAAAGGCAGGGTGTCTCTGTAATTAAAGATGGGGATCCAGAGAAGGAAAGGAGGCCGTAAACAGCAGATGGCTCACACCTCTGTTCCCTCCCCTATTTCTTTAGATTCATCTGCTTTAGAAGCCAACTTTTCAAGGCTTCTACGGTTCTTTGGTCACCACTTAATACCTACGCCACTATTTCCTGGGGAGTTGCACACCTATGTATGTCATAGAACTTTGAGTTTGATGTGTTTGGTTTTATTCTCTAATTCCCAAATCAGGTTTGGTGTGGAGCAGCTGCTTCTGGGCTGAGTGGCAAATGCAAGGGACTTTGAGTCTTATGGTTATCCTGACTTTACCACTTCTCTAGCCACACTGGTCTCACCATTGCTGCAGGCTTTCTCGAGTCCTGCTTCTTTTTGCTTTTCCAACTTGGGTTAGCATAATTTTCTTTCTACTCCCTCAATCTCAACTGTTTATGTCCTTAAAAAACCAAGTCCAAGTCGGGTAGTGGTGGCGCACACCTTTAATCCCAGCACTCGGGAGGTGATAACACCCTCTAAAGGTCAAAGAGCTTGAGGGAGGGGGCTTAGCATCCTCCATCAAGTTCTACCATTGTATAGTCAGTTGACGTCATAGACATTATTTAGGTCTTAACATATACAAGCTCTGCACCATGTACTAAGGATTGAAGAATGAGGCTGTCCAGTGGAGAAACCGGTTCTGCAGAGATGCCAGAAAAGACAGCATAGGGTATGTGTATGGAATGTAACTAGGAGCCCAGCTGAGGAAATGGCTCTGTCTTAGCAGGAAGAGGAACAGAAAAACACAATGTGACATTTGGATGAAGTTTTAGTGAGTTAGTAGGAATTCAGCATCTACAAAATGAAAGGGTGAACAAGTTATAGCAGTGTAAAAATGGATGTGTTTAGGCTGATGCATATGGCAGGAGCCATGAGTGAGATTATATCTGCTATGTAGCTATGTATACTCACTGTACACAGCTAAGTATTGCTGTATTTTGCATGTTATCAACTGGAGCTCCCAATGGACTATGCTCCTTTAGGACTCACCACAGGCCTAGCACAGGATGTGCTCCTTATATACATATGTCATGATGTCACTATGTAGCAGTCAGGGCTCCTGGCCCGTAGTAGACCCTGAGTCTACTTGATCAAGGCCAGCTTACCTCTGTGTTCATGCTCTGCCTCACCTACTGAAGTATTCTTGGTCCACTCGTTTTTCCCTGTCCAATTTTATCCCCTTTGGTTTTAGCTCTTATAGCTGTGACACCACAATTGAAAATAAATGTAGGGTCTCAGCTTTCCTAATCAAGGCGGAGCTGAGCTCCCATGCCCACATTGCCGCCTCTCCCCAGGACTTCTTCCTGAGGGGCGGCCCAGCACCCCAGAATGCCAACAGGCTTCCAGCAGCATACGGGTAGAAAGTGACATATGGCAATTATCCATGGAGATGGGGGAAACAAAGATTAATTCTGAGTCAAAACATGTAATTTTCCTTTACAACCAGAGCTGCTCTTTCACTTAAGCCATTTGATGCTTGGGTGGAAAATAATACAAAACGGGAAGCATTCAGATTCAAACAGGAGCCTATAGTCCTGGGAATTCATTCTTTAAGGCTTACTTACCAGTCTGGAGTGGAGTGCAGTACCCAGGGGATCACCCAGGCCCAGAAGGAAGGGCAGGGGGCAGTAGGGAGCTAATTTGCTTTTCTTAATTTATAAGTGGGTGTGTTTGCATCAACTCTTCAAGTCTGGCCTAGTGAGGAAAGAAGTCTTTGCAGAAGAGAACATCAAAGCTCAGGATCAGGGATGCCATGGGCAGTTGAAAGCAGGGGCTCTTGGGAGGAAAACAACCCTGCATCAATTTAACTCAGTTTCAAGCCCCCTCCCAATCTGAAAGAACCTCTCCCAACTGAGCCTGAGTATCCCACAGGCTCCAGCTCTGGACCTTAACACCCCTTCTGTTCCCTAGGTCTCAATGTCCTCTCATGTCATGCTCACTGATGTCCCCCCAAACTGTTAGTATTACTTCACTGACCTGTGACCATGACACAGACAAGAAGAAAAAAAAAGTGGTGAAGGATGAAGATAATTTTTATGCAGGCTGACAGAGGACCCAAAAGAGATAAACCCTAAATTAACTTGTAAATGAGATGCTAAGAATTCTTTTGAGTTTTACAAAGCTTTAAATGTTTAAGAACTTTGGCCAATCAAGAGTGACTCCTAAGAAAGAACTGAGCACTTTGCTCCAGAGGTGAGCTCCTCAAAGGCAGGCAGGGTCATACCTTAATCCCCAGCTCACCCCATACCTCCCTCCCACCAGAGCCGGCTGCAATGTGCTGTCTTCTGTAGGTTTATGAGTGATGGAATGGATGGATGTATCCATGCAAGTGTGTGCGGGGCAGGCTAGTACTGCAAGGAAATAGAGACGAAACAGACACAATCCTCACGCAGGGGTTTTGAATACCCCAGAATGGTGGACATAAAGTCCCCAGATGACCTGGTCCCAATCTGAGACAGGGTGTCGTTTGAGCATGCAGCCATGAAGACTGTGTGGATCAGGCCTTAGAGAGATACAACTCACTGAATTATGGAGCCTGGGCCAGTCCAACCAGGTAAAGTCACAGGACTTGTCACAGGCTATCATTAGCTGGCAGAAACTGGAAACTGTGAAAACATTCAGAGGCATCTATTGTGTGCTAGGCATTGTCCTAAGCTTGTGCCTAATCTTCAGAACCATATTAAGTGGTTGCTATTATTTCTGTTTAATAGGAAGGTGTAGAAAGGTTTCAAGAGGTCAAGAAACATCGCTCATGAGTGCCCAAGACAGTGCTCTGATGGAGCTCTATTGCAGGAGAGTTCAGATGGTTTTAGAATATGAAACCCTGTCTGTGCTGTAGAACCTGTGACTTTAGGCAATCTTCTGGTCCCTTCTGGGGACGAGACATACATGGACTAAGTACACAAAGTACTTCATACAATACATAACGCTAACTTTTATTTTTTTATTGTTAATAATAGGTGTTGGAGGAAGAGTCACTGTGCTAAACTCCCGAGGCACCGAGAAAGACAGCGAACATCAGTGGAAAGAATGATCTGGCAGGAGTAGAGAGTTGGACACTGCCACGTCATTCCAGGAGCCTGGACCACTAGGGGAACAGGAGAGGAGGCCCAGAGGTACGGCAGTGCTAGCACAATCCAGATGCCTCTAGATGTCACTGCCCAGATGCTCAGTGAGGGCTCTACCAGCACACATGGGAACGCCCAGAACTTCCTGCTGCTGTTCAGCCCTCAGCCAAGATGGATGCTCCCATCCCTGTCTTTTCTCCTCCTTGGATCTACAAGTGAGTCGATCAGAGGAGCAAGATGGGACTTCTTAGGGGTGTGTCTTCTGTACCCCAAACCTTCAAGCATTAAGGGAAGGGGACTATCATCGACTGACAGAATACTCATACACCTGGTACTAGTGTTTGAATGTAAAGCCCACAATAACCTGAAAAGAATCTACAAGCGTGTCTGATTTATAAACTGGAAGAATGAGGAACTGGAGTTCATTTGGGAACCTTGGAGGATGAGTGATCATGTGGGGTGGGATATGTAAGTAGCCAGGCTAACTTAGATCTCGGCTGATCATGGCTCCTTAGCAATGCCCCATCTCTGGCGATTCCTAAGATGGGCCTGAAATGAGATGGCCCACCATGCAAGACTATACTGTCATGCAGCCTGTGGATTGTAGCTCAGAGATGCAGTCTGCTGCAGTGTGGGCCCTGAGGCATCATCCAGCCTGATCAACCCGGTGAGTCAAGGTACCGCCTTGCCCTGGACCATGGGAGGCCGTTTGGCAATCTGTGCTAACATCTCAGAAGCTGAAGGAGATGAAGCTACGTGAATGCCTCAGTGTAGACAACACCTTCTGGGCCCTTACTGATTCTTGTGATAGAGCTGGGATTGCACTTCCTGTGGCACAGGTGGCAAACTGAGGGGCATCAGAAAGAGAAGAGAAGCTTCCCTGAACACAGACCTAGGGAAGCAGGACCTGAGCCTGATTGCTTGGCTCTAACACTTACCGAAGCCTCGGTATGGGGACTGTCATCCTGTCAACCAAGGGACTCAGCCGGTAATAATCTAGAAATGTTCTCGCCACATTTCTTCCCAGTTTCATATCTGCAGATGTGTGTTAAGGAGCAGCTTTGAAAAGAGACTGAGCAGGGTGAGAAGAGGCCTAGTTATAAACAAATAAATAAACAAACAAACGTACAAATAAAGCAATGGTAAAGATAGTGTCGTTGCTCCCCACTCTAGGGTTTTAGCGTGCATTGTCCTTTTGGTCCTCACAAAACCTTCAGTGGTAAGTATGATCCTCATTTCATAGACAAGAAACTAAAATGAACAGAACAGAAGTAAAGGTGGGGAGTGGACATTGGGGTCTAAGTAACCATACCCTAAAATCTGTGCACCTATCTTTTAAGTATACTGGGCTTTTTAAGTCTGGCCTCAAGTGGTCCAGAATGAAGACTTACAAGCAAGTCTGAAAGCCAAGAGACCCTTTGTTTCATACAGAACAGGTTTTGCCTGACCTTCAAGGACCAGGCATCTCTCTTGAGAGTAATTTCAGGAAAGCTCCCAGACTCTAAATAGAATTCCATTTCCCCTTGCTGTTTGACAAATAGTGGAGTCCTAGGGTATAGATTGGTAGTCTATTTATTGAATCACAAATTCCCCCAGGGAAGGAGAAAGCTCCAGTTCTATACTGGTATTAACATCCTGGGATCAATTAATACAACAACTGTGTATCTGCTTTATGCATGATAGCCATATTTCTGGGCTCTCTGCTATTTCCTTTGCCCGAAGGGCCTTTCTAACTCTCCCTTAGCTAATATGCAGTATGAAGAGGTAGCCACTACCTCTTCATTAGATTTTCCTGGATCTTCCCTGCTGTCATCCCAGGGCTGAGAGTATTGTCCTTGCTCCCTAACACCATGGCTTAAGAACTGACCTCACAGGGTAGACATTAAGTGTTTACTCACAGTGGTTCCTCCACCCCACCCCCATCAGCTACAAACACCCAAGCTGTCAACCTTCCCCATGAGACTTCTCATCTCTTGATTTCGTCTACCTCTCTCCATTCCCCAGAATAGGTCAGCATCACCTTTTGCCTGGACAATTGCCATCTTGTTCACTGGGCCTCCTGTCCCAGAACTGCCCTCTCTGGGATGCTTTCAATAGTGACGTTAGGGGCTGTATTCTCTATTGCAAACTCCATAGTGTTACTCATTGACTAAAATCCTCAGTGTCTTCCAGTTGCTGTTCAGAGCTTGGCCCTTGGTTATGTTCTCAACTCTCCTCTTGTTACCTCCTGCCTCCCATCCCTTTGCAGTTCCTACCCTTCTAATCCTGTCACTCCTAGGTCTTTGTTCACTGTGTAGCCCAGTTAGATCATCATGCCAAGCACGCCTTATAGGACCAGATCCTTCCCAGCCTCCAGACTCCCATTCAGTTCTTACATTAGTGGGCATATCCTTCTCGGTGCCTTTGCTGGGGACAGGGTCCTCCTAGGTCTGCCATGGCATCTTTGCATAGTTCTCTGCCAGTCAGACTACTCAGCAATACTGAATGTCAACCAGTCCTTCTTTGTGATAGCTCCTCTTGTCCATACAATCTACGGGGAAGAGGTCAATTTTGCTTGACTCAATCATCTAAATACCTATGTGCTATTGTAAGATAAATAATGAATAGTAACATCCAATAGCTAAGTAGCTATTATTAATATGTGCTAGGCCACCTCATGACAACCCAATGGGAGAAGGCTATTATTGTTCCTATTGCTCAGACAGGGTAAGTGACTTTCCCTAAGGCTACATACCTTGTAGATGCTGAAATTGGGATTTAAACCCAGGCCTTGGCTCTCTGGGACCTACACCATTTCACATTTGCATCTACTTTTTTCCTACCTAATAAACCACTGGAGCCCCACTTGTCCTGTGGAGAAGATTCGCAGCACTGACCCAGGACTAATGGAGCTGAGGATACAGGTGACATGCACAGTAGCAGCACCCCGGGGCGGCTAGTCCCAGGGAGTCTCTGGAGAAGGACTGCTCCTAGCCGAACTGTAAAGACAGGACAGCTGAAGAGGCCTTCAGACAAGAACACAGAAATGGTTTTCCATTCACACATACATCTACACAACATTTTCTTTATCTGTCTTGGGCTGTGATAAGCGAAGGAACTTAACCAATGCCATGTAGCCGATAATGGTCAGACCAGGAGTCAAATCTGGGTAGGTCTGATTCCAGACTATGAGTTTCCACTGCCTTGGACCGTCTCTCAACTTGAAGGCACCTTTTCTGTCAGAGCCTGAGTCATTCCAGGTCAGAACATGGTGGGAGGAGGAGAAACAGCAGGTCCGTTGTTTACGACAGCGAGCTGCACTGCAGGCTTGCTGTGCTCTGAGACTGCTACCTGCTTTCTTTCTCTAGATGTGTCTGACCTTCTCTGTCCCCTGCTCTGAAAAGTCCACAAGCTGGCACTGAGCATGGCCTCTCAGACTAGCAGCCCCCAGAGGGCGTCTCGTGGCCAGGGCCTGCAGAGGCAAGCTGGCTGCTTGAACCCAGACAGTCTCTAGTTGGCAGAGACCAAATCGTGGTTATGCGTGTTGAAAGGAATAGCTGCAGGGCATGGGAGAAATGAGAGGTCCCTGTGGACTGAGCTGGTAAGCTGCAGCAGACATTTTTGGAAACAGATGTGTCTAACCCAAATCCTGGTTCTGCCACATGCTATGGACAGCAGATTTTAATTTCCAAAGATGTCTGCAGCGGTGTCTCTGGTCTCACAAGCTCCTCCAGGATGACCTTGATACTCCTCCCACTGAAAGGCATGGTCCTTGTTCTCCCCCCTCGGAGTCTCGCAGACTTTAAACTGGCTGAGAACCAAAAGAACGACACGAGTGGAAGTGACATTGTGAGACTCGCACGGCAAGGTCAGCTACAGCAACGGAAAGGAATCAAGCGAGGGTCCCGAGCTCACGGACAAGCAGACTGAGCACCCCAAGGTCCCGGGACTAGGCACAGAAACAGAAGATAGACTCTTGAAGTGAAGGTCAGCCTCCACTTCTACAGCATGCTGTCATTCCAGCCCCAGCCACCCACTCTTTTCCTACAGCTGAATCAGGCTCCATAAAAGACCCTCCCACTGAGACCCATCCAAACGTCTGGGATGTCCTTCTGCATGAGGGCTGCTTTATTGGTTGATGAATAAAGTTGTTTTTGGCCAGTGGCTTAGTAGAGTAAAGTGAGGCAGGAAATCTGAACAGAAATATAGAGAGAAAGTAGGTGGAGTCAAGGAGACACCATGTAGCTGCCGAAGGAGAAGGATACCAAATAGAACCTTACACAGTAAGCTACAGGCTTGTGGTGTACACAGATGAATAGAAATGGGTTAATTGAGATGTAAGAGCTAGCTAGAAATATGCCTGGGTGGTTGTCCAAACATTATTGTACTTAATATGGTTTCTGTGTGATTAGCTGGGTCTGAGTGGCCGGGAAATGAATGAGATACAATGCTACAAATAGCACTGTTTTAAGCCATAAATTTTAGGGGAAGAGTGTTTAACAAAGAAATAGAGAACTAGACACAGAAAGATCTAGCACAGGGCACTCCATCGCCCTGAGCCTTTATGTCTTTGTCTGTGAAATGCCTGCTTCACAGATTTGCTGGGTGGCTGGATGTAGTTGGCGAGCGGCATAGGGCTGACTGAATGATGAATGAATGAATGAATGAATGAATGAGAGAAAAAGAAGCCTCATCTCTTCCTTACTGTCTATACTAAAAGGCAGACCCGAGGTACCACAAAATAGTTGCCTTGCTCACCAACACCCTTGAATATTTACAAAGGAATTGGACTGTTCCACAAGGCCGGAGCTAATCATTTAGATGGGCTCTGTTACAAAGGCAATTTTAAAGGTGGTTCTCATCTAGGAAAGACCTCCTTCCCTTCCCCACTCCATCCACAAAGCCTTATTCACTCCAGAGTATTTCTTACACTCACCCTGACTGAGTGAAGGAGAAGGACAAAGGTGAAGGAGAGTAAAGATTGATTGAACATTTTCAATTAAAATACGATGTCTTAGAAGACAGATTTAAGATCTAGGTAAAGAGAGGCAATAGTTTTTTTGGCTGGGCCATTTTCAATATATTGATGTACTCAGAGAGGAAAAACTAGGGTGAGAGCTCTCGGCCATTCATTATCCACAAAAATCTTGGGATAGTTTTGTATGCTGATTTTTTTCTCGCCCTCAAGTTTAATCCATCGGTCTGCTTCTTATAGACAGCAGGGAATGGTCAGCAACCAGGGCAGGTGGGGCTGGGAGCCTAAAGTGCTGAGGATGGAGGATGGAGTCACTGGTGCAGTTGAAAATTTGGACTAATGTGGTGACTTCTACCAAAAACTATCTTGGCATAGAATAGCTCCAGCCTCCTTCTTCATGGGGCTCTTTAACAGATGATGGGAAGTAAGATGTGTTCTGAGATTTTCACCCATCCATCCATCTGTTCATCCATCTACCCATCCATCTATCCATCCAGCTACCCATCCACTATCCATCTGTCCATCCATCCATCCATCCATCCATCCATCCATCCATCCTCCATCCATGCACCCATTGTGGATTCAAACACTTGTTGGAGTCTTCCTTGGGGTTAGTTGAAGATGAATTAGGAAAATGCACTTCCAAATCTAGAGGAAGAAAACAGACTTCCAGTTAACTATATCACCAAGCAGGTAGTTAGATCCATTGTTGCCTTGACAAAAGTGGCTACTACAGTGTACTCTGTGCCATGTGGTTACTGTCACCAACATTCACCACAGCTTGACAAGACCAGAGCATGAGTTCACATGTATTTTACAGATAAGAAAATAGTAATCGGGGTTTATTTTATTAACCCAGAGTCGTCTTCTTTGAAAATGATAGAGGCAGAATTAAACCCCAGGATCTTCTCAGCATATGTGTGCTGTCTTTTCTCTGGAGTGTGATAAAAATTGCAAACACAGAATTCACTCACCATGGAGAGAGGAATACTCCAAATGGAGAAACTTTGAAAGGCTTCATGGAGATAGATGTGTAACTAAGATTTGAAGGACAAAGATAACCTTAAAAGGGGAGAGATGGAGCTGAGAATGAAGCCCAATAGCACTCATTTGCCTAGCAAGGCCCAGTGTTCAACCTTTCCTACTATAAGAAAAGGGGAGTGGTGGAGGCACATGTGTGGCTAGGGACCATGACATGGCATGAAAGACAACAGGGAAGGTTGGAATCTCACCTACCCAGATGTAGAGTGGGAGGTAAGGCTGTGATGCAAAGGGCCAGACTCACTAAAACACCGAGAAACTTAAACTTCTATTCAGAGAGATGGCTCTGTTGCTAAGAGCACTGGCCGTTCTTCCAGAGGAGCTGGTCAGAATCCTAACATCTATACAGTGGCTCACAACTGTCAGAATCCTAGCATCCATACAGTGGCTCACAACTATCTACAATTCCACTTCCAGATGACATGATGCACTCTTCTGGCCTCTGTGTGCACTGCAGATACATCTTTTAAAAGCCCTTCTATTCTATAGGCAGTGAAAACCAGTAAATACTAGGGATTGTGTCTATCATTCTCTCATTAACATACCTTCACTGACCATCTACAATGTTCAGAGTTTTTTGGAAGTTTCAGGGTATGCTGACTAAAAATCAAACAAAAACAATCGTTTTTAAGACTAGAATTAGAGACATACTACAAAGTACAAAAAACATGGTAAAGTATGAAACTGTGATTCTAATAGTGTTATGAGAAAATGTAGTCAAAACCTGAGGATAATGGAGACATGAATAGGCCTCTCTGAGAAGGGGATCATTGAGAAATAATCCTTCTGTACACTGTGTGAATAGATGTTGCTATGATTGGTTTAATAAACAAGCTAACTGGCCAATAGACGAACAGGATCAAGTCAGGTAGGCAAGAACTGAGAATGATGGAATGAAGAAGGGCAGAGTCAGAGGAGACACCTGCTAGCTGCCAAAGAAGCAGGACATGTAGAAAATGAGGTAACAAGCCATGAGCCATGTGGCAAAGCATAGATAAGAAATGGGGGTTAACCTAAATGTAAGAGTTAGGTAGTAGTAAGCCTAAGTTTTCGGACGGGCATTTATAATTTATATTAAGTCTCTGAGTCACTTATTTGGGAAGCAACTACCAACTTTTTAAGAGCAGGGAGTCAGGACAGGAAAACTTCGCCTTCAGGGAACATAAAAACCAGCAGTGAGAGCGGGTGCAACATCACCTATGGATTGAGAGAAAAGTACAGGAGACAGGTGGCCTGAGAGGAGAGAGAAACAAAAAGTGCCTGGGAAAGAGGGACATACAAGATGGGGGATCTCAGAAGGCCTGGCTGTAGGCTACTGTGAAGAGTCTGATCCTCCCAAGTGACAGAGAGGCTAACGGACCGTCTGAAACAGGCAAAGGACACAGCCTGATTTACACCATAGGCATCATTGCTGTGTTAAACATCTGAAGCAAGTGTGGAAGCAGGAGAGTAATTATGGTCCAGGGACGAGGTGTGGGGATCTGGATGGTGCTGAGGTAGTGGGGCTCGCAGGGTTCTCAAGGACCCTAGGAGACAGACCGTGCCTGGGGAGCCTCTGTTCTGTCTCAGGCCTCAGATCTGGAGCCGTGGATGAGCACATGTGTGAGGAATAAAAGCCCACACAGTGGTGATCTGGGCCATGTCCCTGCTCTGTGTCTAACTTCTCTGTGAATAAAGACAATATCCTTGGAAGTCCCATCTCATCATCCTTCCATAAACATTACCGAGGAGCCACTGGTCTGACGAACACCCCTGCCTTGCGGAGCTTACACTGCAGCCACAGGAGGCAAATGTAAACCTATGGGGTATGCCAGAAGATGATAAGCACGGAGGTAAAGAGCAGGGGAAGACAGTGCACGGCAGGAAGCAACCACCACACTAAGCAAGGTGGTAAGAGGGAACTTCAACAAAAGGGTAGGCTTGCAACGCACTTGGAGGAGACTGATGGGCTTGCCAAGTGGAGAACGAGCCTTCTCATCAAAAGCAGGACTTGCAAAATCCAGCTGATCATACGCGGGATAAAAGTGAACCTTGGGGATGAGTCCCTTCACGCACACACACTGGCACATAGCAATTTCCAACTCTCCACGCTCGAATGCCACAAACCTCCCTCTGGATCCGGGGCTTCCTCGCACCATCCCGCTCCTTCCAGCACTGCCCCACAGCTCTGCTGCCTTCTGACCCCTCCCTTAGGCTCCATCAGAACCACCAACAGGCTCACCAGGCCAGTCCTGCCCTGCACTGCAGAATGCTGAGGTCCTCGCCATTCATCTCACCTCCTCTTCCCCGCAGTGTGTGTTACATGCAGCTCTGCTCCCTACTCTCATCTTGCTGATGAGACATCATATGTCACTCATCCCATGAGGCACATCAAATATTGGTCCCAAGGAAGACTGAAGGTCAGTTGTCGCTTACTCTTTATTTACACATTTACTAAATGCTACTGTACAACAGACACTGTCCGAAGAGTACCAAACTTCATGACAGTCTCTCCTTGCCATCATGTTGTCTCCAAATCAGAAAGCTTAAGACCTACATGATGTGGGAAGTCCTGAATATGTGTTGCTTTTATTGGTTAATGAATAAAGCTGCTTTGGCCTACAGCAGGGCAGAATAGAGTAAGGCAGGAATTCCAGAAGGAAAAAAGGTGCAGTCAAAGAGACACCATGAAGCCGCCGAAGGAGACAGCCGGAACTTTACCCGGTAAGCCACAACCTTGTGGAGATACACAGAATCATAGGAATGGGTTAATCTAAGATGTAAGAGCTAGTTTATAAGAAGCCTATGCTATTGACCAAGCAGTGTTGTAATTGATTTAGCTTTTATGTGATTATTTCGGGTCTGGGCGGCCAGGGAACAAACCAGCAGCTCCACCTCCCCCTACCTATCTGTTAAGTATTTTTTGAATGGCATACCTCTCTGTCAACAATGCAATAATTCCAATCAGACCAAATTAGACCGAATTAAAAGACACCCAGGTTTAACGGCTGTCAGCACTCCTGGGTGCCCCCCTCCCCGGGAAAACATGGAAAGGGGAACAGAGAACCAAAAGACCATGGAAAACTGGGAGACCACATGTTCATTCTCGGGGGGTGGGGTGGGGATGGAGCAGTTTAAATAGCCCGTGGGAGTGGTCTTGATCTACCCTGGGGAGGGGTCACCATTTGGCAGGCTTTCCTGACCCTCCCTGGGGAGGGGTCACCGTTTGGTGGGCTTTCTTGGAGGTGGAGTTTGGACTGAGGCAACTCCCAGGGGAGGGGGTTTATGCCAGGAGCTGGGGTGAAGCCCCCATTCAAACAATATCCTCTGTCTGGAAACGTCCAACTGAAAGCTCACACTGCTATGCCTGCCCGCTATGAGAGGATTCTGCAGAGGGGTGGACCAAAGACAGGCCATTTCTCTTCCCTAAGGCCCACAGCACTGCTAGACTATTAAGAGGCAGCTATCTGGGAGCCTCTTGGTAAAGCCTGAAAAACACTGTGGCAATGAACACATCTTTTGTCTCTGCTTCCCTTGCCAGTCCTCCTATAAGGTCAGAAGGGAGCAGGACTAACCAGACAAATCCTGCTCTGGAGCGAGGGTGCGGACAGCAGGTATAGTCAGAGAGGCCTTTGCAATAGCAAGAAAGCCTCCCAGACCGCAGGACACCTAAGAGGGGCGGGGAGTGGGGCAAACAAGAGAGAAAGATGCAAACAGAGCTACTCAGGGAAGCTAATCAGAATGAAGCTGAAAGAGAAGGAGAGAAAGATAGCAGAGGAGGAGAGATGGAGTTGGACTTGAAAACTAAAGGAAAATGAAGTGGGGACAGAGAAACGAAAAAATAGAAGCAAGCGACCGGAAGAGAGGGCATATGAGTGTAAGCCATATATACAGACAATAGAGAGGAGGGAGGGACAGAAGGAAGGAAGCAGGTGATGAGACAGAAAGGGAAAGCAGGAAGCCGGGGGGGGGGGGGGGGGGGAGAGGGGGACACAGTGTGAGTCAAATAGAAACAGTGGGAGGCAGTGGACAGACAGGAGGGAATGGTTTACTGAGGCAAAGTCAGCTCCCTGGGAGGGTTCTCATCCCCCATCTTGAAGCTTGCTTCCCCAGGAGGCAGCCTACCTGAGACCAGGGGAAGGGGCTTGCATAGCATGGACCAATAGTGAATTCGAAGTCAGGCTAACTCTGAGGCTCCATGTTAGTTTCTGTTTGTCATAAACTCAGTGCCTTAAAACACCAGACATGCATTTCCTTACAGCACTGTGGGCCAAAGTTTCTCTGGGACAAAAAGAAAGTGTTGCCAGGCCTGCACTTCCTCAGGAGGCTGCCTGGAAAACCCATTCATTTCTGCTGGCTGTTGGCATTCCATGGCTTGTGGCCACATCCCCATAGGCTCCGTCTCATTGGTTCACAGGTTCTCCTTTTGTTCACACATACTAAATGTCCTTCTGTCTCCCTCCCGTATGGACCCGGGTGATGCCATGTAGGGCCCACTTATTAAGTTAGGGTGCCCCCATCTTGAGGCTCTTAATGAGGGTAAGATAGCAGTGTGGAAGTATCCTCCATCTGACTCCACTGGTAAGAGGAGTCCAGCCAACCAAGGAGAAACTGTCCTCCAAGGACAGAAAGGTGACAGGACAAATCAACATCATGGAGAACAAGAAAGGCGTCAGAGAGAAGCGCAAATCAATTTGCAGATCTAAACCAGAATCTTATACCACAGATATACTGTTGTGGTTTTTGTTTTGTTTTGTTTTGAGACAGCCTCACTGTATATCCCTGACAAGTGTTGAATCTATGATGTAGAGCAAGTTGGCCTCCAAATCACAGCCTCTGCCTTTTCCACGTGTTAGGATGAAAGCTGCATACCACCTTGCCTGGCATATTGCTGTAAATTGGGTTTTAGTTGAAAGAAGCTGTACCTTACTCCACAGTCACAGCAAAGAGAAATAACATGATCAGTGTGGATATGACATTTTGAGGGACCTTAGCAATGGTCACTTTCGAGGCCTCTGAGTACACAGATGGATGACAAACTGGAGGACTAGCCCCAGGTAGCAGGTGCACTGCCAGCAACAAATGGGCCCAAACCACCACTCTTGAGACCTATGCAGAAAGCAGCTACCTAGGCCCCAGCACAGCACATGTGCTCAAACTGACTCATCGCAGCTAGAAAAGCTATAGCAAAAAAATACACTATGAGGCCCATTAGGAAGTAAACGCAACGCTACACAAGCAGACCCCTAAGAATGTCTGTAAAGGCTGTTTTTGTGGGGAAGGTAATACTTATGGGTCCCAGGAATTGGGCTCTAGATGTCTTTGGAGGCCACTATTCAGCCTACTCACCCTCCCAGAGTTCATCTGCTTAATAAATCCACGTCTTGTCTCCTGACAGCATTTTTGGGCTTCTATTTAGAATGTGGGTTTAGGAAGCATACATAGCCTTTAATCCTTTCTTCTATGCATTTAGCTGTGTGATTAGGGACAAACTACTTCTCCGAGCTTCAGTTTTCTCATCTGTTAAGTGGGTAACGCTGCCCACACCCCAGGATTACCCCGCTGGGTAATATCCAATTACAGAGTCAATCGTGGCATGCAGCGCTTTTTAAGTTGTCACGACAACCTATGAAACTGTCATTTCCAACAAAGTGTGAGCTCTTCAGGAACAGAGCTTTGTCAAGTTCAAATTTATCTCTAGAGATAATGAGCACATGATTGACTTAATAACGGAAGCAGCGAGAAGGAGCGAAACACCAAACACCAGGGTAGGAGGAAGACAGAAAAGGCCAGAGAGATAGGGAAGGAGAATTGGGGAAATCCTGTTTAAACTTCTGCTCTCTGGACATTGAGGATAAGCCTTCTATATTGTTTCCATCCTGTGTGCCTCGGTTTCAGGCTGAACCAGATCATCTTTTCCTAATCCCCATTCCCTCTGTTCTGGCCAAAGACCTGAGATATTCTTTCTGACCAAGCAGATGAGAATAATCTTAAGAGGCTCAAAAGTGGCTCCTACCCTCTATTAGGGAACACTGTGGGGAGTGTTCTAATAAGGAAGTCAGAAGGAAAGTCAGGTCAGAGGATGCCCGAACCAGAACAGGTGTGTACCTGAGCTCAAAGGTGACAATGCCTGATTCTATTAAAGTGACTTTGCAGGGCTTTGGGGCTTCAGAAGGCATCAGGCAGGTTGGAACCATTCATTAGTCTTTAACCACTGATTCATTTAGCTGACATCTATCAGGTGATATCTATCCGGCCTGCGAGGCCATTTACACACAACAGACTATGTTCACACGGAGTGAATAAGGCAGTCTCAGCTCTGGGTTGATCAGCTTACAGTCCGGACTGTTGACACCTGAAGCTGGTTCTGTGAGGTGGGACTGTCCTGAGCAAGGCAGGGTGTTCAGCAGCATCCCCAGCCTCTCCCACTAGATGTCAGCAGTGCTCACCCATTGTGAAAACCAGAGCTCTCCTTAAGCATTACCCAGGGTTCTCTGGTGGACTGAGGCTGGAGGTGGATAACGTCTAGGTAACCACTGGGTTAGAGGCCAAAGCAGATGCTCAAAAGTCAATCATGTCTCTTATTTTTTGTCTCTAACCATACCTCCTGACTTCACTTCTCTGAACACAATCTTGATATTTTCTAGACTTACCCTAGTGGTCAGAGAATCACAAACTATATATGCAAGAGGGTGCCCACAGTAGCATTGGCCTACTTGATTTTCCTGTTCTTAATGTTGTTTCTGCTAGTGATGCTCCATTTACTCTTATATCTCCAAATTCATCTTCTATAGTTCATGAGGAGCTAACTCGTGGTGAGAACAGAGTCAATTCTGTCTTGGCCCATAGTGCACTCAGTGTTTGCTTGCCACAGATAGTCATAAAGTACAGCATATGGTCAGTGACACTGAGTTCTGAGACTATAGCAAGAATCACCCGTGCAATAGTTTGCATCTTGAATGTCTTCTAAAGGAACCTGTGTTAAAGGATTGGCCTCAGGGTAGGGTTTTTCGAAAATTGTACAACCTTTAAGAGGTGCAGCCTGACCAGAGAACCTTAGGTCATTAGACATGCACAATCCAGCCCATTCTTTGTGCCTTCTGGCCAAGAGGTAAACAAAATTGTTTCACAGTGTATTCCTCATTATTGCTCCATGATTGCCATCTTTAAGCATTATTTTGGGCCCTCAAATAATGGGTCCATCAGACTATGGACTGGAATCCTTAAAAGTATGATTCCAAGTAAGCCTTTTCTCTTTATAGGTTTATTATCAAAGGACACATACACACACACACACACATAGAGGCACACACATAGAGGCACACACACACAGACACACAGGCACAAGTATATTCCCTTAATTCCAAGGCAGTGGGATACCTGCCAGTAGCTACTTGGAGCCATTATGCATCTATGAGAAGATAGCTTGTGGGAGAATGGGCTTTACATTTAGGATACAGCAGGGGCACTGAGGATGAAGAGCCTGACACCAAGTTCTTATGATAACATGAGCCCCTCCAAATAGTCCCTAAAACTCATAATCCTTTGTACTTAAATGTCTAAGACCTGGTTTCTTCTCCCTTTAGTCAGCTGAATTGGGACTTTGTTATATCTGCCCCATTTTGGATAGCAGAAGACCTTAGTGTTTGTCTCTTCAAGCTCCAGAGTTTATAGGTCTGAAAGAGTTTTGCAACACAGCATAAATAGGTTTTTTTCCCCCACACAGTCCCAGTAAGCCCCATTCTTAAACAGCAATTGCTTCAATTCATTTTATCTTTCCTGCTGGCCAGAACACGGGCAGGTTGTTCTTTCATCCAGGAAGGGTCATATTGATTTTGGTCACAGAATACCAACTCTTTGTCCACCAGAGAGAATTTTCTAATTCAAGTCCTTGTCAGGAGCCAGTTTTGTTTTGCATTACAATGCTTTGGTCCCCCAAGTGGAACTGCTCACCGCCTTCTCTCTCCTTCCACACAGTGTAATCAGCAGCAATTAATTCTAATCACAAGGAGACAGCGAGAATGAGCAGAGCATTAATTGGACAGAAGTAATCAAAATCTCCCTTAGCTCACAGTTAATACCTGCATGCAGGGAAGCGTGAGGAGGCACAAGCATATGCTGTGCACACACACACACACACACACACACACACACATACACACTGACTGGCTACAAATGCTGTGTTTTGTATGAAGCTTACTCCAATGAGATAATTTAAAAGGGGGTAGAAGATGAGTGTTGCAGTAGGAAAAATATCAAAGACTTTGGAATCACGAGGCTCCTACCAACTAGCCGGTGGTTTAAACCTAGCTCTCTTATTTATAAAATGAGGACATGTCGCCCTACTTCAAAGCAACTTAGAATATTAAGTAGGATAATGCATAGAAAGCGCTTATTTTTGCAGCAGGACTCCTATAAGTGCTAGACTTCTTTCTTTCCATATTAAATATCTTTTGTGGCTGGTGTAGAATGAAGGCCAAGCGTGTCTGAAATTCAGATCCTTAAATGTTCTTGATCCAGCCTAGCCCCAGCCAAATACCTATCACTGTCCTTCAGCTACCACACACACACACACACACACACACACACACACACACACACACATACGTACTTCCTCTCACTTTTTTTCCTGCTAGGTTTGTAAATTCTGAGAGGGTAGCTTGGAGCTCGGTATCCTGCTGTCTTCACACTGCCTGACCCTTGGAAAACACTGAGTGAACATTCACGAAGCACCTGCTGGTGGAGCTCCTGTCTCTGCTCACTTCCCTGTTCCACTTGCAGCTCTAGAACATCTGTCTTGGTGTCAGTTACAGTCAGACTTTACATCCTTGAAAATGTAGGCACTGTGGTGCACATCTGCAATCAGCACTTAGGAGGTACAGGAAGGAGGATCAGACATTCAAGGTCAGCCTTGGCTATGTGGGGAACTCTAAGCCAGCTTTGCCTCAGAAAGCAAAAACAAAATCAAGACAAAGAAAACAAAGAAATAACAAAAGACTTAGGTTACAAGGTGTTGCTCCTAAGAACTCTCTGCCTACCCTGAGACCGTCCTCAATCCCAGCAGCCTTTGGTCTGTGGTATCATTAAAATCTCCTGTGATCCAGTGCCTGAAGCCCTGTCCAGTCTCTCTTCCATGATGATCTTATGATTTGGCTACTCTGTAGTGCTAGTCAACCCCCAATGTTCCATCTTGTATAACATCTTCCTGAAATTCTCTATCTGCTTAGATCCTTCCTTTTTTCTCCATTTCTTTCTTTTCTTCTTTTATAAAAGCTGAGGGTGTATGAGGTTAGTCCTACCAGTCCTCCAGCAATTCATGATCAACTTTACAGCATCGCATTAATTTTTATATGGCACCTTTGGAACTGAAGGTCACACCATCTGACCTGTGATTTTTTTCTCCTCATTTTATTTGAAAATGTCCCATAAGTCACTGAACTTCCGTGATGCCTAATTTATATATCAACATGGTTGGGACATAGAGCATCAGACATGGGTCTAACACTCCTCAGATGTGGAGAAGATGAACATCTAAACAGATAGATTGAGCAAAGCAGGTTGTCATCTTTAGTTTGGGTGGTTTCAGCCAATCAACTGAACAGTTGCATAGAGCAACAAAGAGACTGTGAAATGGGGTACTCCTTCTGGCTGCCTGCTTAAACTGGGACACTGGTGTTCCTGGCTTTGGAACAAGAACTACAGTATCTCTCCATGGGTGTCATGTCTTCTGGTGTCTGGATTGGTGATTGCACCACCATCCCTCCCTATTCTTAGCCTTTAGACAGAGACTACTGCTACTTGGTATCTCTCAAAACTCTGCTTCTTGACTGTACATCTTGGAACTCTACAGCCTCCATAACTATACAAGTTAACTCCTTATCACATATAATCTATAATATTTATATCAATGCATATGTATGTATAACAATAGAAAGCATACAGAAATAGATATAGGTATATGCACATAAATAAATCTGCATATATATATATATATATATATATATATATATATATATATATATCTTCTGTTGACTGTGTTTCTTTATTCCTGCCCAGTGCCACCAAATTGCAGGCTGTAGGTTTGGACCTCCTGAGGATGCTCCTTTTGATAGGGAGATGTCAGGTCTCTTCCACCAACAATACTCAGCCTTGGTTCTTTCTTCATTATATCTTTCTCTCTGGGTAAAATATTTGAAGGTATAAGAAAAATATCTTCAGGGAATCGTGCATGTGGAGTAGGCAGGACCCTTAGACATCTTGAGCTTTGCATTTCAGAGCACGGAGTAGTCCCATCCTCTGATGCCTTTGTGCAGTGCCTTCTTCTTCCTTCTAGTCATGCTTCTCCTCTTGTGACTGAGTAATCAGACCCATCTGAGGACCAATCCCCTTTAGAGAGTCTTCGCAGACTCCACAGCATCCTCCCAGAATTCTGCACCTATCTGATCCTCAGTGTTCATTTATTTTGTAATTTTTTTTAGGGGGGGGGTCTCTGTGTAACATTCCTGGCTCTCCTGGCTCTTTTATAATTTAAGACCAATAAAGAGTCAGGCTGAAGAGGTGAACTTCCAAGTATCATTTGGGGATGATAAGGCATCTATAAAAACATAACAACTCTGAGAGAGTTACAGCCATTGCAACTCTCAGCCAATATTTGCTTCAGAGAAAAATTGAAATGCAAAGAGGCGAAGAAACACTTGCTTAACACATCCGACCAGAATCGGTCTCGCTGTATTTGAACTCAGGTTTGACTTTCAAAAGCAGACGCATTCTTGGCTATTTACTCAGCAGCATGTCTTGAGTGCTGACTTTTGTCAGGTGTCTGAGCACACAGCGGGATGCGAACACTCAGCCTTGCTGTCCAGGCTGTCCACGGTGATGGCACATAATGACAAAGCACAGCATTCCCTTATGTTATTCAGTGTTATGTTCTGTCACTGAGTCAAAGGCTCTTTGGTCTCACTGGATAATTTCACCACTACAAAGGACGTAGCTAGCTTCCAGGTCAGTCTCTCCCCAAAAGCAGGCAAGCTACTTCCTCAGCACAACCCCTTTGCCTGCCCCGAAATCTCTGGCTGTGCCCACTGTGCAATGAAAGCCAAGGCTGCTGCCAAGTTCATTAATAATTTTGGCTTTCTGGAGGAAGGAGTGGGATTGCTTTGCTCTTCAAATATCAAAACATCCAATTAACACAGCTAATTAGCATCACTAGCAGCAGTCAAAAGAATAGTAATTTAGATGCAGGATTTCAAAGGTTTCCTAGTTGTGGGCCAAGGCAACCCATCTCTTGCTAATGACAAGAGTTCCTCACTTAGGCAGTTCTACACCAGCCATCAATTAACCACTGGGCAGAGACTAGCCTCACCCCTCAGTAATTTGTCTAATCAGAAAAGGATAGAGAAGAAAAAAATGGGGACGGGCTCAGAAGGAAAGAGTAAGACAGGGATGGATGGATACAGAAGGGGAGACAGGAAGATATGAGCGAGGAAGGGGAGCTAAGGTGTGTGTGGGAGACCAGAATCTAGAGAGAATTAGCAAAGAAGCACAGGGCAATAGATACAGATAAAGAACACACAAAAGCAGAGAAATTCAGAGGGAGAAAAACAGAAAAGATGAAATACAGATAATAACTCACGTTAGATAGGTACTTAGAAAAAGGTCTGCATCTATTAAAACCCACAGAAAAGATGGCATGAAGATCTTCTGGCCATGCTATCACTGTGGTGCCTCGGGGGTGATCTGCACAGCTGGACTCCGCTGTGAGCTTACAGTCTGATGATGCTCTTCGGTTCCTGGGAGGTCAATGAGACACCAGGAAGGCAAAAGCAGAACTTGGCTCTCACCCCTCATACTGAAAGTGAGACTTTATCAGCTTTGATTACAACCCCCCCCCCCCCCCACACACACACACTCTATCTGTGCACTGCCTCCTGTGGTACCAAGGCTAAGGCCAACGATCAACTAGATCTATTGCCTTCCCTGAGAAGCACAATCAACGGCTCTCCCAAGTCCAGCTCAGACAGAACTGGTACTCATGTGTCTCTCCTAGCTTCCTGGGCACTTCTGCAGCGGCTCTGGTCTCTTCTTGCTGGTATCCATGCTTCACACTGTTACCAAGACTGACTCCCTGGGACGCATATCTAAAAGGCATCTTTTCCCGACTTAAACCTCTGAAATGATGCTGCATTCCTTGGATTGAATCTGAGCACATTCAATATGGTGCTCAGAGCCCTCTTTTAAGGTTCTGGCTCCTCTGCCCTCTCCAGAGTCATCCCTAATCTTCCCACTTGATATTTCTGCTCCAGCCCTGCTAGATGACATGGGGGACTCTCTGTGCCTTTTCCTCCAGGTCCCCTCCCAGTCTTTGGTTCCTGAAATGCCTCCCGTATCTATAGGGAGTGGCAATAACGAGCCATGTAGTTGATACTACCTATAAAAAACTTCAAACTCTAAACGCAACCAACTAATCACTTCACCAGCCAAGTCCATCTACAGGAAAGAGACTGCCATGGGTTCTCAGTGGGTGCCTCCTCTATGGAGTTGAGCTTCACCCACAGTAATCCATCTTCATCATTCGACATCTCCTTGTTTCCAGTTCCCTGTTCAGAAGTGTTTATACAGTCTATGTGACTCCTCCCCTTTGGGCCATTCATGAGTGCTCATGGTGTGTAAGTAGCTGCAAAGAACACCAACATTTATAGTGACTAGGGCAATCCCATCATCCACCTGGCCCAGGCAAGATGTTACTAATCAGCATTTTAATGAAGGCTAATTACAACAGCTGATGTCTCCCACCAGGTAGGGGGATAGCCACAGATGGCCACTGCATTAGTTACTTTTCTATTCTCTGGTAAAATACCATGGGCAAGGCAACATGGAGAAGAAAGGGTGTAATTGAGCTTATGGCTCAAGAGAGATAAGAGTTCATCATACCAGGGAATCCTGGGAGCAGGGAGAGCTGAGAGCTCACATCTTGAACAACAAACAGAAAGTGGAGAGAGCAAGCTGGGAATGGCTCATGGCTTTTGAAACCTCAGAGACTGACATATTTTCTCCAGCAAAGTCACATCAAACCTACCCAAACAGGTCCAACAACCGGAGACCAAGTATTCATACACCAGAGACTATGAAGGACATTTCATTTAAACCACCACAGACCCAAGACATCCTTAACTTACGTGAGAGCTCACGTAACAGCTATACTGTATGTGTGTGGTTAACTCTGGAGAGACTGAAACTGTAGGGGCCAATCCCCACAGAAGACCCAACTAGCAGTAGGTACTGACCTCTGTCCCACTACTGACATGAACGTGGTTAGAGTAGGAGGCTAGCCTGGGCTTGTAGTTTGCAGAAGTTGTAACAAATGGGCACAGTCCCTTCTGAGGTCTCTCCTGCATGGCATCCAATCTTTATCAAGTGCGATCAGATCTCCCTGTTTCTGGTATTTCTGGTCAGACCTTCTAGGCTACAAAAACGAGACTTTGGTTTTGAGGCTTTGCTTTTTCTTTTGCGTATGTATATGCATGTGTACATGTTCATGTATGGGGATCTGGGGGTGCGTATGCATGGAGGCCTGAGGCCAACATAAGAAGATTTTCTCAGTCACTACCCACTTTGTGTGGAGCCTGGAGCTCACTGATTCAGCTAGACTAGCTGGCCAGCAAGTCCCAGGCATCCTCCTGCCTCTGCTTCCCCTCAGTGCTGGGGTTAGAGGTGGACACTATCACACCTAGTTTTTTATGTAGGGACTGAGAAATAAACTGGCAAACACTTCACAGGCTAAACCATTTCCTCGTACCTCACCCCGCCCCTTCATTTAAGAAATTTTCTTCTCTTCCCGAGAGCCGAGTATTTGGGGATTATGCCAGATCCAAGCCCTCACTGAAGTTCGGTGTTTAAAAGGGCAAGCTGTGGAATTTGGCAGCTTTCATGGAAATGTTGCCCCTGCCCGCAACACCAGCTGTATGGTTTGGGGAAAAATTCTTTCTTTCTAAACTTCAGTGTTTTTGTCAATCAAATAAGAACAAGACTGCCTATCCCATCTTCTTTGTATGGTTGTTTTGAGATTAAATAACGTGAAATATCTGAAAAGATGTCTGCCACATGACAAATTACCCTTCCTTAACTCTGCAACTTTACTTAGAGAAGATGGACGTTCTCAGTCACCATTATTTGTTTCCTTTCTAATGGAAAGGATGAAGTATGGGCTTCATAATACTCCTAAAACCATATAAGGAGAAGCATTTACTAGTCTAGGCTAATCCAACAGGTTAGGTATATTACAAATATATGCATGCATATATATATATATATATATATATATATATATCCCACACCGATAATATAATAATCTCATGCTATTCCCTAGTTCAAGAACCTCCTCTGGTTCATTACCAACTAGAAACTCAAAATCAAAAGTGGCACTGTGGCATTCAAATCTATTATCTGGTACCAAAAACCTCCTTTGAATAGCTCTGTCACTTCAGATAGGCAAGTTGCTTTTGCTTCCTCCACCACCACCAGCACCCATTATGTAGCTATGGCTGACCTGGAACTCACTATGTAGAGCAGATTGGCTTCGGTCTAGATACAGGCCTCATGGAGTGCTGGTTTTAAAGACATGAACCATGATGCCCAAGTAAAGGCCAGTTTTTAACTTGTTCTTATTTAGATGATGCAAACTCTAGAATGCTCTCCCCATTCACCTCCAGACTGTGTGTGCCTTCCCTGGACTAGGAGGATAGAAGAAGCTGTTTTGCTCTGCTTTCAACTGCAATGCTTTAAAACAATGGAGCCTTTCACAGTTAGAGGTTAACGTGGGGTATATTACCACTTGAAATCTTCTCTACTTGAAGGTCCAGAGTAGGTCATTTTAGGTGCTTTGATGTGGTTAAAAGTTTAGACTTTGAAGCCAAAAACCTGTAGTCGAATTCTATATGATCGTGATGGGTAATGTGTCAATTTGAATGGACTATGATACGGGGTCAAGCATTATTCTGGATGTTTCTGTGAAGGTGTTTTGGGATGAGATTAACATGTAGATCCACTGGCATTGAGTATTGCAGGTTCTTTTCAATAGTGTGATGGGACCTTATGCAGTCAGTTGAAGACATGAGGAGCAGTAAGGCTCCATGTCTCCTAACAAGAGGAACTTCTGCAGCCTATGGCTCTTGGTTTGAACTTCAGCATTGCTTCTCCCTTGGCCTCCAGAACCATGCAGAGGAATCTTCAAAAATAAGAATCTAATCTCTCTCTCCCCCCTCCATCTCTCCCTTCTTTCTCCCTCTATCCTATTGTTATAAAGAACTGTAACGTAGCTGCTTGATGACTGCACCTTTTCCAGATTAATAGGTTTCCATAACTCTTTGCTTCCAAAATCATGAAAGGAAATGTCTGATCCTCCCTTTCAAGATTACTGTGATAGGTCATTGTGTTCCTGTGCTTTGTGCACACATCTGTTTGGAAAACCTTATTGGTATGCCCATCCTCTTCAGGGCGTGGTCTCCAATTACTTTGGCCCTCTTGACCCTATTGACCCTCCTGGGGTCTCAGAGCAGCCTTAGCCCACACTAGACCCCTTACTCTGTCCTTTCAGCATCTAAGCATACTGAATGATCATGGTAGGACAGGTTGGGGATCCGGTAGAGATGTCTAATTGAGAGCCAGAGCTTGAGGCTACTGTGAAGGCATCAGCTATGACCCTGAAAAACACTGGGTCCTCAATTTAAATGCATCCCATTGCCTTTTGTCCTGACAAGGTAATAAAATATCCTCAGCTAGTATAGTACAGATTCGAAGGTGACTTTCTGCTTTCTGCTACAACCTAAGCAGGCAAGAAGAGTGACAATGAATTTTGGGTCTGAAGGAAACAGACCTTGTGAGGAGGGTGGTAGGTCGGCGCACTGGCAAGTGCTCAGGGGGCACACAGGAGTGGCCCCCACACAGTGCGAAGCCAGTGCTCTCTTTCATTTCATAACTTTCAGAAAGAATGGCATTTGTTTCCCAGTGAAGGCAAAAGTGAGGAGAGCCTTGGGCTCTGGCTGCTCCAGGCTGAAGGTTTTGTTTTGTTTTTCTGGGCATTTTGTTCTAGAGCAGCAACACACTCACACCCTTGGATTGGGGATCTGCACAGCTTTCCCCCCTCAGTGTGGACTTGGGGGTGCTGAGGTTCCCATAGGCACACTCAACAGGAGGCTCAGCCGGGAGGTCTTGTTTGGCTCTCAAGCTTCCCTGGGTCTTGCAAGCACTGTTTTCTCTCTGGAATCTGGCCTAGAATGATCATTTCGTTCTTAGACTTTCTGCTCGAGGACTCTTCCTCTATGAAACCATCCCATCCCTCTCCAAGTTATGTCCCTTCTTCCTCGTGTTCCTTCTGCAGTAGGTACCTTCAAAGGACACTCTCATGCATAGCTGTATTTGTGTGTCAGCTTCTCCACACAGAACTCTGGCGTGCATGGCCTTGCCTGACCCATTTCCAGCTTCTCAGTCCCTACTGTCAGGCAAGTATGGAGGGGTGCCTGGAAACTGCTTATTAAACAAACGTTGCCCATAATGAATTAGAAGCACCTGGTCCTTTGGACGTCTGTGTGCTCACTGACTTCTCTCTCTGTCCCAACTCACCAATGAGTATGCTTTGGCACTGAAGCCACATTTCTGGCACCACAGAGGACCTAGGACACCCTCATCAGGACCTTAGGACTTGACCCATCACCTATTCTTGTTTGCACCTTGAATTTGGGATATATCTGGGGGAAGGATGTTAGAACCATCATACTTCAACTTCTCCCTAGGGAAGCAGTCCTGTTCAGCACTGATTCCCAGTGTCCAGCACAGAGCTGCCTATGGAGTGGTAAGTATCTGTTTTGCATTCCCCACATCAACACTTTCACTAATGGAAAATGAAAGCCTGAAGAAGAAATTTTGTCACTGAGTCATATCCTAACTGGCTTCTCCAACCTCCTGGAATCTACTGGCTTCTTTTCCCTGGGGCAATGTTTCCTGATGTAATCTTAATATGTCCTAAGTCCTTTACTACTTGTCCCAAGTTTGTTTTAGCTCATTGAGAGCATGGATGAATTATTATGCTTTAGAGACGTAGAGACAAAGGGCAGTGTGATGTGGTAGCAAGACAGTGACCTTGGGCTAATCTACTGATGAGCATGATGATCAGCCTCCTCGACCACCAGCCAATTGGAACCATGAGGCTGATCTCTCTGGGTTGCAGTAAAGACCCATGCTAATATGGTGGTACTTCCCAGCTGGCCTCAGGACCAGCCGCCATCTCTGGAGGCAGTAAGGACCCATGCTAATATGCACCATCATCTTGGGATTCAAGGAGATGCGTTTGTTTTCAAGTGGTACTTCCCAGCTGGCCTCCAGGACCAGCCGCCATCTCTGGAGGCAGTAAAGACCCATGCTAATATGCACCATCATCTTGGGATTCAAGGAGATGCGTTTGTTTTCAGGTGGTACTTCCCAGCTGGCCTCCAGGACCAGCCGCCATCTCTGGAGGCTGTCTGCCTTTACCGCAATGCCTCATCCAGGTTCTCTGCCAGGCCAGCACCTTAGTATTCACAGTGCCATCCTGTTCACGGCAGAGCAGCCACTGGCCATAAACGCTGACATTTTGAAGATTGAAGTGTTTTGGATTAGTCATGCACAGGGAAATATCATCATTCCTTCTTGTCCCATTCTGCAATCTAAAAATGACTTGTAGCGGAGCCCAGGAACTTCTGCAGAACTCAGTGGCTTCTCCCCAAATAGCTCTTTCAGGTGAAAAGCCATGACTGAGTGAAAGACTCCCAGTTACTTAGGAAATAAAACATACAAGGGGACACAGTACTCTGGAAGCAGAGGTCTGTTCAGTGAGAGCTGGGAAGTCTACTGACTCCCCAGGGATGGTGGGTGCCCCAGGGTCGAGGAAGCTTAGGACCAGGAAGGCCTCATCCCTTGGTACTCTCTAGGGGAGCACAGGAACAGAGCAGGTACTGTAGGGTCATGGCTTCTGGCTCAGCCTGACACGTGCACACACCCCCCCTCCATTCCCGCATCAAGTAAATGATGCCAGTGAGCTGACGCTTCCTTGCCTGAAAGGAAGTAGGGACTGTTTCAAATGACGGCCTCCAGAGCTAAGCACGGGCACTGGCTGTGGAGATGAAACAACTTTCTGGACCTCCTCCCTAT
Source organism: Microtus pennsylvanicus (assembly GCF_037038515.1). NCBI lineage: Eukaryota > Metazoa > Chordata > Mammalia > Rodentia > Cricetidae > Microtus > Microtus pennsylvanicus. The sequence continues at coordinate 47,320,425 of NC_134591.1, read as the reverse complement.
GCTGTGAACTCTGTCCATTCCCACAATCCCAGGGACGGCCTCTTGCATGTGTTTTTTTACTATAATGCATTGCCAAAGGCAAGAGAGCTTGGAAATCGTAGTCTGCCCTCAGTGGAGAGCAGGTTCAGACAATAGTCAGCTTGTTTACAGGAAAACTCAAGAGAAGAAGCTCTTTTGCTTTAAAACTGATTGTTTGTAGTAGTGTCGGTAAGCCTCCATCCAGGCAACCAGATGGCCTCTCAGCATATCTTTGGCCTGCTGGGAGCCCAAGTGTGTGATCACACAGAATCGTGCAGCATCGAACAGCTATCAGTCATGACTAGGAATCAGTCAGGGTGTGAAGTACTGATATCAACTCATTTCCTTTTCACAGAGACCCTGAGAGGTTCATACTATCATCTCTATTCAGGAGCCTAGAGTGCAAAGAGGCCAAAGTAAGTTGCCCAAAGACACAGAGGCTTAGAAATGAAACCAGACTCACGCCATCCAGTTGGCATTCCTAACTACCACACTACACTGGTGTAAATCCCCGGCCCTGCACCACTGGCTGACCTTGCCTTTCTCTGTCCCTAGGTTGAAATATTCTGAGTCTTTGAGGGCAGCTAGAAGGATGCTGTCTAGACACTCCTGCATTACCCTTGTGTCCAGCTAGACCACAGACAACTCTGTGATTAGGCCATGTTTTAGGATTGAGAGGAGACACTATGAAAAATAGCCCTATGATCCACAGGCTGCCATCTGCTGAAGGAATGCTCATGAGACCAGAGATCAGAGGCCACTCTCCAGGGGCTCCCAGCATGAATCTCTTGAGTGAATGTCTTCTTGGGCGTTTGGTGCTAGGAAACACCTATAGTGGTTTATGGCATTAAGCGCCTTCATTGCAATTTGCCACAAATCACAAACAAATTAGCAAATCCGTTCAAGTCACTGGCCTGTAGACACACAGACCGGGGTGTCTCTTGGGACACGACTCATTCCCCACCGGAAAACTTCCTTGCAAGATACACTATGCACAGACTCCTGACTTCAGACACCCCTGGCTGTCCCTTAGCTCAACTCAGAGCCCCTTATCAGACACTTAGACAGGGAACAGAGGAGAGAGAGGGGGAGTAAAGTATGGAATTGAGTTCCTTTAAGGTGAAGGTCAAGTTCCCTGTTTCCTGAAAGGCTCAACAAATGGTATTTGAATCTGATTCTAAATTGTACCCTGGAAAAGAAAGAAGATAGAGGGAGAGGGAGGCATGGGGGGGGGGTTGAAAGGAAGAGAAGAGTAGCAGAAGACCTGCCAGCAGATGAGACTGAGAGGGAGAGGAACAAGAGAAGGGACTATTGAGTCTCTCTGGAGTTGGAACCACTCTCTGGGACACAGTATTTCATTGACCCCCTCAGTCAGGTACAGAGTCAGGACATTAAGCAACTTGCCTAAAGTCATCTCAGTGGAAATACTGGGTTTAAATGCCAATATGAGTGCCAAACACTTTGACCCACTAACTACAAGATAAGGAGCAAAAGACACAAGAGAGAAAGAATCAAAGCTATAGGAAGCGTGGAAAGGGTTTGAGTGGGGGTGAAGACAAGGGAGTGGACATGGTAAGGAGGGATGCGGAGAGCCACAGATGAAAGTACATGAGAGAGACCAATGGGTAAGAAGACAAAGGAAAAAGAGAAGTAGAGAGGAGAACCAGGAAAGAGTGACGGCAGATAAGGAGATGGTCATGCAGGAGAAGTCAGGGAATGTGCTCCCCCTTCTTCTAGACTCCTAAGGGCAGCTGGGGGCTGCAGGTATGGTAGGCAGAACTCATGCCTCTGCCTAGACAAAGGAAGGAGCTGTCTTAGGTCTTCTGCTGGGAAAGAACTGGCTCTCCCTGGCAGCCATGCACCCTGGAGGCAGGAGGGGGCGCCTCAACCTCAGGCAACTGTGAGGAAGCCGCTGCCAGTGTCTCTGGGTGTCTCTATGAGGGAGGAGGCTGTAGAGGGAAGGAGCCAGGTCAGAAGTGAGAAGGCAGAGCCCACTAGCTCTGTGGGTCACCAGCCCTGCAGTTAGTGCTTCTCCCCATGGCACCAGGTCTTTGTGGGCACGAGTTTGAAACTGAAATTATTTAGGTCTTTCCTGACTGCCAGTATGCCACCTAGAACCACCTCTGGGACTCTCCTTGTCCCTGTCCCTATCTCTTCCAGATCTGTTTTCTTTTCTTAAAGGTAGCATGCCCACCTCTTCTCCCCACACAGCCCACCCTACACCACCAAGAGCCCCCCTTTGTGAATGCCCTTTCAGGCTCACTTCTCACCTACACACCCAGTCTGCGCAAACTCATAGAAGAGACACAATGGAGAGACTAGGGAACTGAAGCATAAGATGGAGCATCAGCGATCTGTGACCACATGACAAAGTAGAACCCACATCACTCTCCAGGTATGGAATTCTACCGTGCAAAGCCAGGTCTCTCAACTCTGATCCCTCATTTCCTCAGTTCCAGACTAGGGAGGTAGTGGTTTTCACATATGTGTAACTGAGACCAAAGGCGAAATCTTGGTCTCTCTGAGCTCTGGCCTCAGCCAAGCTCCACCGCTGGCTTAATTTTGACATTGATCACTGATGACTTTGTCCTTGTAAAAGAACTTATTTTATTTTTTAAACTGTGCTCAGGAGAGCACTCCAAACTCACTGTTAAGAAGACTGTTATTTCGAAATCAGAAGAGCCTCCTAAGAATCCGAGAAACCTACAGTCCAAGCATATTGCCTCTATTCTGATGGTCCAGAAGTGCATAAGTTGGATTTCATCTAAAGAGTAAAATTAGTGGCACAATTCACAAGGTGCCTTCTAAGGTCACAGTAATTGAACAGGCACCAGAGAATGTTTCTCAATGTTTGCATCTTCTCAAAACAGCCCTGTGAGGTAAGTATCAAAGTGAGCATTGTTGGGGATAAGCAGATGGGAAATCAGTACAATCAAGTCACTTGCCCGGAGTCATACAATGGGTAAATAGCAGAGCCAAGACTTGCATGCAGATCAGCCCAGCTGCAAAGGCCAAGCTCTTCCTTACCCTGTTAGTGAACATGCCATCTGTGTGCTACAGTTCTCCTATAAGCTTCTTGACTTTACAGCGGCCTCTTCAAAGACTGTGTTTTAGTGGAGAGGGGCAGTCAGAGAACTTAGCATCAGGAGAAAGAAGCCCTGTTAACCGGAGGCAAATCTGTGTATAGTGAGAGCCTTGGTCCTGAGCCTCCTCTGAGTTCCTTCCTGTTTCCTCCCAGCCAGGGCTCCTGACTTTGGAGATGCATCAACAAACCAATCACGGCCACAGCCCCAGCTAAAGGCCCTTGTCTCAGACAGAGCTGGCAGCTGCCTCCCCTTATTGGTAGCACATTTATCATCTTGAGGAAAATATTGACGGAAAGAAACACTAGCGAGGCAATGTGTCTCCGCTGGGTGTGCAGCCCGGAGTGAGGCTTGTGATGTCGATTCTGGGTTTGTTCTGTGGAGAATGGCTGGAGCTCTCAGAGTCTGACAAATTCCTAAGAACCACCTAGTAGATGTTCAACACATGTGAGCTAGATCCACATTCAAACGATGTCTGGTACATGAGACTCTTTGTCCAAATTGTTCATGATATAGTTAGGATCCCAGGATGGAAGTGGTTTGTTCAAAATCACATAGCATATCAGTGGCTGATGACAGATTAACAAAGAATGTGCTTGCTTGGCGGTGGTGACGCATGCCTTTAATCCCAGTACTCAAGAGGCACGCAGGTGAAACTCTGTGACTTTGAGGCCAGCCTGGTCTGCAAGAGCTAGTTCCAGAACAGGCTCCAAAGCTACAGAGAAACCTGTCTTGAAAAACCAAAATAGATAGATAGATAGATAGATAGATAGATAGATAGATAGATAGATAGATAGATGATAGAATGTGCTTTGTGAACCTCACATCACAACACCATGCCATAGCAGATATGTCACTAGGCAATGCCCTCAAACCAGGGCCAGACTATGTAATCCGAGAAACTCCAAGTAGTTTCCTGAAGGAAGACAGGAGATCGGTGAGCTTAATTTCAGAGCCAATCCCCTAGAGGAAAATGCAACCATGGGTGCCATGGCATCATGGCGCATTAGCTCAGCTCTGCTGACCCTGCGATCTGTCCTCCCTCACCTGCCAGCGCAGACACTTTTCCGGTCCGTCCATTGCTGGGGACCAGCAGTCCTGCATCAGCTGGTTCCCACAGCTCTCAGCACCTCACACTCCCCATCTTACACTGAAGGCTCTAACTGTTGTCGGGGCTGCTCTCTGTCTGCAGAGACTCTGGAACTCTTCCCTTACACTGGGCCTAAGTGATGGTACTTCCTTGGTGCGTCTATTTTTACATCTGGTGTCCCCAAGCCAGAGTTAAATACCTTTCTCTCTGCCCCGTAACTCCCTCTGTCACCACACCGCACTACAGCCGCTCTCTACCCATCTCCACCACATTGGCACATACCCAGGCAGATGCCATGACTTGCTCTGCACCCTCAGGCCCCAGCAGGAGTCTGGCATATAGGAGATGCTCAGTGAGGACAGCCACTGGTTCTAGATCCTCTCATCATTATCTAGCATGCACAGGTTCAGAGAGGGCTGCTTCACGCTGGACCCTGTTTCAAACTCTAGAGGCACACACAACAGGTCTATTACTCAGCTCTGTGGTTACCCTAGAGACTTGACCAAAACAAACATGTAGCTCCCAAAGGGCCCTATTCCAAGGAAAACTCCCCAATTTCTCTAACTGGTTTCTCATAGGTCATAGCTTTGTGAGAAGTGGCTAACAAGCATGGTGGTTTTGTTTGTTTGCTACTGTTGTTGGTTTTAGTAATTGTCCCAGTTTTAGGATGGGAAGCTCCCTACCCTCTCTCCTGACAACCCCTCCCAGCAGTTTTTGTGCACCTCCCTTCATGGTTTTTCAGGCCTCATGTTCCATTTTATTGGTGTTTGATACAAACTGAAGGCCAGAAATGAAAACGGAGTCCCAGGGACTGATGACAATAGGAGGGCAAACAAAGGCCAGAACTTCCTCATTCCCCAGAAGAGTTTACAGCTTCTGCCCACCAGCCAGAGTCAGCCTCAGTTCAGGCAGTAGGCAGCATAGTGGTGGGGTCGACATAGTCGTTTGTTGGTCGATAAAGAACTTAACCATGCCAATTAAGGTACCTAAGCCTTTCCCCATCTTTCTATCTACTTTCCTGAGTTGCCTTTTCTCTTTGTAGAAGGGTGAAAATTCTTCATCACCATCGTTCTATGTATTGTCTAAGTAGAACCTCAAGTGTTCCTAGGGCTCATCAGTTCAACACTGACTTTTTAAGCAGTTATGATTCGACACTTTGCTAGTCTCCGTTGTCTTTTGGGTTAGTTAAAGCTAAGCTCAAAAGTGCAATTGGTCGAAACTGAGCTCAGGTAAAGCCTCAACTATGAGAGCTCTCCCCACATTTGTGCAACAAGAAGGTGGGAAGACGAGCGTTGGTATAAATAGAGGTGCAAGTGAGCCGAGTGCAGACAGCAGGTTTTGATGTACACAGATGTGCAAGTGGACCGAGTGCAGACAGCAGGTTCAGGTGTACACAGATGTGCAAGTGGATCGAGTGCAGACAGCAGGTTCAGGTGTACACAGATGTGCAAGTGAGCCGAGTACAGACAGCAGGTTCAGGTGTAGACAGATGTGCAAGTGGACCGAGTGCAGACAGCAGGTTCAGGTGTACACAGATGTGCAAGTGGACCGAGTGCAGACAGCAGGTTCAGATGTACACAGATGTGCAAGTGAGCCCGAGTGCAGACAACAGGTTCAGGTGACTTAGGAGTCAGACAGGATGCCTCCTGACTGCCAGTTTGTTGCTGCAACCCTGAAACAATATGGTCTCTTTGTCATTAATGTGGTTTCCATGGAGCCTTGCAGAGTCAGGAGTGAAGGCTGACAGTTATCACTATAAAGTAACTTTACAACTTTGTAATTTGTTGCTCTCTGCTGACAGTACTATTAACAGCATTTTGAATTATGGCTATAAACTTGACAATAGCAGATAAAACCCTTAGGAACCTCAGTTTGGGGGAATGAAGGAGACTTGGAGAATGAAGGAAATGTCACTTTGGTTTTCTAGCCAGATAGGAGGCATTCAGGAGCCAGAGCATGCTTTGGCATGAATGTGGGTCAATTGTCCCAAGGACAGTTGGCTCAAGCAAGGCAGTAAGCTGGTGCCAGTCAGCAGAGTGAGGTCTGGGTCATCAGGAATGGCAGATAGGTCAGTGTCAGGGGCAGGTGCTACAGAGAGGGGTTTCTGGAGATAGAAGAACAGTAAGAGTGGTGTGAGGTCTTTGGAGTTCAGAAGAAAAGTATCTGTCCTCCAAAAGCCATGGAAGAGAAGAAGGGAGGAAGGCAAGAAGGCCTGCCAGCAGATGCTTGAGCAGGACCTGTCAGGATCTAAAGTTCCACTCCAACCCTGAGTATATGGGTGGCCTTGGAACGTCATCTGATTTTATTTTTTGAAGCTTCACTTTCTCTACTTCTATCTCAAAAGCCCAAATCAAATGATTATCTGCATCTACCCATCCACCTGCCCATGTGTCTACTTAGCTGCCTTTTGATTTGGAAATAAGCTTGAAGATCTATCATCTAATCCAATCTAAAGAGGTGGGAAAACTGGAACACAGAGCACTGTTGGCCTCCCCCAATCTGCATGGTGAGGTTCAGCAGAGGCACAGCCTGCTCCAGTGCAGAGACCTTTCCAGAAGGCATGAGTTCAGTTATGATGTTGCCATCACCAATGCTTTATTATTCATTCAGCCAGTTGCCTAGTAAGCATTCATATTTAAAGCTCAAATCTTATCTTTAAGGAGGATAAGAAAAATGATCAGATTTCAGTAAGGCTTAGTATTCTACTCTCCAAACCCTCTAACTGAAGGCTGAAGGGTTCTTCTTCTTCTTCTTCTTCTTCTTCTTCTTCTTCTTCTTCTTCTTCTTCTTCTTCTTCTTCTTCTTCTTCTTCTTCTTCTTTCTTCTTCTTCTCCTTCTCCTTCTCCTCCTTCTCCTCCTCCTCCTCTTTCTTCTCTTCTTCTTCTTCTTCTTCTTCTTCTTCTTCTTCTTCTTCTTCTTCTTCTTCTTCTCCTTCTCCTTCTCCTTCTCCTTCTCCTTCTCCTTCTCCTCCTTCTCCTCCTCCTCCTCCTCCTCTTTCTTCTCTTTTTCTCTTCTTCTTCTTCTTCTTCTTCTTCTTCTTCTTCTTCTTCTTCTTCTTCTTCTTCTTCTTCTTCTTCTTCTTCTTCTTCTTCTTCTTCTTCTTCTTCTTCTTCTTTCTTCTTATGAAAGCTATGACTCCGAGTATGACAAATAAGAAACTGGAAAGTTCTGAGATGTTTGACTTATCTGAGAGAAATACCAATAAGCATGTCAGACATGACGTCTTCCTATTCTTCATCCACTTGCTTGGAAGAGAAAAATCTTCCAAGGAAGAATGAAAACCCAGGCAGCACGCTCGACCCTCTTGGGAGCATACAGCAGCACTCCCAACAGGCCTGGGAGCACAGAGCTGCACTCAGAACAGTTCAGATCACAGACCTTACCTCTTCCTTAGAGAGTCATGTGATCTAACAGACAAAGGGCAGGGCCTTCCTCTATTTCATTCATTCATTCATTCATTCATTCATTCATTCAGTTGTATTCACTGAGGGCTACTTGGGAGTAGACACCAACTAGACAGTCACACAGCAAAAGGCCACAATAGAACTGATATCCCGACTCCCAGTTCGGCATTCTTTTCGCCAACTCATGAAGTAGATAGTGACACCCAGAAAACCACTTCCTTTATTGTGATTCCAGGGTGTCTGGTGCCCACTATGAACCTGTCCAAAGTTGAGGTCTTTTTCCAAAACCTCAAGACCTTAGAACTATCTATCTACTAAAAGTCTCCATTTGCATGTCCCATGAACCCTTTATGTCCAGTGCCTCACAAACAGAGCTCAACCATACCCCCTCGGCTTCTTTTCTCAGCAGTCCACATGTAAATGACTGGCAGATCCTTCTCTTGGCAGAACCAAGTTCCTCAAACCGACATCTAGGGTACCTTTCTTGACATTTTCCTGTACCCCATATATGAATAATCATCGACACACTCAGCCCTACCCTTATCTACTGGAACATGAAACTCACCTAGGCCTGGCTTCAGGTGGCATATGGGGAATGAGACCAACTTGCAGGATTTTTAAGAGAAAGCCTGAAACAATTTTTTTTTGTTTTGTTTTTTGAGACAGGGTTTCTCTGTAGCTTTGGAGCCTATCCTGGAACTCCCTTGGTAGACCAGGCTGGCCTCGAACTCACAGGCTGTCTCTGCCTCCCAAGCGCTGGGATTACAGGAGTGCGCCACCACTGCCCGGCTAGCCTGAAACAATTTTACAGCTCTGAATTCACCTTCATAACGGAGGACCACCTAAGAGATGCCTCAGCACCCAGTGGGGAAACCAGTCAGGTCATCTGGGGCTGAGGAACCCCTGAGCAACTCTTTAGGATTCAGCACTAGAAAGTAGGGGTATCTAGGGGGTTCATGTGAGATTATCCATGCCCTCCCCTAGGTACCAGAGGCTCATTCTGTCTCTTTCTAGCTCTCCCTTTTCCTGTTCAACCTGGGAAGTGTGAACAGGGGTAACCACGATCAACCTATCTGAGAAAGACCCAGAGGGTGGGGAGGGTGATCTTTGAACAGGCTTGATGTTTTGGATCAGACCAGACACAGTAATTGCTCAATGGAGATTGCTTTGTGACTAGAATTAATTGGAACGTCTTAATTCCCTGAGAATGACTGGGCGCTCTCTGGTCCTGCCAGAGCTCCTCATATCTACGGATCTGGTATCTATATTCATCTATTTACAAAGCCAGTGGAAACAAACAATAGAATTGTTTTGTAATTGTTAGTGCTGCATATTCAATGTCCTGGTTCCTTCTTTCACAGGTCTTTCTCCCGTGCTTATCCATCACTGCTTGTTTCTGGCCCAGCCCCAGCTACCCCGGGATGCTTGGACAGAGCATCCTTTCCCTGGCATCTGGGCTCTCTCCTGTACTTCTCCCTCTGCCAGGAAGGTAGCTCCACCCCTTCTTTCTCAGTCTGCATGCATCCACCCTATAGGGCTGAGCCCTGGTTTCTCTTCTAGGAAGTTCTTCCTTCCCCTCTGTCCCCTCCGCTCCACCCCAAGACCAGCAGATCTTTCCTCTGCCAGAGCATTTATCCTCCACAATGTTGCCATCTCTTCCCCCTGTTTTCTCTCCTTCCTGAAGAGAGGGATTGTGCTTCAGTTCTCTGTCTCTTCCCGGTGTCTACTGAGTTTTGTTGGACGGATGAGTAAATAAATGAGAACCTCCAAGTCTGTTGAACATTGCAAGGGAAAGAGTGAAGTCTGAACTGAGATCAGTCAGCTGACAGGAACGTGCTATCTTCCCTTGGCTAGCTGTATCTTTCTTCAGAGCCAGCAGTACCCGATTTCAGTATGGCCACAGCTACAGGAAACCAGTCTGCTCAGGACTCAGGCTCGCTCGCTCACTGTTCCCAATGTTTTCCTCATCCATTATGTTAAAGAGCTGTTTCCTCTCGGCTTGAAACCAGACCATAAACAAAGGCCGGAGAAGAGCTGGGGTTGCTTTATGGTTCTATTTTATCCTTCTCTCTCTCTTTAAATTGTTTGAACAGAGCATATTTATTAGTAGTCATGCCAATAAAATGTAAATAGGACTTCGTGAAGAATGGCCCAAAGTATCAGGAATATATCACTTCACAACAGCAACAACACAGCAAATGACCGGAAGGAAAGGCAAGAGAATAACATCTAACATCACTGAGCATGTGGCACGGTGACTCATCTGGTCCTGACAACATAGCCCTCCCCATGTAACCCTGACAATCCTAAGAAGTGAGCCGTTGTTATTCTCACTTCATGGAGTGAAGGTCATCCACTGAGGTCCGGAGTGGTTCTACTATAACTGGGTTCCAACAGAACTCTCACCTGGAACTCTGACTCCAGACCTGTATTCTTGCTACAACATGGACAAGGCAGAGTGCCAAAGACCACTAGCCACGGTGGAGACCTTTGAAAATGTATAGAATTATTTCCCTTTGTATCCTCATAACCAGATAAACATTATACCTCGTAGTTTCAGATTAAGAAACCGAGGCCCAGTGATGTTATACCACCTGCTCAAAGTGGCCCACCTACTGTGTGACTAAGGCAAGATTCAAACCCTGCTGTCTGTTCTGGGCATAGCACTTAGTTCTTTGTGGCTGTTTCTGAGTCCAGCAGCAGGAAAGGACAGCCAGAAAGTCCTCCATTGCTTTGCAAAGAGAAAGTCACCTCCCAGAGCCTAGAGGACTTGCTGAAGGGCACTGTCCGGGATGAAGCCTGTGCTGTCGTCAGAATCAGGTCTCCTGATTCCTAGTCTGGAGGACACTTCCTCCCAGACCACATTGTCATTCCCATCAGACCATGTAATTTCTTTTCCTGATTGGGACACAGAGTCAGCAGCCAACAAAGATCACAATCTATCTGCCTGCTCTCCCTCTGTTATGAGATGAGTCTAAAAAAAAAAAAAAGGTATATCAAAGAGGAACCAGGCAAAATCAACACTGAATGGCTTGTGCTGCCCTGGTCAGTTCCAAGCCCAACTTCTCCCCTCCCTGTCGAGAAAGAGTGGCTCCAGGAGCTGGAAGCTGGTGTAGTCTCTTCAATCTCCACCGACTCCTTCTAGTCTCTAGTTCCTGTGATCACTAAAGCAAGCCCTGCATCTGCTCAGTCCCGTATTTAAATATCCATCACCTAGTATTAGCCTGAAGCGTCTCTCACATGGATTGTCCTGACAATCTCCTACTGCGTGTCGCTGCCTTCAGTGCAGTCAGGGTGACTTCCCAATATTTACAAAACATCTGTTGCCATTCATTACCTATTACTTAAGTTCAAATTCCTTTTTCAGCCTGTGAAGTTAGACTTCTCCTGTATCTGAAGGCCTTTGCCCAAACAATACCAGCCACACTCTTGTGAGACATACATACTCTTCCTCTTCGCCTCTCTGTGTGCAGTGTTCTCCCTCCAGGAACATCCTCCAGCCTCGCTGAACCCACTCCTGCCTGATATTAAGGCAGAGTGTAGATGATCCTTCCGTGAGAAAGACTTTTCTGACTCTCAAGACCATTTCGAATTCTTCCTCATTCTCCTGTAAATAAGTTTTTAGTTACTGCTACCCTGAATCTAGGTATCTAGAACTTGACCTGGACCTTAGCCTGAGCACTTTGCATGTACACATGCACACACAAGCACGTGCACACATGCACATGCAAGCCGAGGCACATACACTTGGACACACATTCATCCGCACCAAACTCCTGACCTACCTAGTAAATCCTTCCAAATCTAATGTTCCCAGCTAGATGAAGGCTGGTCTAGGGATAGTGGGGGACCTGGAAAGGATACAGGCTTCTTCAGTGTAGGGTACAGCGGCTGTAGTACCCCCAATGATGTAGCTGTAGAACGAAACCTCTAGGGTGTAGCAGTATGACGTGTGATCCAGGAGCCCACCGAGGAAGCGACGGCCAGTTCCTGCTTTCACAGCATCCCGGTTGAAGGATGTGCTGGTCTGTGAACAAGAAAGTCAGGAAGAGGAAAAGTCAGACTGGAACGGGCCACGCCAGCTGTTAGATACTGAGCAAGTCTTACACCTCCAGCTCAGTTTCGTCACCTGCTTCCACATCTTGGTTATTATTAGTCTGACTTTTTAGTCCATAAATGCAATTGAATGAAAGTATCCAGCAGGCGTCTCGGGGCACAGCTACCTGTAGGAATCTGAGTGGGGCTGGTGAAGGAGTGAAAAGGAGACAGGAGGCAAGAAGAAACTATAGTATGATTATAGCCATAAAGGGATGGGCAACTTGATGATACTGTTCCCTAGGTAGTCTTGTGTTTTAGCTTCAAAGGAGCCCATTTAAGAAGGTGTTCATATTTCATCATTCTATAGATGAGGAATTTGAGTCAGATGTACAAGAAAGTAAAACATTACAGATGTGAAGTCAGGACTAAGGGGCATCCATCCCTGGGTTCTTCATCTCACTAGAGAGAACTGAACTCATGTCCAACATGAGCTAGGGTGATTATGCAAGTTCATTTTGTACGATGTTGGCAGCACTTTTCAGGGTAAGCAAAGAGAGATGGGGTAATGAGGTCAGACTTAGGGCTTCTATTCAGAAATGTAGGGTTTGCTTTCCTCCTGTTGAAGAGCTGTCAGCTTGCCCTCTTGGTACCTCAGCTTCCTTGTCTGTGTAGTAGAGGCGAAAGAAACTGTGAAGAAAGTCACAGACTCTCCAGGGCAAAGGCCTTGGAATCTATGCAGATAAACGAAATTCTCCCATTCTGAAGTTAATTCTTGAGAATCTGAGAAGTGATAGGAATGTGACCAGGACAGATGGCAGTCCAGAGCTCCCAAGGAAGCTGAGATACAGAAACATCACCAGGGCCAGAAACATGACCTAGATGATGTCTGGTCTGTGAAAACCTCTGAGACCTATAGCATTCCTTCCAATGAACGGGAGGCTGCAGAGACCGTACAGGTTCCTATAGAAACAAATGGCTGTTTTTGTCCCATGGCTGAGAATACACAGATTCCCCATTTGATTCTTCCACCTAAACCCTAGGTGTCTTGACAGTAGATTCTCCACTTTTCTGCTCTGTAGGTGGTTTCTCTTGGATATATATATATTGTGCTAAACAACCTTCAATTTCTATTTTGGTCTACCATCCAAAGCTGCTTCTGGAATTCAATGTCCATCTTCCCACACAGAGAGTTTCATCATCCTCACTAATGTCCAGCCTGAAGCAATGAGCAGGTGAGTTTGCAGCTCATCAACTTCAAAAATTGCCATGACCTCTGTGGGCCTCTTACTGACTGGCCGCATGGCAGTAACAAGGCCCAAAGATTTAGTATCGAAACAAAGGAAAAAAGAGCAAAAACATCCCCGTGTCTCAGTAGTGTATGCTGATGCCCCTCCTCATCTTTTCTCCCTGCTCTTTTCTGAAGTTGCTTTGTAATACAAAATTTCTAACTGCCCCCTCCTGGCCCAACCCCACCCACCTTGCCTATCTCTGGAGGTTGGTGAGGTCTTTTCTGCCTGCAAGGGACATTCATATCTATAACGGCATATGTCTGCCCAGGAAACTGTTGTGCAGACAGGATAAAAAGAAATATACCCACCAATTACTGTCAGAGAAATTGGGGCCAAGAATGTCACGGAAGATGGGAATAGTGGGTATATAATCCCTTGAGCAGACACATTGTTCTCTTGCTGGAAGAACTGGGCAAATGAAAACAGACTACCCGGGAGCCTAGGCATGAAACAGGGAGACCACTCCATGAGTTTCTTTGCCTTGTTAATGCTGGAGTCCGATTCACTAAACAAACACTAGGTGACCAGACAGGGCCACATGAACACAAACCTGAAGAGGACGAGGGAGATGTGCAGGAGGAGGTGCAGACGCGTACTAGGTACCTGAGAACTTTTGACTTACGTAGGAGAAGTCCTCTGCATTCTGGCACAGGAGCTTTGGGAAAATGGACTGCCTTTGGAACCGTTCCTCGTCCTCAAAGATGTTGCCATACATGAAGCCATTCATCATGGTGGAGTGGGCATGGATGTCGATATAGAACTCCAGGCTTGTTTTCTGTTGGAAGAAAGGATAACAAACGAGAAGGCTAGGACCGCAGAGCCGCCTTAAAGGAAGCCATGCCACACACACCCTTTCCAGCTGGCCCTCTACATGGACGGCCTTGGCAGCTACTCGCAATGTGATTGGAGGGCAGGAGACAGGCGAGAATCGATTTCTGTTCATTTTCAACTAATGCGTCCTCAGTGTCCAAAAGTGTTTCTGGTAGCTTGTCTTTCAGAGGTCTCAGAGAAAGCAGGGGTGTGCTGTATTTTCTTACTAAGTTACTTACACAGAACATGATTAAACATTGCGAGAAGTTATTATCTAATTAGTAAGAAATACCTTCCAGGAAACCATTGTATTTACATTGGGCATTTGTGCAGTTTCGTCTAACCTTCCATTTCTAGCTGGGGAGCCCGGCATAAATTGGGCTCCCACTGTGAGCTTCAGGATTTAAAACAAAACAAAAACAACTTTTTTGTCTTATTTTGAGGTTATAATTATATAATTTCTTCCCCCTTCCCTCCAAGTCCTCTCCTATACTTCTTGCTTTCTTTCAAATTCATGTTCCCTTTTTCATTAATTGTTATCACATTCATGTATGTATATGTGTTAGCATGTTCTTCCCTAGAGGAGACTATTTCTCCCACTCCATAGATTCCTTAGTTGTCTGTCGTTCTTTGTATAAGATTGAAACCTTGTGGTCTTTGCCCCATCCACTTTGCCGTATCTATTGTTGTCAGCTCATGTTTAGGCAGTCACATTGGTGAGACTTTATGGGGGTAGCTGTTGACGTTACTAGAAGACACAGACTCACAGCAAACTCCCTGATTCTCTGTCCCTTTGAATCCTTCCATTCCCTCTTCTGCCATGGTCCCTGAACATTAGGTGCTGGAGTGTTTTATAGAGGTGTCCATCAGGACTCCGTAACTCCACATTTTGATTGATTTTAGTTTTCTGTAATGGTCTCCATTTGTTGTAAAGTTTCTTTGGTGATGGAGGAACTGCACTTTTCTGTGAGCATAGGGTCAACATTCAGAATGTATTTTGGAAGTGGTGTCTAAAGTGACTCCACTAGCCCTGGGTAGTTGCCTAGGAGATATTTTTAATCTGAAAAATAAGTATTTTGATTCTACTCTCAGAGCTATACTGGGAAACAAACATAGCAGTAATACTTGCACCACTTCATGTGTATCTAAGGCATGCTAGGCTCCATTCTAGAAGTTCTATGTAAGAAGGTTTTTTGTTTTTTGGGTTTTTTTTTTGTTTTGTTTTTCGAGACAGGGTTTTGGAGCCTGTCCTGGAACTAGCTCTGTAGACCAGGCTGTTCTCAGACTCACAGAGATCCGCCTGCCTCTGCCTCCCGAGTGCTGGGATTAAAGGTGTGCGCCACCACAGCCCGGCTGCAAGAAGTTTTAATTAGCTCTTTCATTTAACCTTTTCTCACGATGTCACATCTTTTCCCCAATAACAACAACACAACAACACCAACAAATAGTTTGTGGCAGGGGAGGCTTTGTAATCTGTAAGTGATATTGCTGAGACGTTTTATCTTTGCATAGTTAAGGCACTTCCTGGCTTGATGGGATATTATTTATTAAATTCTCTGAAGATGGGGAGTTGTCTATAAAGGGCTCAGTGCCTGTAAGTGTAGGATGCTCAGAACTATTGGCAGAATGATGGCACAAAAGATACTGGAAGACAACACCAGACACCACAACAGATTGGCAGAAACAAACGGACTTTTGGGACACTAGATCTTCAGTGTCTCTCAAATACAATGATTCTCCTCTTTACATGTCAACTAAATGTATGAAACACACACACACATACACACACACACAAATCCTCCTGAGATTAACAAAGCCTTAAATGTGAAGATTTGCCTAAACTCACGGAATAATTGGGAGTGATGCCCAAGATTCTTAACTCATGACAAAACAGACTTGTCATCTGTGACCAATGCTTGCCAAGGCCAATCACCTAACTGTCTTCATTCTGGTTTATAGTCCTGGGAAAGAAGAGAAGTCCACATATGGGAGGATTCCCCCTCCTTGGGACACTTTCAAATGAAGTTACAGACAAAGAAAATAATCCACGTTGCTTCTAGAATGTGAGCTTGATGACTATCATTTCATTTCCTCAGAGTTGGAGTGAAGAATTACGTCTTGCTGAGCTCCTGGCTCTCTGGGTAACATACACTGTCTTCCGAGGGTAACAAGACACAGTTCTCTGTGTGATATTAAACTCATCATTTTTGGCTTTGGAGGAGGAATACACAATGATCCAACAGGAGCCCCATAAAAGTCATCTTTGCAGTTTTATTTTCTTCGATTGTCTGTCTTTTCCTCTGAGCTTTTGATGAGCTGCAGAGGAAAGGAAGAGGTAGAGAGACGACTTGAGAAGTGTGTGAGGAAAAACTGCAATTTCTCGCTCTGACTGCTAGAGAGAGAAAGGCCTTGGAAATCAGGCCCTCTGACCTGGGTCCAATCAGCCCTATGTAGGGAGGTGGCTTGTGCAAGGCTGGCTAGTGATGAAGCAAGAATTAGAACCAAGCCCTGTTGACTTGGGTATGGCATCAGTTGTCCCTCAAATCTGGTATCCTCACATGGGGTGGGTAATATGACTTCACTTCAAATTACCAGCAGGAGAGTTTTAATTGATTGACACATATGGTTCCGAAGTTAAGATGCATGACAAAATTTACAGTGGAAAATTCCCCTTCCACACCATTTGGCAATCATGCCGTTTTGCTGCCAGGTTGGCATGCACTCTTCCAGAGACAGTTTGTATATAAACAAGGAAATAGTGTCCCCACTCCAAAATGATCAAAATGATAACACCCTAATCATATCATATCAAATCATATCATTCAGGTTTGTGCTTCTTCTTCTTCTTCTTCTTCTTCTTCTTCTTCTTCTTCTTCTTCTTCTTCTTCTTCTTCTTCTTCTTCTTCTTCTTCTTCTTCTTCTTCTTGTCTTGGGAGTAACTTTTTCTCAACAAATATTTGCTTCATTCTTTCTGATGACTAATCAACTTCCTACCTAATGGACGTTCAAAGGGTTTCCAATCTTCTCCTGTTACCAGCAGTGTTTTTGTGATGGACTTTGCAAATACAACAGTTTATACAGATGCATTTATTCACTGGATTCATAGAAACAGAATCACTAAGATCCTAAATCCATCTGAAATTCTGATAAATACTGACAGGCTCTCTTAGAAAGGCCAGTACACTCCCAACCATGTATAGGACCTCATCACCTTGACAACATGGGTACAATTTTACTTTTTGAACTTTATCATTTTTGATGCATGAGAAATGGTATCTAAGATTAGTTTTAATGTAAATTTCTGTTAATGCAATTATCTTTTATTATCTAGTTAAACTTCTTTTCATATATATAAGAACTACTTGCATTTTCTGTGAAATGACTGCTCATTTTCCTTGCCCATTTTAGAACTGAGTTACTAGGCTCTGTCCATCTCTTTCTCTGTTTTTACTGATTTATAGAAGCTGTATATTACATAAATTCACCTTTATGTGTCATAAAAATGTTTTGTCATTATTTTCTTTTTACTTTAGTCTGGAATAATATGACAGAGGAGGGGGTGGGGAGAGGAATAACTAATGCCAAGGATGTTTGAGAAAGTCATATAGAAACCTATTATTCCATATATATATATACACATATGTCTGTGCATGTGTATATATATATATTTATACAAGTATATGTTTATTCTTATATATTTATATGTGTATAGGTATTTGTATAAAGGGGTTAAATTGGAATGATCCAGTACTAGGTTTTAGATACTCCTCTGAAGTTGTTCATCAGGGTATTCTGGAGGGCCCTAAAATAATATAGGTTATTGTCATTGTTCTTTGTTGCCCACCAGAACTTGATAGTAAGACCTACCACTGCAGACACCAAACACCCTGAACAAATGACATGGAGAAATCAAGCAGGAAGCTTCATTCCTGTTGGATAACTTTCCCAGTACCAGAAAGTGGTACATGGGCTGCTGGAGGAATAAAGTCATCAACATCTTACCCAGCTGTGAACACTGTGAGCTACAATATGACCAGGATGGCAAGATGTGTCCATGTGTGCAATAGAGACAGGAATGATATGGGGGTATCCACTGCTTTCTGATTGGATTTAAGGTCTACTCCACATAAGGAAACGCAGGCAAAGTACTGTTACAAGAACCCATGGTTGAGAAGCTCACAGTCCCCTAGGGTGAGCCTGCTATTAATTGTCCGGCTAAATGTGTATAGTCTCAAACTTCCCTCTGAATTAATATCTGTCTACCCCTAAATTAGTACAGTTATCAGACTTCGCCAGAGAAATTTCTTTGTGCAGTGAATAGTTGATGGTTGAGAAACTCACAATTGGTTAAAATGCAAAGAATAAATGTGTGGAATGCCCAACCATAACATCTATATCAAAAAGTCTGTATCATTTCATACTAGCCCCAAGGCTCAGAAATCAGTGAGGAAGAGGAACCAGGAAGATTGTAAGAGTCAGAGGTTGGGAAGGAGTAGAGCAAAATAGTGTTTTCTGTACTCAGAAACTCCAATAATTTGGTTATTGCCCAAGATCATATAAGACCTAGTCAGTCAACATTCTAGCATGAACAGGGGTGTGCTTGGAACAATCAGGTGAGGCACTGTTGACAGTTAATGGCTTCTGAGGGAGTAAGGTGCAGTTTTCTTTAATAGTATAGGTTATCCATGTTCCAGTGGATGGCCGTATATCCACAAGAATATGGGTAGCACAAATTGAACACAGAGGGTTATGAAAGAAAGAAAGAAAGAAAGAAAGAAAGGATGAAAGAAGAAAATAAAGGAAGAAAGAAAGGGGTAAAGAGGTGTGGGAAGATCTGGAAGTCATTTGGGGAAAAGTCAATGGTGAATATAATCAAAATATACAGTATACATGTATGAAATTGTTAATAAAATACTGACGTAAGTAGAAAATAAATGGTAAATGGATGAGTTAGAAAAAGAGACTTCCTTAAACTTTCCATTAGTTCTTCTCATCCTTGA